>NC_142064.1:260187161-260787161 GCF_059756535.1 Pantherophis guttatus | reverse complement strand
GGGCTGTCCAGGCAGTTCTTTCTCTACAGGATATTCCTATTAAAAGTGACCAAAAAGAGTTTAATTTCCCTTTTATCTCTGAGACATCCCATCAATTGCAGGATTAGTTTTGGGCTTTTATCAAGGCCTTCTTACTGTCTCTTTCAGTCCCAAGTTTACTCCCTCTGGTCCCATAAATGTTTCCTTCTTCCTATTTTTTAAAAAAAGCATTTTCCCCTTTAACAAGCTGGTTGGATCCATCATAATTGTTTGGCAATCTGTACAATGGATGTTTCTTTCTCCCCGGGATTTTTCAATATCTTTCCCTTTAGCAAGTGGGGTGGGGGGGGAGACCGATGGCCCTTTTATAATTTGCAGGCTTCAACTCCCAAAATTCCTGAGCCAGCTGGCTCATGAGTTCTGGGAGTTGAACTCAATCAATCAATCAATCAATCAATCAGAATAGACCTGGAAGGGGCCTTGGAGGTCTTCTAGTCTAGTCCCCTGCTCAAACAGGAGGCCCTATATACCATTTGAAACCCACAACTCATAAGGGGCCATGGTTCCCCACCTCTCCTCTAGCAGAACATTTGGATCAATAATTGATCGGGGTGGGGACATCTTTGTCCGAAGGAGGCCACTGTTCCTCAGATAGCCAGATGTGAGTCCCTCCTTGTGAAGTGCGGCCGTGCGGTGCAGATGGGTTTGTTGACTACGTACCTGGCTCCCTGCCACGTGGCTGCCTGAGCTGCTCAATGTAATAGCCGGGGTGGCGGTGGATACCCCCAGACTTATGGTCATGGGGGATTTTAACCTGCCATCCATCGGTGAAACATCAGGGACAGCTCAGGAGTTCATGGCGGCCATGGACCTGACCCAGTTAGTTCAAGACCCTACTCACATGGGGGGGGGTCACACTCTGGACTTGATTTTTGTCTCTGGTCAGTGGTTGAATGATCTGCAATTAGGGGATTTAGTTACCACACCCTTGTCATGGTCAGATCATTCACTCCTTCAACTAGACTTTCGAGCCACTTTCCCCCGCCGCAGGGAGACGGAACCGACCAGGTGGTTCCGTCCCAGGCGCCTGATGGATCCTGATAGGTTCCTGATGGAGCTTGGGCCATTCCCTGAGGCTCTGGCTCACGACTCGACTGAGGAACTTGTGGCCGCCTGGGAAAGGGCGGCCGCTGGAGCTTTGGACCGTGTCGTGCCTTTGCGGCCTCTGACCCGGTGCCGATCCCAATTAGCTCCCTGGTTTTCGGAGGAGCTGAGGGAGATGAAGCACCGGAAAACCGCCTGGAGAGTGATTGGAGGGCCAGCCGTTCCGAATCCGACCGAACACTGGTGAGGTCTTATATCAAGACCTACCTAGTGGCAATAAAAGCGGCAAAATCTAACTATTTTTCCGCTCTTATTGCGTCTGCAGAGAACTGCCCAGCCGTCCTGTTTAGGGTGACCCACTCCCTCCTTCATGTGGGAGCGCGGGAAGACCCCTTGCAGGATAGGGCTGAGGATTTTGCACAATTCCTGCATGATAAAATCACTCAGATTTGGGAAGGCTTGGACTCCGATTGGGTGGGTCCAGAGGGAGTGACGGGGGGGGTGTGTGTGTCTTGAGAGTGTTACCTGGGAGGAGTTTGACTCTGTGGCTCCCGAGGATGTGGACCGGATTCTGGGTAGGTAGAGCTCTGCCACATGTTTATTGGACCCATGTCCCTCTTGGTTGGTGCTGGCCTCCCGGGAGGTTACACAAGGCTAGCTCCAGAAGATTATAAACACTTCTTTGAGTGAAGATTTCCTCCCCTCCGCCCTGAAAGAGGTGGTGGTGAGGCCCCTCCTCAAGAAGCCTTCTCTGGACCTGGCTGTATTAGAAAACTACCGTCCAGTCTCCAACCTTCACTTTGTGGCAAAGGTTGTTGAGAGTGTGGTGGTGCAACAGCTTCCCCGGTACCTGGATGAAGCAATCTATCTAGTTCCGTTCCAATCGGGCTGCAGGCCAGGATACAGCTTGGAAACGGCACTGGTTGCATTGGTTGATGATCTCTGGAGGGCTCGGGACAGGGGTTGCTCCTCTGTCCTAGTCCTATTGGACCTTTCAGCGGCTTTTCATACCATCGACCATGGTATCATGCTGCGCCGGCTGGAGGGGTTAGGAGTGGGGGGCGCCGTGTTGCGGTGGTTCTCCTCCTTCCTCTCCGGTCGGATGCAGTCTGTGTTGGCAGGGGGACAGAGATTGACCCCGAGGCGCCTTATCTATGGAGTGCCACAAGGGTTGGTTCTCTCGCCTCTGTTGTTCAACATTTATGTGAAGCCGCTAGGGGAGATCATCCATGGTTTGGGGGTGGAGTGTCATCTGTATGCTGACAATACTCAGCTGTACATCTCCACCCCAGACCACCCTAATGATGCCCTTGACGTGATGTCTTGCTGTCTGGAGGCCGTGCGGATCTGGATGGGGAGAAACAGGCTCAGACTCAACCCCTCCAAGACTGAGTGGCTATGGCTCCCGGCGTCCCATTATAGCCAGCTGGTTCCATCGTTGGCTATTGGGGGTGAAATGTTAGCCCCCTCGGAGAGAGCGCGCAATCTCAGTGTCCTCCTGGATGCATGGCTGTCTTTAGATGAACATATGATGGCTGTGGCCAGGGGGGCTTTTTATCAGATTCGCCTGATGTACCAGTTGCGTCCCTTTCTGGACCGGGACACCCTGTGCATGGTCACTCATGCCCTCGTCCCATCCCATCTGGACTACTGCAATGCTCTCTACATGGGGCTCCCCTTGAAGTGCACCCGGAGGCTCCAACTGGTCCAGAATGCGGCCGCTCGGGTGATTATGGGTGCGACCCAACGCACCCATGTGACACCTCTCCTGCGCGAGCTGCACTGGCTCCCAGTGGTCTTCCGGGTGCGGTTCAAGGTGTTGGTTTAAAGCGCTCCATGGCTTAGGGCCTGGATACTTACGGGACCGCCTTCTGCCACCAATAGCCTCCCACTGACCAACGCGCTCCCACAGAGAGGGGCTCCTCAGGGTGCCGTCAGCAAAACAATGTAGGCTGGCGACCCCCAGGGGGAGAGCCTTCTCTGTGGGGGCACCTGCCCTCTGGAATGAACTACCCCCTGGGATACGTACGATTCCTGATCTCCGCACCTTTCGCCAGGCCCTTAAGACCCTGTTATTTCAACAGGCTGGCCTCGCTGACTAAAAATTTGGAAGGGGTATTTTAAATTATGGGTTTTTAACTGACAAGGCCAAATTTGTTTAATTCTGTTTTAAATGGGTTTTCTAATGTTGTATGGTTTATTGTTTTATCATGGCTGTACACTGCCCTGAGTCCCTTGGGAGAAGGGCTGTATATAAATTTAATAAAAAATAAAAAATAAAAAAAATAAATCCCATGAATGTTGGCTTCTCCCCAATATTTTAAACTTGTTTTCCTCTTTAACAGGATGCTGGGATCCATTCTAATCGACAGGGCGTTTCTCCCAGGGATGTTTGCTTCTCTCCAGTTTTTAAAACAAGTTCCCCATTAACGAGCTGATTGGGACAATAATAATCGATCGAGGCTCCGTTCCCGCGAATGTCTGCTCCTCTCCTATTTCTTCTTTTTAAAATACTGCAAGTCTTTAAGAAGCCAACGAAGCTGATCGCAACAGCAACAGTTTATTTCGGCTTCTCGCCTGCGCAGAGCCCAAAGGCGGTCACCTGACTAGCAGGGAAAGGCCCGGAGCTTAATTTTCTCTTTCTTTTCTCGGCCGAGGAAGTGGCGATGGCGGCCGAAGCGTCCTTGCAGGATTTGGTGGAAGATGCCACCTGCTCCATTTGCCTGGACTTTTTCCAGGACCCCATGCTCGTCCCGGAGTGCAGCCACAACTTCTGCCGGGGCTGCCTGACCCACAGTTGGGGGACGTTGAAATCGAAGGCTTCCTGCCCCCAATGCAGACAGATCTTCGGGATCCTCAGCCTCCTCCCCAACCGGCAGCTGGCGCGGATGGTGGAAGAGGCCAGGCGATGCGGCGGCCATCCAGGTGAGGAAGGAGGGAGCTTCTGCCCGAAGCACCAGGAGCCCCTCAAGCTCTTCTGTAAGGACCACCAAACCCTCATCTGCATGGTCTGCGATCGATCCAGAGAGCACAAAGGCCACTCGGTGATCCCTATGGAGGAGTCTTTCCAGGAATACCAGGTAGGAGTCAGCCAGGAGGAATCGCTGTGGAGGAACATCCAGATCCTTGGCCTTCCTGGAAATCCTTAGATCACTTTAATTTGCTTTCTCTGTTGTCTGCCAATTGAATAGAATAGAATAACAGAGTTGGAAGGGACCTTGGAGGTCTTCTAGTCCAACCCCCTGCCCAGTCAGGAAACCCTACACCACTTCAGACAAATGGTTACCCAACATCTACTTAAAAATTTCCAGTGTTGGAGCATTCACAACTTCTGGAGGGAAGTAGTTCCACTGGTTAATTGTTCTAATTGTCAGGAAATTTCTCCTTAGTTCTAAATTGCTTCTCTCCTTGATTAGTTTCCACCCATTGCTTCTTGTTCTACCCTCAGGTGCTTTGGAGAATAGTTTGACTCCCTCTTCTTTGTGGAAACCCCTGAGATATTGGAAGACTGCTATCATGTCTCCCCTAGTCCTTCTCTTCATTAAACTAGACCTACCCAGTTCCTGCAACCGTTCTTCATATGTTTTAGCCTCCAGTCCCCTAATCATCTTTGTTGCTCTTCTCTGCACTTTCTAGAGTCTCAACATCTTTTGGGTTTAGCCTGGTGCAGATGCCAATCAGAACCAGACTGGATAGGTGGTTCAAGGAACTTTTATTGAAGTACTCCAAAAGACTCTCAGCAGCTAAAAGAGCTGAGACCCTGAACCACATACAAATACAAATTTTGTACATTTAGGATTAAGGAAGTTAACACTCTAAGAATCACTCATTGGTTCCTACATAGGTTACTTTTTATTGGATTCTTCTACTTTACCCTCATCCTTCATACATTGCACATTTATGTTAATAAGATTTCTGATCAAAATGGGTGTGTGTTTTATTTTTATAATAGGCTAGAAGTTACCAAGGTTTATGTCTATGTGCCTTAGCTAGCATCCTTCTAATGAAGTCCTGATAACTTTCTTGTTGAGGTAGAAGTGTCTCACCATTCGTTACACTCTTATTACGCTCAACTGCAACTTTCTTCCTCGGCCGTTCCTTTCACAAACTTCCCTGATTCCAACCTGATACCTTCACTTCCTGCTTTATGCTCTGTGCCTGCAATTTTTTTGAAGAGAGATTTACCATAGTCCTTGACTTTCAACCATTCGTTTAATAGCTGTTCCAAGTTTTAACAGCAATGAAAAAATGACTTAAAACCATTCTTTACATTTATGACCATCATGGTTGCAAAAATTTGGACGCTTGCCAACTGTCATGTATTTATGACTGTTGAATGTATCATCTAGCTAGGTCTTCCCTCTGATGTAATTCTTTACGGAAAAGAAACTCAACATTTTCTCTTCAGATCAAGGTTGGGGATTGCCTGAAGGCTCGGAAGGAGGAGAAATTAAAAATAGCTACATACAAAAGAGACACAGAGCAAAGAATGCAGAAAATGCTTGTAAGTATTGATCCAACGGTGAGGAGCTTTTGAGCTAATAGAAGGAGAACCCCATCCGCCATCTTTGATAATAGTCAGCCTGTTTGTAAGTACAAGTTCTGACTTAAATGAAATTCAAGTTAAAGACGGTGTTAGGGCACAGAACTTGTTCTTAATGTGGGAACTGGGATGTCACCATTGGCTGAATGACTCACAGTTGGGTTAAGTGCACCTATCCCATGAGTCGTGTTTTATATTATGGATTTGGTTGGCATAATAAATTAATGCAAACCATATTTCATCATATTGAAAAAATTGTGAACTCAAACATTTTTATGTCTACTTTTTTGGAACTCCTACCAAGAAAATTTTCATGAGAGGTCATTTAAACTGGATCCTTTTTTAAAAAAAGAACCCACCCACCCCTGCACTTTTTAGTATCAAAAGAGTTTTTTTTTTCTCTCTCTAAGAAATTCTCCCACCTAACTTTTGGATTCTTCACGGAATCTGTTTAATTATTATAACAATAAAAGTAATTAAGTAAATAAATTAAAATAAAAACATCCCTTTTTCACTTTCGGTCTTCTTGTTTTAGGACCTCATTGAAAAAGAGAAAAAAAATGTGGTGGCTGAGTTCAGAGAGCTACAACTCTGGTTAAAAGGACAGGAGAAGCTTCTATTGACTAGAATGGAAGAGACGGAGAAGACTATTATGGCAAGAAAGGAGAAGGGTTTGGCCAAGCACATGGAGGAACTGGGCTCTCTTGACCATCTGATCCAGGAGATAGAAGAGAAGCACCAGCAGCCAGCCAGCAAACTCTTACAGGTCAGGCAGGAAGTTGAGATCATAGAATCCTAGGGCTGGAAGGGACCTTGGAGGTCTTCTAGCCCAAGACAAGAGTCCTTATTCATCTGGAACAAATCTATTATTGGAATCCTCCAGTGATGGAGCACCCAGAATTCTGGGAGGGAAGCTGTTCCATTGATTAATAATTCTTGTCAGGGCATTTATTAATCCCATGTTTGGCTCTGGGACTAATTACCCTCGTTTAGAGGAGATGGATCGTGGCTTATTCCAAGTTGCAATATTCTGATAAAGAAAACGCAAAGAAAAGTTTCTAATAAAACTCATTTATTTGTTATAAAGAAAATAAAACACCTCACTAACTAAGAAAAGTAATTGTTACATTTTGGCAAGCGAGATCTCCTGCCGGTCCAGCCGGACCTCTGGCAAGAGAACAAAGGAAGAAAGTGTGTGAAGAAGCAAGTGAAGGAATGTGGGTGGATGCGGAAACACGTAGCTTACTGATAAGAAATTGGCAAGCTACGGAGAGTCTGACAGTCCAGAAATGATGGATTCAGCTGGCAAATAAAATAACGCAGTGACATTCCCCTTCTTTGCCAGTTGAGCGAATATCAGTACATCATCAAATAAGGCACATCTTCTTACGCAGATACTCGTGTTGAGCTGCTGGAAGTGGTTTGTTGAGCATATCAGTAATTTGATCATGTGTAGATACATATTGCATTTTAACAAAACCTTTTTTCACTAAATGCTTTATGTTTTGATAACGGATGTCAATGTGTCTGGACCTAGAACCTGTAAAATGAGATTCAGAAATATAAACCACCGATTCATTGTCTTCCATCACTGTGATCGGTCGGATCGGGTGTGTCCAGATATCTGTGACTAAACATCAAACCAAGTTAGAGAATTACATGCATCTGAAACACAAGCATATTCAGCTTCAGTAGATGAACAAGAAACAAAATTCTGTTTACGTACTTGCCAATAAACAGGACATCCATTTAAGAACATCATATAACCTGAAGTACTTTTGCGTGATTTCTTATCACTTGCTCAATCAGAATCTGCATAACAACATAATTCTGCATAATCAGTATGTGTTGGTTCTAACAATAACTTCAAATGTTTGGTGTATTTTAGGTATCTCAATAATTTCTTAATACATGTCCAATGAAACTGTTTTGCCTTACCTACGTGTCGAGATAAGAGATTAACACTAAGTGCAATGTCGGGTCTGGTCCAACTACTAATGTATAACAGTGACCCAATGACTGAACGATAAAGTGTTTGATCCTCGAACTCAGGACTTTCTTCTTGTGTCAAGTTGTGAAAATCTGTTTGCATGGGTGTCTTTGTTGTGTTAGCATCCTTCATGTTGCAATGATGCAAAACTTGTTCAATTTTATCTTCTTGTGAAAGACTAAACCCCTTCTGTGTTTTTTCAATCTGAACACCTAAATAAGTGCTAATGTGACCTAATGATTTCAATGTGAAGTATCTCTGCAAAGCTTTGGCAAAAATCTCACTCATTTGCTTATTTGGACCAATATAAACAATATCATCAACATAAACAAGAACTATCTCATATGCATTGTTAGATCTTTTTGTGAACACGCACTCATCAGTTTCGGACTTAATAAAGCCCATTGAATTTAGTTTGTCAGTAAGACATAAATACCACATTAAACCAGATTGTTTCAGACCATAGAGACTTTTGTTTAGGAACCAGGTATCCCCTTCTTGCTGTCGGAATCCTGGAGGACTTTTCACGTAGATCTCTTCATCTAGGTCTGCATGTAGATAAGCCGTGTCAACATCAAACTGGAAAACTTCTAAACCAAGGATAGTTGCAGTTGCTAAAGAAATTTTTACACTCTCAGTTCTGACTGTCGGTGAGTAAGTACTTGTGTAGTCCTCAGGATAACGTTGAGCGAAACCCTGAGCTACAAGTCTGGCCTTGTACAATGACTCACCATTTGGTTTCTTTTTTGATTCTGTAGACCCATCGAGTGCCAATGACCTTTTTGTTTGTTGGAGGTTTTGCAGGTGTAAATACTTTAAGTTTCTTTAGACTGTCCATTTCAACCTGCATTGCTTCATACCATTTGTCTTGCTCTGAATCAGGGAGCTGCTTGATTTGTGTGAAATTATCAGGTGGAAGTGTGACATTGCAAATCAAAGGCAAGGGTGCTTTTGTCAGTTGCCAAGAATATCGTTGTGGAGGGATCCCTTTTGTGGCCCTCTTGGAACGTCTCGGAACAACTGTCCAATCTTCTTCTGGTTCGTCCTCGTCCTCACTTTCGTCGCTAGCATCAGCATCCGCGGCTTGCGAAGACGGAACATCGGGTTGAGAAGAATCAGTGGAATCTTGATCATCAATCTGCGTAGCATCAGCAGTATCATCTCTGGGAAAATAAACTCCAGGATCATTGGAATGAATCCTGGACCAGTCAATATCTTCTTCAAAATTAGCAGATTGGGAAATCATAATTGCATGTTTAGAGTCAATAAATCTGCTCCATTTTGAGTTATCATCAATACCCATAAATCTCAGTCTCTTTGCTGCTGGACTTCCTTTTCTTCTTTGAGCTAAGGGAATGTTCACCATAGCATATGAACCAAAAATATGGATGTTTTTAAGATCAGGCTTGTAACCATACAACATGAAGAAAGGAGTCTGATTTGTTACACTGCTCCAAGTACGGTTGACAATGTAATTTGCATACTTGATAGCTTCACCCCAGTATATCTTACCAAGGTTGGCGTCTTCTAGGAGACAACGCATCATGGTTTGCAGTACCCCTTGTCTTCGTTCTGCGACTCCATTATGAGCCGGTGTGTAAGGGGCCGAAGTCTGATGAATAATTCCATTCTTACGCATCCAGTCCTGGAAACGCTGAGACATGAATTCGGCACCACGATCACTCTGGATTCTGGCGATGCGAACTTGGTGTTGGGTAAAAACAAGGGTTGCAAAGTCTTTAAAGATCTGAAAGGTCTCTGATTTTTCTTTCATAGGATATACATATCCATATCTAGAGTAATTATCAACAATTGTTAGAAAATATTTTCTACCACCAAATGATGGCGGGAATGGACCAACTATGTCAGTGTGAACCAAATCAAAAATGCGTGTTGACAGGCATGTAGCGTGTTTGGGAATGGCTGCTGCTTTGGATTTGGCCTTCTTGCATACAGCACAATCCAAAAACACCTTACACCCCTTTAGATCCAAACCTTTTGCGAACTCCGGCATCTTCCTAAGAACACGGAAACTGGCATGCCCCAATCTTCTATGCCATTTGTGGATACACCTGGAATGCAAAGGTTTACCAGTTAGTGAATTCTCAACATTAACATTTTTATGCGGAACCTCAGGCTTGCTCTGAGCAACCTGTTTACCAATTCTATTTTTGTTGGCTTTAGGAGCCTTAGGGGTAGCAACAGGATCTCTCTCTGGAGCATCTCTCTCTGGGCCTGTGCGTTCCCTTTTTGGAGTTTGCATACTTGCCTGTGTTTATGTTTTAGGCTTTGGCTTTAAGTAATAAACACCACCAATTAATATGGTTTCAGCAACAATATCTCCATCTTTAACTATGTAACTTGCTTTTTCAAGGTGGTGAACTTGGAACTTTAACATTCTAGACAAGTGACACTGACTAAGCAAATTACTGGTTGCTGTTGGTATGTAATAAACATCAGGAATGAATGCATCGAGCTCTTCAACATAAACAGTTCCTTTTCCTTTGACCTGACAAGGATGATTGGAAAAAGAGTAAAGTTCACGTAGTTCTGGTTCTGGCTCGTGCATTTCTGTGAAAAGTTCCTTTCTGTAGGTAACATGCAATGCTGCACCACTGTCCAAAGTCCACAGGAGTCATCTGTCGTACTCTGGTTGAGGTTGTGGATCATTGGTTAAAGCCAATGTGGCGAGTGGAGTTTGTGGATCACGCCGGGGACCACGACGACCTTGTCTTCCGCCTCTGCCTCTGGAATCTGTTCCTCTGGGCTGGTACGTGACGGGAGCTGGAACTCGTTGGGGACAATCCCGGGTGGCATGTCCCACACGATCGCAGGTGTAGCATCTTGGCATCCTTGGAGCATAGGTCCTTCCTCGGAAGGGGCGCCTAGCTGGAGCTCTTGATGCAGGTGGTCCTCTCAAGTGTGGCGTGGCCAACATGAATGCTTCTTCTTCAATTAAAAGTCTACAGACATTGTCCACTGTGCGTTGAGCAATTGGGACTTGGTTAATCTTTGTAACAGCATCTTTCCATTCATAATTCAAAGAGTTAATAATGATGCTGATCATTTGAATATCTTCAATGTTATGGCCTCTTTCTCTCAATTCTGTTCTCAGTCCTTTCAGTTTGGTCAAATGTCCTCCAATTTGTTCACCAGGTTTCAATCTCGAACCGTGGAGTTCAGACATGAGTAAACATGAAGATTCAATTGAGACAGGCCTGTAGCAATTTTCCAATTCAGCCCAAATTTGTCGGGCTGTTGTATTTGGTGGAAAAGTGACCTGCAGTTCAGTATCCATGGACATCGTACAACGAGCTCTTAACTCTAGATCTCGTATTGCAAAATCCCATGGTTGTGCAGGAGGGTTAAATACCATACAGTGTGTGCCTTCTCTAAGAAGCAATAGTGTAATCTCACTGACCCAGGCTTTGTAATTGTGTCCTGACATTTTTAGTTTTGACTCACCAGTTAGTGGAGAGACAGAGAATGCCTGGTAAGGAGCCTGCATTTGATATGCTGGCTGTGCTGGCGGAAATGCCTGTGATATTTGCTGTGCCTGTTGTGGACCTAAAAATGGTCTTGGTTGTGCCATTGGAGGTGGACTAGGAGCTGGCCCTATTTGCACTTGTGGCTGGGGCACATATGCAGGCATTTGTAGCTGCTGTGGCTGATGCACTGGAATCTGTTGTATTCCAGTTGCCATTTGTGCTTGATCTGCAATATTGGCATGACCTGCTGGAGATGCAGTCATTTTCTTTTGCTGCATAAAGCGTGCCTGTGTTCCATCTAAAAGGACACCAACACCGCCAGGGGGTGTTTGAGTTTGGGCCTGTGGAAACACTTGTGGCATTTCAGCTTCCTGTAGTAAATTACTTTCGCCAGCAGATGGTGCTGCACCTTTAGCTTTGGGCAGCTTTGCAGTTACAAGAAATGATTGCGTGGCAGGTTTATATGTAACTTGATCAGGAAGACTTTCATGTGACGTATGCAGTGCCCTCTGTCTTAATTGGCCTGACACAAAATCCACCAGGGGGAGTGTCTTTGGCTCTGGAGAAGAAGGCAATATGGCGCTTTTTGAAAAGTTTAAGTTATCTTCCTTATCTTGCTCAAGCATAAATATAGCCATTTTTGCCTGGGATAGCTCCTGTTCATAGAATTTTAAACGGTCACGAAAGGATTTCATAGCCAGCTCATCCAGGGTGAACTTAGAGCTTCGAGGAGAATAATGAATTGTTTCTCTCTCTGCATGGGAGGAATTTTGCTCAGCAGTTTGCTTTAGCCTTGCACCGAGCGTTACAAATTCAGAAGGTTCTGGGAAGACAGGTTGAGAGCTGGCATAATTAGAAGGGGGAGTTAAGGACCTCAGTCGTAATGCTTCGCCTTCAAAAACAGCTTCTGTCTTATCTGTCTCCATTTCTGTTCCCACGGCTTTTTCTTGTTCCAGGCGTGTGGCTGTAGTAAGGGGCTGGAAATCTGAAAATCTCCTGTCTGCCATCTCTTCGTTGGAAAGATCAATCAAATCATTTACGAAGAGTGGTCTTGGTTTCACTTTGCCCTTTTTTTTCTGTTTCGGCATCTTAGCAAAATAATTAGCGTACCTCAGTAGCTAAAAACTAATTGCCTATGTGCTCTTATCAGAAATAACAAAACAAGGAAAAAGCCATAAATCTAACCGTCCTCGTGCTATCAGATGTCAGGGCATTTATTAATCCCATGTTTGACTCTGGGACTAATTACCCTGGTTTAGAGGAGATGGATCGTGGCTTATTCCAAGTTGCAATATTCTGATAAAGAAAACGCAAAGAAAAGTTTCTAATAAAACTCATTTATTTGTTATAAAGAAAATAAAACACCTCACTAACTAAGAAAAGTAATTGTTACATTTTGGCAAGCGAGATCTCCTGCCGGTCCAGCCGGACCTCTGGCAAGAGAACAAAGGAAGAAAGTGTGTGAAGAAGAAAGTGAAGGAATGTGGGTGGATGCGGAAACACGTAGTTTACTGATAAGAAGTTGGCAAGCTACGGAGAGTCTGACTGTTCAGAAATGATGAGTTCAGCTGGCAAATAAAATAACGCAGTGACACTGTCAGGAAATTCTTCCTTATTTTAGGTTGGATCTCCTTCCACCCCTTTTCCCTATGAGAGCCCTTCAAGTGTTGGAAGATGGTTGTTGTGTCTCCCCTAAGCCTTCTCTTTGTTAGGCTAAGCATCCCGAGTTCCCTTAGCCATTCCTTGTACAGTTTGGCCTCCAGAGTCCTTATCATCTTCATTGCCCCCTCTCTGCATTCTTTCTGGGGCCTCAGCATCTTTTTTGTACCATGGTGTAACAGAATGGTGTATAGAGTTTTGTATCAATGCTGAAAAGGGATAGACTGCTTTAGTCCTGCCACAGAATACTTTTTTTTTCATATTTTTCCTTTTTTTTCATAATTTTAATTGAAATTACAATAGTGAAAAGTACAAATGCAAATCAAGAAAATAGGGAAATGGAGAAGGATAAGAAGGGGAAAGAAATGTAGGAAAAAGAGAAAAGAAAAAAACAGCATTGACTTCCATCTTTTTCGGCGCAATAAAATACAAAATAAAATTACAACTTTTTTACATTTGCATGTTTAGTATTTAGTATTTAATTTGTATAAAACAAATTAATAAAAAAAATCATGTGTCAAGATTTCATTTTTTTCTATTTAGAGCACAAAGTTCAGAAGCAGCAGAAACAAAGGTTCATATCTAATGAAAGCAGTCAATTTTTTTCATTCTATCTAGCTCCATCACTTTTTCCATCCATTCTTCTGTTGGGGAGATTGATATTCCTTTCCATGTCTGCATGTAGGATTCTGGCTGCACTCAACGTATACAGAAACAAAGTTCCACATCTTTTTTCAACTCCTTGTTTACTAATCTTTCTGACTCCTATGGAAAGGAAACTGGAAAGTATGAAGACTACAGGTAGTCCTTGACTTATGACTACAATAGAGCCCGAAATTTCTGTTGCTAAGCAAAACAGTTGTTAAGTGAATTTTCCTTCATTTTACTCCCTTTCTTGCCACTGTTGTTAAGTAAATCACTGCAGTGGTTGAGTTAGTAACAACGGTTATTAAATGAATCTGACTTCGCCATTGACTTTACTTGTCAGATAGGCACAAATTGTGGTGACATGACCCCCAGGACACTGTAGCCGTCATAAATATGAATCGGTTGCCAAGCAGCTGAATTTGAATCATGTGACCAAGGAGATGCTGCAACAGTCTTAAATGTGAAAAATGGTCACAAGTCAGTTTTTTCAGTACTATTGTAAGTTTGAATGGTCACTAGGTGAACTGTTGAATGTCAAGGACCACATGTAATGGCTAATATTAGGAAAAATACTGTAATTCAGAAAAACCAAGCCATGCGATTCATGATTTTAAGAATGCCTACTTAGGGTTCCTTTCTCCTTTTATGTTGTGACCCAGGCCCATGTAGTTGATAAATGTTAAACTGTTAATGATAAATGTTAAAATGTTAAACTGTTAAATGCAAAACCGTTCCAAAAAACAAACAGATTTTATTAAAACAGCTGAGAATTAACTCATTCTCAGCGTATTCTAAATGAAATGAAAGCAAAGTCCTTAAAACACCAGTCTTTAGTTTATCTCTGACCTTGGGATAATTTGGCAAACTGCCAAAGGCTTTTCTTGGCAACAGTTCAGGAACAGAAGAAATAACTACAGCCAAACAAGAAGCAATTGTCTCAAAGGTTGTTTTCTAGCAAAGAGGCCAAGAGCCGTGGCTGGCTTTTTAAGCCTTATGGGAGGGGCCAGTCATCTCTTGGCCCTACTCCCGAGTCGTCCTCTCTGCTTTAGATGCTCCTGCCTTCTGGCAGCTCTTCTCATACAGGCTTCTCCTGTTCCTCTGCCTCTCTACTGTCAGCCTCTGGAGGCTCCGAAGTCCGCACATCACTCCCCGATGGCCCTGGCCCCATCTCTGCCTCTGACGCAGAGCCATCATCCGGGCCTTCCCCAGCCTCCAGGACTGGCCCATGTTCTTCCTCAGCCTCATCGCTGTCCGACTCCGCTGCCAGCTCCACAGGCTGCTGGCGGACCACAATGTTTTAGGGGATGTGGGGGTTTTTTGTAGGGTCTCCCCCTCCCCTTAATTTCCAGGGTCAACAGTGATGGCCTTCTACAAAGTTATAACCACCTGTATTTTCCAAAGTGCCTTGATTCTGGAAGCGTTAATGCAGGGCATTTTTGTATTCTATTGATGCAGTATTTTTTTTTTCAAATAGTCTTTTCTGTTTGATGTTGTGTTTTATTATTTATTTATTTATATGCAGGATATGTTACATTCTGTATAATTGTGTCATATTCAACTGGAGTATAATTTTTGTAAGAAAAGGAAATAAAAACAATAGCTCTCTAAAAGAGGTGAACGGCTGGGGAAAACAGAGCAATGGGATTTCTTTTTAAGAAAAATGGAAGTACAATTTATAGGTTGTTTTGTATCTGGTTGTCCAGAGGTTTGGTACATTCCTTATATTAGTTTAAGAATTTAACTCTCTGCACAGAAAATGGCTCATTTCAGTGTCTTGTCTCTCTTTTTTTAGGACATTGGAAGCACCTTGAAGAAGTAAGTGAACCCCCCCCCCCTTCTTTACAGATTGGCAGCTCCTCCAGCAGTTTTCCTATTTTGGAAACTTCTCTTTGTATTTAGCAGTAATTTAATTTAAAGGTAATGTATTATTGTAATCCATCTTTTTCTCCATGGGATTCACAAGGATTTAAAAGAGTAGGGGGCGCAGAGCAGAAACATGAGGGTCTCTATTAGACTTTTCACTTAGCTGGATGAGGGTGGATGAGTTCCGGGTTCCGGCTCAGGATACACAGATATACAGTGTGTAGAACAGCCCAGTGCAAACATTCTGGAGAGAGAGAGAGAGAGAGAGGAGTTCCCTGAGGATGGGCTCCAGCACCAGTCTCAAAGCTTGGAAGAATAAACCTCCCTTATCCCAGTAACCGACTCAGACTGGATTCTGTAGTTAGCCAATCCTCAAGCACCATCTGATGTTATAATAATAATAATAATAATAATAATAATAATAATAATAATAATAATAATAATAATAATAATAATAATGATGATGATGATGATGATGATGATGATGATGATGATGATGATGATGATGATTTGAGATACGAAATCCAGCATGGTTATCTTGTTTGCTGTGTATACTGTCAAGTTTGTGTTTAATAATAATAATAATAATAATAATAATAATAATAATAATAATAATAATAATAATAATAATAATAATAATAATTTTATTGTCATTATACGTGTATACAAAGTATACCCATACAACGAAATTCACTTAACAGCCAAAGACCAGGTCCAACACACATAACAATCCCCAAACACCCCCCCACCCACCACAAATTTCCCACCCCTAAACCACCCAAACATCCACACAACAGACCAAGTAATACTGTCCAACAGCTCACTGATGGTGGCCCTTTAGTTCATTGTTGAGTGCAATTATAGCTCTGGGATAAAAACTATTCAGAAAACGTGTGGTCCGAGTTTTAATTGTTCTGTATCTTCTGCCAGAAGGCAACAGCCCAAAAAGATTGTAAGCAGGATGGGAAGAGTCTCTGAGAATGTTATGCAACTTTCTCAAACAGCGAGATTCGAAGATGTCGTCCAGGGCTGGTAGCTGGAGTCTGATGATATTCTGGGCAGTTTTAATGATTCTCTGTAGAGCTTTTTTGTCCGCTACAGAGCTGCTCCCATAACATGCAAGAATGCTGTATGTCAGGACACTCTCAATGGTAGTAGGACAATAGTAGGACAGAAGTAGATGCTGAGATAGATTTATCTTCCTGAGCATTCTCAGGAAGTACAGCCTCTTCTGTGCCTTCTTCACAAGCATGTTAGCATTCATAGTCCATGAGAGGTCCTTCGAGATATAAATGCCCAGAAATTTAAAACTACCCACCCTCTCCACCTCCTCACCATTTATGTACAATGGTAAATGTACATCTCTCTTCCTCCTGAAGTCAATTATAAGTTCTTTAGTTTTGGTGGTGTTAAGTGTGAGATTATTTTCATTACACCACAGTGTCAGCCCTTGTACTTCCTTCCTGTAAGCAGACTCATTGTTCTTATTAATGAGCCCCACCACTGTTGTGTCATCTGCAAATTTAATAATTGCGTTGGTGTTACAGTCCTGTGTGTACAAGGAATAAAGGAAAGGGCTTAACACACAACCCTGGGGGGCTCCTGTGCTTCTTTAGAAAGCTTCTTCCATTGGCATGTTGATAAGCAATGTTCTTTTGTCTTGCCAGATATCAGGCAAAGAAAACATACCAGAATCTGTTGGATTTACGTATCGACCCAAAGAGGACAATCTGGGATTACCGTGATATGACTGTGCTTCTGAAAAGAGGCATGAAAAAACTGAGAGGTAAAAAACAGCCGCTGGGGTTTTACGCTGGATGACATTTTGATCCCAGAGTCTCCAAGAGAGATTCTGGGCCGGTGTCACGTGGATCAAAGAGGGATTGATTTCAGGATCAGCGGAAGAGACACCCTCATTTCTTTCTGGGGAAAGGCCTTGTGTCTTGGCACCAGGAGGGAAAGAGGAGCTTTCCGGTTTCTCCCATTAAAGATGTGCCACCTAAAAACGGGAACCATTAGCTAGTCATAGTTGACCATTTACAGGTAGTCCTTGACTTACTACAGTTTATTTAGTGACTGTTTGAAGTGACACAAAAGTAACCTATAACCATTTTTCACACTTTATGACCACTGCAGGAACCCCATAGTCACATGATTTAAGTCAGACGCTTGGCCACTGACTCATATTTATGACGGTTGCAGTGTCCCGGGGTCATGTGATCATCTTTTGCGACGTTCTGACAAGCAACGGGGAAGCCAGATTCATTTAATAACCGTGTTACTAACTTTACCACTGCAGTGATTCACTTAACAACAGTGGCAAGAAAGGTCGTAAAACAGGGCAAAACTCACTTAACAAATTTCTCACTTAGCAACAAAAATTCTGGACTCAATTGTCATCATAAGTCAAGGACAACCTGTATTCTTCATTTCCCAAATCCATACGCACTGATCACTGGGGAAGCAGAAAAAGCTTTCACTCAAAATAATGGAATGTGGTCACAAATCACTTTTTTCAGTGCCGCTTTGAGTTAGAATGGTCACTAAACGAAAGGTTGTAAATCAAGGAGTACCTGAATATGGAATATACACTAGAATATATTTAT
Organism: Pantherophis guttatus; assembly: GCF_059756535.1. Taxonomy (NCBI): domain Eukaryota; kingdom Metazoa; phylum Chordata; class Lepidosauria; order Squamata; family Colubridae; genus Pantherophis; species Pantherophis guttatus. The sequence continues at coordinate 260,769,281 of NC_142064.1, read as the reverse complement.
ATCTGATGGAATATATATAAAGTCATCAATGACATTCTGGCTTGTAGCTTTCCTTATTCCTTATTTCCTGATCTGAGGTAAAGGAAAGCAAACCAGGGAATCTGAGGGAGGCCCTTCTGTTGCTCCAATTCCAGGGATGAGATGCTGAATTCCTCCCTTTTCTTCCCCAGATACTCTGGAAAGTGGACTTCAACTACAGGAAGGTAAATATGAGTTATAGGAATTGGATTTCCTTGCTATTTTAAGCTCTGATGCAACTAACTTTAAAAGAAATATAATAGAGCAAGAAAAAAGAAAAATATAGGACTAGATACCTTAAACAACATGACTATTCAGTAAACCTTAAGGATTTTATGATTATTTGCTGTTTATATGTACATTTTGAGCTTATGCACAGGAGACATTCCTTGCGTGTCTGATCACACTTGGTCAATAAAGAATTGAAGTGCATTCCACTCCACTCACTGAAGGCAAAGCCAATCACTCTTCACTCCCAATCACATTACTCTCATCTGCAAGATGGAAGCTAAAGAGAATTGTGCAGGGAGCTAGAAGAGGTGGAGCACTATGAAGGGTTTGAAGGAGTTGGCCAGAGGTCTTCAACCTTGGCCACTGTAAGACTTGTGGACTTCAGTTCCCAGAATTCTCCATCCAGCATGGCGGAGCTGGAGGGCAACCAGCAGAATGGTGGCCACATGGGAGACTAGAGACCAGGGGAATTGACCAGTGGAGCCAAGAGAGGAACAGCTGAGTGGAGGAGCCAAAAGCAGGACAACTAATGGACAGATTCTGAGGGAGTGCAGCTGAATGGCAGCTGGATTTGCAGGTGGCAAATGCAACCTAAGTGAATGGAAGGAGAAGGCCAGAGGGGTGCCAAACAGGCTGGCAGTTAACAGAGAATGGGACTGTTGCAATATTTTCAGGATCAGACTCAATAATATTAGTAAGAGTTAAAGGTTTAAATATATTTCCTTTTATTTACAATAGGCATTCTATATTCACTGAATATTCACAGATAGAAGCAAGGAAAAGGGTGTAGGTGGCTCCTTATATATACAATGGGTGGAGCTATAAGTGGGAGTGGTGAATTATGAATACATTAAGAAGTGAAGAATAAGTTAACCCCTGATACCCCGTTCATATATTATTTACACATTAGAGAATAAGGCATTTACATCTGACAAATCCCCCTCTAAATGCCGATTCGTTATACAACACCAATTACATTCAGATTCAGGACAATACAATACATACAACTTAGAAGTTAAATATTTGTGTTGCTTAGAAGGTAAAGGCTTTGTCAATATGTCAGCTAATTGTTCTGAAGTATCACAATGCACTGCTTTAATAAATCCATCCTGAGATAATTGTCTCACATGTTTAAATTTTATATCTATATGTCTGGACCTTTGTCCAATGGCATAAGATCTAGATATTTCAATGGCTGCTTTATTGTCTTCATGCATAACAAAAGGCAAAGCAGGTTTTTTCCAAACATCTGAAATTAAATCATTAAACCATACAAGGTTATTTGCAGCTTTGGATAAACAAACATATTCCGCTTCTGTCGTTGAAGTGGCCACTAGTTCTTGTTTACCAGTGTACCAGTAAACTGGACAGTCATTTAAGAGAAATATATAACCAGATGTACTTTTTCTACATGAGGTGTCTCCAGCCCAGTCCGCATCTGCGTAACATGTAAGCTTTGGTTCTTTATTGTCTTTAGGTTCTAATATTAAGCAAAAGTCTAGTGTACTTTTCAGATATCTTAAAATTCTTTTAACAGCTTCCCAGTGATACATTGTTGGTTTGCTGACATGTCTGGATAATAAATTGAGTGGTAAGGCGATATCTGGTCTAGTCCAATTAGATATATAAAGAAGTGAACCTATGATTGACCTATAAAATGTGTTATCCTTGAATTCGGGGGAAGATTCATCAGTATTTCTTAGAAAATCAGTTTGCATAGGAGTATCACAAGGTTTGGCATTGTTTAAATTGCATTTATTTAAAAGTTCTACAATCTTATCTCTCTGAGTAAGTTTGAATCCCCTTCTAGTCTTATTAATTTGGACACCAAGATATTTGTTTACTTTACCTAGAGATTTTAACGAGAAATGTTCATTTAGTTTAGTTACAAAAGTTTTTCTTCTCTCTTTATGTTTTCCTATGTATAAAATGTCATCCACATAAATCAATACAAATTCAATGTAATCATCATCCTTTTTGACAAAAAAGCAGTTATCAGCAGTAGTAGCGTTGAAGTCCATGGTTTTAAGTACTTTCACTAAACAATCATACCATCGTTTACCAGATTGTTTTAACCCGTATAAACTTTTGTTTAACAACCAAATTTCATTTTTGTTTGTGTATTGACTGTGAGGTGCTCTTACGTATATTTCCTTATCTAGTTTAGCGTGTAGATACGCAGTCTGTATGTCATATTGAAATACATCAAGGTTGAGTGCTGATGCTACCACTAGAGCTGTTTTGACACTCTCTGTTCTTACTGTGGGGGAATACGTGTCAGTATAGTCCTCCGGATATTTCTGTGCATAACCTTGTGCAACTAGTCTAGCTTTGTATAGGGTATTGCCTCCCTCTAAGTTCTTAATTTTATATATCCACCTGGTACCAATAATTGTTTTATCCTTAGGTGCAATTGCAGGTGTAAATACATTTAATCCTTGTAAACTTTCCATCTCTTTTTTCATCGCTAATTCCCATTTTTCTTTTTCTTCACGAGGGAGTTTTAACACTTCCTCATATGTATTGGGTGTTGTTGGCTCACCATCCATATGCATTATATAATCCTTGTATTTATTTGGCATTTGATTTCTGGTGTTTCTAATGGTTTTTTCAGGTTTACTATCGTTATCATGCAAATATCTTGCTTCCTTTTTGTTAATGTGTCTGTCTTAATTTTGTGTTGGCTATTTGTCCAAATTTTGGTTTTGTTCTTATTTTTGTTGATATTTTGCTTTTCTATGATCCCTTCTTCATGAGATTTTGTACCTTTATATTTATTTGGAAATATTTCATTAAGATGTAATTTAGACCAGTTGGCCTGTTCATGGAACACAGCTGTTCTGGAGACTATAAATTTGTTATTATTATCAATGAATCTGTACCCTTTTGTACCGGTTTCATATCCCATAAATCTGAGTCTTCTGGATACGTTTTCTCCCTTTCTTCTTAATTGTTTAGGTATGTGTACGTCTGCAGTGACTCCAAATATATGCATGTGTGCTAATTTTGGTTTTCTATTATACATCACTTCATATGGTGTCTTATTTACAATGCTGGACCATGTTCTATTTTGTGTGTAATTTGAATAATGTAAGGCTTCTGACCAGAATTGTTTGCTTAAGCCAGCATCTTCCAATGTGCATCTAATCATGGTTTGTAATGTGGAATTCTTCCTCTCTACAATCCCGTTCTGGAATGCAGAAAATGGACTAGATGTGTAATGTAACATTCCTTTGTCTTTTAACCATTGGGAGAATTCTTTAGACATGAATTCGCATCCCCTATCTGTCATAATTTGTTTTATTTTGATGTTGTGTTGTGTTTCTATGCGTTTGTAAAATTCTTTAAATTTTTGAAATGTTTCATCTTTGTGTTTTAATGTATAAACAAACCCATAGCGGCTATAATCGTCTACTATTGTCAGGAAGTAACGTTTTCTATAAGTGATTGATGGAGTTAATGGACCAACTAAGTCCATGTGTACTAAATCAAAAATTTTGTTAGTTGATCTAGTAGATTTTCTTGGCCTGGGGCTAGTTTTTAGTTTTGTAGATTTACATACTGAGCATTCCAAATAGTTTTCACAATTTTTTATTTTAACACCTTCTGCGTGTTCAGTCATTTTTTGTACTACAGGAAAACTGGCATGTCCTAACTTCCTATGTAAGATGTGAGCACACTCATCATGAATTGGCTTACCTATTTTTGGTTTTTTTTTATTGTGTGCATCTTTGTGATCATGAGATGTTTTACACTCATCATTGTCACTATTGCTAATATTTTCATCATCTACTTCAATACAATCTTCCATATTTGAGTCAATGTTATGCAACCATTTTTCCTTTGTTATCAGATAAGGTAGGCCTCCTTTAATTATCACTGTGCCTATATTTATTTTATTCTTCTCCAAAATCGCTTTTCCTTTTGAAAAAACAATGTTAATGTCAGAATCTCTACTTAGTTTTATAGCACTTAGTATGTTATGAGGTATTTCAGGTATTAGCAATACCCCCTCTATTTTTCCTAGACCAGGCAAGGTTACATTCCCTCTACCTAATACTTGAACCTTTTCTTGGTTAGCTACCTTTATTACAAATTTATCTTCTGCAAATGAAGACAATATATTTTTGTTATTAGTGGTGTGATTAGTTGCTCCAGAATCAATAAGCCAATTATTGTTCTCATTTTGCTGTATGTTAGTGTTGTCTTGTTTATTTAGCCCGTTCAGTGAGCCAGATTTTCTATCCTTTGAATTATCTCTGCCCCCTCTATTCTCTTTGTAATTTGGTGGGCTCCTATATCTATGTCTATCTATGGAAGACTGTCTATAATTGTATTTGTTTCTATATTCTGACCTATGCCTTTCTTTTGAAATTTTGGGACAGTCTCTTCTATTGTGTTCCCTGGATCCACAATTGTGGCATTTAAATGTTTCATTATATTTTTCTTGGAAAGCTACTTTCCTATATGGTTTGTGTTCTGTGTGATTGCTAGAACGATTCCTTCTTGAATTGTCTTCTGCTATCAATTTATTGGATAGACTTTCTATGGATAAATATCCTAGATTGATAGTGTCTAAATGTGACATAAAATTGTCCCATGATGAATCAAGTGAGTTGATAATAACACTTTTCATTGTTTGGTCTGAAATCACCTCCCTCCTCAAATGCAGCTCAGCTCTTATTTTGTTTAAAGATATTAAATGCTCACTTATGGAAACCCCTGGTTTTACCCTAGATGAAAAGAAATCTTTAGACATCCTTGTGGTGGTAGCTACACTGTCACTGTGAAACAAATTAAACATGCATTGAATGATTTCTGAAACAGTCAGATTTGGCTTAATGCAGGAGACATTATACATTGCAGGAGACACACTAGATATTATTAAGAAAAATGCTCTATGGTGTAAACAATCTATTTTTAGAGTCCAAGGTCTTTTTGGGGGGCTAGTGATAAAAAATAGTAAGTTTTCCTTCATAAAGACAACCTGGAGCTGTTGATACCATTCTTGCAAATTAACGCCATCAACCTTTAGCTTTGGGAAGTCACTGGGTAAATTTCCGACATTATTGTGTCCATTACTTACAACCTGAGGTAGTCCGTGGTCTCGCAAGTGTAGAAAATTGCAAAACGGCATGGGGATGCTCGCAACGAGTCTGCATGGTCTCCTCGCCAGTTCATGTCTTCCCGGACCGTCTGCGTAGTTTTGCGCATGCGCGTTGTCCATTTCTTCTTTGTAGTCGTCGTGGAAGGTTCTCCCCATTGCGGCTCGCTCGTTCTGCTCCTCTTCAGATGAATCGGTCTCTGGTTCGATTTTGGGAGTCCTGACGACGGCGGCTGCTCTTCCTCTTCTTTTGAGGGCATTGGTGCTTGCTTCTGTCTGTGGCGTAGGGCGGTACCGGCAGGGCTCTCTGGGTTCGGGCGTCGGCGCTCTCGTAGTCAGGATGGGAGCGGGCAGGTCTTGAGGCATCGGCTTGCTCGCTCGCTTCTTCGGTAGCTGTTTGTTAATTTTTAGTTTTGGCCCAAATGCAGCAAAAAGCGTTTTCATTGCTGATTTTATTTGGGAGTTTGTTGAATCATCTTCACTTTCTGATTCTGATTCTTTTGAAGAGTTTGAATCTTCTTTTTCATTTTCGTCGTTTGATAACGTTTTTCGCGCCAGAAATTTTGAATTGAGCATTTTGATTGGCTCTGCTTCGCTCACCCTGGAGGCCTGTTGAAACCAAGATGGCTGCCATTCAAAATTTCGCGCGGGATCACCGTTTTTCTTCTTCGTAATGACTTTCTCTGCAGTCATATCACTCACTATTTTTGGGTCTTTAGACTTTTCATTAGTGATGTTTTTCTCTCTCGCTGCTCCGCTGTTCTTCAGCATATCTTGGAGTTTCGCGATGAGGCTTTCATCATTCTTCTGGCTCTTTAATAGTTTTAATATCTCTGACCTGAGTTCGTTATTCTCTATTTCGATTTCCTCCTGGTCATCATTTTCATCTATTATTTCTTCGTCTTCAGTGGTGTATTCTTCGGATTCTCTCGAAATTGCGTTTGTGGATTCGTTGATTATTTCTTGTTCTGTTTCCATTTCTTTGCTGTAGGCCCTGGTGTTGGGCCTATCTTTCTTAGACATTTTTAAGTTTTTATTGAGTCAATTAACCATCCTCTGCTACCAGCTTGTTGCAATATTTTCAGGATCAGACTCAATAATATTAGTAAGAGTTAAAGGTTTAAATATACTTCCTTTTATTTACAATAGGCATTCTATATTCACTGAATATTCACAGATAGAAGCAAGGAAAAGGGTGTAGGTGGCTCCTTATATATACAATGGGTGGAGCTATAAGTGGGAGTGGTGAATTATGAATACATTAAGAAGTGAAGAATAAGTTAACCCCTGATACCCCGTTCATATATTATTTACACATTAGAGAATAAGGCATTTACATCTGACAGGGACAAAGACGGTGGGAGAGCCCGAGTGCTTGGAGAAAAGGGAGCCGAGGGACCTGGACACTAGCAGCTCCTTCAGGGGAATTCTGGGAGTTGAAGTCCACAAGTCTTACAGTTGCCAAAGTTGGAGGACTCTTGACCAGACAATGGCTTAGGTGTTGTTTAAAAAAACAATGAGTCTTCCAGTCCTGGTGGGGGGGGTGTTTGGAAGCTGAACTCCATTCACACAAGAGGGTTAAACTCTTGGGGGTGAAGACACAAACCAGGCCTACAGCTGAAGCTCTTTTTCTTCTTCCTTCCTTCCTTCCTTCCTTCCTTCCTTCCTTCCTTCCTTCCTTCCTTCCTTCCTTCCTTCCTTCCTTCTCTCCCTTCCCCCTTATAGAGAATGGTAACTCTGGATGCAGATACAGCCCATCCTGGCCTCCTTGAAATCTCTGAAGATCGGAAAAGCCTCAAAGGAGTTAAGCCAGTTAAAACAATAAATGCTCCCTGAAACTGCACGAGATTTAAAACTAAACCTTATGTCCTTGGCTGTCAGGAGTTTTCAAGAGGGAGGCATTTCTGGGAAGTTATTATAGAAGGCAGAGAAGGATGGGGTGTAGGGGTTGCCAACAAGCCATTCCACTTAACAGATGTTGACGTGCAGACCAGATGCTGGCAGATTGGGAAATGGGGAGGGAAATACGGGGCCATCTCTCCATCAGAACGCTCTGACCTGGTCCTGACTGAGAGGCCCACGAGGGTCTGCATCTGTCTCAACTGCGAAGGGGGACAAGTGAACTTCTTTGATGCCAGAACCGCAGCTCTTCTCCATACATTCTCAGATGCTTCCTTGGTTGGAGAGGCTCTTCTGCCCTGTTTCTATTTGCCAGTTGGTGTCTACATGACGCTCCCCTAAAAGAGGGGACATCCATAAGCAAAACTTGTGAAAAATCCCTATTTGCCAAGCAGGGATCTCTGAAAGCCTTTAAAGCAGAGACTCCTTAGCTTTTGCTACTGCACCTTCCTTGATTGTGTATTCCAGTGTTTCCCAAACTTGGGAACTTCAAGATGTATGGACTTCAACTCCCAAAATCCCACAGCCAGCCATGGTAGATGGGGAATTCTGGGAGTTGAAGTCCACACTTCTTAAAGTTCCCAAGTTTGGGAAACACTGGTGTATTCTATGCCGCACCGAATTGCTTGCAGTTGTGGAGCTTTGGAAATTGAAGGAATGGGTCAGTCAATATGAGATTGTATTTCTACTTTAGAGTGATGTTATTAATTTTATGTTGTTTAAAATCAAGCAGATCAGTGATTATTCAGTGTAACACATAGAAAAAGAAGAGAAAGAAGACAGTAGACAAAAACAAAACATACCATCTGTTATCAAGATAGGAGATGTGAGCACTATGACGACTAAATGTGTCGCTTGGCTCAAGCCAAAATTGAAATAGAATTGTTAATGGAATTATAAAAATGAGATCCATTATTAAATAAATACATTAGTTGAGAAGATGCCGAATAACTCTCTTTTTCCTTCTTGCTTTAAACCTTTTATTGAGTAGCTGTAAAAGAAGAAGCAAATCTAGTGTGGTGGTTAAGAAATCAAGCTAGAAACCATGAGTTCTAATCCTGACTTAGGCACAAAGCCATGTGGGCAACCTTGGACCAGTCACTCTCACTCAGCCCTAGGAAGCGGGCAATGGTAAAGCCACTTCCGAATCTTTACCAAGAAAAGTGGAGGGAGATTCGTCCAGGCAGTTACCGGGAGTCAACAATCGGAGGCAAAAATGACTTCGATAGTGAGATGGAAGTCAGATCCAGTCGGATCTACTGGTTAAGGCACCAGGCTAGGAAGAGGAAGACTAAGTTCAAGTCCTGCCTTAGCCATGAAAGCCAGCTGGGTGACTTTGAGGCCCCCCCTCTTTCCCTCCCTCCCTCCCTCTCCCCACTGTCTCTTGAATTGCCTGCTGGCATCTCCTTCCACCACCTCTACTCCTTCGTGGATTCTTCCCCCTGCCCCACAGAAGCCTCTCCTATCCTATCCCCCTTCGCTCCCTCAGGCTTACCCCACAGAAGCCTCTCCTATCCTCCCTATTTCCATCACTCCCTCTCCTTTCCCTCCTTAAGCCGCCTTTCCTGTCCTCTCAGGCCTCCTTTTCCCCAGGAATCCCTTCCTATCCTATCACAGGACTGTTGTGGGGAAAACAGGAGGAGGAAGATCTGTGGGATATGTTTGCCATCTTGAGTTATTAGTAGAAAGAATAAAGGCAGGATACAAAATTAACTTTGATATGGTGACTTTGAATGCTAACAGCAGCTCTCTGGAACATCTCAAAGAATCTAAAGAACTGAAGATTGAGAAGCTGCCGTTGGCAAAGGAGCAAATGAGTAATCCAAACATACCTAATACAGGTTGTCCTTGATTTACAACCATTAGAATAGAATAGAATAGAATAGAATAGAATAGAATAGAATAGAATAGAATAGAATAGAATAGAATAGAATAGAATAGAATAGAATAATTTTATTTATATACCGCCCTTCTCCCGAAGGACTCGGGGCGGTGTACAGCCGGTTTAAAAACATAAATATACAAATATAATAATTAAAATTAATTAAAATCATTAAATAGTTTGGCCGAATTTTAAAACCCCAACATTTAAAACCCCAAATTAAGGGGCTGTCAATTAGACAGCCCCGCCTGTCGGAACAGTAGGGTCTTAAGGGCACAGCGGAAGACCCGAAGGTCAGAGAGCGCTTCAGCGAGTGCTTCGAGAGAGAGAATGAGACACAGAGAGAGAGAGAGAGTGAGAGAGAGAATGAGAGAGAATAAGAAATGGAGAAAGAGACAGAATGAAAGAGAGAGAATCAGAGAGAATCAGAGAGAGAGAGTCAGAATGAAAGAGAATCAGAGAGAGAGAATAAGAAACTGAGAAAGAGGCAGAATGAAAGAGAGAGAATCAGAGAGAATCAGAGAGAGAGAGTCAGAATGAAAGAGAATCAGAGAGAATCAGAATGAAAGGGGGGGAGAGGGAGAGAAAGAGAGATGTGGGGGGGAGAGAGAGTGGGAGAGAGATGGGAGAGAGAGAGAGATGTGAGGGGGGAGAGAGTGGGATAGAGATGGGAGAGAAAGAGAGATGTGAGAGAGGGGGAGAGAGAGAGAGAGAGGGAATGAGAGAGTGAGAGAGAGAGAAAGAGAGAGAATCATAATGAGAGAATCATAATGAGAGAGAGAGAGATGTGTGAGAGAGAAAGAGAGAAAGAGAGGGGGGAGAGAGAGAGTGGGAGAGAGAGAGAGGGAATGAGAGAGTGAGAGAGAGAGAAAGAGAGAGAATCATAATGAGAGAATCATAATGAGAGAGAGAGATGTGTGAGAGAGAAAGAGAAAAAGAGGGAGGGAGAGAGAGAGTGGGAGAGAGAGAGAGGGAATGAGAGAGTGAGAGAGAGAGAAAGAGAGAGAATCAGAATGAGAGAATCATAATGAGAGAGAGAGAGATGTGTGTGAGAGAGAGAGAAAGAGGGAGGGAGAGAGAGAGTGGGACGGGGGAGAGGGAGAGAAAGAGAGATGTGAGAGAGAGAAAGAGAGAGGAGGGAGACTACCTGAACGGAGTCACTGGGAGTCCAGGCGCTTCAGCAAGTGGCGTGCTGGATTCGTATTAGTGGGATGCGGGATTTAAAATTGTGAACTTGGTGGTCCCTGAGGTCCAAAAGGTTGGGGACCCCTGGACTAGAAGACCTCCAAGGAACATTCCAGCTCTATTGTGATTGATGTTGGTCATCCCGGAGCAGGTCCTCCAACAGGGGGCACCTGCAAAAGTACGAAGATTTCTCCACGGACCACCAAAAGTTTCTTGTGGACCACCACCTGATGTGCATTACAATGCCTTCTGCTTTGCCTTTCCACCTGTAAGCAAGCTACGGGGTCTCCCAGTACAAGGGTACAAGGGTATTGACTACACACATCACAAAGATAGCTGCAACTCCTCCCCCACCCCCCATGGACGAATGGAAAGGCTGGTGGCATTGACTGACAGGATGGTTGCCTGATTCCAACTGGTTAAGAACCTAATAATGACCCTGGCAGGCATAATCATTGTTCTCTAAATCACCTGTTGTGCATTACAATGCCTTCTGCTTTGCCTTTCCACCTGTAAGCAAGCTATGGGGTCTCCCAGTACAGGGATATTGATCTTGGGTGAATCTTGGAAAATTAAGTAGTTTTCAGATTCAAAGGGTGGTGGTGGTGATGGGCTGTCTGTAAAATAAAACCAGGTAATGGCACACACTTGAAAGTAAGTCAGGAAGCCTCTAATTGTGGAGTCTGTCTGGCAAGAACAAAGACTGCTTATCCACAGGAAATATGCATGTGTAAAGCTTGTAACAATTCTGGGTAGTTAGAAAGCTTATAAAAGTAACTAGAGTTAGACAAATTACAGACCTCAGCTAAAAGTTAGGAATAGAGATGGCCTGCAGCAAATCAAAGGGGTATTAGATAACTCCTGGGGCATTCATTAGCCAAGGCTTAGGAATAGGGACAGCTAGAGACCAATAGAACAAATTGTAGAATTATTACTAAAATGTTTATTAGATTATATTTCTTACTATCCCGCCTTGTCCTGCCTTCTTCTTTAGTGAAAATGTATAAAGCTTTTTTAATCCTTTGTTCTTGGCTCTCTTGGCATTTTGGCCAGGAGCCCTCTTCCTTGGGGTACCCCAATAAAAAGCAATCAAAACCTGCACCTCGTGTCTGGCATCCTTCATTGGCCTCGGCACTAGGCTCAGACCCCAATTGGGGACAACAATTAGTTAGGAACAGAATTGTTACCTAAGAGTGTCCATTAGTGTAAAAAAAAGGATGCTACAGCAAGATATAGAGAAATGTTTTCAGTGATTTTACTAGTTAGAATACAGACTTTAAAAAATTAGATAGGATTTTGCTATACAATACTTCCCTTTAACACACTAGATGATAAAATGTTAAACTTCCTAGGTTGAAGGTTTGGCTACAACATAAATATGGGATATCAAAAAGAGATTTAGATGTGAATATTATGGAAATTAGGTCTCTATAGTTTCCAGGCCCTAAATCTGTTTAGTAGTACTATAGTAGCCTCAGTCATATTAGTGATTCCTTCCTTCCTTCCTTCCTTCCTTCCTTCCTTCCTTCCTTCCTTCCTTCCTTCCTTCCTTCCTTCCTTCCTCCCTTCCTTCCCCTCCCTCCCTCCCTCCCAACACAGAAGGGTTTTCACCTGATGCCAAAATGAGGCCACTGTGGGTGCCAACTGAGGGTCTCTGGGGAGGACATTCCATAAATGAGGTGCCACCTCTGAAATGGCAAGATAAAGGAAGGGGCTTGGGAGTGTCCATGTCCCCTTGGGGAGCCCATTGTGACTAAGGAAGCCTCCCCCAAAATCCCTTGAATAAATGGCCTATAAGATGTTCTCCACCCACCAGATTCCCTCCCCCTCTTAGGTTGGCCTGAGACTCCTAATAGCTCTTTCTATCCATCTTTTGCCTTAAGGGAGCTCATTAGTCAACCTTGAAGATTTCCATCCAGCAAATGATCCCATTCCACATTCTATATATTGCATATTCCACAAGGTAGTCTTTGCCCAATTTTGGAACTTTTCTGATCCACTTCCTGGCTGGGAAAGGGACACTCCAGGCAGGTCTTCCTTTGCCAGATATTCATATTAGAAGTTAGGGAACGGATTATAATTTCTACATTCTCCTTTATCTGTGAGACATCCTATCGATTGCAGCATTGACTTTGGGGTTTTATCAAGGGTTTCTCCCAGTTTCTTCCATGCCAACTTTACTCCATTCTGTTTCTGTCCCATAAACGTTTCGTTCTTCCCATTTTTAAAAAAAGCATTTTCCCCTTTAACAAGTGCCTGGCTGAATAATAATTGATGGTGAATCAGCCCCATAGATGTTTCTTTCTCCCCAGGATTTTTCAATATCTTTCCCTTTAGCAGGATACTTGCATCAGTAATTGACTGGGGGGTCCGTCCCAAAAATATTTGCTTCTCCCCAGATTTTAAAAAGCAGCACTTTTTCGTGCAGCTGTTGATAAAAATAGGATCGCCAACATGATCGCCAACGTCCGATGAGGGAAATGAAGGAGAAGGAAGAGGAGGGGGAGGGGGAGGAGGAAGGAAGGACGGAAGAAGAAGAAGGATTATTATTTTGAAAACTCCCCCCCCCTTTGACGAGCTGATTGGACCAATAATAATTGATCCATCCTGCGAATGTTTGCTTCTCTCCAGTTTGTTGTTTATAAAACATTTTTTTCCCTTTAAGAAGCCAGCGAGGCTGACCGCAAGAATAACAACAATTCATTTTGGTTTCCTGTCTGTGCAGAGCCCAAAGGCGGTCACCTGATTTGGAGGAAAAGAAACGAAACTTAACTTTCTCTTTCTTTGTCCCGGCGGAGGCGGCGGCGATGGCGGCTGAAGCGCCCTTGCAGGGTTTCCTGGAAGAACTCACCTGCTCCATCTGCCTGGACTTTTTCCAGGACCCCGTGCTCATCCCCAAGTGCGGCCACAACTTCTGCCGGGGCTGCCTGACCCACAGTTGGGGGACGTCGGAATCAGAGGCTTTCTGTCCCCAATGCAGGCAGACCTTCGCGCCCCGCAGCCTCCTCCCCAACCGGCAGCTGGCGCGGCTAGTGGAAGAGGCCAGGCGATGCGGCGGCCATCCGGGCGAGGAAGGAGGGAGCCTCTGCCCGAAGCACCGGGAGCCCCTCAAGCTCTTCTGTAAGGACCACCAGACCCTCATCTGCATGGTCTGTGACCGATCCAAAGAGCACAGGGGCCACTCTGTGATCCCTGCGGAGGAGGCTTTCCCGGAATACCAGGTAGGAATCAGCCAGGAGGAATCCCTGCGGAGAGGCATCCAGATCCTTGGTCTTCCTGGCAATCCTTGGATCAATTTACTTTTTCTGTTGTCCACAAACTGGGTTTAGCCTGGCGCAGGTGCGAATTAGAACCAGACTGGAGAGGCGGCTCAAGGGACTTTTAATGACCTACTTCAGGAAAAGGGTCTCAGCAGCTAAAGGAGCCAAGACCCCTGAACGATGTAATAATTCAAAATATAGGGTTAAGATTAAGGTTCCTTGACAGGAGTTTCTTTTGATTTCTTGTCCTGGCCTACTTTATCACATTCCTCATACATTGCGTATTTGTGCTAATTAGCTTTCTTATCAAAAGAGCTGTGTGTTTTATTATTATAATAAGCAAGAAGTTTCCAAAGTTGATGTCTATGTGTCCCCCCATTGGTTACTGGTCTTATTACACTCCTCTGCAACTTTCTGCCTCGGCCATTCCTTTAACAAACTTCCCTAATTCCAACCTGAGACCTTCACCTCCTGCTTTATTCTCTGTGGCTGAAATATTTTTGAAGACTGATTTACCATAGTCTTTGATTTACAACCATTCGTTTAGTGACCTTCTCACAAGCAAAGTCAATTGGGAAGCCAGTATCGCTTCACAACTGTGTTACTAAAAGTGAACAACTGCAGTGATTCACTTAACAACTGCAGCAAGACCTTGGAAATTTAAAAACAGAACAGGATTAAAAAAAACAAGGAATAAAAATTGACTGGTGGCCATATTTGCAAATTAGGACAAAATATAAAAAAGACAGGGAACAATATGGTATACACAGAGAACAATTGGAATTGGATAAGATATTATTAGGACCAGGAGAAAAAATGATCACAAAAATGTATAATTTTCTGTTAAAATTTAAAATGGAAGAAGAAACCGTGAAGGAAACAATGATTAGCTGGGCAAGAAATTTTGGCTATAACATTCATTTGGATCAATGGGATAAATTATGGGAGAGAAACTATAAAATAACAGTGTCAACTGCTTACAAGGAGAATCTTTATAAGATGTTTTAGCTATGGCACCTGCCACAAGTGAGATTGGCAAGGATGTTCTCAAAACAGGTCCCCGGATTGTTGGAGGTGCGGCCATAGCCGAGGGACCTTCTACCACATGTGGTGGACCTGCCCTAAGATTAGGAAATTTTGGTGGAAGATAAAAAAATGGCTGGAAGAGATAACTGGGTGGAAGATAGAAAGAAAACCGGAACTATTCCTCCTCGGTATTTAAGAAGGGAAAATGGAAAAAAAAATACAATATATCATATTACACATACTAACTGCGTGTAGAATTGCCATAGCACAAAATTGGAAACAACCGGATATCCCCTCCAGACCAATTTATAATTTTAAAAATTTATGACTGCGCAGAAATGGACAGATTATCTATGGAAATTAAGAAAAGGGAAGACACCAAGTACTATTTAATTTGGAATAGATGGTATTCCTGGCTGGAGAGTAAATCTAAAATGTAAGCGATATTTTGTTACGAAACCGAATTGTGAATAGAAGATATTGTAACTTAGATAAGGATGTAAGTTAAGACAGATAGAAGTAGAATTTGTGTATGGAAGTTAATTAGGATAGAGATACCGATATAGAAAAGCTGTTACTAGTGCTTAGGTTTTGATGTGTTTGTTTTTGTTTGTTTTTGTTGTGTGTTATAGATTTTTTTTAATTGTTCTTTTCTATTTTTTGTATTGTATATTTTAATCTTTGAAAATTTAATAAATATTATTTTTTAAAAAAACCAACTGCAGCAAGAACATCACTTAACTGTCTTGCTTAGCAAGGGAAATTGCCTGTAGGGCGAAATAGGCTCCCTTTGCCAGCTCCCTTTCCACATTTGCTCTAGAACGAAATTGTCATTCCTCCAAAGTCTTGAGTGCAGACCCCGAAAAACACTCCTGCTGGATCAGGCCAAACGTTCATTTCTCAGTGATGCTTCTGGATGACTGCAACCAGGAGACTCAGGCAGCTCACTTTAGTGCCATTACAGGTAGTCCTCGACTTAAAACCATTCTTTTAGTGACTGTTCAAAGTTATGACGACAATGAAAAAAGTGACATAATGTTTTTCACCCTTATGATCATTGCAGCATTCTGTGGTCACATGATCAAAATTTGGACGCTTGCCAACTGCCATGAATTTATGACGATTGCATATATCTTCTAACTGGGTCTTCCCTCCGATGTAATTCTTTACGGAAAAGAAACTCAAAACTTGTATTTTTCAGATCAAGGTGGAGGATTGCCTGAAGGCTCAGAAGGAGGAGAAAGAAAAAATAGCTACATACAAAGGAGACACAGAGCAAACAGTGCAGGAGATGCTTGTAAGTATTGATCCAAGGGTGAAGAGCTTCTGAGCTACTAGGAAGGAAAACACCATCTGCCATCTTCGATAATAGGCACCCTGTGTTTTAGTACAAATTCTGACTTAAATGGAATCCAAGTTTATTTATTTATTTATTTATTTATTCATTCATTCATTCATTCATTCATTTATTTATTTGTTATTGTGATTTATATGCCGCCATTCTCCCGAAGGACTCAGGGCGGCTTACATACAGCAATCAACAATACAAATCACAGTGTTAATTCAAATTAAAATTAAAACCCCCATTAAAAACAATTTAAAATTATAGCATTGTACAACCCCACGATCAGATTATTGTTGGAACAGCCACGCCTTCAGTTCGCGGGGAAAGGAGAGGAGGTCGGGGGCTATCCTGAGCTCGGTGGGCAGACCATTCCAGAGGGTCGGCGCTCCAACAGAGAAAGCTCTCCCCCTGGGGGCCGCTAGCCGACATTGTTTGGCCGACGGCACCCTGAGGAGGCCTGCTCTGTGGGAGCGCACGGGACGGTGGGAGGAAGGCAGAAGATGGTCTCGTAAGTACCCCGGGCCTAAGCCATGTAGGGCTTTATAGGTAAGCACCAGCACCTTGAAACAGACCCGGAGAGCAACCGGCAGCCAGTGCAGCTCACGCAGGAGAGGTGTAACACGGGAGTAATGAGGAGCCCCCGTAATTGCCTGCGTGGCCGCATTCTGGACTAGCTGGAGCCTCCGGATGCATCCCAAGGGCAGCCCCATGTAGAGGGCGTTACAGTAGTCCAACCGAGAAGTAACAAGGGCATGAGTGACCGTGGCGAGAGCATCTCGGTCTAGGAAAGGGCGCAACTGGTGCACAAGATGTACTTGTGCGAAAGCCCCACTGGTTACAGCCGTCAGATGATCATCCAGGGACAGCCGAGAATCCAGGAGGACACCCAGATTGCGAACCCTGTTGGAGGGGGTAAAAATCTCCCTCCGATCACTAAAGATGGTACCTCTAGATCCCGAGATGCCGGCATCCACAGCCACTCAGTCTTGGAAGGGTTGAGTCTGAGCCTGTTCATTCCCATCCACACTGCCTCCAGGCAACAGGACATCATGGAAAGGGCATCCCCAAGGTGGCTTGGGGTGGAGATATAAAGCTGGGTATCATCCGCATATTGGTGATACCTCACCCCAAAACCATGAATGATCTCACCCAGCGGCTTCATATAGATGTTAAAAAGCAGGGGGGAGAGAACTGATCTCTGAGGCACCCCACAAGTGAGGGGCCTCTGGGAGGATCTCTGACCCCCTTCCGATACAAACTGCGAGCGGCCCGAGAGGTAGGAGGAGAACCACTGCAACACAGTGCCTCCTATCCCCAACCCCCTGAGTTGCTGCAGTAGGATACCATGGTCGATGGTATCAAAAGCCGTTGAGAGGTCAAGAAGGACCAGGATGGAGGAACAACCCCCATCACGGGCCCGCCAGAGATCATTCACTAGGGTGACCGATGCCGTTTCCGTGCTGTGACTGCGCCTGAAACCAGATTGGTAAGGGTCCAGGTAGTCTGTTTCCTCCAGGAAATGAGGGAATTGCTGTGCCACCATGGTCTCAACAACCTTCACTAAAAAGCGGAGGTTGGAGACTGGACAATAGTTGTTAAGGGAGTCCGGGTCCAGGTTGGGCTTCTTAAGGAGGGGTTGAACCACCGCCTCTTTGAGTGCAGCGGGGACGAATCCCTCCCTCAGCGAGGCGTTAACAAGAGCCTTGATCCAGTCTCCGGTCACCTCTCTGGCTGCAGAAACAAGCCAGGAGGGACACGGGTCCAATGCACATGTGGAGGCCCCCAGCCGACCCATAATCCTGTCCACTTCATCCAACGAAACAGGCTCAAACTCAACCCAGGACTAGGCCCGGTCTCCTCAGTGGACTCTGCTCAGTCAGAGTCCAACCCGGTCCGGATCTGAGCGATTTTATCTTCCAGAAACTGTGCAAAATCCTCAGCTCAGCCCTGAAAGGGGTCCTCCCTCGCTCCAAGGTTAAGGAGGGAGTGGGTCACCCTAAACAGGGCGGCTGGGCGGTTTTCTGCAGATGCAATGAGAGCGGCGAAATATTGTTGTTTTGCCGCTTCCATCGCCACAAAATAAGACCTAGTATAGGTTCTTAACTGTGTTCGGTCGGATTCAGATCAGGAGGACCTCCAACCAACCTCAAGGTGTCTTTTCCAACGCTTCATTTCCCTGAGCTCCGTGGTGAACCATGGAGCCGCCCGGGATCTGCATCGAATCAGAGGCCGCATAGGCGCGATTTGATCCCAGGCCGCCACTAGGGCCTCAGAGGAATCGTGGGTTAAGGAGGCGGGAAATGATCCAAGCTCCATCAGGAACCTTTCGGGTTCCATCAGGCGCCTGGGGCGGAACCATCTCACTGGTTAAAGTTAAAGACGGTGTTAGGGCACAGAACTTGGTCTTAACCTGGGGACTAAGATGTCAACATTGGCTGAATGAGTCACAGTTGGGTTAAGTGCCCCTATCCCATGAGCTTTGTTTAATACAATGGGTTTGTTTTGTTTAATAAATTAATGCAAACCGTATTTCATCTTATTGAAAAAAGTGTGGACGCAAACATTTTTCTATCTCTTTTTTTGGAATCCCTGATTGCCAAGAAAATTTTCATGAGAGGTCATTAAACTAGAGCCTTTAAAAAAAAAAAACGCTTTCCCCCCTACACTTTTTAATATCAATGGGTTTTTTGTCTCCTTCGGATATTCTCCCACCTCACTTCTGGATTCTTCAAAGAATCTGTTTAATTATTATAACAATTAAAATAAAAGAAAAAATAATTAAGTAAAACAATTAAAAATAAAATTATGACTTTTGCTTTTTCTCTTTCTTGTCCTAGGACCTCATCAAAGAAGTGAAAGAAAATGTAGTGGCTGAATTCAGAGAGCTACAACTCTGGTTAGAAGGACAGGAGAAGCTTCTATTGACTCAAATGGAAGAAACGGAGAAGGATATTATGGCAAGAAAGGAGGAGGGTTTGGCCAAGCACATGGAGGAACTGGGCTCCCTTGACCATCTCATCCAGGAGATAGAAGAGAAGCTTCAGCAGCCAGCCAGCAAACTCTTACAGGTCAGTCAGGAAGTTGAGATCATAGAATCCTAGGGCTGGAGGAGACCTTGGAGGTCTTCTGGTCCAATCTTCTACCCAAGGCAGGAGACCTCATAACCATTCACCAAAAATGGTTGTCCAAACTCTTATTGGAATCCTTCAGTGATGGAGCACCCAAAACTCAGGGAGGCAGGCTGTTCCACTGATAAATACTTCTCACTGTCAGGAAATTCTTCCTTATTTTAGCTTGCAACTCCAGATGAGCTTCCACCCCTTTTCCCTATGAGAGCCCTTCAAGTGTTGGAAGATGGCGGTTGTGTCTCCCCTAAGCCTCTTCTTCCTTAGGCTAAGCTTACCGAGTTCCCTTAGCCATTCATTGTATGGTTTGACTTCCTGGCCTCTTACCATCTTCATTGCTCCTCTCTGCATTCTTTAGCCCCTCCATAGAATACTCTTTTTGACTCTTTCCTTTTTTTTCTTTCATAAATTTAATCAAAATTATAATAGTGAAAAGTACCAATGGAAATAAAGAAAATAGGGAAATGGAGAAGGGAAAGAGTGGGAAAGATGTGTAGGATAAAGGAAAGAGAAAAAAAATCAACTTTTTTTCTGCACAGTAAAATACAAAATAAAATTACAGCCTCAACATTTTAATTTTGCATATTTAGTAATTATTAGCCATGTCTATAAAAACAGATTAGTTTAATAAGCAAAACCAAGCATCAAGAATTCATTTTTTTCTATCTCGAGCACAAAGTTTAGAAGCAGCTTCCAAGTAGAAACAACAGGTTATATCTAATTAAAGCAGTCAATTTTTTCATTTTTTCTAGCTCCATCATTTTTTCCATCTGTTTTTCTCTTGTGGGGATTGATATATATGTCCATGTCTGCATGTAGGATTCTGGCTGCATTTGACCAAGTTCAAAATCTTTTTTTTCAACTCCTCATTTAGTAAACTTTTTGACTCTTTCTATGGAAAGGAAACTGGAAGGTATGAAGACTACAGGTAGTCCTTGACATATGAGCACACTTGGGCTTGAGATTTCTGTTGCTGAGGGAAACAATTAAGTGAATTTTGCCCCATTTTACGACCTTTCTTGCTGCTGCTGTTAAGTGAATCTCTGCAGTGGTTAAGTTAGTAACACGGTTGTTAAATGAATCTGGCTTCCACACTGACTTTGCTTGTCAGAAGGTCACTAATGGTGATCACATGACCTCAGGAAGCTGCAACCGTCATAAATATGAATCGGTTGCCCAGTGGCTGAATTTTGATCATGTGACCATGGGGATGCTGCAAGAGTCTTTTTTTTAAAAAAAAAGTTTATTTATAACACAGTAAAACAATACAAGACATACAACACTTATATACAAGACTCTTTTTACAGCTTTTTCATAGTGGTCCTTCCTTATTATTTACTATTTCCACAAATTTTACTTCATCTCATTCCAAATTACTATCTGTCCCCATCATTTCATTTACAATATATTTCTCTTTTTCATTTCAATCACTAAATTGTATTTTACCCATTTTTTCCATTATTTTTGGACATTTCTTTAGCTCCTCCTTATTTTTCTTCTTGATTTTTCCTTCCCTCCAACCACTCATACCCTCTATACCAAATTTTATAGTATTCTGTATCCTCTTTTTCTGCAAGAGCCTTAAGTGTGAAAAATGATCATAAAGAATTTTTTTCAGTGCCGTGGTAACTTCGAACGGTCACTAAATGAACTGTTTAGTCAGGGACTACTTGTAATGGCTAATATTAGGGATACATAATGTAATTCAGAAAAAGCAGGAATTCAAAGTTCTGGTCAATTGTCTATAGATTCTTCACGATTTTAGGAATGTCTGCTTAGGGTTCCTATCCCATTTTTTTTTTTTTTATTTGATTTATATGCCCCCCTTCTCCAAAGACTCAGGGCGGCTTACAATGTGCTCAGCAATAGCCTTCATCCTTTTGTATATTTATACAAAGTCAGCTTATTGCCCCCACAACTGGGTCCTCAATTTACCTACCTTAGAAAGGATGGAAGGCTGAGTCAACCTTGGGGGATGTGGTGGTGGGTGTTCTTTGTAGGGTCTTCCCCTCCCCTTAAATCTCCAGGCCAAGGAGAAACTCAACACTGATCTCCTTCTCCAAAGTATTATAATCATCTGGATTTTCCAAAGTGCCTTCATTCTCGAAGCATAAATGCAGGGGATTTTTTTATCCTATTGATGCACTATTTTGTTTTTCAAATAGTCTTTTCTTTTTGCTATCATGTTTTATATATAAATATATATTTTCTGTAATTGTGTTGAATTCAACCGGGGTCTAATTTTTCTTAGACAAGAAAGTAAAAACAATACCACTCTAAAAAAAAGGGGGGGGGGAAGAGCAATGGATTTTTTTTTAAAAAAATTGAAGTATTTTGTATGTCTGTTAGTGTCTGGTTGTCCAGAGGTTTCACTCATGTATTTTGTGACTGTAAGAATTTAATTTTCTGCCTAGGAAATGGCTCCTTTCAGTGCTTCCTCTCTTTATTTTTTAGGACATTGGAAGCATCTTGAAGAAGTAAGTAAATCCACCTTTTCTTTACAGACTCAGAGATCAGAAGCTCTGCCAGCAGTTTTCCTATTTTGGAAAGGTTTTTCTTTATTTCACAGTATTTTATTGTAAGGACAACGTACTGTATTTCAGGGCTTTTTAGACCTTTCCTCAGACAACCTCAACACAATATAATTAGCAATATTTAATTCTCCCCAGCCCCTCCCCCCCACAGCCCTCCTCCTTCCTGGGCAGCACATCACAGGTGGCAGTAGCCAGCCAGGCATGCCGCCGCCCCAGCCCCTCCCCCCCATCCGCGGCAGCCCACCTGCAACTTACCAAAAGCTAGGAAGGCAAGGGCAATCAAGCGGGCGAGGAGCTGAGCAGCTGGGCCTGGGCCGAGTGGTTTGGGCAAGCAGCGACTGATAGCAAGCAAGGAGAGCAATAAGTGAGCATCCAAGAGTTCAGCCTCACACACGTGGTAAGAGGAGCTGCCCAGTGGCATGTGCGCCCCGGGAAACACACTTTCAGTTTCTGATGCACACATGTGCACTGGCCAGCTAGTCTGATGATCTGAGCTTTGGGTTGTGAACCCGGAAGAGGAATGGCTGATGCCGCGCGTGCCAGGTGACATGGCTCCACATGCCACCTGTGGCACGCGTGCCATAGGTTTGCCATCACGGACTTACATATCACGTCTGATTTAAAAAGAGTTACAGTTGCAGGGGGGAGCCCAACTCCAGCACTCTCTGCCACCCCCTTTCCTCTTAGCGCATTCTGGACCAGTTGGAGCCTCCGGGTGCTCCTCAAAGGGAGCCCCATGTAGAGAGCATTGCAGTAGTCCAGGCGCGAGGTGACGAGGGCATGAGTGAGTGTGCACAGGGAATCCCGATCAAGAAAGGGCCGCAACTGGCGAATCAGGCGAACCTGACAAAAGGTCCCCCTGGCTACAGCCGTCACATGTTCCTCCAAGGACAGCTGCGAATTCAGGAGGACTCCCAGATTGCGCGCCCTCTCTGCGGGGGCCAAAGACTCGTCCCCGATAGTCAGTGATGGAGTCAACTGACTATATCGGGATGCCGGGAGCCACAGCCACTCAGTCTTGGAAGGGTTGAGCTTGAGCCTGTTCCTCCCCATCCAGATTCGCACGGGACATCACTTCAAGGGCATCGTTGGGGTGGCCTGGGGTGGAGATGTACAGCTGGGTATCATCAGCGTACTGATGGTACTTCACCCCAAAGCCATGGATGATCTCACCCAGCGGCTTCACATAAATGTTGAAGAGAAGGGGCGAGAGGACCGACCCCTGAGGCACTCCACAAATGAGAGGCCTCGAGGTCGACTTCTGCCCCCCTGCCAACACAATCTGCGACCGGTCTGAGAGAAAGGAGGAGAACCACCGTAACACGGTACCCCCCCCATCCCCAACTCTTCCAACCGGTGCAGCATGATACCATGGTCGATGGAATCAAAAGCCGCTGAGAGGTCTAACAGGGTCAGAACAGAGTATCAACCCCTGTCCCGAGCCCTCCAGAGATCATCTACCAATGCGACCAATGCCATTTCCGTGCTGTGCCCAGACCTGAAACCTGACTGGAATGGATCTAGATAAGATCCGTTGGCATGTAGCGAAGAGGGGGCCGCTACATGGCATGTAGTGAAGAGGGGGTTGAGGGGTTTTTTATCAGGTTTTTTAAGGAAAATTTTAAGTGGACCCAGGAGGAGGGGAGGGGGTTGTAGAGATGGACCTGGGGGGATTCATATAGCCACTGGGCGGGATGATGTGTCGCTTGGGCGCAGCAGAGGGATCACAGAAGAAAATTGGTCTGGGGAACAACGAGATGTCAGGAAGGGCAGTGTAATTGAAATAGTGAGCGGGAGGGGCAGATATGATGGGCGCAGGGGACCACATCATGTTCCGGGGGTGCGCATACGCTGTCTACGAGCGATTGCACACTCCGGCCCCCAATGCGCAACTTGGGTCCTGGGTTGCACACAGCCTCAGGCCCTGGGTCCACGGTTGATGTTATATAATGCCAGGTCAGTTGTTAACAAAGCCCCCCTCATTTGTGATCTTATTTTGGAGGGGGGTGCAGACCTGGAAGGTATTACAGAGACCTGGTTGGGCTACGACGGCGGGGTTCCCCTCGTTGAAATGTGCTCACCAGGTTTCTGTGCATTTCACCAGCCAAGGGCTCAGGGGAGGGGTGGGGGAGTGGCGGCGATTATTAGGGAAAGTCTTAGTCCGAAGGAGACCACTGTTCCTCAGATTGCCGGATGTGAGTCCCTCCTTGTGAAGTGGGGCCGTGGGAGACAGATGGGTTTGCTGACTACGTACCTGGCTCCCTGCCACGTGGCGGCGATCCTACCCGAGCTGCTCGACGTTATTGCCGGGGTGGCGGTTGATACCCCCAGACTTATTGTTATGGGGGATTTCAACCTGCCATCTGCAGGTGAGGCATCAGAAGTGGCTCGGGAGTTCATGGCTTCCATGGCAGCCATGGACCTGACCCAATTAGTTCAAGGCCCTACTCACACAGGGGGACACACTCTGGACTTGATTTTTGTCTCTGGTCAGTGGTTGAATGATCTTGGTAGAGGGGACTTAGACATTAAACCGTTGTCATGGACAGATCATTCTCTTCTTCGCTTGGACTTTCCTGCCGTTTCCCCCCACCGCAGGGAGACGGAACCGATGAAATGGTTCCGTCCCAGGCGCCTGATGGATCCCGAAAAGTTCCTGACGGAGCTTGGGCCATTTCCTGAGACCTTGGCACACGACTCGACTGAAGACCTGGTGGCCGCCTGGGAGAGGGTGGCCGCCTGGGAGAGGGCGGCCGCTGGGGCTTTGGACCACGTCGTGCCTTTGCAGCCTCTGACCCGATGCCGACCTCAATTGGCTTCTTGGTTCTCCGAGGAGCTGAGAGAGATGAAGCGTTGGAAAAGATGCTTAGAGAGCATTTGGAGGACTAGTCAATCCAATTTCTACCGGACACTGGTGAGGTCTTATATCAAGACCTACCTAATGGTGATAAAAGTGGCGAAATCTAACTATTTTTCCGCTCTTATCGCATCTGCAGAGAATCACCCAACCGCTTTGTTTAGGGTGACCCACTCCCTTCTTCGGGGGGGAGTGCGGGAAGATCCCTTGCAGGGTCAAGCTGAGGATTTTGTGCAATTCCTGCATGATAAAGTCGCTCGGATTTGGGAAGGCTTGGACTCCGACTGGGTGAGTCCAGGGGAGGAGACGAGGGCAGGTCTTGAGAACATTATCTGGGAGGAGTTTGATCCTGTGGCTTCCGAGGATGTGGACAGGGTTCTGGGTAGGATTAGTGCCGCCACATGTTTATTGGACCCGTGTCCCTCCTGGTTGGTACTGGCCTCCCGGGAGGTTACACGAGGCTGGCTCCAGGGGATCATAACTGCTTCTCTGAGTGAGGGTGCCTTTCCTGCTGCCTTGAAAGAGGCAGTGGTGAGGCCCCTCCTCAAGAAGCCTTCTCTGGACCCGGCTGAATTAGCCGACTACCGTCCGGTCTCCAACCTTTGTTTTGTGGCGAAGGTTGTTGAGAGTGTGATGGCACGACAACTGCCCGGGTACCTGGATGAAGCTATCTATCTGGACCCGTACCAGTCGGGCTTCAGGCGGGGGTACAGCACAGAAATGGCATTGGTCACTTTGGTGGATGATTTCTGGAGGGCTCGGGACAGGGGCTGCTCCTCTGTCCTGGTCCTGTTAGATCTCTCAGTGGCTTTTGATACCATCGACCATGGTATCATGCTGCAGCAGTTGAGGGGGTTAGGAATAGGGGGCACCGTTTTGGGTGGTTCTCCTCCTTCCTCTCTGACCGCTCGCAGTTCATGTTGACGGGCAGAGGTCGACTTCGAGGCGCCTTGCATGGGGGGTGCCGCAGGGGTCGGTCCTCTTGCCCCTTCTGTTCAACATTTATGTGAAGCCGCTGGGTGAGATCATCCGTGGTTTTGGGGTGAGAATCCATCTGTATGCTGATGATACTCAGCTGTACATCTCCACCCCTGACCACCCCAATGATGCCCTCGAAGTGATGTCCCAGTGCCTGGAGGCCGTGCAGGTCTGGATGGGGAGAAATAGGCTCAAACTCAACCCCTCCAAGACCGAGTGGCTGTGGTTTCCGGCGCCGCGATATAGTCAGCTGGTACCATCGCTGACTATTGGGGGTGAGTCTTTACCCCCCACAGAGAGGGCCCGCAATCTGGGCATCCTCCTGGATGCACGGCTGTCTTTAGAAGAACATATGATGGCTGTGGCCAGGGGGGCTTTTTATCAGGTTCGCCTGATGCGCCAGTTGCAGCCCTTTCTGGACCGCGATGCCTTGCGCACAGTCACTCACGCCCTTGTCACCTCCCGAATGGACTACTGCAGTGCTCTCTACATGGGGCTCCCCTTGAAAAGCACCCGGAGGCTCCAGCTGGTCCAGAATGCGGCCGTGCGGGTGGTTATGGGCGCAACTCGTTGTGCCCACGTGACACCCCTCCTGCGTGAGCTGCACTGGCTTCCAGTGGTCTTCTGGGTGCGATTCAAGGTGTTGGTTACCACCTTTAAAGTGCTCCATGGCATTGGACCTGGGTACCTTTGAGACCGTCTTCTGCCACCAGTAGCCTCCCACCGGCCAGTCCGCTCCCACAGAGAGGGTCTCCTCAGGGTGCCATCGGCCAAATTATGTCGGCTGGCGACACCCAGGGGGAGGGCCTTCTCTGTGGGAGCCCCTGCTGTTTGGAATGAACTCCCCCCAGAAATACGTAAAATCTCTGATCTCCGTGTATTTCGCTGTGCCCTCAAAACCATGTTGTTCCGCCAGGCTGGGCTATCAATATAAAGATTTTAATTGGTTTTAAATTGGGTTTTTAAATTCGGGGTTTTATAAATTGGGCCTATTATTTAATAATTTTAATTATTTTTAAATATTGTCTGTCTTTGTGTTTTTAATTAGGCTGTATACCGCCCTGAGTCCTTCGGGAGAAGGGCGGTATAGAAATAAGATAGATAGATAGATAGATAGATAGATAGATAGATAAATAAATAAATAAATAAATAAATAAATAAATAAATAAATAAATAAATAAATAAATAAATAAATAAATAAATAAATAAATAAATAAATAAATAAATAAATAAATAAATAAATAAATAAATAAATAAGATGTTTCCTCCAGGAATTGTGGAAACTGTCACGCGACCACACTCTCAACAACCTTCGCCGCTCCCCCCTCCTATATAAGATCGTGAATGAGGGGGGCCTTATTTACCACGGACCTGGCGTTGCACAGCATCAGTCGAAGGCCCAGATCCTGAGTATCTGTGCCACCTAGTATCTGAGAGGAGCCTTGGGGACCAGGGCGCACAATTGCTCTCAAACAGCAAGTGCGCACCCCCGACACATGATGTGGTCTCCTGCCCCCGCCATAACTGCCCCACCCATCAACTGTGCTGATGGTACATCCCTCATTGGAATAGCCCTCCATCCCCTCCCCAATCCCTTGCCTTGCACCCTCCAAACCGCCAACCTGTGCCGGGCTTGGCTCCGACCTTAGTGGATTACCCCCCACTCCCATCCCCTTTGGTCGTCCTCCTGGTTCCCCTTAAAAAATTATTAAAAAGCTCCCTCCCAGAAACCTTTAAAATCTTATTTAAAAACTTTCCCAGAAAACCCCACAGGCCCTTCCTCGCGCCATGCCATCTCTCAGGATTCCAAAATCCATCATCGAGATAGGCCCTCGATAAAGTGGAAGGCCAAACCTACAAGAGGGGGGAATCTCGCAGGACAAGGAGTTCAGACACTGAGTACATCGAATCATTAGGGGTGACAGTAGTCCATGGTCAGGAGACCACCATGATGTTATAGCACATGGGAAAAATTCCAGTCCATGGCTCAAGCAACCAGACTCCATAGCCCTCTCACAGCAGTGGAGGGGGAGGTACATGCCATTCAGCACCCGGAAATTTCTTGGCCAGACCGTCCTCTCAGGAAGGCCGACCAGTAGAATTTTGATGGAAACCCAGTAGTGAAGGCAGCCATACACTGACTCCCGCCGGCCTTGAGTCCACAGATCCAGTTCTGCATCTGGGTTAGGAGGCGTCAAGGAGCCCAATCCTCCAGCTCATGGACAGGATTTAGTTCAAAATTTAGTTCAGAAAGACTCTTACACAGGCAGGACAATCAGAGATGGCTTGATGGAAGTAGGGGAAGTAGGAATAACTCAGCAGGCCAGGATAAGCACGGTAGCAATGACCATAATGAGGCCTAATAGAGCCTAAACTCGGTCAAAAAAGGAAGGAGGGAGGGGGAAATACAGACAACAGGTGTCAGTAGAGATTTTCCGGTCCCTCGAATCCCTCAGAACTTCCAGTTAATAGTAATAGTGCTCCCCAGTTTTTCCCCCTCCAGCTCACCCTGGAGGTCTCCAGGTCCGTATGGGGGGGGGCTACTCCCAAGGGCCAAGCACACATCAACCGCTCAGGAAAATCCAATGTTAGAGACTGCTGCCAAGAGTCCCACGCCATCTCGGTTAGGGTCTACAGGCCTGTGGGGAGCCGCCCTGGCACCAGCCGCCGTCCCCGCGACCACTGTCGTGGCCGCCATCGCCGCCGCCGACACCGTCGCCATTGGCCCTCCCGAGGTCATCTCCAGCTGCCCGTCGCCTCCACGAATCTTTCTCGAGGCATCCAGGGGCACGGGAAAACTCCGCAGGGGCCTCAACGCCACCATTGTCTGATGTCGCCGACCGCCGTCCCGCCAATCACCAGGCAGCTGCTGAACCAGCCACAGCCGTCCCGCAAGGCTGCGCCCACCATTTTGCTGCAGTTTTTCTGTCTCCCGCTGTCTTTGCTGAATGCCATCCCCCTCAGAGCTGGGATAACCCGGAGAGCTGGCGAAGCTCTCAAAATGCTCCACAGACACTCCTTTACCCAGGCGGGGGGCTGTAGATAATCAAACTGGCCCCCCTGAAGCCTCTTTGAACTAGGACATCACCCCGAAGATCGGAGCTCTAGCACTGGGGTGCCATTTTGGACATGCGCAGAAGGGAATGACTTAATAGCTGTCCATCAACACCCCACTTAACAACTAAAAGCCATACACAACCAGGCACTGTCACGGGTAAATGCCTTATTCTCAAATGTAGAAAATATATGTTCACAGGATATCAGGGGTTAATTCATCCTTCCTTTCTTAATGTATTCATATGTAACCACTCCCACCTATAACCCCGCCTCATTGTTATAAAAGGGGATGTACGCACCTCCTACTTGCTTCTATCTGCAACCATTCAGAGAATATAGAATGCCTACTGTAAATAAATAGTACTTTGTTTTTAATACTTCGTTCCTGAATTATTTATTGAGTCTGATCCTCAAATTTATGCAACAAGCTGGTAGCAGAGGATGGTTAACTGACTCAATAAAAATAGACATGCCTAAGAAAGAAAACTCCAGAAACAAAAGAGAAAGACCCAACACCAGGGCACACAATAAAGAAATGGAAACAGATCAAGAAATGATCGATGAATATACAACTATAATAACAAAAGAATCTGAAGACTGCACTACAGACAACGAAGAGGTAATCGATGAATCTGACAACCAAGAAGAGAACGAGATAGAAAACAACGATCTCAGATCAGAGATACTGAGACTGCTGAAAAGCCAAAAAGACGACAAAAATCTCATCGCGAACCTCCAAGACATCATAAAAGACAGCAGAGCAGCGAGAGAAAATCACATCGTAGCAACTGAATCTAAAGACCTCAAAACAGTGAGCGAATTGCCTATAGATGAAAATATAACAAAAAGAAAGACTAACGGTCCCACGCAAAATTTTGAATGGCAGCCATCTTGGTTTCAACAGACCACTAAGATGAGCGAAGCAGAGCCAATCAGAAAACAGAATTCAAAATGTCTAGCGCGAAAAGTACTACACAGTGTGAAAAGTAAAAAAGAAAAATTCTACTTTTCAGAAGAATCTGATACAGATATCGAAGAAACTCCAATTGAACTGCAAATAGAATCAGCCATGAAAACGCTTTTTGCAACCTTTGGTCCAAATCTGAAAATAACAAAAAAATCAACAAAAGCTGCCGATCAAAAAATAAAGAAAAGGCAAGCAAGCAAGCAAACGTCTCAGAATCTACCCGCTTCTATCCGGACGGCAAGAACGCCAACTCCTGAACCCAGAGAACCTTGCAAATACTCGCCAATGCCGCAGATGCTTCCGGGAGCCAGAGACCTCAACCAGGACAGCTTCGGTGAAAGGAAGCAAGCACCAATCGTCGCCTGGACATCCAAGGTCGAACCGGAGACCGAGTCATCAGAGGAAGAGTGCTACGAGAGAGCTACAGTGACGAGAACCTCTCCCGACAGCTTCAGGGACGAAATGAACAACGCGCATGCACAAACACACGCAGACAACTACAGAGGCCATGAAGAACAGAGAGAACCATTCAGACTGATTGCAAGCATTCCTACACCATTCTGCAACTATCAACATTTACAAGATCATGGACAGCCTCCAGTTGTAAGTAATGCAACAAATAATATTGGGAACTTGCCTAATGATTTCCCAAAATTGAGAATAGACGGTATTAATTTACAAGAATGGTGTCAACAACTTCAGGTTGTTTTCCTAAGAGAGAATTTATTATTTTTCATAACTAACCCTCCCAAAAAACCTTGGACTCTAAAATTGGACTGCCTGCACCACAGAGCATTCTACTTATTAATATCTAGCATATCTCCTGCTATGTATCATAGTATTAAGCATAATCTGACTGTCTCAGAAATAATTCATTGCATGTTTAAATTGTTTCATAGTGAAAGTGTAGCAACCACAACAAGAATGTCTAAAGATTTCTTCTCAGCCAGGATAAAACCTGGGACTACTGTAAGTGAACATTTAATATCGCTAAACAAAATCAGAGCAGAACTTCATTTAAGGGGAGAAATAATATCAGACCAAACAATGAAAAGTGTTATCATTAACTCATTAGACTCATCATGGGATAACTACATATCACATTTAGACACAATTAATTTGGGATACCTATCCATAGAGAATTTATCAAATAGACTAATAGCTGAAGATAATTTAAGAAGAAGCCGCAGCAGTGCATACATGGAACATAGACAGACTAAGAAAGTAGTATTTCAAGAAAAACATCGAGAATCAATTGAATGTTATAATTGTGGATCCAAAGAACATTGTAGAAGAGACTGCCCTAAGTTTCTTAGAGAAAGACAAAAACATGACTATAGAAGCAGATATCATAACAGACAATCATCTATTGATAGATACAGGTATAGAAACTCACCAAATTTTAGAGAACGTAGAGGGGGCAGAGATAACTCAAGAGATAGGAAGTCTGGATCATTAAACGGATTAGATAAACATACCATAACCAACAAACAAAATTCAAAAGATAATGCTTGGCTCATTGATTCTGGGGCAACTAATCACACAACACATGATAAGAAAATACTATCTTCCTTCATAGAAGATAAATTTGTAATCAAGGTAGCCAATCAAGAAGAAGTCCAAGTTATTGGAAAAGGAAGTGTAAATTTACCCGGTCTAGGGAAAATAGAGGGGGTATTATTGATACCCGAAATACCTCATAACATACTTAGTGTAATAAAGCTAAGCAGAGACTCTGACATAGATATAGTCTTCTCAAAGGGAAAAGCAATTCTAGAGAAAAACAAAACAAATTTAGGTAGTGTGGTTATCAAAGGAGGCCTACCATATTTAATCACAGAAGAAAAATGGCTACACAACATTGATTCAAACATGGAAAATGACACTAGCATAGAAAATGAAAACATCAGTAATAGTGACAATGAGGAACATGAAACAAATCATAATCACGAAAATACATCTATTGGTGATACACTCAATAACAAAAAACCAACGATTGGAAAACCAATTCATGATGAATGTGCACATATATTACATAGAAAATTAGGACATGCTAGCTTTCCTGTAATACAAAAAATGATTGAACATGCTGAAGGTGTTAAAATAAAAAATTGTAAAAATTATTTGGAATGTTCAGTATGTAAGTCCTCAAAACTCAGAACTAACCCCAGACCAAAAAAGGCAACAAGATCATCTAATCACATTTTTGACCTGGTACATATGGACCTAGTTGGTCCATTAACCCCATCAATCACATATAGAAAACGATATTTTCTTACTATTGTAGACGACTATAGTCGTTATGGATTTGTCTATACTTTAAAACACAAAGATGAAACATTTCAAAAATTTAAAGAATTTTATAAACGTGTAGAAACACAACACAATATTAAAATAAAACAAATCATGACAGACAGGGGATCTGAATTCATGTCAAAAGAATTCTCCCAATGGCTAAAAGACAAAGGAATGTTACACTTCACATCTAGCCCTTTCTCTGCATTTCAAAATGGAGTGGTAGAACAAAAGAATTCGACACTACAAACCATGATTAGATGTACATTAGAAGATGCTGGCTTAGGAAAACAATTCTGGTCAGAAGCCTTATTATATTCCAATTATACCCTAAACAGAACTTGGTCCAGTGTCATAAACAAAACACCATATGAATTAATGTATAATAAAAAACCTAAGATAACCCACATGCACATATTTGGAGTTACAGCGGATGTACACATACCAAAGTGTGCATGTCCAAGATGGCGGCGCCCGCTGGGATCGCGATCTGACGATGGGGTGCCGACCTACCCTTTGGGTCCTTTGGGGGTCGTGTTGAAGATCTCCGACCCCAGGACCAGTCAGGGGAGCTCCTCGCCAGCACGGAGAGGGTTTTCTTTCCCTCCGTGACTGGGTAGAGAGGAAGGGGCGATGCGTGGAGCGCCAGGCTGATCAGCTGGGCGTCAGCAGCGTCAGCAGCATTTTTTCACAGCCGGCGGCCATCAATCAGTGGGAGCGGTGCTGTGCTGGGGGCGCCGCCGCGCGGCAAGCTTCTAAGCCCAGGTGGGTTGCCCGAAGGGCTGCAAGATGTGTCGGGCACCCCCGAAGACCTCTGGGACGTCACCAGGCTCTTTCGCGGGCTGGCGACAATGGCGCGGTGGCGGCGGCGATGGCGGTTGCTGTGGAGGCTAGCTGGCGGTCAGACGGCGCTGGGGACCCCCCCCCTCGGAATAGGAGCTGGGGGGGCAACAAACCAACAATCCAACAGGCCTGGGAGACCTGCCACCATGGTTGGGGCGGAAAAGACCCGGAGCGATTTTCTGGGCCTTGGGAAGCCTCAATTTGTGGTTGTACGGGGGGCTGGGGACTCGAGAAAACTGCCCCATTTCTGCCCCATTTCTCTCTCCCCCAGCATTCCTCGTTAAAACTGGGCCCACCTGGACCAACTGTCAGCCTGTGGGACTCATTGGCGCGATGCCCTATTATTATTACTATTCTGAACCCCCCTGACTCTGGAGAGGGCTATTTCCATCTGAATGGGAGACCGGTACAAGACTGCATCCCGTCAGCTGAGGGGGCTAGACATTTGCCTGACCACCGTGAGAGGGTGGCCAGGTGCCAGAGCCCCTGAGGGCTGAACCGGGAGGCTTTTACATAAATGCACTTTATCAGCGAGGGGATTTTACCAGCGAGGAGACTTTACCATAGGTCTTTACCTCCAGACAAACCGCCATGAGAGGGCGATTTTGGACCTGACCCCCGGACGCTGTCTTTATGCATCGGTTCATTGCTACCACCTCACCACAAGAGGGGGCTGTCCAGCTGACCTAACCTCCGTGAGAGGGTGGTTGGATCTATTTCCCCCTTGGAACTGTGGTCGTCTTGGCTTGGACTATGTCCTCTGTTGTGAGGGGACAAGGGACTTGGTCCTGTAAATATGTCTCTGAGACTCCCCATTCCTTTGTCTTCTCCCCAGTCCTTTATATATACCCTCAGGGTATGGTCTTATTACCCATTATGATCAATGTACTCAGCAGCGGAGCTTCTTGGTCTGCGAGACTCCCCCCTCTCGCAGGCTTGGCCCTCCATTCTATCGAGGGCCTACCTCGATGACGGGCTCTGGAGTCCCGAGAGGTGGCATGCCGCAAAGAGGGGGCGGCGGGGTTTTTTTAAATTGTCCTTGTCTAAACTTTTAAGGGGTTCGGGGAGGGGGGAGGGGGGTGGGATTGGAATTAGGGTTGTGGGTTTGGGGGATAACCCACTAGGGGGAGAGTCGGGCTTGGCCAGGACGTTCGGCGGGGGTGGTGGGGAATCCGGAGAGGGTCGAGCTGGTCCAGATGGTGTTTTTACCATCGGTACTGTGTGTGGGAGAGGTAGATATGGCGGGAGCAGGGGGCCATATCATGTTAAGGGAGCACGCGCCCGCTGTCTTCAAGCGGTAGAGTGCTCCGGCCCCCAAGGCTCCACCCATTCTCCAGGTAGTACAGACCTTCAGGGCCCGGGCCTTCGCCTGATGTTGTGCAACGCCAGGTCTGTAGTAAATAAAGCCCCCCTCATCTGTGATCTTGTTTACGAGGGGGGAGCGGACCTGGCGGGTATTACGGAGACCTGGTTGGGCCCAGAGGGAGGGGTCCCTCTGGTAGAAATGTGCCCACCAGGTTTCCACGCATTCCATCAGCCAAGGCCACAGGGGAGGGGCGGGGGAGTAGCGGTTATTATTAGAGAAGGCCTTAGGCCGAGGGAGACCACTGTACCTCAGACAGCTGGTTGTGAGTCCCTCCTTGTGAAGTGGGGCCACGGGGTTCAGAGGGGTTTGCTGATCACGTACCTGGCTCCCTGCCACGTGGCGGCAGCCCTGCCCGAGCTACTCAACATTATTGCCGCGGTGGCAGTTGATACCCCCAGACTTATGGTCATGGGGGATTTCAACCTGCCATCCGTGGGTGAGGCGTCTGAGGTGGCTCGAGAGTTCATGGCTTCCATGACGGCCATGGACCTGACCCAACTAATTCATGGCCCTACGCACACTGGGGGAAACACACTGGACTTGGTTTTTGTCTCTGGACAGTGGTTGAGTGATCTTGAGATAGGGGATATAGTCATCGAGCCCTTGTCATGGTCAGATCACTCGCTCCTTCGCCTTGACCTTCGAACCGCGGCACCCCGCTGCAGGGAGGCGGAACCGGTAAGATGGTACCGCCCCAGGCGCCTGATGGAACCTGATAGGTTCCAGATGGAGCTTGGGCCAATCCCGGAGGTTCTGGCTCATGCCTCATCTGGGGACCTAGTGGCCGCCTGGGATAGGGCGGCTGCTGGAGCCCTGGATCGAGTCGTGCCTTTGCGGCCTCTGACCCGGCGCCGATCTCGCCTGGCTCCTTGGTTCACCGAGGAGCTGAGGGAGATGAAGCGCCGGAAAAGACGCCTAGAGAGCTGTTGGAGGGCTAGTCTTTCTGAATCTGACCGAACACTGGTAAGATCTCATATTAGGAGTTACCTAGTGGCGATAAAAGCAGCAAAATGCACTCATTTTACTGCTCTTATTGCGTCATCAGATAATCGCCCGGCCACCCTGTTTAGGGTGACCCGTTCCCTGCTCCACCAGGAAGCGAGGGAGGACCCCTTGGAGGGAAGAGCCGAGGATTTTGTTCAGTATCTGTATGACAAAATCACTCAGATTCGGGCAGGTCTGGACTCTGACGGGATAGATCCAGCGAGGGTAACGGAGACAGGTCTTGAGACTGTTATCTGGGATGAGTTTGATCCTGTGACCCCAGATGACGTGGACAGGATTCTGGGTAGATTGAACGCGACCACATGTTTGTTGGACCCGTGTCCCTCCTGGTTAGTGCTGGCTTCCCGGGAGGTGACGCGAGGCTGGCTCCAGGGGATTATAAATGCTTCGTTGGGTGAGGGTGCCTTTCCCGCCGCCCTGAAAGAGGCGGTGGTAAGGCCTCTCCTCAAGAAGCCTTCCCTGGACCCGGCAGTATTGGCTAATTATCGTCCAGTCTCCAACCTTTGCTTCGTTGCGAAGGTTGTTGAGAGTGTGGTTGCGCGACAGCTACCCCAGTACCTGGATGAAGCGTCGTATCTAGATCCGTTCCAGTCGGGCTTCAGGCCTGGGTACAGCACGGAAACGGCATTGGTCGCATTGGTTGATGATCTCTGGAGGGCTCGGGACAGGGGTTGTTCCTCTGTCCTGGTCCTGTTAGACCTCTCAGCGGCTTTTGATACCATCGACCATGGTATCATGCTGCACCGGCTGGAAGGGTTGGGGGTGGGAGGCACCGTTTTACGGTGGTTCTCCTCCTTTCTCTCTGACTGGTCGCAGTCTGTGTTGACAGGGGGGCAGAGATCGACCCCGAGGCCCCTTATATGCGGGGTGCCGCAGGGATCGGTTCTCTCGCCCCTTCTGTTCAACATTTATGTAAAGCCGCTGGGCGAGATCATCCGTGGTTTCGGGGTGAAGTACCATCTGTACGCTGACGACACCCAGCTGTACATCTCCACCCCGGACCACCCCAACGGTGCCCTTGAAGTGATGTCCCAGTGCCTGGAGGCCGTACGGATCTGGATGGGGAGAAACGGGCTCAGGCTCAACCCATCCAAGACCGAGTGGCTGTGGTTTCCGACGTCCCGATATAGTCAGCTGACGCCATCGCTGGCTATTGGGGGCGAATCATTGGCCCCCACGGAAAGGGCTCATAACTTGGGCGTCATCCTGGACTCACGGCTGTCTTTAGAAGAACACTTGACGGCCGTGACCGGGAGGATTTTTCATCAGTTTCGCCTGATTCGCCAGTTTCGTCCCTTTCTAGATCGGGACTCGTTACGCACAGTCACTCATGCCCTCGTCACCTCTCGTCTGGACTATTGTAATGCTCTCTACATGGGGCTCCCCTTGAGGTGCGCCCGGAGGCTCCAACTGGCGCAGAGTGCGGCCGCGCGGGTGGTTATGGGAGCAACATGGAGCTCCCATGTAACACCTCTCCTGCGCAAGCTGCACTGGCTCCCGGTGGTCTTCCGGGTGTGCTTCAAGGTTCTGGTTACCACCTTTAAAGCGTTCCATGGCTTAGGACCTGGTTACTTACGGGACCGCCTACTACCATTAACAGCCTCCCACCGACCAGTACGCTCCCACAGAGAGGGGCTCCTCCAGGTTCCGTCGGCCAAACAATGTCGGCTGTCGGCCCCTAGGGGGAGAGCCTTCTCTGTGGGGGCACCGACGATCTGGAATGAGCTCCCCCCAGAGATACGGAGGATTCCGGATCTGCACACCTTCCACCACGAGTTGAAGACCCTTTTATTTCATCAAGCTGGCCTCGCCTAAATCTTCTCCCTTTTAACTGTAAATTTTAAATTTTTAATGTATTTTAAAATTATGGGTTTTTAATTATGGGTATTAATTCAGCCAAATTTATTTAATTCATTTTTATTTGATTTTAAATTTTGTATATTTATGTGTTTTACTTCATGGCTGTGCACCGCCCTGAGTCCTTCGGGAGTAGGGCGGTATAGAAATTCAATAAAATAATAATAAATAAATAAAATAAATAAAACAATTGAGACGTAAAGGAGATAACGTATCCAGAAGACTTAGATTCATGGGATATGAAACAGGTACAAAAGGATACAGATTTATTGATAATAACAACAAATTCATAATTTCTAGAACAGCTGTATTTCATGAACAGGCCAATTGGTCTAAGATACATCTTAATGAGATATTTCCAATCACAAAGACAGACATTAAAAACCAAGATAGGACAGAAAAGGAAGAGCATAATCACCCCAGAATAAAAACAGATTCATTAACTAAAAAGGAAGCAAGATACTTACACGATAACGATAGCAAACCAGAAAAAACAATTAGGTGTAACAGAAATCAAGTACCAAATAAATATAAGGATTACGTAATGTATATAAATAATGAAGCATCAACACCCAACACATACGAGGAAGTATTAAAGCTCCCCATTGAAGAAAGAAAAAAATGGGAATTAGCCATGGCCAAAGAAATGGACAGTTTACGAGAATTAAATGTATTCACACCAACACCTGCACCAAAGGACAAAACAATTATAAGCACCAGATGGATATTCAAAATTAAAAATCTGGAAGAAGGCAACACATTATATAAAGCTAGATTAGTTGCACAGGGTTACGCTCAAAAGTATCCTGAGGATTATACAGACACATATTCTCCCACTGTAAGGACTGAAAGTGTTAAGACAGCTTTAGTTATAGCATCTGCACTTAATCTTGATGTCTTTCAATATGATATACAAACTGCATACTTACATGCAAAGCTTGATAAAGAGATATATGTAAGGGCCCCTCATAGCCAATATACAAATAGAAATGAAACTTGGTTATTGAACAAAAGTTTGTACGGACTAAAGCAATCCGGCAAACGTTGGTATGAATGTTTGGTCAATGTACTCAAAACTATGAATTTCAATGCTACAACTGCAGACAATTGTTTCTTTGTCAGAAAGGATGGTGATTCACTAGAATTTGTGTTAATTTATGTGGATGACATTTTATATATTGGTAAACATAAAGAGAAAAGAGATACATTTGTAACAAAACTGAATGAACATTTTTCTTTAAAGTCACTAGGAAAAGTAAATAAATATCTTGGAGTTCAAATCAGTAAGACAAAAAAAGGATTTAAATTATCTCAAAAAGATAAAATTATAGAACTCCTGAATAAATGTAATTTGAGTGATGCGAAGCCTTGTGATACTCCAATGCAAGCTGATTTTTTAAGAAACATGAATGAATCATCCCCTGAATTTAAAGATAATACACTTTACAGATCAGTTATTGGTTCCCTTTTGTATATATCTAATTGGACTAGACCTGATATTGCTCTACCCCTTAATTTATTATCTAGATATGTTAGTAAACCCTTAATGTATCATTGGGAAGCCATTAAACGAATATTAAGATATCTGAAGCACAGCTTAGACTTCTGTCTACTATTGGAACCCAACGATGTTAATGAACCCATTCTCACTTGTTACGCTGATGCAGATTGGGCAGGTGACACTAAGTGCAGAAAAAGCACTTCAGGCTATGTATTTTTTCTTTTTTTTTTTTTATTGAAAAAGTTTTCAAATACAAATTTTTTCCCCACATTTTTCTCCCCCCCTCCTCCCTAACCCCCCCCTCACCACCCATCCCCCCAATGACTTCCTCACAACAAAAACCTAATTCATAACAGATTATATAATATTTTACCATCCCCTTACTCCCTCCTCTAAATACTAACGCTTATTTACTAATAATATTATTAATATTATTACTTCCCCCTTTTAGCATACATTTCAAAATATCATTTTACTATAACATTGCATAATAACTTCTAATTTAACCTAATAATATTATTATAACTCCCGATTTAACAGTAATCTGCCCTATTTCTCCTCCCCATACTTATATCTGTATATTAATACAACATTTCATAACAACCTTCCATTTTAAAACTATGTAATAAATCCTGCTTTAACATTTAATCTTTTGTATATATTAATATAACATTTCAAAGCAGCCTTCCCCATAAATCCTAATTTAGCATTTATTCAGCTCCATCCATTTGCTCCACTCCCATAGGTATATCACTTAAGCATCCCTTTTCTTAAACTAAACAATCAGTAAACTAACCTATCTCCACCCACTTTCATACAAAGTTGCCATACACAACAGTTCTTAATATCTTTAATCTACTACCCACCCTACTAAAAAAAAATTCCATTATGTAGAAAAAATCAATAACTTTAAGTTTATAATCCATATAATATCTTCTTTAGTGTCTTTCCACTAGATTGTTGAATACATCATCCATATTAGGGTAACATAGCATCCT
This sequence comes from Pantherophis guttatus, assembly GCF_059756535.1. Taxonomy (NCBI): domain Eukaryota; kingdom Metazoa; phylum Chordata; class Lepidosauria; order Squamata; family Colubridae; genus Pantherophis; species Pantherophis guttatus. The sequence goes on along the minus strand of NC_142064.1, from coordinate 260,729,948 downwards.
AGTTGCAACGGATGGTTCCAAATCCTCAGTTGTCTTCTGCCCCCATCAGTAATAAATCTCCTCCTATATATATATATATATATATATATATATATATATATATATATATATATATATATATGTATATGTATGTATATGTATATGTATATGTATATATATATATATATATATATATATATATATATATATATATATATATATATATATATATATATATATATATATATATATATATATATATATATAAAAACAACAACCACCCGAGTGACATTATAATTATATTCCATACAATATCTGTAATTGTGGTTTTCTTCAGGATTATTAATTCCCATCATCATAATGGGTAACAACCAGATCTTCTGCATGCCCCAGCGTAATTCTCTTGCCTTATAGCTCAACATAAATATAATACATTTATCAATAAAAAGAACTCCAAAATAGATAATTCCAATCCAACCAGTTTAAGGCTCTTTTCACATCCCAAAATTACGGCATTGCAGAGGTCTGTCACTCTCCTCAGGATATTGTTAACCAATACTTCGCCTCATCTGTCTTTTCATATGTTCATTCATTTTTTTTTAAAAAAAAAACTGGCTTCACTGTTGCTTAATTTAGAAATTTTTATTTTTGTGAGACCTATTTCTTTTTTTCTTTTCCTTTTGTGGGTTTGTTCTCCATCCTAATTTCCTTTCTGTAAGTTGTATATCGACTGAGCGATTTTCGTTCTGCTTTATAACTTGATCTTGTTGGTTTTGCTTTAACTCATATTTCTTTTCTGACAATTGTATATCAGCTAATTGATTTCCATGCTTGTCTGTGACTTGATGAGTCATAATCACGTTGGAATCCGATGCCACTTCTCTTTTATTTATAAATAATCCAGCTGGGGTGTCTAAAGAATCCGAAGGCAAAGTCTCTATAATTCGGTGTTTTCCCTTTATTTCCAATTCCTTCTGCTTATCCTGTATTGTGCATAGAGATGTTGAATTCATTTTCAAAATTTTTTGATAAAATTCTTCCGCTTTTTCAATAGTATTTAATTGATATCTTTCTCCTTGATATCTCAATATAATACCAACTGGGGCATCCCACCTGAATAGGATATTTCTCTTTTTAAGTTCAGTCACCAGAAAACCAAATTTCTTTCTTTCCAATAAGATCTTGGGCGGGAGCTCTTTATATATCCAAATCTTTCTTCCAAACCATTGCAAAATAGAATTGTAAGAATTTTGCACAATATTATTTCTTATCTCCTTGTCTGTAAAATAAATCACCACATCTCTAGGCAGTTGCCTTTGCTTTGCAGTCCAGGAATTTATTCTATAAATTCTATCAATCCTACAAAATACTTCTTCAGGTTGAGCCTTTAAAATCCCAGCCAGAATTTCAGAAGATATTTTCCTTAAATCTTCTCTGTTGTTTTCCTGCAGTCCTCTCAGTCTAATCGCATATTCAGTGAAATTATATTGCATCATTAAAACTTCTCTTTCAATCCTTTGTTGCAAATTTTCTACATTACAAGTCTTTTGATCAGCCTCCATTTTAGGTTTTTCTTCTGAGCTATTATCTTGAGTATTTGTCAAGTAACTTTCAATTTTTTGTATTCTATTGTCCAAATTGTCCTCAGTTTCTTCCATTTTAGACTCTAATAACTTAGTATTTACGTCCAACTGGATCATAAATTCTGAAAAACCATTAGCCATTTTTATAATCTTTCGTTCCAAAAAATCAAACTTTGATTGCACCAATTCTTTAATTTCCTGCTTAAATTTTTCAAAGTGCTGATTCACAATCTCATCCCTTCTTACAATCTCCTCTAAGAGAAATTCTATTATGTTGAAATCAGATTTCTGAGACTGGAGATTTAGAACTTGTTCACGTAATTTATTAATGGGGGAATCCCCCCCCCCACTGCTTGTTTGTCTGACTTTATAAATCTCAATGCCAAACTTTTTTTAGAAAAGAGAAGAAAAGCAGAGAAAAAAAAAACTTCTTTCCAACCAAGATCAATATCAAATCTCCAGGAGGAAAAAAAAAACACAAAAGTGAAGTTTTATCTTCAATTGTAGCCAAAAGTATTTATTCCACTACTTTGTAGTAATAGAAAACAGAAGGACTTTCCCTTTCAGCCCCTTCTCAAGCTGCGGCAGTCGCCATTTTTAAAAATCTTTTTTTTTCCTTCTTTCTTTCTTGAATAACTTTTATAAAATAAATAAAATACTTGCGATTCAGGATCACGGGTCCAGCTCACCTCCTCTTTAATTAATCTGTTAAATTTGTGGGTTTGTTCTTGTCGCCTAGCTCTGCATAAGCAGAGGTCTCCCAAAGCCCGGAGCGGTGGCTAGGGATATGGGGAGTCTCATCTGCTCCATCCCAAAAGTAAAAAAAAACTTTTGGGGCCACGCAGAGAGCTCTACCCACCCCAGCCGGCTCTATCTCCATTTCCTCGTGGAAACGGAGTTTTTTCGAGCCGCCATTCCGTTGTGAAGGCGGCTCTTACAGGCAGTGGGGCTGGCGATCCCGAGAGATCGTCTGGCAGCGACAAGCAGCAAACCGGAAGGCTATGTATTTTTTCTTAACAATTGTCCAGTCTACTGGTATACTGGGAAACAAGATCTAGTAGCCACATCAGCAACTGAGGCAGAATATGTTTGTTTGTCTAAAGCCTCTAATAATCTTGTATGGTTTAATGATTTATTATCAGATGTCTGGAAGAGCCCTTCATTACCTTTTATTATACATGAAGATAACAAAGCTGCTATAGAGATATCTAGGTCTGATGCCATTGGTCAAAGATCTAGACATATAGATATCAAATTCAAACATGTAAGACAATTATCTCAAGATGGATTCATTAAAGCTATTCATTGCGAAACCTCAGAACAAACAGCCGACATACTGACTAAGCCTTTGCCATCAAAACAACACAAATATTTAACTTCAAAACTACAAGTTTTATATTGTTCTGAATCTGAGTGTAATTACTGCTGTATGTCGAATCGGCATTTAGAGGGGGATTTGTCACGGGTAAATGCCTTATTCTCAAATGGAGAAAATATATGTTCACAGGATATCAGGGGTTAATTCATCCTTCCTTTCTTAATGTATTCATATGTAACCACTCCCACCTATAACCCCGCCTCATTGTTATAAAAGGGGATGTACGCACCTCCTACTTGCTTCTATCTGCAACCATTCAGAGAATATAGAATGCCTACTGTAAATAAATAGTACTTTGTTTTGAATACTTCATTCCTGAATTATTTATTGAGTCTGATCCTCAAATTTATGCAACAGGCACCACATAAATACAAGGCATGGAACAGCCCAATGCACACATTCTGGAGAGAGTGTTCCAATATTTGAGGGTCTGTCACAGAGAGAAGGGGGTCAACCTGATTTCCAAAGCACCTGAAGGCCAGGCAAGGAATAATGGATGGAAACTGATCAAGGAGAGATTCAACTTAGAAATGAGGATAAATTTTCTGACTGAGGACAATCAACCAATGAAACAGCTTCCCTCCAGAAGTAGTGGGAGCTTCATCACTGGAAGTTTTCAAGAAGAGGTCGGACTGCCACCTGTCAGAAACAAAGGGGGGTCTCCTGCTTGGGTGGTTGGGGGGGATGCTGGACTAGATGACCTACAAGGTCGCTTCCAACTCTGTTATTCTGTTATTTTGTCTTGCCAGGTACCAGGCTAAGGAAACATATGAGAATCCGGTGGATTTACTTCTAGAGCCAAAGTGGACAATCTGGGATTACAGTGATATGACTGAGCTTCTGAAAAGTGCCATGAAAAAATTTAGAGGTAAAAAACAGCCACCAAGGTTTTACACTCAATGACATTTTGAGCATCCAAGAGAGATTCTGGGTCAATGTCACATGGATCAAATAGGGATCGATTTCAGGATCAGTGTCTCAGTTAGGATTGTAAATGGTGACTACCTGTAGTCTTCGTAGCCCAAATCAGTGGTGGGTTCCTACCGGTTCGCTCTGGATCTTGCAAACTGGTAGTAGCGGTGGCGGGAGGCTCCGCCCATCCACCTGGACATCATCACAGACACTCTGCGCACGCACGCACATTGTGAACCGGTAGCGAAGGTAAGTGGAGCCCACCGCTGGCCCAAATCCATATGCCCTGATCACTGGGGAAGCAGAATAAGTTTCCACTAAGTATAATGGAATACATACAGGTAGTTCTTGACTTACGACCTCAGTTGAGCTGAAAATTTCTGTTGCTAAGCAAGGCAGTTGTTAAGTGAGAAGTGCCCCATTTTACGAACGTTTTTGCCTCAGTTATTCAGAAAATCACGGCAGTTAAGTGAATCGTGGTTGATAAATGAATCTGGATTCATGCATTGATTTTGCGTGTCAGAAGCTCCCCAGGAAGGTTGAAGAGGACAATCCCAGAATCATGGGATGCTGCAACCATCGTAAATACAAGCTGGTTCCCAAGTGCCCAAATTTTGATCACGGGACTGGGGAGGCTGCAACCATCATAAGTGTGAGAACCGATCATAAAGCTCCTTTGTCAGTGCTGCTGTAACGTCACTAAAAAAATAGTTGTAACTTGAGGACTATCTGTATATGGAATTTATTTATTTATTTTTATTATTTATTAGTCCAATTTATATGCCGCCCTTCTCCGTAGACTCAGGGCGGCTTACAGTGCATTATAGCAACAGCCTGCATTCTTTTTTGTATATACCTGCTTATTAGGGCTTTCGCCCCCCCCCCCCCCGGTGTTGTTCTATACAAAGTTGGCTTATTGGCCCCACAATCCGGGTCCTCAATTTACCTACCTCGAAAGGATGGAAGGCTGAGTCAACCTTGAGCCTGGTGAGATTTGAACTTGCACTAATTGTAGGCAACTGGGAGCTAAGTGCTAGCACTTAATAGCACTTTAGTCTGCTGCACCACTGAGATGCATATATAGTAGAATATATTTATACCTGATGGAATATATATAGCCACCAATGACATTCTGGCTTGTAGCTTTCCCTATTCCTTATTTCCTGATCTGAGGCCAAGGAAAGCAAACCAGGGAATCTGAGGGAGGCCCTTCTGTTGCTCCAATTCCAGGGATGAGATGCTGAATTCCTCCCTTTTCTTCCCCAGATACTCTGGAAAGTGGACTTCAACTACAGGAAGGTAAATATGAGTTACAGGAATTGGATTTCCTTGCTATTTTAAGCTCTGATGCCAGTAACTTTAAGAGAAACATAATAGATGAAAAAAAAAAGAAAACTATAGGATTAAGTACCTTAAAGACTATGGTGGTCCAGTAAACTTTAATGATTATATGATTTATGAACTATTACTTGCCATTTATATGTACAATATTAGCTAATGCAGTGGAGAAAAATTCCTTGTGTGTCTGATCACATTTGGCCAAATCAAGTGGTTGTTCTGTTCTGTTCTGTTCTGTTCTACTCCTCTACTCCTGCTCCGCTCCGTTCTGTTCTATACATACCATATTTTTTGGAATGTAAGACGAACCTTTCCCCCCCTAAAAGAGGCTGAAAATTTGGGTGCAACTTATACTCCGTATGTAGCTTTTTGCAAGCTTTTTTCAGCCCCACCGAGGCACTAATGAAGCACTAGCAAGCAATCTTCCCAGCTTTGCCTGCTCCCTCAACTCCCTGAGTGAAGCGGTCTCCCTGCTTTGCTCTGACTCTCAGCTGTTCTTTAGAAGCTTTTTCCTGCCCTAACCAGGTACCAGCCGAGTGAAGCTTTGCCTGCTTTTCTCATTGCTGCTTCCTCTCAGCTGTGCCTTAGAGACTGTTTTTTATCCCCAAGCAGGGGATAAAAAACCAGCAAACTAATGTGCTGAAGCTGACCAGACTAAGGACAATAGCCAGATGAATACCTGGTAGGCAGATTTTTTTTTCCTATTTTCCTCCCCAAAAACTAAGCTGTGTCTTATACTCTGGTGCGTCTTATACTCTGAAAAATACGGTAATCTAAAAAACTGAAGCCAATCTTGGTGTAGAATGAAATACCTGGACAAATGGGAAAATATGACCTGGGAGTGAAAGGAATCTTGAATTCCTACCAAGCTAATAACATCCCGTTGATTTTACTGCCTGACTATAAGTTGGTGAGAGACCAGGTCTTTGGGAGCAGAAATTAGGTCCTTTGGGTCAAAGCAAATAGCAAAGTTGGAGCATCAGGGTTGCCTCCACTCTGTGGTCCATCAGACTTGTGAAAGCAGAGGTTTCCTGTATAAGATCCTCCCCTTTTGTACATCCCTGTGATACCCTGATGCTGGTCGAGAAAAAGACGGAGCCTCCTCCCATCCCATCATGTGTCCTAAGTTACCTCTGGGGTATCCTTCTGACTTTTCCCAGTTCAGAATTGAAACATGGCAGCCTCTTGCTCTGCCTGATCTTCTGGAAGAGGTGGAGCGCTATGAAGTGTTTGAAGGACTTGGCCATTGTGAGACTTGTGGACTTCAGTTCCCAGAATTCCCCATCCAGGATGGCAAAGCTGGACGGTAATCAGCAGAGTGGCGGCCACATGGGAGACTAGAGACTAGGGGAATTGACCAGTGGAGCCAAGAGACGAAGAGCTGAGGGGAGGAGCCAAAAGCTGTACAGGTAGTCAACGTATCCTGAAGGTGTGCAGCTTAGTGGCAGCTGAAGGGGAGGCAGATGGACTGGAAGATGGTGAAGGCAACCTAAGTGAATGGAAGGAGAAGGCCAGAGGAGCGCTGAACAGGCCGGCAGTTAACAGAGGATGGGACTAAGACAGTGGGAGAGCCCGAGTGCTTGGAGAAAAGGGAGCAGAGGGACCTGGACAATAGCAGCCCCATCAGCCATTGGAATTCTGTTAGTTGAAGTCTACAAGTCTTACAGTTGCCAAAGTTGGAGGACTCTTGACCAGGCAATGCTTAGGTGTTGTTTAAAAGAACAATGAGTCTTCCAGTCCTGGGGAGGTGTTTGGAAGCTGAACTCCATTCACACAAGAGGGTTAAACTCTTGGGGGTGAAGACACAAACCAGGCCTGCAGCTGAAGCTCTTGTTTTTTTCCTTCCTTCTTCTCTTCCCCCTTACAGAGAATGTAACTCTGGATCCAGACACAGCCAATCCTGGCCGCCTTGAAGTCTCGGAAGATCGAAAAAGTGTCAAAGGAATTAAGCCAGTTGAAAGAAAATATCTTCTCTCAGACCTCGTGAGACTTTTATATAATCCTTGTGTCCTTGGCTGTCAGAAGTTCTCCACAGGGAGACATTTCTGGGAAGTTATTGTAGGAGGTACAGGAGGATGGGGTGTTGGGGTTGCCAGCAAACCACTGAATGTAACAAATGTTGATCAGCAGACCATGTTCTGGCAGTTTGAGAAATGGGAAGGGGAATACTCAGCCGAATCTCCGTCAGAATTCTCTAAACTGGTCCTGACTGAGGAGCCCACGAGGATCCGCGTCTCTCTCAACTGTGAAGGGGGACAAGTGAGCTTTTTTAATGCCAGCACAGCAACTCTGCTCCATACATTCTCAGACGCTTCCTTGGTTGGAGAGACCCTTCTGCCCTCTTTCTCTTTGTGGGAGGGCGTCTGCATGACACTCCCCTAAAAGAAGGGACCTCCATAAACAAAAATCCCTATTTACCAAGCAGGGATCTCCGAAAGCCTTTAAAGCAGAGATTCCTTAGCTTTTTGCTACTTCAGCTTTTTTTATTGTTCTATGCCACCCTGGTCAGTCAATCAGTCCTTATAAAGGAATAACCTGATCATCATTTCTATTTGTCTGGATAAAAAAAAAATGAAGTGTCCTAGGAGCTTTATCGGCTTTAGCATCCTGTGTTCAGGTGTATCAGTATTAAAGATACCTTACAGCTAAGCCTGTCAATCATGATTTAATATGTCTGTCACAGCTCTTCATCCCATTTATGGATCATGCTTGTTTGTTTCCTGTTAGTTGCAATCAATGATTGTGTAGGTGTCCATAACTCCATATATTCTATAATCATCCCCTTCTTTTTTGCTTTCCTTCCCCCTTTTATTTTCCTCCGGTTTCCTTTTAACACATAATTGTCATAATCCAAGGAACCCTAGCAGGGCTTCAGCAAGTATTACACTCGATATAAGCTTTATAGCCTCACAGGTATAGGAGGAGGAAGATGCGTTGGATATGTTTGCCACCTTGAGTTATTTGTAAAAATAATAAAGGAGAGATAAAAATAAATAAGGGGAGTGAAACTTAACTGATATGGTGACTTTGAATGCTGGCAGCAGATCTCTGGAACCCCTCAAAGCATCTAAAGAACTGAAGATTGACAAGCTGCTGTTGACAAAGAAGCAAATGAGGAATCCTAATGAACATAACTAATACAGGTAGTCCTGGACTTACAATTGAGCCCCAAATTTCTGCTCCCAAGTGAGACAGCTGTTAAGTGAGCTTTGCCCCATTTTAACTCTCACGGGGGAAGAAGGGAATGAAAAGGAGGAGGTTTTGGCAGGAAAAAGGAGGGGAGCAGTGGATAGAGAGAGAGGGCGAGAGGGACAGGTGGGTCTCTTTGGGGGCAAACCTGAGGGAGAAGGGAGAGAAGGGAAGTGGGGCCTCCTGGCTCACCTGGCCTCCACCCCACCAAGTGAGGGGGGGAAGCGACACATGAGGATGGGTTGAGGAAAAGGAGAGAAAGGAGTGGGGGGAAAAGGAGGGAAAAGTGTGTGAGGAAAGGTTGAGGAAGGAGGAGGAGGAAGGAGAAAGATGGAGAGAAAGGGAGGCAGGCAGGGGAATCACGGGAGGAGCAGAGGCAGTGGCAGGAGAGACCAGCAAGCAGGAGGGGGCGGGGGAGAGAGGAGAGGGGGAGAACTGGCTGAATAGCCATCTGACCCCCACCCAACCATGTGAGGGAGCTGAGTGGAGTGGCAGCCACAAGAAATGGACTGTACCAGGGGAAGGCGCCTGGATGGTTGGAAAAGAAGGCAAGGGGAATCTATCACATGACTCGGGGACCCTGCAACCATCATAAATATGAGTCAATAGCCAAGTGACTGAATTTTGATCAAGTAATCATGAGGATGCTGCAATGGTCATAAGTGTGAAACACTCTCATAAAGCACTTTTTAATGTCTATATACATTAAAAATGAGAAATGTTAAAATGCTTATTATTTGACTTCACATATGTCAAATTGGGAGCCACTGATCTAGCCCAACAGACTATCGAAAGGGATGGGGATTATGGCCAGGGTGTCCCAAGGCATGTCAACAAACTCAAGATGGCAGCCAGCTCCGCCTTTTCCCTATATGTAAATAAGGGGTGGGGCTTCCCTCCCTTAGGTCTTTGTTGACTCCCTCTAGGGTTGTTTCTGAGTTGCATCTCCCCACTTCGGAGGAATATTTAAAAGAGATTTAGATGTGAATGTCCTCTAAATGAGGTCTCAGCCCTAAACCTGTTTAGTAGTAGTACTGTAGTTGCAGTCATATTTATTTATTTATTTATTTATTTATTTATTTATTTATTTGTTTGTTTATTTATTTTTGTGATTTATATGCCGCCATATATAAATGAGATGGAAGTCAGATCCAGTGGGATCTAGTGGTTAAGGCGCCAGGCTAGGAAGAGGAAAACTGAGTTCAAGTCCTGCCTTAGCCATGAAAGCCAGCTGGGTGACTTTGAGCCAGTCCTTCTCTCTCAGTCCAACCACCTCACAGGATTGTGGGGAAAATAGGAGGAGGAAGATGCGTTGGATATGTCTGCCACTTTGAGTTATTAGTAGAAAGAATAAAGGCCAGATACACAATAGATACATACCGTAGGTGTTAGGTAGGTAGATATTTAGATAGATAGATAGATAACATAGATAGATAGATAGATAGATAGATAGGAAGGAAGGAAGGAAGGAAGGAAGGAAGGAAGGAAGGAAGGAAGGAAGGAAGGAAGGAAGGAAGGAAGGGCCAGTGGAGTCGGGGTTCTCCTCGCCCTCTTGATATGGCTGCTGGTCCACACTGGTTCCTCACTCAGACACCTCTACTGGCCTGGATCATGTAGTATGGTGGTCAGTCTCTCAGCAGGCAGGTCAAGTGATGAGATGGTATTCATGTGGCTGGTAGGCCCCCCCTCTTCCCCTCCCTCCCTCCCCCCTCCCCTCTCTTGAATTGCCTGCTGGCATCTCCTTCCACCACCTCTGCTCCTTCGTGGATTCCTCTGCCTGCCCCACAGAAGCCTCTCCTATCCTCCCTATTGCCATCACTCCCTCTCCTTTCCCTCCTTAAGCCTCCTTTCCTATCCTCTCAGGCCTCCTTTTCCCCAGGAATCCCTTCCTATCCTATCACAGGATAGGGGAAAATAGGAGGAGGAAGATGTGTTGGATATGTTTGCCACCTTGAGTTATTAGTAGAGAGAATAAAGGCAGGATACAAAATTAACTTTGATATGGTGACTTTGAATGCTAACAGCAGCTCTCTGGAACATCTCAAAGCATCTAAACAGCTGAAGATTGAGAAGCTGCGGTTGGCAAAGGAGCAAATGAGTAATCCAAACATACCTAATACAGGTTGTCCTTGATATACAACCAATGGAGCCCCAAATTTCTGCTGCCAAGTGAGACTGCTGTTAATTGAGTGTTGCCCCATTTTAAGTGCATCATGGCAGAAGAAAGGAATGAAAAGAGGTTTTGGCAGGAAAGAGGAGGAGAGCAGGGGATAGAGAGAGAGAGAGAAGGTGAGAGGGATAGATGAGTCTCTTTGGGGGGGGGAGAAGGGAAGTGGGGCCTCCAGGCTCATCTGGCCTCCACCCCACCAAGTGAGTGGGGGTGAAGCGACACATGAATATAGGCTGAGAAAAGGGGGAGAAAAGTGAGGGAATGGAGAAATGAGTGTGGGGAAAGGTAGAGAAAAATGTGTATTGAAAGCCTGAGGAGGAAGGAGAAAGAGATGGAGAGAAAGGGAGGCAGGCAGGGGAATCAACGGAGGAGCAGAGGCAGTGGCAGGAGAGAGAGAGAGAGAGAGAGCAGAGAGAGGAAGAAGGGCTGACCGGCATCTGGCCACCATCCCACCATGTGACCCGCCAGCTGAGAGGAGACCCCAGAAGGGACCGCCTGGAAGGAGAAGACAGGAGAGTCCAGCTGAGCAGGGCAAGTGGGGGGCCTGAGCAAAGGGACCAGAGTGGAGTGGCAGCCACAAGGAATGGAGGGGAGCAGGGGAAGGGCGCCTGGATGGTTGGAAAAGAGGGCAAGGGGAACCCGGACCCCAGGGAAACGGGGGTAGCGTTATATGACCATCTTTCCTGTCACAGTTGTTAAGTGAAGCACTGCAAATTTCCGTGGTCCGTGGAGAAACCTTCGTGCTTCTGCCGTTGCGCCCTGTTGGAGGAGCTGCTCCGGGAGGACCAATGGGCCAGTCCTGGGAGGGCGACTCCTACAGCTCTGCATACGGGAGCGGCCGTGGCGGGGCTGGGAATCTCTGCGCCAACTTCGCAGGCGGGGCAATTGGCAAAAGGCGCGCAGCCTCTCCGTCCGGGAGGGAATCCTGGCGCTGGGGCCGCGGCGGGGGAGGGGGCGGCGCAAAGGGGCCGGAGCAGCGACGGCGAGGGCTGGAAGCTGCGGGAGCGAAGCGCTACGTGCACCTGCGCGGATGGATATTTGCGCCAGCCGGGGGGGCCACGCGGCCCTCGTCTCCTGCTGCTTGGGACGCGGAGCGGTAAACGGCGCCTGGTCCGGGGAGCAGCCGGATTTTGCTCTCCATTGCAGACGCCAGATCGGCCCCCCGCGAGCTCTCGTCTCTCGAGGAGCCCGGCCGAAGTTTCCCGCACCGCTTCAGCCAGCGCTCCTCCAGAGAGAGAGAGAGAGAATGAGACAGAGAGAGAGAGAGAGAGAGAATCAGAATGAGAGAGAATGAGAGACAGAGAGAGAGAGTGGGGAAGAGAGAGAGAGAGAGAGAATCAGAATGAGAGAGAATGAGAGAGAGAGAGGGAGTGGGGAAGAGAGAGAGAATCAGAATGAGAATGAGAGACAGAGAAAGAGACAGAGAATGAAAGAGAGAGAATCAGAGAGCGAGAATCAGAATGAGAGGGGGGGAGAGGGAGAGAAAGAGAGATGTGAGAGAGAGAAAGAGAAAAGGGGAGAGAGAGAGTGGGAGAGAGATGGGAGAGAGAGAGGGAGAAAGAGAGATGTGAGAGAGAGAAAGAGAGAGGAGGGAGAGCGCCTGAAGGACCCCATCCCGTCACTGGGAGTCCAGGCGCTTCAGCAAGCAGCGCGCTGGATTCGTATTAGTGGGACGCGGGATTTAAAATTGTGAACTTGGTGGTCCCTGAGGTCCAAAAGGTTGGGGACCCCTGGACTAGAAGACCTCCAAGGCACCTTCCAGCTCTATTGTGATTGATGATTGATCGATTGATTGATTGATGTCCCCTGCCCGGTCCTGGCAACAGCACCATTATTTCATTCCAGACGGAGAGGGCTGCGCTCCTTTTTGCGTCCTCTACCACTTGCAAAGCTGCTCATTGCACATGCCTGCTCAGGGCAGAGATGCCCAGCCCAGCCACAGCCAGTCCCATATTCCAGAGCTGTAGTAGTCACACTCACAGGACTGGCTCATTGGTCATCCCGGAGCAGGTCCTCCAATAGGGTGCACCAGCAAAAATACGAAGATTTCTCCACGGACCACCAAAAGTTTCTTGTGGACCACCACCTGATGTGCATTACAATGCCTTCTGCTTTGCCTTTCCACCTGTAAGCAAGCTACGGGGTCTCCCAGTACAGGGGTGTTGATGTTGGGTGAATCTTGGAAAATTAAATTGTTTTCAGATTCAAAGGCGGGTGTGTGTGTGTGTGTGTGTGAATGATGGGCCGTCTGCTAAAATAAAACCAGGTAATGGCACACACTTGAAAGTAAATCAGGAAGCCTGTAATTGTGGATTCTGTCTGGAAAGAACAAAGGCTGCTTATCCACAGGAAATATGCATGTGTAAAGCTTGTAACAATTCTGGGTAGTTAGAAAGCTTATACAAGTAACTAGAGTTAGGCAAATTACAGACCTCAGCTAAAAGTTAGGAATAGAGATGGCCTGCAGCAAATCAAAGGGGTATTAGATAACTCCTGGGGCATTCATTAGCCAAGGCTTAGAAATAGGGACAGCTAGAGACCAATAGAACAAATTGTAAAATTATTAGTAAAATGTTTATTAGATGATATTTCTTACTATCCCGCCTTGTCCCGCCTTCTTCTTTAGTGAAAATGTATAAAGCTTTCTTCATCCTTTGTTCTTGGCTCTCTTGGCATTTTGGCCAGGAGCCCTTTTCCTTGGGGTACCCCAATAAAAAGCAATCAAAACCTGCACCTCGTGTCTGGCATCCTTCATTGGCCTCGGCACCAGGCTCAGACCCCAATTGGGGACAACAATTAGTTAGGAACAGAATTGTTACCTAAGAGTGTCCATTAGTGTAAAAAAAAGGATGCTACACCAAGATATAGAGAAATGTTTTCAGTGATTTTACTAGTTAGAATACAGACTTTAAAAAATTAGATAGGATTTTGCTATACAGTACTTCCCTTTAACACACTAAATGATAAAATGTTAAACTTCCTAGGTTGAAGGTTTTCCTGCAACATAAATATGGGATATCAAAAAGAGATTTAGATGTGAATGTTATGGAAATTTGGTCTCTATAGTTTCCAGGCCCTAAATCTGTTTAGAAGTATTATAGTAGCCTCAGTGACATTAGTGGTTCCTTCCTTCCTTCCTTCCTTCCTTCCTTTCCTTCCTTCCTTCCTTCCTTCCTTCCTTCCTTCCTCCCTCCCTTCCTTCCTTCCTCCCTTCCTTCCTTCCCTTCCTCCCTTCCTTCCCTTCCTTCCTTCCTTCCTTCCTTCCTTCCTTCCTTCCTTCCTTCCTTCCCTTCCTCCCTTCCTTCCCTTCCTCCCTTCCTTCCTTCCTTCCTTCCTTCCTTCCTTCCTTCCTTCCCCTCCCTCCCTCCCTCCCAACACAGAAGGGTTTTCACCTGGTGCCAAAATGAGGCCACTGTGGGTGCCAACTGAGGGTCTCTGGGGAGGACATTCCATAAATGAGGTGCCACCTCTGAAATGGGAAGATAAAGGAAGGGGCTTGGGAGTGTCCATGTCCCCTTGGGGAGCCCATTGTGACTAAGGAAGCCTCCCCCAAAAGCCCTTGAACAAAGGGCCTATAAGATGTTCTCCACCCACCAGATTCCCTCCCCCTCTTAGGTTGGCCCGAGACTCCTAATGGCTCTTTCTATCCATCTTTTGCCTTAAGGGAGCTCATTGGTCAAACTTGAAGATTTCCATCCAGCAAATGATCCCATTCTACATTCTATATATTGCATATTCCACAAGGTAGTCTTTGCCCAATTTTAGAACTTTTCCTGATCCATTTCCTGATTGGCTGGCTGGGAAAGGGACAGTCCAGGCAGGTCTTCCTCTGCCAGATATTCATATTAGAAGTTAGGGAAAGGATTATAATTTCTACATTCTCCTTTATCTGTGAGACATCCTATCGATTGCAGCATTGGCTTTGGGGTTTTATCAAGGGTTTCTCCCAGTTTCTGCCATGCCAACTTTACTCCATTCCGTTTCTGTCCCATAAATAGTTTGTTCTTTCTATTTTTTAAAAAAGCATTTCCCCCTTTAACAAGTGGCTGGCAGAATAATAATTGGTGGTGAATCAGCCCCATGGATGTTTCTTTCTCCCCAGGATTTTTCAATATCTTTCCCTCTAGCAGGATACTTGGATCAGTAACTGATTGGGGGTCCGTCCCAAGAATATTTGCTCCTTCCCAGATTAAAAAAAAAAGATTTTATCCCAGGATTTTAAAAAACAGCACTTTTTCCTGTGGCTGTTGATAAAAATAGGATCACCAATATGATCGCCAACATCTGATGAGGGATATGAAGGAGAAGGAAGAGGAGGAGGAGGAGGAGGAGGAGGAGGAGGAGGAGGAGGAGATGATTATTTAACCCCCTCCCCTTTGATGACCAGATTGGGCCAATAATAATTGATCGGGGGTCCATCGTGTGAATGTTTGCTTCTCTCCAGTTTGTTGTTTATAAAACACTTTTTTCCCTTTAAGAAGCCAGCAGAGCTGACCGCAAGAGGAACGACAATTCATTTCGGTTTCCTGTCTGGGCAGAGCCCAAAGGCGGTCACCTGATTTGGAGGAAAAGAAACAAAACTTAACTTTCTGTTTCTTTGTCCCGGCGGAGGAGGCGGTGATGGCGGCCGAAGCGTCCTTGCCTGTTTTGCTGGAAAAACTCACCTGCTCCATCTGCCTGGACTACTTCCAGGACCCTGTGCTCATCCCGGAGTGCGGCCACAACTTCTGCCGGGGCTGCCTGACCCGTAGTTGGGGGACATCGGAATCGGAGGCTTCCTGCCTCGAATGCAGACAGACCTTCGGGATCCACAGCCTCCTCCCCAACCAGCAGCTGGCGCAGAAGGTGGAAGAGGCCAGGCGATGCGGAGGTCCTAGGGACGAGGAAGGAGGGAGCTTCTGCCTGAAACACCGGGAGCCCCTCAAGCTCTTCTGTAAGGACCACCAGACCCTCATCTGCATGGTCTGCGACCGATCCAAAGAGCACAGGGGCCACTCGGTGATCCCAGCGGAGGAGGCTTTTCGGGACTACCAGGTAGGAATCAGCCAGGAGGAATCGCTGCGGAGGGGCATCCAGATCCTTGCTCTTCCTGGCAATCCTTGGACCAATTTACTTTTTCTGTTGTCCACAAACTGGGTTTAGCCTGGCGCAGATACGAATTAGAACCAGACTGGAGAGGCGGCTCAGGGGACTTTTAATGACGTACTTCAGCAAAAGGGTATCAGCAGCTAAAGGAGCCAAAACCCCTGAACGATGTAAACATTCAAAATATAGGGTTCAGATTAAGGTTCCTTGACAGGAGTTTCTTTTGAGTTCTTGTCCTGGCCTACTTTACTCACATTCCTCATACATTGCGTATTTGTGCTAATTAGCTTTCTTTTCAAAAGAGCTGGGTGTTTTACTATTATAATAAGCAAGAAGTTTCCGAAGTTGATGTCTATGTGTTACCCCCATTGATTACTGGTCTTATTACACTCCTCTGCAACTTTCTGCCTTGGCCATTCCTTTAACAAACTTCCCTAATTCCAACCTGAGACCTTCATCTCCTGGTTTATCCTCCGTGGCTGCAATTTTTTTGAAGACTAATTTACCATAGTCTTTGATTTACAACCGTTCGTTTACAAATGTGTTACTAAAAGTGAACAACTGCAGTGATTCACTTAACAACTGCAGCAAGACCTTGGAAATTTAAAAACAGAACAGGATTTTAAAAAAATAAGGAATAAAAATTGACTGGTGGCCATATTTGCAAATTAGGACAAAATATAAAAAAGACAGGGAACAATATGGTATACACAGAGAACAATTGGAATTGGATAAGATATTATTAGGACCAGGAGAAAAAATGATCACAAAAATATATAATTATCTGTTAAAATTTAAAATGGAAGAAGAAACCGTGAAGGAAACAATGATGAGCTGGGCAACAAATTTTGGCTATAACATTCATTTGGATCAATGGGATAAATTATGGGAGAGAAACTATAAACTAACAATGTCAGTTGCTTACAAGGAGAATTTTTATAAGATGTTTTACCGATGGCACCTGCCACAAGCGAGATTGGCAAGGATGTTCTCAAAACAGGTCCCCGGATTGTTGGAGGTACGGCCATAGCCGAGGGACCTTCTACCACACATGGTGGACCTGCCCTAAGATTAGGAAATTTTGGTGGAAGATAAAAAAATGGCTGGAAGAGATAACTGGGTGGAAGATAGAAAGAAAACCGGAACTATTCCTCCTCGGTATTTAAGAAGGGAAAATGGAAAAAAAAATTACAATATATCACATTACACATACTAACTGCGTGTAGACTTGCCATAGCACAAAATTGGAAGCAACCGGATATCCCCTCCAGACCAATTTATAATTTAAAAAATTTATGACTGCGCAGAAATGGACAGATTATCTATGGAAATTAAGAAAAGGGAAGACACCTAGTACTATTTAATTTGGAATAGATGGTATTCCTGGCTGGAGAGTAAATTTAAAATGTAAGCGGTATTTTGTTACGAAACCGAATTGTGAATAGAAGATATTGTAACTTAGATAAGGATGTAAGTTAAGACAGATAGAAGTAGAATTTGTGTATGGAAGTTAATTAGGATAGAGATGCCGATATAGAAAAGCTGTTACTAGTGCTTAGGTTTTGATGTGTTTGTTTTTGTTGTATGTTATAGTTTTTTATTTTTTGTTCTTTTCTATTTTTTGTACTGTATATTTTAATGTTTGAAAATTTAATAAATATTATTTTTTTAAAAAAAACAACTGCAGCAAGAACATCACTTAACAGTCTTGCTTAGCAAGGGAAATTGCCTGTAGGGGGAAATAGGCTCCCTTTGCCAGCTCCCTTTCCACATTTGCTCTAGAACGAAATTGTCATTCCTCCAAAGTCTTGAGTGCAGACCCCGAAAAACACTCCTGCTGGATCAGGCCAAACGTTCATTTCTCAGTGATGCTTCTGGATGACTGCAACCAGGAGACTCAGGCAGCTCACTTTAATGCCATTACAGGTAGTCCTCGACTTAAAACCATTCGTTTAGTGATTGTTCAAAGTTACGACGACAATGAAACAAGTGACATAATGTTTTTCACCCTTATGATCATTGCAGCATTCTGTGGTCACATGATCAAAATTTGGACGCTTGCCAACTGCCATGTATTTATGACGATTGCATATATCTTCTAACTGGGTCTTCCCTCCGATGTAATTCTTTACGGAAAAGAAACTCAAAACTTGTATTTTTCAGATCAAGGTGGAGGATTGCCTGAAGGCTCAGAAGGAGGAGAAAGAAAAAATAGCTACATACAAAGGAGAGACAGAGCAAACAGTGCAGGAGAGGCTTGTAAGTATTGATCCAACGGTTAGGAGCTTCTGAGCTACTAGGAAGGAAAACACCGTCTGCCATCTTTGATAATAGGCAGCCTGTCTTTTAGTACAAATTCTGACTTAAATGAAATTCAAAGTTAAAGACGGTGTTAGGGCACAGAACTTGTTCCTAACCTGGGGACTAAGGTGTCACCATTGGCTGAATGAGTCATAGTTGGGTTAAGTGCCCCTATCCCATGAGCCGTGTTTTATACAATGGGTTTGTTTTGTTTAATAAATTAATGCAAACCATATTTCATCTTATTGAAAAAAGTGTGGACGCAAACATTTTTCTATCTCTTTTTTTGGAATCCCTGGTTGCCAAGAAAATTTTCATGAGAGGTCAATAAACTAGAGCCTTTAAAAAAAAAAACGCTTTCCCCCCTACACTTTTTAATATCAATGGGTTTTTTGTCTCCTTCGGATATTCTCCCACCTCACTTCTGGATTCTTCAATGAATCTGTTTAATTATTATAACAATTAAAATAAAAGAAAAAATAATTAAGTAAAAAAAATAAAAATATGCCTTTTGCTTTTTCTCTTTCTTGTTCTAGGACCTCATCAAAGAAGTGAAGAAAAATGTAGTGGCTGAATTCAGAGAGCTACAACTCTGGTTAGAAGGACAGGAGAAGCTTCTGTTGACTAGAATGGAAGAGACGGAGAAGGATATTATGGCAAGAAAGGAGAAGGGTTTGGCCAAGCACATGGAGGAACTGGGCTCTCTTGACCATCTCATCCAGGAGATAGAAGAGAAGCTTCAGCAGCCAGCCAGCAAACTCTTACAGGTCAGTCAGGAAGTTGAGATCATAGAATCCTAGGGCTGGAAGGGACCTTGGAGGTCTTCCAGTCCAATCCTCTGTCTCCCCTAAGCCTTTTCTTCCTTAGGCTAAGCATACCGAGTTCCCTTATCCATTCATTGTATGGTTTGACTTCCTGGCCTCTTACCATCTTCATTGCTCCTCTCTGCATTCTTTAGCCTCTCCGTAGAATACTCTTTTTGACTCTTTCCTTTTTTTTTCTTTCATAAATTTAATCAAAATTATAATAGTGAAAAGTACCAATGGAAATAAAGAAAATAGGGAAATGGAGAAGGGAAAGAGTGGGAAAGATGTGTAGGATAAAGGAAAGAGAAAAAAAAATGTCTTTCAATACAAATACAAAATAAAATTACAGCCTCAACGTTTTAATTTTGCATATTTAGTAATTATTAGCCATGTCTATAAAAACAGATTAGTCTAAGAAGGAAAACCAAGCATCAAGAATTCATCTTTTTCTATCTCGAGGACAAAGTTTAGAAGCAGCTTCCAAGAAGCAGCAGTTTAGAAACAACAGGTTATATCGAATTAAAGCAGTCAATTTTTTCATTTTTTCTAGCTCCACTTTTTCCATCCATTCTTCTCTTGTGGGGATTGATATATATGTCCATGTCTGCATGTAGGATTCTGGCTGCATTCGGTCAAGTTGAAAATCTTTTTTTCAACTCCTCATTTAGTAAACTTTTTGACTCTTTCCATGGAAAGGAAACTGGAAGGTATGAAGACTACAGGTAGTCCTTGACATATCAGCACACTTGGACTCAAAAATTCTGTTGCTGAGTGAAACAGTTGTTAAGTTAATTTTGCCCCATTTTACGACCTTTCTTGCCGCTGTTGTTAAGTGAATCTCTCCAGTGGTTAAGTTAATAACACGTTTGTTAAATGAATCCGGCTTCCGCATTGACTTTGCTTGTCAGAAGGTCACTAATGGTGATCACATGACCCCATGATGCTGCAACCGTCATAAATATGAATCGGTTTCCAAGTGGCTGAATTTTGATCATGTGACCATGGGGGTTCTGAAAGAGTCTTTTTTAAAAAAGTTTATTTATTTATAACACAGTAAAACAATACAAGACATACAACACTTATATACAAGACTCTTTTTACAGCTTTTTCATAGTGGTCCTTCCTTATTATTTACTATTTCCACAAATTTTACTTCATCTCATTCCAAATTACTATCTGTCCCCATCATTTCATTTACAATATATTTCTCTTTTTCATTTCAATCACTAAATTGTATTTTACCAATTTTTCCCATTATTTTTGGACATTTCTTTATCTCCCCCTTATTTTTCTTCTTCATTTTTCCTTTTCTCCAACCACTCATACCATCTATACCAAATTTTATAGTATTCTGTATCCTCTTTTTCTGCAAGAGCCTTAAGTGTGAAAAATGATCATAAATAATTTTTTTCAGTGCCGTCGTAACTTTGAACGGTCACTAAATGAACTGTTTAGTCAAGGACTACCTGTAATGGCTAATATTAGGGATACATAATGTAATTCAGAAAAAGCAGGAATTCAAAGTTCTGGTCAATTGTCTATATATTCTTCACAATTTTAGGAATGCCTGCTTAGGGTTCCTATCCCATATTGGGGGAATGTGGTGGTGGGTGTTCTTTGTAGGGTCTCCCCCTCCCCTTAATCTCCAGGCCAAGGAGAAACTCAACACTGATCACCTTCTCCAAAGTATTATCACCACCTGGATTTTCCAAAGTGCCTTCATTCTGGAAGCATAATTGCAGGGGATTTTTTTATCCTATTGATGCACTATTTTGTTTTTCAAATAGTCTTTTCTTTTTGCTATCATGTTTTATATATAAATATATATCTTCTTTAATTGTGTTGGATTTAACCGGGGTCTAATTTTTCTTAGACAAGAAAGTAAAAACAATACCACTCTAAAGCGGGGGGGGGGGGGAAGAGCAATGGATTTTTTTTAAAAAAATGGAAGTACTTTATATGTCTGTTAGTGTCTGTTTGTCCAGATGTTTCACTCATGTATTTTGTGACTCTAAGAATTTAATTTTCTGCCTACGAAATGGCTCCTTTCAGTGTTTCCTCTCTTTATTTTTTAGGACATTGGAAGCATCTTGAAGAAGTAAGTAAATCCACCCTTTTCTTTACAATCTCAGAGATCAGCAGCTCCGCCAGCAGTTTTCCTATTTTGGAAAGGTCTTTCTTTATTTCGCAGTATTTTATTGTAAAGACAACGTACTGTATTTCAGGGCTTTTTATATGATCAATTATTATGTTGGTTGCACACTCAGCCAGAGGTTTAGACTGAATTTGCCTTTTTATCCATTTATTGAGTCCTTCCCAAGAAGAGACAGATGTTTGATGGTCTTAAAAGTATCATTGTAGTATGTAAGCTCTTCCAAGTAATGCAGCTATCATAAATACACACCGGTTCCCAAGCACCCGAATTGTGAGTACAGGGACACTGTGACGGATGTTAAGTGGGAAAATGGTTGTAAGTCAGTTTTTGGAGAGCTATTGTAACTGGTTGCTAACAAATAGTCATAAACTGAAGGTTACTTGTAACTGAATTTGTCTCTATTAAATTACATTGCATTAGTTTAATCCAGTGGTTCCCAAACTTTTTCAGTCCACCGCCCCCTTGGTGCTACAAACTCATCCTCAGTGCCCCCCACCCCGTATAAATAGCATTGTTCAGAATAGCGGTTTGCACGACCCACTAAGGAACATAGTAACAGTAAAATACAAAACTGTAACAATTAATTGCAGATTTATTCAAAATCTAATTTAAAAATCTTTTGTTAATTCAACAAAATTGTTGAACATGATCCAGTGATACCAGGTTTTCAAAGTCTGATAATCATTTATCAAGAACCTTAGCAACTATTTACTTAGTAAACTCAGTAAAATTTAGTAACTACTTCGCTGTTCAGTAAATTCTTAATGTGATGGATGGGCTTGATGAAGTGATTCCAGTTTCCCAATGTCTGGTTTTAAGTCACTTAGCAGGAGTCTTAAATCACCACGTTCAGTAATCTGGAGTTGATTTCTCTGCTTGGAGAGAAGTTGGATGACCACACTGAAACCACGTTCCACCAAATATGATGTTGGAAATGAAACAAGGAGCTTCTTAACCACTGTCCATAGTGCAGGATAGCGATCAGAAATTTCCTTCTGTAATCAAAACTCTTGGTACGATTTCTTAAACTTTGGCTTCAGCTCAATGTCATTTTGCAACTCTATTACTTGATCCTCCACTACCCCATCTTCCTCAGTATCTGAAAATGGATTTATCACCCAATCTGGGATTTCCATCAAAAGAAGATCCTGATATGGCTCAGACGTATCTTTATGCAGCATGTCCAAACGGTCACAAAAAACTTGCAGATCATCATCTTGTATCCCACCTTTCTCTTCTAGCTCGGACAAGCTCGGAAATTGGTATAGCTCGCGATGGCCTATATTGCGCTTGAATAGAGTTAACTTTGAAATAAACGTAGAGATGAGATCAGATTTGGCCTTAATAAGATTGACCTCATTTCCTTGCAACTGCAAATTCACTTCATTGAACTTTGCAAACAGTTCTGATAAATAAGCAATGTCATGCTTGATCTCTTTGATTTCATCACTAAAGTAATGACTGATGGCCACCTAATGTCTTCACCTCTGCAGTTTCTCAAAGATTTCTGAGACCAGTGTTGAATACTTAATTTCAGTAGTCACCAATCCCAGTCTTAAAATGAGTTTAGAATCAGTGGGAGTCACTGATAACAATGAACTCCTAGCTACTGATAATGAGTCCAGTCCTGCCTTCCTTTTCCTTCTGTCCACGTTTTGCAAGTACTTTTTCCAGGCATCTGTTTTATTCTACCGGATACAAACCATTATTGTTAGGGAAAAAATGGGTCTTCCAAGCAATTTTAAAAGACACTGTCAGAATGACTCTGCTCTCAGCCCCACTTGTGGCTCCTTGAAAAGCACCTCCCCCCCTACGCTCCAACACCTGAGGAGACAGGGGTGTCTAGAATTAAAACGTGGTTCAAATCCCTAGTATAGTCCTTCTGCGTGAGAAGGGGGTTGCTAGATGACCTCCAAGGTCCCTTCCAACTCTTACTGATACTGGCCCTGGCTTTCCTGGCGGAACAGCGGCAGTGGCAACGACAGCGGCAACAGCCCCCCCCCCGCACAGCAGCCCACCTGGATCCTCGGCAGGGGGGTGGCAGGCCTGGATGGCCGCATACTAGCCACCCCGGGAGGGCCTCTGGTGATATCGGGGTCTGCAGCAAAGCTCCCGATTTCTCCAAATGCCTCTTTCTTACCGTTGTACAGGGACGGGCTGCGGTGGGCAAAGTTCAAAAGTTCTTGCACCGCCACCTGCAGCGCTTGCTTGGAGCTGGTTTGGAAAGGGGAAAAACGCAGCCCAATTAGGCAAGACACCCCCCCACACACACACACCCAGATCCCTCCAAACGGGTCTCCCTTCGGTAGCCTCCCTGCTGAAAAGCTTTCCTGCTTCCCTTCTACCTGCATTCTGTTACCGGCTCTGCACCCAGGTAGCGGCTGGTGGCCCCGGGTAGCAGCGTCTTGTTGGTCTTGGGGGGGGGGGTGGAGAGCCAGTAACAGTGTGCAGGTAGAGAAGCGGGAAATGCTTTTCGCGCCCCCAGCTCATTCGCTGCAAGAAAGAGCGGGCGCTCGGAAGAGCGGGCTCCGTTTGTGTGAGTGATCACTGTTGGGTCGCGTAGTTCAGTGGGGAGGCTACCGAAGGGTGAACAGTTTGGAGGGATCTGGGGGGGGGGTGTCCCGCCTAATTTGGCTGCGTTTTTTCTCTTCCCAAACCAGCTCCAAGCAAGTGCTGCAGGTGGCAGCGCAAAAGCTGCTGACGTTTTGCACCACAGCCAGTCCCCTTCCCACGGTAAGAAAGAGGCATTCGGTGAAATCGGGAGCTTTGCTGCCAACCCTGATGTCACCAGAGGCCTTCCAAGAATGGTTAGTATGCAGCCAGCCAGCCAGCCAGGCCTGCCCCCCACCCCACCCCGCGCGGCAGCTTACCTCGATCCTGGGCAACACGTCACTGGCGGCAGCAACCAGCCAGGCATGCCGCCCCCCCCAGCCCCTCCCCCCATCCGCGGCAGCCCACCTGCAACTTACCAAAAGTTAGGAAGGCAACAGCAGTCAAGCGGGCGAGGAGCAGAGCAGCTGGGCCTGGGCCGAGTGGTTCGGGCAACCAGTGACCGATAGCAAGCAAGGAGAGCAATAAGAGAGCATCCAAGAGTTCAGCCTCACACGCGTGGTAAGAGGAGCTGCCCAGTGGCATGCGCGCCCCGGGAAACACACTTTCAGTTTCTGATGCACACACATGCACTGGCCAGCTAGTCTGATGATCTGAGCTTTGGGTTGTGGACCCCCGTTGCCTCTTAGCGCCCCCCCCCGCTGCCCCCATTGCCTCTTAGAGCCCCCTAATTCATCCCGCCCACTTTGGGAACCACTGGTTTAATCTATGAATATCAGTTTGAGTGTTATATCCATCTTCTAATTGTTTATCCATAAGTCACCCATATTAGTCATCAGTCATTTGGTCAGATACAATCCTGTCAGTGTATAAAAAATTATGAGCTGGGATAGCCATAACAAGAAGTCAGCCAATGGGAACTGTTTGGTAACTAACAAACAGGATCTATTGTGAGCCATGGGAGATGGCTCGGAGCCTGGGCGGGGCTTAGCTTGACTGATCTGTATATATATAAGAGTTACTTTGTCCTTGCAATATAGCTTCTGTGTTTCTGAGTTCTGGTTATTCTGGTCCTGGCTTCTACTGCATGGGTATTGTATATATGCATCATGCTTTATATTATTGTATATAAAGAAGTTTCTTCTATAAATGAATCCTGCTGAATTATTTACTGGTGTGCTGGTTGGATTGCTGCAAACTCTGACAAATCCATTGTTTTGGCCAAGAGATTCACAAGAATTTTGAAGAGTAGGGAGCCCAAAACTGGAACTTAGTTGCCTCTACTAGATCTCTTCTTTAAGTTGATGAAGGTAGATGAGTGCAGTTCTGGATCAGGATCCACTGAGTGCCCATATTTGAATAGCTAGCCAGAGAAATGACTGAAGCCTGGGAAACAGGGCCCCTGTCAGTCAACAGGAGTGCTGATTTCCCACCATCTTACCAGGTACTTAGGATCTGAGGACAGCGCAACACAAGAAAACGACAATCAATGACTTCATAGCTGTCCATCAACACCCCACTTAACAATTAAAAGCCATACACAACCAGGCACCACATAAATACAAGGCTTCGAACAGCCCAATGCACACATTCTGGAGAGAGTGTTCCAATATTTGAGGGTCTGTCACAGAGAGAAGGGGGTCAATCTGTTTTCCAAAGCACCTGAAGGCCAGGCAAGGAATAATGGATGGAAACTGATCAAGGAGAGATTCAACTTAGAAATAAGGAGAAATTTTCTGACTGAGGACAATCAACCAATGAAACAGCTTCCCTCCAGAAGTAGTGGGAGCTTCATCACTGGAAGTTTTCAAGAAGAGGCCGGATTGCCATCTGTCAGAAACAATGTGGGGTCTCCTGCTTGGGTGGTTGGGGGGGATGCTGGACTAGATGACCTCCAAGGTCCCTTCCAACTCTGTTATCCTGTTATTTTGTCTTGCCAGGTACCAGGCTAAGGAAACATATGAGAATCCGGTGGATTTACTTCTAGAGCCAAAGTGGACAATCTGGGATTACAGTGAAATGACTGAGCTTCTGAAAAGTGCCATGAAAAAACTGAGAGGTAAAAAACAGCCACCAAGGATTTACACTGGATGACATTTTGAGCATCCAAGAGAGATTCTGGGTCAGTGTCACATGGATCAAAGAGGGATCAATTTCAGGATCAGTGTCTCAGTTAGGATTGTAAGATGAGACTACCTGTATTCGTTGTAGCCCAAACCCAAATGCACTGATCACTGGGAAAGCAGAATAAGTTTCCACTAAGTATAATGGAATATATGCAGGTAGTTCTTGACTTACGACCTCCGTTGAGCTGAAAATTTCTGTTGCTAAGCAAGGCAGTTGATAAGTGATCTGTGCCCCATTTTACGAACTTTTTTGCCACAGTTATTCAGAAAATCATGGCACTTAAGTGAATCGTGGTTGATAAATGAATCTGGATTCCCCCATTGACTTTGAATGTCAGAAGCTCCCCAGGAAGGTTGAAGAGGACAATCCCAGAATCATGGGATGCTGCAACCATCATAAATACAAGCTGGTTCCCAAGTGCCCGAATTTTGATCACGGGACTGGGGAGGCTGCAACAGTCCTAAGTGTGAGAACCGATCATAAAGCTCTTTTATCAGTGCTGCTATAACGTCACTAAAAAAAATAGTTGTAAATTGAGGACTATCTGTATATGGAATTTATTCATTTATTTTTATTATTTATTAGTCCAATTTATATGCCGCCCTTCTCCGTAGACTCAGGGCGGCTTACAGTGCATTATAGCAATAGCCTGCATACTTTTTTGTATATACCTGCTTATTAGGGCTTTCGCCCCCCCCCAAGCGGTGTTGTTCTATACAAAGTTGGCTTATTGGCCCCACAATCCGGGTCCTCAATTTACCTACCTCGAAAGGATGGAAGGCTGAGTCAACCTTGAGCCTGGTGAGATTTGAACTTTCACTAATTGTAGGCAGCTGGCAGTTAAGTGCTAGAACTTAATAGCACTTTAGTCCGCTGCACCACTGAGGTGCATATATAGTAGAATATATTTATACCTGATGGAATATATATAGCCACCAATGACATTCTGGCTTGTAGCTTTCCCTATTCCTTATTTCCTGATCTGAGGCCAAGGAAAGCAAACCAGGGAATCTGAGGGAGGCCCTTCTGTTGCTCCAATTCCAGAGATGAGATGCTGAATTCCTCCCTTTTCTTCCCCAGATACTCTGGAAAGTGGACTTCAACTACAGGAAGGTAAATATGAGTTATAGGAATTGGATTTCCTTGCTATTTTAAGCTCTGATGCCAGTAACGTGAAGAGAAACATAATAGATCAAAAAGAAAAATAAAGGATTAATTACTATATAAGACTATGATGATCCAGTAAACTTTAATGATTATATGATTTATGAACTATTACTTGCCATTTATATGTACAATATTAGCTAATGCAGTGGAGAAAAATTCCTTGTGTGTCTGATCACATTTGGCCAAATCAAGCGGTTGTTCTGTTCTGTTCTGTTCTCTACTCCTACTCTGCTCTGTTCCGTTCTATAGATAGCATATTTTTTGGAGTGTAAGACGAACCTTTCCCCCCCTAAAAGATGCTGAAAATTTGGGTGCAACTTATACTCCGTATGTAGCTTTTAGGAAGCTTTTTTCAGCCCCACCGAGGCACTAATGAAGCACTAGCAAGCAATCTTCCCAGCTTTGCCTGCTCCCTCAACTCCCTGAGTGAAGCGGTCTCCCTGCTTTGCTCCGACTCTCAGCTATTCTTTAGAAGCTTTTTTCTGCCCTAACCAGGTACCAGCCGAGTGAAGCTTTGCCTGCTTTTCTCATTGCTGCTTCCTCTCAGCTGTGCCTTAGAAGCTGTTTTTTATTCCCAAGCAGGGGATAAAAAGCCAGCAAACTAATGTGCTGAAGCTGACCAGACTAAGGACGATAGCCAGATGAATACCTGGTAGGCAGATTTTTTTCCCCTATTTTCCTCCCCAAAAACTAAGCTGTGTCTTCTACTCCGGTGTGTCTTATACTCTGAAAAATACGGTAATCTAAAGAACTGAAGTCAATCTTGGTGTAGAATGAAATACCTGGACAAATGGGAAAATATGACCTGGGATTGAAAAGAATATTGAATTCCTACCAAGCTAATAACATCCTCTTGATTTTACTGCCTGACTATAAGTTGGTGAGAGACCAGATCTTTGGGAGCAGAAATTAGGTCCTTTGGGTCAAAGCAAATAGCAAAGTTGGAGCATCAGGGTTGCCTCCACTCTGTGGGCCATCAGACTGGTGAAAGCAGAGGTTTCCTGTATAAGATCCTCCCCTTTTGTACATCCCTGTGATACCCTGATGCTCGTAGAGAAAAAGACGGAGCCTCCTCACATCCCATCATGTGTCCTAAGTTACCTCTGGGGGATCCTTCTGACTTTTCCCAGTTCAGAATTGAAACATGGCAGCCTCTTGCTCTGCCTGATCCTCTGGAAGAGGTGGAGCACAATGAAGTGTTTGAAGGACTTAGCCATTGTGAGACTTGTGGACTTCATTTCCCAGAATTTCCCATCCAGGATGGCAAAGCTGGAAGGTAATCAGCAGAGTGGTGGCCACATGGGAGACTCGAGACTAGGGGAATTGACCAGTGGAGCCAAGAGACGAAGAGCTGAGGGGAGGAACCAAAAGCTGTACAGGTAGTCAACATATCCTGAAGGCGTGCAGCTTAGTGGCAGCTGAAGGGGAGGCAGATGGACTGGAAGATGGCGAAGGCAACCTAAGTGAATGGAAGGAGAATGCCAGAGGTGCGCTGAACAGGCCGGCAGTTAACAGAGGATGGGACTAAGACAGTGGGAGAGCCCGAGTGCTTGGAGAAAAGGGAGCAGAGGGACCTGGACAATATCAGCCCCATCAGCCATTGGAATTCTGTTAGTTGAAGTCTACAAGTCTTACAGTTGCCAAAGTTGGAGGACTCTTGACCAGGCAATGTTTAGGTGTTGTTTAAAAAAACAATGAGTCTTCCAGTCCTGGAGGGAGTGTTTGGAAGCTGAACTCCATTCACACAAGAGGGTTAAACTCTTGGGGGTGAAGACACAAACCAGGCCTGCAGCTGAAGCTCTTGTTCTTTTCCTTCCTTCCCTTCCCCCTTACAGTGAATGTAACTCTGGATCCAGACACAGCCCATCTTGACCGCCTTGAAGTCTCTGAAGATCGGAAAAGTGTCAAAGGAGTTGAGCCAGTTAAAGGACAATGTTTTCTCCCAGACCCTGTGAGATTTGTATTTGTGCCTTGTGTCCTTGGCTGTCAGAAGTTCTCCACAGGAAGACATTTCTGGGAAGTTATGGTAGGAGATAGAGAAGATTGGGGTGTAGGGGTTGCCAGTAAGCCAATGAACTTAACAGATGTTGATGCGCAGACCATGTTCTGGGAGTTTCGGAAATGGGGAGGGAAATACTCAGCCATGTCTCCGTCAAAACGCTCTGACCTGGTCCTGACTGAGGAGCCCACGAGGATCCGCATCTCTCTCAACTGCGAAGGTGGACAAGTGAGCTTTTTTGATGCCAGCACAGCAGCTCTGCTCCATACATTCTCAGACGCTTCCTTGGTTGGAGAGACCCTTCTGCCCTCTTTCTGTTTGTTCGAAGGTGCCTGCATGACACTCCCCTAAAAGAGAGGACATCCATAGACAACTGTTTGGAAAAATCCCTATTTACTAAGCAGGGATCTCCAAAAGCCTTTAAAGCAGAGATTCCTTAGCTTTTTGCTACTTCAGCTTTTTTTATTGTTCTATGCCACCCTGGTCAGTCAATCAGTCCTTATAAAGGAATAACCTGATCAGCATTTCTATTTGTCTGGATAAAAAAAAATGAAGTGTCCTAGGATCTTTATCGGCTTTAGCATCATGTGTTCAGGTGTATCAGTATTAAAGATACCTTACAGCTAAGCCTGTCAATTTTGATTTTATATGTAAGTCACAGCTCTTCATCCCATTTATGGATCATGCTTGTTTGTTTCATGTTAGTTGCGATCAATGATTGTGTAGCTCAGTATACTTAACTCAGTATATTCTATAATCTTCCCCTTCTTTTTTTCTTTCCTTCCCCCTTTTATTTTCCTCCGGTTTCCTTTTAAGACAGCGGTTCTCAACCTGGGGGTCGCAACCCCTTTGGGTGTCGAACGGCCATTTCACAGGGGTCGCCAAAGCCCTCTCTCGCCCCCCCCCACGCCTTCACTCACTCTCACTCTCTGCCTCTGCTGGATCGCCCGGTCGCCATTCGCTTACCCCGCCCACTCCCAATCTATTGCTGTCTCCGGAGTCCCAGCTGATGGCTAGAGGGAAAAAAACTTTAAATTCTTGCCACGGGGCTTCAAAGAGCTAGCTGCAAAGAGGTAAATTCCTAGAGCAAAGTTTTTTCCCCCTAGCTATGCTGAAAAAGCAAAATTGAAAGTAAAGAAGGGTCTTTGTTGCAACGTGACAAAATGAGGCAGAGAGATTTCTTTTTCTTTTTCCTCACCAAAAAAGGTAGGTGCAAAACTGCAAACAATGCGAAATTTAGGGCAAAAGAGGAGGTTCAAGATTTTAAAACACAAAAGAAAAAAAGCTCTATTTAACTAGGGAATTGTAATAATTGAGATACTATTAATTGTATATTGTGTTGAAAGCAGAAATGGTTAAGTTGTGGTTTTGTTGCAGGAAATGAAACGAGACTAGACCCAGCTCTCCAATGCAGGAAAAAGTTTATTGTGCACGGTTCAAACAGCCCAAAGGCAAACAAAAAGTCTGAACGCCAATGGCTTCTTCTGGCCATGTATTTATACAGTTTAAAGGCAAAATTATTACAGAGAGTGATGCATTTCACACGTAGAAGTTACCCTTTAATCTATCTCTAGGAAAGACATAACAGCCCTGTTCCCACAGGCTCAGGTTTCCAGCTCCGAAGCTCAAGACCTAATAAAAGGAGATAAGGAGCTCAAAGGCACCTCACAAGCAGTAAAGAGGACAGTAAGGAAAGCAGTACTTCTTCTCTAGAATCTACATGACATTTGGGGTGCAATAAACATTAAACAACAGGATGTATCTGTTTAGGGTCAGTTTGCCCCTTTACAATTCTGTACCTACGTCAAATACCGTTTGTCATCTCAGCACTTGGCACGGAAGAGGCACTTCTGTCTTGACCAAAGATTTGGATTTCTAATATTTGAGTTTTATCCCAATATCGAATCTTAGCCTGGCTCAGTTTGGGGGAATATATGGGGGAAATTATTTGGTTTATTATTATTGGTAAATATAATTAATTGATTTGTAAGAAATTGGATTACATGGAAATAATTGGAATATTCATGTTCATATTGATTAATATACAAAAAAGATAGTTATATAACTAATTGATTTATATTAAAATGTTGAATTTGTATTAAACAACTGTATTACATTGAAGGGAAACAATAATAAGGATATAATAAATAATACTAGAATATGATATCCTGGTATACTAGATTCTGTAACCATTAGGTTTATATGCCTTTATATTTGTATCTCCTGTAACAAACATATTCTGTTATTAGGCCTGTAATGTATCTGGTATTTGTCAAACATATGTCCCTGCCATTTGACCTGAACCCATATCAATCTTCTCCCTGTTTTTTCTTGTGCCATCTAAGGACATGGTACTATCTCAGTCTTAATTTATGTTGATCTGGATAGACTCCTACTTTCCAGGGCCAGGGGGCCTAAGTGGCCAATTGAGTAAACAAAGAAATGCTCAAGATGACTAATTGGGAAGTTTCTATTCCCCCTTGCAGGGCAACAAGGAATGCACGGGCCTGGATTGGGAGGCCAGAGTTGGGTACTAGCTGACGTCTCTGAGGGTATAAAAGGACGCCATACCTTCCCCAAGGTGTGGCTATCTCCTCGCATGCATTGTATCTGTATGTTCTGGATATAGTTCCACCCAGTATTTTGTTTTGGGCCATAAAAAAAATCTGTGTTTGTTTTTTTTGCAAGCCTCGTCTTGAGTCT
The DNA here is from genome assembly GCF_059756535.1 of Pantherophis guttatus. Lineage (NCBI taxonomy): Eukaryota > Metazoa > Chordata > Lepidosauria > Squamata > Colubridae > Pantherophis > Pantherophis guttatus. The sequence goes on along the minus strand of NC_142064.1, from coordinate 260,698,506 downwards.
CTCTCTTTGGCATTCTGGTGACTCAAGTGTATTTTGGGACCTTACATTTCTGGCGCCCGAAGTGGGACTTGAAGGCAAAGTTTCTTCAAGGTGGCTGCATTCAGCTTCCCACAAACTGAGCCGCTTTGAGGCTTGGTGGCCTTCATTAAAGGCCAATGGAAGAAACCAGCTTGGACCAGTACCGAAGTCAAGAGCACTCCTGGAAAAATTTATCCAGTGACTTTGATCTGGTCATTTGCTGGCAGGCTCCGATTCTGCCTGCCCTGAACGCCTAACAAAGAGGCTTGCATTGTGGGGGTTATGGAACTGAGCTCTTCTGGGTGAGTAGAATTTTTTTTTCTCTTGGGAAGGGGAGTGTTGCTTTGTGAGTGTGTGAATGAGACGAGGGAAATTCCTCAGAGGTTTGCCCTCGAAGCGATGTGCGGAGATCCAATCTGTGTTTCTGATTATCCGAGAGGAGATCAGCCAGAGACGATCGCTTTGAAAGGAGTGTGACTGTTGGAATAAGAATCTGTAGTGCAGGAGAGGGCTCTGACCAAACTTCGGACCCGCAGGGGAGGTCTGGGAAATCTCTTAGGGAAAAAGAGAGGATTTGGTTAGGCTTCGCACCGACGGAAAGGTGTGGGAAATCTCCTCAGGAAGAAAGAGAGTCTAGTCAGGCTTCGAACTGACAGAAAGGAATCCCCTGGGAAAAATGGGCAACCATGTTGGTAGCCTGTTTGGAACAAATAACCTAGTAACAAGAATTGGGCCGTGTTCTCCATTTGGCTATGTTAGCCCACTGGAACACGTTACAAACAAGTTGTGAAAAAACAAAAAAAAAGTATAAAAAAAATGAATGAAAAAATGTTGTGGCAGTAAAAGTTGTCTGTAAAAAGAAAAATGGTGTATACCTCTTATACATCTTGATCTTTAAAATGGGCCAGCGATTGCTGAGAGCTCCAAGTTAGAATGAGAACACACAGAACACCCCCAGGGCAGAGGCACGTAGTAACAATCTAGTGTCTAAAGAGAGATCTATGGGTGGCAAAGAAATATTGCAATGTATGTGAAATTGGTGTATACAAAAAGTCTGATTGCAGTACAAATGTGAATGTGTGTGTGTGCGATGTCCTGAAGCTCATAAGGAGTGATAAAGTGAAGTGATCCTGAGACCTGTGAATGCCTGTGTGTTGAGGTTAGAGAGAAATGCAGAGGGTTGTTTTGTTGAAAGGATGCTGAGAGGTGAAAGGAGGTGAGAATTCTATGTAGTTTAAACATTTTTTCTCCCTGTATTTCCTTCCCCCCCCATCCCTTGGAGGAGAGAAGCAGGAAAAAGGGGGGCTGCGGGCTGGTTCTCTGCTGAAACAGCCTGAGAAAGGCGGGGTAAAGGGTGATATCTGATACCTACCTTTGCAGTTTCACTGTTTTTGGCTCGGAATGCAATTTTGACAAGGTGCTCTATCCTATCCGTTTGTTTATTTATTTGTTTGTTTGCTTGCTTGCTTGCTTGTTTGTTAGCAGCACAAGTTGCTGCCTTTTTAGGAATTGTTACAGAGATGAGTTAGAAATTACAATATGTAGTAAGAGAGAGTCAGTGGCATTTTTGTCTAAAATGTTAGATCCTGCCTGTTAAGGATTTCCAGTTTGTGTTCAAGCAGTGGCAGCTATGGCAGTGTTAATGAAGGAAAGCAGATAGTTGACTTTTGGAGGAGCCCTAGTGCCCCTCCTCAAGTGAGGGTAATCTTGATGAGAGTATGCTTGTTTTTGTTTGAATCCAGCTCAGTTTACAAGGGGATTTAGAAGGACGATCAGATATTGGTGATAGTGAGTCACTTGACTGATGGGTTGAGGCTTATCCAGCCATGAGAGCCACTCAGCAATAGTCACCAAAATTAACACATAATACCTTAATATGGGGTAGTAGAAGCTATAGACAGCAACCAAGAGACTCATTTTATTGCAAAAGTGCTTCAATTAATAATGGAGACAGTGGGAATGTCATATTCTGTGGAATGAAAAATCATCTCTGCTGTGAACCAAATCTTTACCCTTGTCTTGCCAAATGATGTTTGGATTACCACATTTGGACAGAATGGGGGAAATTCCACAATATGAAACTAAAGACATGTTTGTAAAGAACTGTATACGTGGCCTCTATTCTTCTTTATTTTACCTCAGAATCAAAGGACTCCTAGCTCAAACCCTACCTCTCGATTTTGTTGTTCATAAGTTCCAGCCTGGTGATTGGGTCCTGATAAAACCTGATGTGAGGACAAACTTAGCCAACCCTGGGACAGGTCCTACGAGGTCCTGCTGACTACTGAAACAGCAGTCCAACCTAAAGACAAAGGGTGGACCACTAGACCCGTGTAAAAGGACCAGTGGAAGAACTTAAAGAGTGGCAAGTGATTCCTGAAGAAGACCTGCTGAGAATAAACTTTTCCAAAAACTGGTGTGGTCATTGTGGTATGAATGGGTTTTGTTTGTGATTTTTCTTGTTGCAGGAGTAGCAACTTTTTGGACTTTCCAGCCTGAGTGGTGGCCTCTCTTATTCCATCTGAAGATCCCAGCAGCAGCTGCGCAACTTTACACTCTCCAGATTGTGTTGGTCCCGTGATTGTAACTGTATCACTGAATGTTATTGTTACTCTTGTTGTAATTGTGAACTTATACACACCTGTGGGGAATAATGGGACACTGTGCTTGTGTAAATGTGCAAAGGATTGCTCCCCATAGAAACTCTATTCCTATGTATATATCTATCCTACACTGGAGAATTGAGACATTGAATCAGGTCAATCTGACTTGAACACAGTAGTCCTAGGAGATAGTGATATCATGATCCCTGAAGATATAGAATGGCTCAATTCTATGTTTGATTTAATGCAATGGTTCAATATTTGGGTCTAATTTTCTTATGCATAGGACTAATATGAGGAGAATATAATGCAATGATCAGTGTGAAAAATCATTTTACACGTAAGGGTGTTTTCTTTGCTTATTGTTACTTTTCAGTCTGGAATTAACCTGACACAACCTAGTAACCCATTTGCAAATATAACTAGACTGAGTGGGTTATGGACGGATGTGGTAACTCTTAATTGGCATGCTCCAGATGGCTTATATTGGATAAATGGAAAATTTGCCTATGTGCAATTGCCTAGCCGATGGTATGAAGCATGTGTATTAGGAACTGTGAAATCTATTTTCTTTTATTTGCAAGCCTCGTCTTGAGTCTCTCTCTTTGGCATTCTGGTGACTCAAGTGTATTTTGGGACCTTACATTATATAGTTTTATAGCGGAAGGTTGCTTTGAAATGTTATATTAATATACATAAAAGATTTGATTTAAGAGATATATGTATGGGAGGGTAGAAAAAGGGTAGATTATGAGTAGAAATCGCTAAACTGGGAGATATAATAATATTATTATGCTAAATTAGGAGTTATTATATAATGTTATAGTAGAATGTCATTTTGAAATGTATAGTATAAGGGGGATATGATCATATTATTAGAAAGAAAGGGTCAGCATATGGGGATGGAGTAAGGGAATGGTAAAGTATTATATAATCTGTTATGAATTTGGGTTTTATTATGAAGAAGCCACAGGGGGAGGGGAGGGGGAGGGGGGGTTAGGGAGGAGGGGGGGAAAGGGGGAAAAATTGTATTTGAAAAACTTTTTCAATTAAAAAAAATGTAAAAAAAAAAAAAGAACCCTGTAATTCTGAGGTAGTGAAATGTCAAATTGAGAGTCACTGATCTAGCCCAACAGAACCTCAAAAGGGATGGGGATTGCGGCCAGGGTGTCCCAAGGCATGTCAACAAACTCAAGGTGTCAGCCAGCTCTGCCTTCCTCACAAATAAGGGGTGGGGCTTCCCTCCCTTAGGCCTTTGTTGACTCCCTCTAGGGTTGTTCCTGCTTTGCAGCATCTTCCCACTTCTGGGGGACCAGACCGCCTGCTGCTACCGACGACCTCCCATCGACCCGTGCGCTCCCACAGAGAGGGCCTCCTCGGGGTGCCATCAGCCAATCAATGCAGGCTGATGACCCCCAGGGGGAGGGCCTTCTCTGTGGGGGCGCCTACCCTCTGGAATCAGCTGCCCCCAGAGATAAGGAGAATCCAAGACCTCAGTGCCTTCCGTCGTGCCCTTAAAACCCATTTTTTCAAGCAAGCCGGGCTGGCTTAAGAAGAAATTTTTAAATGTTTTTAAATGTTTTAATTGGTAGTGAGTTTTAATTGGGCCAAATTTATATACCTTTGAATTGTTTTTAATATTTGTACTGCATGATTTTTTAATTCTGGCTGTACACCACCCTGAGTCCTCAGGGAGAAGGGCAGTATAGAAATTCAATAATAAATAAATAAATAAATAAATAAATATTTAAAAGAGATTTAGATGTGAATTCTATAAATTAGGTCTCTAAAGTTTCCAGGCCCTAAACCTGTTTAGTAGTAGTACTGTAGTTGCAATCATATTCGTGTCCTTCCTTCCTTCCTTCCTTCCTTCCTTCCTTCCTTCCTTCCTTCCTTCCTTCCTTCCTTCCTTCCTTCCATAGAAATGCCTTCACCTGTTGCCAAAATGATGCCACTGTGGGTGCCAATTAAAAGGACTCTGGGGAGGTCATCCGGAAATTATGCGCCACCACCAAAAAGGCAAGATAAAGGATCCACCCACCAGATTTCCTCCCCTCCTCCCTCCTAAATTGGCCTGAGACTACTACTAACTCTTTCTATCCATATTTTGCCTTAAGGCACCTCAAACTTGAAGATTTCTATTCAGCAAATGATCTTATTCCACATTTTATATATTCCATATTCTACATCTACAAGATAAGTCTTCTGCCTTATCTCCCTTGTACGGACTGCCCCAGGCTGCCTCTTCACCTTGACTTTTGCCCAGTTTTAGAGCTTTTCCTGGTCCATTTCCTGATTGGCTGGCTGGGAAGGGGGCATTCCAGGCAGTTCTTCCTCTGCTGGATATTTGTATTAAAAGTGACCAAAGAAAAGAGATTAATTTCTACCTGTCCTTCTCCTTTATCTCTGAGACATCCCATCATTTGCAGCATTAGATTTGGGCTTTTATCAAGGGCTTCTTACTGTCTCTTTCATTCCAGGTTTACTCCCTCTGGTCACATGTTTCCTTCTTCCTAGATTTTAAAAAGATTTCCCCTTTAACAAGCTGGTTGGATCAATAATATTTTTAAAAAGCTTTTTTTATTTTAAGTACATTAAAAGAAAACATAGACACACAACATTTATACAGATATCACTTTTTCCTTCAGCTACTTCGAAGTGGTCCTTTCCTTCTATATTCAGCTATTTACAGATATTTTAATATCTTATTCAACATTTATTTTCCATCTTTCTTTATTCCATCTACCCTGTGTCTTGATCTACAACATTTCTTTTGCCCCTCTTTCCTTTATTCCTCTTTCTCATTTATCCTATGCTTCTTTCTCATTTTTCCTATGCCTCTTTCTCATTTTTCCTATGCCCCTATAATAATTGATTGGGAATCCGTCCTATGGATGTTTCTTTCTCCCCAGGATTTTTCAAAATCTTTCCCTTTAGCAAGTGGGGGCGGCAGGGGGGGGGGCGGGGCGGGACGATGGCCCTTTTATAACTTGCAGACTTCAACTCCCAAAATCCCTGAGCCAGCTGGCTCACGAATAAGTCAATCAGTCAATCAATCAATCAGAATAGAGCTGGAAGGGTCCTTGGGGGTCTTCTAGTCTAGCTCCCTGCTCAAAGAGGAGACCCTGTATATACCATTTGAAATCCACAAGTCATAAAGGGGCCATGGTTCCCCACCTCTCCTTTAGCAGAATGTTTGGATCAATATTTGATCTAGGGAGGGGGGGCATTCCATGAATGTTGGTTTCTCCCTAGTTTTTTTTTTTTTAAAAATTCTCTTTAACAGGATGCTGGGCTAATAATAATTGATCGGGGGTCCGTCCCGCGACTGATTACTCCTCCCCAATTTGTTCCTTTTAACATACTGCAGTTCTTTAAGAAGCCAGCAAAGCTGACCGGAAGAGCAACAACAATTCATTTCGGTTTCCCGCCTGAGCGGAGCCCAAAGTCGGCCAGCTGATTCGCAGGGAAAGGCGCGAAACTTAACTTTCTCTTTCTTTGTCCCGGCGGAGGAGGCGGCGATGGCGGCCGAAGCACCCTTGCAGGGTTTGCTGGAAGAAGCCACCTGCTCCATCTGCCTGGACTTTTTCCAGGACCCCGTGCTCATCCCGGAGTGCGGCCACAACTTCTGCCGGGGCTGCCTGACCCGCAGTTGGGGAACGTCAGAATCGGAGGCTTCCTGCCCCCAATGCAGGCAGACCTTCGCGCCCCGCAGCCTCCTCCCCAACAGGCAGCTGGCGCGGGTGGCTGAAATGGCCAGGCGATGCGGAGGTCCTTGGGGGGAGGAAGGAGGGACCCTCTGCCCGAAGCACTGGGAGCCCCTCAAGCTCTTCTGTAAGGAGCACGAGACCCTCATCTGCGTGGTCTGCTACCTATCCAAAGAGCACAAGGGCCACTCGGTGATCCCTGCGGAGGAGGCTTTCCCGGAATCCCAGGTAGGAATCAGCCAGGAGGAATCGCTGGGGAGGGGATCCAGTGCCAGCCCTCGCAGTCTTTTTACTAGTTTACTTGCTTCCTCCTGCTTCATCCCACCCCTTATCTCCCTGCCTGCAATTTTTTTTCCCCAATTTTTTTTTATTTTTCAAAACACAAAACGTAAAATACATCTCTTTAGAGCAGCTACTTGTTCCGTCATATAATAAGTACAATTATTAAGATTCCCACAATCAATTTTGTTCCCATTGTTATCCAATTACATCTTCTTTTAAAGAAAAAGAAAAAAGAAAGAAAAAAAATCTTATTCTAAACATTTCTCATTCAATTATTTCGCCCAACATTCTAGACTATAAACACCATTCTAAACGTCTCATTTTAACAATATTTCAAATACATTTCTCAATTTAAGACCCATTACACCAAATCTATATTTCACCTCTTCTTGATCACAACTAATATCCAAATCTTATCAAAAATTTATTTCCCTTTTCTCTTAGTAGTTTATATAACTCCAATCTGATTATTTAACTGGTTCAGTTATATTATTATTCTCCTGTAAAGTTTCTTCCACTTTCTCCTAATTTTATTTTTTAGCTGGTTAACATCTTGATCTGCTGCTTTCCAGCAACGCTTACCTCCACTCCTAACCTTAAATTATTTTGGCTGGTTCACAGTATGATTTTAACTACACACCAACCTTATTTCCTTTACTCCTCCTATATTTATTTTATAACTGGTTTGCAACTTAAATAGTTGCTTTCCAGTAGTGCTTTCCTCCGCTCCCACCTTTATTTTTAACTGGTTCACAATTATATTTCAATTGATCCCCAGGTATAGTCTCCTACCTTTTTATTTTTAACTAGTTCACAGTTCATATAAACTGTTACCCAGCGTATGCTTTCCTCCACTCCTAACTCTGTTTATTGGCTGGTCCACAGCGTTGCTTTAACTGTTTTCCAGCTCATGCTTTCCTCCACTCCTAACTCTTATTTTAATTTTTAACTAATTCCAAGCTTTGTTTCAACTGTTTTCTAATATAATACCTTCCTCCACTCCTACCATATTTATTAACCTGGGGCAAAACTCTACTTTAGCTAATTTCCAAAATCATATTTCACATTACTCCTAGTTTCACATGTTTAATTGATTGATAACGTTTTGTTTTAATTATTATCTTGCTTGCATTTTCCTCCCTTCCAATTTCTCTTATTCAATCTGTTAGCTTCAAATTACTTCACAATATATTACCCATATTGTTTTTCCATTTATTCTCCTTCGCCTAAGGGAGGGAAGTCCCACCCCTTATTTGTGTAAAAAGGCATAGCTGGCTGACACCTTGACTTTGTTGACATTCCTTGGGACACCTTTTTTTTTTTTTTTAATTTGATTTATATGCCGCCCTTCTCCGGAGACTCAGGGTGGCTTACAATGCGCTAAGCAACAGCCTTCATCCTTTTGTATATTTATACAAAGTCAGCTTATTGCCCCCATAATCTGGGTCCTCATTTTACCTACCTTAGAAAGGATGGAAGGCTGAGTCAACCTTCAGCCTGGTGAGATTTGAACTTGCAGTAATTGCAGGCAGCAGATGTAAGTGGATGTTAATTAGTCTGCTGAGCCACCAGAGCTCAGCAGACGGCCAGAGCCCCTGGCCATAATCCCCATCCCATTTGAGGTTCTGTTGGGCTAGATCAGTGACTCTCAATTTGACATATCACTACCTTAGAATTACAGGATTCTATTGTTGTAAATCAGAGGTCCAGGCTTTTGCTCTGTTCCAAGATGTCTCCCACATGTCTCCCCGAGAGCTTTATTTTTATCCCACCCCTTATCTCCCTGCCTGCAATTTTTAAAAAACAGGTTGACATTCCTGTTGTCACTGATCAAAATTCAGATGCTTGTCAACTATCATATTCTGTTGTCCTGGGCTCTTGTGATCACTCTTTGCCATCTTCTGATAAACAAAGTCAATGGAGAAGCCAGATTCGCTTAACAGCTGTGTGACTAACCTGACAACTGTAGTGATTCACTTAACAACATTCAGAAGAAAGGTTGTAAAATGAGACAAAACTTCACGTCTTGCTTAGTAATATGTTCTGAGATCACCGACAGAACTGAGGCGAGGCGTCAGTAACAAGAACCCTGTATTTATTACTTGAAACATGCATCGCAACAACTCCCGCGCTTGACAGCTCCTTTTATACCCTAGCTGTCATCGCTTCAACCAATCAGCAATTAACACGGCAACCAGCCCGGCCACTAGAGGCCGCTATTAACAGAACCAATATGTAACACTCCTCCCCACCCAGCTTGCGCCTATTACCCGTCAGGCGCATGCGTAGTCGCTTAGATAGGTAGGCATCCGGCGGACCTGCCCTGACCGCCTAGGTTCCTCCCCTTCGGGCGGTTCTGGCGGCAGGTTTGAGCTGTCAGAGCGAGTCACCACAGCCTTCCTGTTTCGTGCGTCTCCGGTGTATACCTCCCCGTCTCGTCCCCCAGGAACAGGTAAGTCCTCAGACCCGGCATGGGCCGGAGAGGTTTCTCTGGCCACTAACTGTTGTCCTGCTTCATTGGCCCTCTGGTAGCTAGGGCCCTCACGACTGTCTTCCTTTCTGACCTGCCCGGGACTTAATCCCCGCCGGGATCGAAGCTGGTCCTTGTGGCGCTTCCAGATCTGGCCTTTGTCCACCTCAACTCGGTATGAGCATGGGCCCCCAATACCCACGACCCTTCCTGCCAGCCACAATGGAAGACCTGCATAATTGCGGGCGTAAACTGGGTCCCCGATGTTGTAGGGACGGTATCTGCTATGGGAGTCCAAAGGTTTACTAGGGCAGTATGATGGGTGAATGCGGTCAAGTGGCGTGCGCAATTTCCGGCCCATCAAGAGCTTGGCTGGGCTCTTATTGGTCAGCTGACAGGGCGTTGTGTGCTGGGCCATTAAATATTCCTCCACCCGGTCACGCCAACTCCCGTGATCCAATTTCTTTAACGCATCCTTTGCGGATCTAACGGCATGTTCAGCAAAACCATTGCTGGACGGAAGAAAAGGAGAAATTAAATAGTGGCAGATACCCTGATGAGCTTAGGAACGCCTCGAACTCTGCAAAAGTAAACTGGGCCCCATTATCGGAGACAACCATATCCGGCAATCCGTGGGTAACAAAGAGCTGGCGCAACGCCTTAACAACCGCCTCAGAAGTGGTGGAAAGCATGTGAACAACTTCCACCCACTTCGAGAAGGCGTCAGCCACAACCAGAAAAGACTGTCCTTTCATCGGTCCAGCCAGATCTATATGTAAACGCACCCAGGGCCCCCCAGGATCCTCCCACCCCCGAGGGTGGTCCCTTGCAGGCATAGGCATGGATTCCTGACACTTAGAACATGACGAAACCCAGTCAGTAATATCCCGATCAAGAAGGGGCCACCACAAATAAGCGCGACCCAGGGCTTTCATGCGGACCACCCCCGGGTGACCCTTATGCAGTTGCTGTAAAAGAGGTTCCCGCAAGGGAGGCAGTATGATGACACGGTGGCCCCACAATAAGCAACCGTCCTGGGTGGATAGTTCAAGACGACGGGAAGCGTAGGGCTGTAGATTAGGTGAAAACGGACCTGGAGGCCAACCCCTGGCCATCCAATTGAGGACCACAGCAAGGGTCTTGTCCCTAGTGGAGGAACGGGCAACGTCCAGAGCGGTGAGTGGTAACGGCGAATCCTCAATCAGCAACACCGGGGAGGCAGGAACAGGGTCCTCAAGCAGGGTAGTGACGGGGCATCGACTTAAAGCATCAGCATGTGTGAGGTTACGACCGGGGCGGTAGATCAACTTGTAGGAATAGGCGGCCAAAAAAACCAGAATAACGAGTCATGCGTGGGGATAAGATTTACGGTGCGATTCGGTCGCCCGCTAATATGCCCAAAAGGGGCTTGTGGTCGGTATACAAGTCAAACGAGCGGCCATAGAGGTAATGGTGGAAACTTTTCACGCCGGCCACGAGAGCGAGAGCCTCTTTATCCAATTGTGAGTAATTACGATCTGCAGGAGCCAAGGTTCTGGAAAAATAAGCGATAGGCAGTTCACGGCCAGATGACAACCTATGACTTAATACTGCACCAACCCCATAAGGGGAGGTATCGCAGGCTAAAACCAAGGGGAGGTTGTTGGAATACTGCGTGAGTAAGGCATTAGATGTGAGAAGGCGTTTCACAGAGAGGAACGCAGCATCCTCCCTCACACCCCATTTCCACGGGGCTCTGCAGTCCAAAAGACGGTGCAGTGGTTCTGCCACCGACACCTTATGGGGAAGGAAGACAGCGTAGAAATTTAAAAGACTGAGGAAGGATTGAAAATCGGCTTTGCAGGTTGGGGTAGGGGCGTCCAGAATTGCAGAGGTTTTAGCCGCCGTTGGGTGAATGCCAGTGCCATCGACTAAAAACCCAAGAAACTCTACCTGTGGTACTGCAATCTTACATTTGGTTTTGTTAACCTTAAGGCCTGCCCCCTTGAATTTTAGTAAAACTTGGCACAACCGGTCCATCAATTCCGACGTGCAAGTCGCTGTGACCAGGACGTCGTCGAAATATGGTATGACCCCGGGAATTCCCAGCAGCAATCGCTCCATCATGCTCTGGAAAATTCCCGGGGCAACACTTACACCAAATTGAAGGCGGCGACGTTGGAACGCCCCCTGTGGGTCACAATAGTCTGCGCCTCTGGTGTCTTGTCATCGACCCTCAGTTGCTGATATGCCTGGGCCAGGTCCAGCTTGGCAAAGACTGAACCCTGGCCCAGGGAGTGCAGGAGATGCTGCACTACAGGGACAGGATACGCATGACCCAGAAGTGCCTTGTTTAATGTCACCCGATAATCGGCGCATATTCGGACCGAGCAGTCTGCCTTGATTGGAGTTACGATCGGTGTTTCCCACTGGGCGAACTCCACCGGCTCTAACACCCCCCGCGATATAAGTTTATCCAATTCAGCGTCAACTCGCGATTGCAATGCAAAAGGGACTCTGTGGGGTTTTAGGCGTCGAGGGGGAATTTGAGGATCCAGGCTAAAGAAAACTGGGGGCCCCTTATAACATCCTAATTTGCCATCAAACACAGACAGAAATTCGTGCACCAGTCTGTCCAACTCGGTCGAGCGGATGGTATTCACCCTGTGAAGGGTGAGACCCAAAGCCTGGAACCAGTTTAATCCTAAAAGACTCGGGAGCAGGGCTTCTACTACAATCAGTGGCAGGCGGCCAGAATAGTTCTTAAATTGAACCCGGAAATGACCACTCCCCACAATGGTTATTGGGTTCCCTTGAAAATCCCGCAGCTGCACTTGGCATGGTGCTAGATGGCGTTTGGCAAGACAGGGCATTAACCGTTTCACGGTGCTCCAGGATACAATCGAACTTGCCGATCCGGTATCCACCTCCATACTGCATGGCCAGCCCTCTATATTAACTGACAGGGTAATTTTGTCCCAGGCCGTCACATCGTGGATGGGAGATACCATATACACACACCCCGGCTCGCGGCTCCGTTGCATTCGGCCACTCTGGTAATTCGGCCGCCTGACAGGACCCTGTCTATCACCTCTGGGGGGGGGGGTGACAGCCAGCTCCGCCGGGTTAGGTGACTGGCAAACCCTTGCGATGTGGCCCCGGTGCCCACAGCGGTGGCAAATTGCCTCCTTTAAACGGCAATCCGCTCTCAGGTGATTCCCCCCACAACTCTTACAGTCTCCCTGTGTTTGCCTGGCTGATCTCCCGGGGCGCTGCATCTCTTTGATACGATCGACAGTGTTCTCTCCACACGAGTCGTCATCGTCGCTCAATTCAACATTAGTTTGGTGTATAGATTCTCCCTTATGGTTACAGCCTGTTTGGCCCTTGGGCAAATCTGCGAGGGACAGCGCGGCCAATTCCGCAGCACACGCTTCGTCCAGAGCCTCCTGGAAGGAGAGCTCTGGCTTGGCAATGAGGCGTCTCTTCAGGTTTTCATCCCTCACGCCGCTGACCAGCCTGTCCAACAAATAGTCATTTAAGTCCACGAATTGGCAATGTCTGGCTGCTTTTCTCAATGTAGCAATATATTGGCTGATGGACTCCCCTTCAGCCTGATCGCGGTGATAGAAGTGCTGCCTGCGCGCTATGCGAGATGGCGCAGGAGCATAGTGCCTTTTTAATTTGAGCATGAAGTCTTCCTATGTCCCTGCATGAATGGACTGTGGGGCCATAAGGGTCATCGCAGTCTCGAACATTTCGGGGCCACAGAAACTTAAAAAATACGCCGTCTTCCGTTCGCTAGACAACTCTCGATAGTCGTTAGCTATAAAAAACAATCGAATCTGGCCACAAGTGCCTCCCAGGACTCCGTTGCTGGGTTGAACGGGGCGAAGTTCTGTGAGGAAGCCATTTCCCTCTCTCCCCCTCACTGTCAATCAGTGCTTCACTCGACAACGATCCAGCAACTCGTACTCTTACTGTTCCTGACAGATGACCACCATTGGACATCCCATCCTCGTCGCCACTAATATGTTCTGAGATCACCGACAGAACTGAGGCGAGGCGTCAGTAACAAGAACCCTGTATTTATTACTTGAAACATGCATCGCAACAACTCCCGCGCTTGACAGCTCCTTTTATACCCTGAGCTGTCATCGCTTCAACCAATCAGCAATTAACACGGCAACCAGCCCGACCACTAGAGGCCGCTATTAACAGAACCAATATGTAACACTTAGCAACAGAAATTGCCTGTAGGGAGAAATAGGCTCCCTTCACCAGCTCCCTTTCCACATTTGCTCTAGAGCAAAATTGTCATGGAGACCTCCAAAATCTTGAGTGCAGACCCCGAAAACACTCCTGCTGGTTCAGCCCAAACTTTCATTTCTCAGTGATGCTTCTGGGATGACTGCAACCAGGAGACTCAGGCAGCTCACTTTAATGCCCTTGCAGGGAGTCCTTGGCAATGAAAAAAGTGACAGAATGTTTTTTACCCTTGTGATCATTGCAGGCATTCCATGGTCACAGGATCAAAATTTGGATGTTTGCCAACTGTCATGTATTTATGATGATTGAATATATTGGGTTTTCTCATTGGGTCTTCCCTCCGATGTAATTCTTTACAGAAAAGAAACTCAAAACTTATATTTTTCAGATCAAGGTGGAGGATTGCCTGAAGGCTCAGAAGGAGCAGAAAGAAAAAATAGCTACATACAAAGGAGAGACAGAGCAAAGAGTGCAGGAGATGCTTGTAAGTATTGATCCAACGGTTAGGAGCTTCAGAGCTAATAAGGAGAAGCCCATCCACCATCTTTGATAATAGGCAGCCTGTTTGTAAGTACAAGTTCTGACTGAAATTAATTCAAAGTTAAAGACTGTGTAGGCCACAGAAGTTGTTCTTAACCTGGGGACTGAGATGTCACCATTGGCTGAATGAGTCTCAGTTGGGTTAAGTGCCCCTATCCCATGAACTGTGTTTTATGCAATGGGTTTGGCTTGCTTAATAAATTAATGCAAATCGTATTTCATCATTGAAAAAATTATGAACACAAACATTTTTCTGTCTACTTTTTTTTAAAAAAAGTTTTAAAATATTTTAAAACAAATTTCCCCCCCTCCTCCCCCACCCATTCCCTTCTCCCTCCTCCCCCCCTCCCCGACTTCCCAGAGCAAAATACAGGGTATTGCATTTAACAAACATAATCAAACATAAACAAACCAACTATAAGCTCTTAACTCCCTCTTACACTTTAACTCCCCCATACATACCAAAATATCAGAGTAGAAAAGTTCACCTAAATATTTCATTCATAAGCTATTTGCAACTTTTTAATCCCACATTTGTTTTGTATATAATCAATCCATCTTCTCCATTTCAATACGTATCTTTCATTCTACCGATCCTTCAAATATGCAGAGATTTTAGCCAGCTCCGCCAAATTAGCTACTTTTAATGTCCATTCTTCAATAGTAGGTAGTTCTTCCTTCTTCCAATACTGCGCCACCAAAAGTCTGGTTGCAGTTATTAAGTTCAAAATCAAATTAGTCTCTATAACTGTACAGTTATACCCAATAAAAACAACTGTGGAGTAAATTTTATCTTCTTTTTAAGAATATTTTGTATAATCCACCATATCTTAATCCAAAATGCCTTAACTTTTTTATATGTCCATCATATATGAAAATACGTTGCATCATCACATTTACATCTCCAACACGTAGATTGTAAACTTGGATACATACAAGCTAACTTTTTGGGATCTAAATGCCATCTGTAAAACATTTTATAAAAATTTTCTCTCAAGTTTTGGGCTTGGGTAAATTTTACATTTCTGATCCATATTTTTTCCCATACTTCCATCATTATTGGTTCCCCAAAGTTTTGTGCCCATTTTATCATACAACCCTTCACTAACTCAGTTTCTGGGTCTATTTCTATCAATACATTATACAACCTTTTAATATGCATTGGGCTTTGATCCCTAATTGTCTACTTTTTTGAAATCCCTGATTGCTAAGAAAATTTTCATGAGTGATCATTTAAACTGGAGCCTTTTATTTTTCTTTTTAGAAACTTTTTCCCCTTGCGTTTTTTAACGTCAAAAGGGTTTTTTTCTCCCTAGGAAATTCTCCCACCTCACTTTTGGATTCTTCAAGGAATCCATTTAATTCTCATGACAAAATTAAAATTATTAAATAAAATAATTAAAATAAAATAAAATTATGCCATTTGCTTTTTTCTCTTTCTTGTTCTAGGATCTCATTGAAAAAGAGAAAAAAAATGTGGTGGCTGAATTCAGAGAGCTACAACTCTGGTTAGAAGAAAAGGAGAAGCTTCTATTGACTCAAATGGAAGAAACGGAGAAGGATATTATGGCAAGAAAGGAGAAGGGTTTGGCCAAGCACATGGAGGAACTGGGCTCTCTTGACCATCTCATCCAGGAGATAGAAGAGAAGCTTCAGCAGCCAGCCAGCAAACTCTTACAGGTCAGGTTGGATCATAGAGATCATAGAATCCTAGGGCTGGAAGGGTCCTTGGAGGTCTTCTCTGCAGAAGGCAGAGTCCTTATTCCATCTGGAACAAATCTATTATTGGAAGCCTCCAGTGATGGATCACCCAGAACTCTGGGAGGGAAGCTGTTCCACTGATAAATACTTCTCACTGTCAGGAAATTATTCTGTATTTTAGGTTGGATCTCTTTGTGATGAGTTTTCACACTGTGCCTCTTGTCCTGCCTTCAGGTGCTACGGAGACTAAATCGATGCCCTTTTCTCTATGACAGCCTTCCAAGTATTGGAAGATGGCTGTAGGGTCTCCCCTAAGCCTTCTCTTTGTTAGGCTGAGTCCCCTTTGCCATTCATTGTACAGTTTGGCCTCCAGAGCCCTTATCACCTTTATTGCTCCTCTCTGTCTCAGCATTTTTTTGGTATCATGGTGTACCAATGATGAAATGGAATAGCCTGCTTTAGCCCCTCCACAGAATACTCTTTTTGACCCTTTCCTTCCCCCTCCCCAGAAATTTAATTGAAATTATAATAGTGAAAAGTACAAATGGAAATAAAGAAAATAGGGAAACGGAGAAGGATAAGAATGGGAAAGAAGTGTCAGATAAAGGGAAAACAAAACATTTTCAGCACAGTAAAATACAAAATAAAATTACAGCCTCAAGTTTTTATTTTTTATATTTTCTCATTATTAGCCATGTGTATAAAAACAGATTAGTCTAATAAGAAAAATGTAGTACAGAAAAAGCAGGCCATGCAAAAAGCAGGAATTCAAAGTACTGGTCACTGTCTCTATATTCTTCACAATTTGAGATTCCTATCCCCTATTGGAGGTTATGGTGGTGGGTGTTCTTTATAGGGTCTCCCCCTCCCCTTAATCTCCAGGCAAGGAGAAACCCAACACCGATGACTTTCTACAAAGTATTATAACCACCTGCATTTTCCAAAGTGCCTTCATTCTGGAAGCATAATTGCAATCCTTTCAATGCTTTGTCTCTCTCTTTTTTTTAGGACATTGGAAGCATCTTGAAGAAGTAAGTAAATCCACCCTTTTCTTTACAGTCTCACAGATCAGCAGCTTCTCCAAAAGTTTTCCTATTTTGGAAAGTTCTGTTTGTACTTAGCAGTATTTTAATGTAAAGATTGCGTACTGTATTTCAGGGCTTTTTAGAAATTTCCTCCGATAACTTCAACACAATATAATTAGCAATATTTGATATGATCAATTATTGTTGGTTGCATAGTCAGCCAGACATTTAGATTTAATTTGGCATTTCTTCCCTATTGAGTCCTCTCTAAGAAGAGACAGATGTTTGATGGTTTTAAAGGTATTGTAGGATGTAAACTGTTCCAAGTAATGCAACTATCATAAATACATGCCAGTTTCCAAGCACTAGAATAGTGATTACAGGGACATTGTGACAGACGTTATCTGCGATTTCATTGCATTACCTTTAAGTTTAAGGTTAAGTTTACTTTAGTGTTATTGCACCTCGTACATTGAAATTAAATGCCATCTTCAGTGTTCATCATACATAAGAAAACTATAAATAATAATAATAAAACAAAAACAAATCCTTCACATTCTACACAATTAAATTGAAAACCTGTGATACTGCATTAGTATTGCACTATACAGTAGAATTCAACATAGTTACCGCTCTGGGATAGAAGCTGTTTTTCAGCCTATTTGTCCTTGTTTTTATTTACCGTCTGCCAGATGGCAATACTTCAACAAAAGGGATGCCCAGGATGAGATGGATCTTTAGGAACGTTTTGAACTTTCTTAAGGCAGCGGGAGCTATAAAGCTCTTCCAAGGAGGGGAGGGGGCAACCAATGATCCTCTGGGCAATGATGTTAACCCTCTGGAGCGCTGTCCTATCTGCCACGGTGCAATTGGCAAACTATACACAGATGCAGTAAGTTAAGATACTCTCTATAGTGCAGCGGTAGAAAGTCACCTGCAGTTTTTCATTCGGTTGTTTTTTCCTGAGTAGTCTCAAGTAGTATAATCTCTGCTGGGCCCTTTTGACCAGTGCTGCAGTGTGAGCACCCCAGGTCAGATCCTCTTTTATGATAACACCCCAAAACCTAAAACTGGCCACTTGCTCCACCTGGTCTCCATTGATCAGCGAGGGCTGGATATCTGATCTATTCCTTCTGTAGTCCACTATAAACTCCTTGGTCTTATTGGTGGTAAGGACTAAATTATTGTCTCCACACAGTGAAAGCAACTGGTCCACCTCCTCTCAATAGGCAGACTCATCCCACCCCCTGGAGATGAGTCCTACCATTGTTCTATCATCTGCAAATTTAATAATAGTATTAGTGGCGTGAGTGAGAATGCAGTCATGTACGTAAAGAGTATAGAGTAAGGGACTCAACACACAACCCTGTGGTTTACCAGTGTTAAGAATAAGGGCCGAGGAGGTGTGATTACCTAATCTGACCCTCTTGAGAGCAGCCAAACAGGAAATCCATAATCCAAAGGTAGATTGAATGAGAAAGTCCAAGGTCCTTAAGTTTAGATAGACACTAGTCTATGTGGAAGAATTGTGTTAAATGCAGAACTAAAATCCATCAAGATCAGTTTGAATGTTATATCCATCATCTAATTACCTACGTCACCCATAGTAGTCATGTGTCATCAGTCATTTGGTAAGATACAATCCATTTATTTGGCCAAGAGATTCACAAGAATTTTCAAGAGTAGGGAGCCCAAAAACTGAAACTTATTGGCCTTTACTAGATCTCTCCTTTAACTTGACGAAGGTGGATGAGTGCAGTTCTGGATCAGGATCCACTGAGTCGCACATGGTGCCTATATTTGAATAGCTAGCCAGAGAAATGACTGAAGCCTGGGAAACAGGGCCCTTCTCAGTCAACAGGACTGCTTATTTCCCACCATCTTACCAGGTCCTTAGGATCCGAGGACAGGGCAACACAAGAAAATGACAATCAATGACTTAATAGCTGGCAATCAACACCCCATTTAACAATTAAAAGCCACACACAAAAGAGGGAGGGAGGGGGGAGAGAGAGGGAGGGAGGGAGGGAGGGAGGGGGAGAGAGGGAGGAGATTAGATCCTGTAGCTAGCCAATCCTCAAGCACCATCTGATGGTTTAGAAAGCTTCTATTGGCAGGTTGATAAAGGTTGCAGGAACTGGGCATGGCTAGTCTAGTGAAGAGAAGGACCAGGGGAGACATGATAGCAACAGTGTTCCAATATTTGAGGGTCTGTCACAGAGAGAAGGGGGTCAACCTGATTTCCAAAGCACCTGAAGGCCAGACAAGGAATAATGGATGGAAACTGATCAAGGAGGGATTCAACCTGGAAATAAGATAAATTTTCTGACTGAGGAGAATGAACCACTGGAAGAGCTTTGCCTTCAGACGTTGTGGGAGCTTCATCACTGGAAGCTTTCAAGAAGAGGCCGGACTGCCATCTGTCAGAAATGATGTTGGGTCTCCTGCTTTGGTGCTGGTGTATGTGTGTTGGACTAGATGACCTACAAGGTCCCTTCCAACTCTGTTGTTCTGCTATTTTGTCTTGCCAGGTACCAGGCAAAGGAAACATATGAAAATCCGGTGGATTTACTTCTAGGGCCAAAGTGGACAATCTGGGATTACAGTGATATGACTGAGCTTCTGAAAGGGGCCATGAAAAAACTGAGAGGTAAAAAACAGCCGCTGGGGTTTTACACTCAATGACATTTTGAGCATCCAAGAGAGATTCTGGGTCAATGTCACATGGATCAAAGAGGGATCAATTTCAGGATCAGTGTCTCAGTTACGATTGTAAGACGAGACTACCTGTATTCTTCGTAGCCCAAACCCAAATGCACTGATCACTGGGGAACCAGAATAAGTTTCCACTAAGTATAATGGAATATATGCAGGTAGTTCTTGACTTACGACCTCCGTTGAGCTGAAAATTTCTGTTGCTAAGCAAGGCAGTTGTTAAGTGATCTGTGCCCCATTTTACGAACGTTTTTGCCAGAGTTATTAAGAAAATCAGGACAGTTAAGTGAATCACGGTTGATAAATGAATCTGGCTTCCCCCATCGACTTTGCTTGTCAGAAGCTCCCCAGGAAGGCAGAAGAGGACAACCCCAGAACCATGGGATGCTGCAACAACCATCGTAAATACAAGGTGGTTCCCAGTGCCTGAATTTTGATCATGTGACTGGGGAGGCTGCATCAGTCATAAGTGTGAGAACCGGTCATAAAGCACTTTTGTCAGTGCTGCTATAATTTCACTAAAGAAATAGTTGTAAATTGAGGACTACCTGTATATGGAATATATAGTAGAATATATTCATACCTGATGGAATATATATAGCCACCAATGACATTCTGGCTTGTAGCTTTCCCTATTCCTTATTTCCTTTTTTTTTTTTTTTTTTTATTGAAAAGGTTTTCAAATACAAATTTTTCCCCCTTTTTCCCCCCCCTCCCCCCCTCCCTAACCCCCCCTCCCCACCCTTCCCCCCCTGTGACTTCTTCGTAACAAAAAAAAACCCTAATTCATAACAGATTACTTACTCCCTCCTCAAAATACTGACCTTTACTTACTAAAAGTATTATAAATCCCCCTTTATCCATACATTTCAGAAAAAAAGAAGAGAAAAAAAAACAAAACAAAAAAAAACAAACACATTATACTATAACTATTATAAAATAACTCTAATTTAGCATAATAGTGTTTTATATCTATGCATTATTGCAACAATTCAAAACCACCTTCCACTTTAAAACTATACAATAAGTCCTACTTTAATAACATTTCAAAGCGGGCTCCCCATAAAATCTAATTTAACATTTATTCCACTCTATCCATTCCTCCACTCCCCTAAATGTATCACTTAAAAATCCCTTTTCTTGAACTAATCAGTCTGTAGCTAGCTTATTCACCCACTGTCTTACAAATTTACCATACACAACAATTCTTGATATCTTTAATTCACTGCCCACACTACTTAAAAATATATATATATATATATTCCATTATATCTAAATAAAAAAAAGAAAAGACAATAACTTTAAATTTATAGTCCATATAATATCTTCTTGAAGTCTTTCCACTGGATTGTTAAAACCAACATCCATAATAGGGTGACATAGCTTGCGGATGCAACAGTTTATTCAAGATCTCCAATCATATCTGCCCCCATCAGTAGTAAACATCTTCTTATATATATAAAAGTAAAAACAACCACCCGAGTGACATTATAATTGTATTCCATATAATAATAATTGTGGGTTTCATCAGGATTATTAATTTCCATCATCGTATTGGGTAACAACCCGATCTTCTGCATGTCCCAATGTGATTCTCTTGCCTTATAATTCAAGATAATTATAATATATTTATCAACACAAAAAGAAGTTTCAAAATAGATAATTCAAAACCATCAATTTGAGGCTCTTTCCATGTCCCAAAATTACGGCGCTCGGGGGTCGCATAACCTATTCCTTATTTCCTGATCTGAGGCCAAGGAAAGCAAACCAGGGAATCTGAGGGAGGCCCTTCTGTTGCTCCAATTCCAGTGATGAGATGCTGAATTCCTCCCTTTTCTTCCCCAGATACTCTGGAAAGTGGACTTCAAGTACAGGAAGGTAAATATGAGTTATAGGAATTGGATTTCCTTGCTATTTTAAGCTCTGATGCCAGTAACGTGAAGAGAAACATAATAGATCAAAAAGAAAAATATAGGATTAATTACTATATAAGACTATGATTATCCAGTAAACTTTAATGATTATATGATTTATGAACTTTTACTTGCCATTTATGTTCAATATTTGCTAATGCAGCAGAGACAAATTCCCTGTGTGTCTGATCACACTTGGCCAAATAAAGCTTTTGTTCTGTTCTGCTCTACTCCTACTCCGCCCCGCTGTGTTATGTTCTGTACATAATCTGAAAATATTGAATTCCTACCAAACTAATAACTTCCTGTTGATTTTACTGCCTGATTATAAATTGGTGACCAGGTCTTCGTTAGCAGAGAAATTAGATCCTTTGGGTCAAAGCACATAGCAAAGTTGGAGCATCAGGCTGGTCTCCACCAAGTGGGCCATCAGACTGATGAAAGCAGAGGTTTCCTGTGCAAGATCCTCCCCTTTTGTACATGCCTGTGATATCCTGATGTTCCCAGAGAAAAGGAGGGATCTTCCTCACATTCCATCCTGTGTCCCAAGTTACCTCTGGGGTGTCCTTCTGATTCTTACCGGTTCAGAATTGAAACACGTCAGCCTCTTGCTCTGCCTGACCTTCTGGATTAATGCTCCAGACAGAGTCCCTGTTCAACCTGGGCCCTCCCAGCAACTCACTGAAGGCAAAGCCAAAAACTTTCCTGCCAATTCCATTAATCTCATCTGCAAGATGGAAGCTAAAGAGAATTGTGCACGGAGGCTGAAAGAGGTGGAGCACTGTGAAGGGTTTGAAGGACTTGGCCACTGCAAGACTTGTGGACTTCAGTTCCCAGAATTCTCCAGCCAGCATGGCGGAGCTGGAGGGCAATCAGCATAGTGGTGGCCACATGAGAGACTAGAGACTAGGAGAATTGACTAGTGGAGCCAGGAGACAAAGAGCTGAGCGGAAGAGCCAAGAGCAATACAGGTAATCAACGGATCCTGAAGGCGTACAGCTTAGTGGCAGCTGAAGGGGAGGCAGATGGACTGGAAGATGGTGAAGGCAACCTAAGTGAATGGAACAAGAAGGCCAAAGGCGAGACGGGTGCCAAAGAGGCTGGCAGTTAACAGAGGATGGGACTAAGACAGTGGGAGAGCCTGAGTGCTTGGAGAAAAGGGAGCAGAGGGACCTGTACACTAGCAGTCCCATCAGGGGAATTCTTGAAGTCCACAAGTCTTACAGTTGCCAAAGTTGGAGGACTGTTGACCAGACAATGGCTTAGATATTGTTTAAAAAAACAATGAGTCTTCTAGTCCTGGAGGGGGTGTTTGGAAGCTGAACTCCATTCACACAAGAGGCCATAGGGTTAAGGTTTTGGGGGTGAAGACACAAACTAGGCCTGCAGCTGAAGCTCTTGTTCTTCTCCTTCCTTCCTTCTCTCCCTTTCCACTTACAGGGAATGTGAGTCTGGATCCAGACACAGCCAATATTGACTGCCTTAAGTTGTCCAAAGATCAAAAAAGTGTCAGAGGAGTTAAGCCAGTTAAAGAAAAATATTGTGCCCCAAATCCCATGAGATTTGTTTGTCATCCTTGTGTCCTTAGCTGTCAGATGTTCTCCACAGGGATACATTTCTGGGAAGTTATTGTTGGAGATAGAGAAGGATGGGGTGTAGGGGTTGCCAGTCAGCCAGTGAACTTAACAGATGTTGATAAGCAGACCAGGTGTTGGATGTTTTGGAAAGGCCTAGGGAAATACGAGGCCGTATCTCCATCAAAACGCTCTGACCTGGTCCTGACTGAGGAGCCCACGACGATCTGCATCTGTCTCAACTGCGAAGGGGGACAAGTGAGCTTTTTTGATTCCAGCACAGCAGCTCTGCTCCATACACTCTCAGACACTTCCTTGGTTGGAGAGACCCTTCTGCCCTATTTCTATTTGGGTGAGGGCACCTGCATGACATTCCCCTCAAAGAAGTGACCTCCATAAACAAAACTCCCTATTTGCCAAGCAGGGATCTCTGAAAGCCTTTAAAGCAGAGATTCCTTAGCTTTTTACTACTTCAGCTTCCTTTATTGTTCTATGCCACCCTGGTCAGTCAATAAGTCATTATAAAGGAATAACCTGATCATCATTTCTATTTGTCTGGATAAAAAAAAAGAGGAGCTTTATTGGCGTTAGCATCATGTGTTCAGATGTATCAGTATTGAAGAGACCTTACAGCTAAGCCTGTCAATCATGATTTTATATGTCTGTCACAGTCTTCATCCCATTTATGGATCATGCTTGTTTGTTTAATGTTAATTGCAATCAATGATTGTGTAGGTGTCCATAACTAAGTATATTCTATAATCATCCCCTTCTTTTTTTCTTTCCTTCCCACTTTCTTTTAACACATAATTGTGTTTTTATACTTACGTAGGTTATCTACAACAATCGGATTACTGATTGTAAGACTGATGGTAATTTTATATGGGAGGTGTGTAATGGATTGCAGTTCCTTCTTTTGCAATTTTGTGCCAATAAATTTATTCAGTACAATACATAGAAACAAAAGATGCACACAAAACAGAAAAAAAATAAAACATACCGTCTGTTATCAAGATAGAAAACGTGAGTCCTCTGTGCCCTAAATGTGTCAGCTGGCTCAAGCCAAAAGTCAAAAAGAATTGTTAATAGAATTGTACAAATGAAATACATTATTAAATAAATGCATTATCTGACAGTAACACTGTTTTTCCTTCTTGGCTTAAGCCACTCTGCCTTTTATTGAGTAACTACAAGTATCGGGAGTAAAAGAAGCCAATCTAGTTTGGTGGTTAAGAATTCTATTGTCCAATTTATCTTGAATTTCTTCCATTTTAGACTCTAGTACATTAGTATTTGTGTCCAACTGTATCATAAATTCTGTAAAGCCATTAGCCACTTTTGAGAATTTTTTCTCCAAAGAATCAAACTTAGATTTCACCAATTCTTTAATTTCCTGCTTAAATTTTTCAAGTTGCTGATTCATAATCTCCTCCCTTCTTTCAATCTCCTCTATAAAAAATTCTATTATATTAAAATCAGGTTTCTGAGACTGAAGAGTTAAGACTTGTTCCTTTAAGTTGTTGGTGGGGGAATCCCCCCCCTTCTTGTTTATCTGACTTTATGAGTCTCAGTGCCATGTTTCCGCCCAGGCAGGCTTTGTTAAAAAAAAAGCAAGAAAAAAAAAAGGGACTTCTTTCCAATCAACAACAATATCAAGTCTCCAAGGGAAGAAAAAGAGAAAAAGACACAGGAGCGAAGTTTTGTCTACAAATGTAGCCAGTGGTATTTATTCCGCTACATTGTAGTAATAGAAAACGGAAGGACTTTCCCTTTCAGTCTCTCCTCCAGCCGACGCCATTTTAAAAGACTTTTTTTCCTCTTTCTTTTCCTCCTCTCTCTTAAGTAATTTTTTAAAAAAAAATCAGTAAAATACTTGCGGTTCAGTATTACAGGTCCAGCTCACATTTTCTTTGAGTAGTCTGTTAAATTTGCAGGCTTGCTTTTGACGCCTGGCTCTGCATCAGCAGAGGTCTCCCAAAGCCCGGAGCAGCGGCTGGGGATACGGGGCATCTCATCCGCTCCGTCCCAAAAGTAAAGGAAAAACTTTTGGGACTCCGCAGAGAGTTCTACCCACCCCTGCCGGCTCTATCTCCGTTTCCTCATGGAAACGGAGTTTTTTCGAGCCGCCATTCCATTGTGAAGGCGGCTCTGACAGGCGATGGAAGCTGACGATCCCAAAGGAACGTCTGGCAGCGACAAACAGCAAACCGGAAGTCCTTTTTTGAACCGGAATTCAAAAAATTGAAAATGATTTGACAAACACTCAGGATAATAGCTTAGAAGAAAAACCTAAAATGGACGCTGATCAAAAGTATGGTAATGCAGAAAATCTGCAACAGAAGATTGAAAAAGAGATTTTAATGGTACAATATAACTTCACAGAATATGCGATAAGATTAAGAGGTTTGCAGGAAAATAATAGAGATGATTTAAGGAAAATATCTTCTGAATTTCTAGCTGGGATTCTAAAGGTTCAACCTGACGAAGTGTTTTGTAGGATTGACAGAGTTTATCGAATCAACTCCTGGATTGCCAAGCAAAGGCAATTGCCTAGAGATGTGGTGATTTATTTTACAGATAAAGAAATTAGGAATAATATCGTGCAAAATTCCTTTAATTCTAATTTGCAATTGTATGGAAGAAAGATTTGGATTTACAAGGAACTCCCACCTAAGATATTGATGGAAAGGAAGAAATTTGGTTTTCTGGTGAATGAATTAAAAAAGAGAAATATCCCATTCAGGTGGGACGCCCCAGTTGGTATTATATTTAGATACCAAGGAGAAAGATATCAGCTAAATACTGTTGAAAGAGCGGAAGAATTTTATCAAAATAGGTTGAAAATGAATTTAACATCTTCAGGTATAATACAGGATAAGCAGAAGGAGCCGGAAATAAAGGTAAAATATCGAATTACAGAGACTGTACCAGATGAATTGCCTTTGGATTTATTGGATACCCCAGCTGGACTATCTACAAATTTGAGAGAAGTGGCATCTAACCTTAATGTGATGACTTATCAAGGCAAGGATAAGCATGGAAACCAATTAGGGGATATACAAGGGATAAAAAAGAAACATGAGATACAAAAACAAAACCAACAAGACCAATCTACAAAGCAGAATAAAAACCGACCAGATGATACACAATTTGTAGAAAGGAAACCAGGATGGAAACCAAACCCACAAAAAGAAAAGAAAAAAAGAAATAGGTGGCATAAAAATAGAAATTTCTAAATCAGGCAACAGTGAAGCCAGTGACTTTAAAATATGAATGATTATGTGTAAACACAGAAGAGGCGACGTATTGGTTAATATCATCCTGAGGATTGTGGCAGATCTCTGCATGGCCGTAATCTGGGGACGTGAAACGAGCCTTAAACTGATGGATTTGAATTATCTATTTTGGAATTTCTTTTTGTGTTGATAAACATATTATATTATCTTGAATCACAAGGCAAGAGAATTATGCTGGGGCATGCAGAAGTTCGGGTTGTTACCCACTACGATGATGGGAATTAATAATCCTGATGAAACCCATAATTATTACTATATGGAATATAATTATAATGTCACTCGGGTGGTTGTTTTTACTTTTATACATATAAGAAGATATTTACTACTGATGGGGGCAGATATGATTGAAGATCCTGAATAAACTGTTGCACCAGCAAGCTATGTTACCCGATTATGGATGTTGGTTCTACCAATCCAGTGGAAAGACCTCAAAGAAGATACTATATGGATTATAAATTTAAAGTCATTGTCTTTTCTTTTTTTTTTATTTAGATATAATGGAAAATATAGACATATATTTTTAAGTAGTGTGGGCAGTGAATCAAAGATATTAAGAAATGTTGTGTATGGTAATTTTGCATGATAGTGGGTGAATAAGCTAGTTAGTAGATTGATTAGTCTAAGAAAAGGGATTTTTAAGTGATATATTTAGGGGAGTGGAGGAAATGGATAGAGTGGAATAAATGTTAAACTAGATTTTATGGGGAAGGCCGCTTTGAAATGTTATAGTAATATATATAGAAGATTAAATGTTAAAGTAGGACTTATCGTATAGTTTTAAAGTGGAGAAGTTATTCTATAATGTCATAGTATAATGTCTTTTTTTTCCTTTCTTTTCTCTTTTCTGAAATGTATGGATAAAGGGGGATGTTATAATATTAATAATATTTTTAGTAAGTAAAGGTCAATATCTAGAGGAGGGAGTAAGTAATCTGTTATGAATTAGGGTTTTTTTTTTTTTGTTATGAAGAAGTCACAGGGGGGGATGGGTGGGGAGGGGGGGTTAGGGAGGGGGAGGGAGAGGGGAAAAAAAAGGGGGGGAAATTTGTATTTAAAAAAAAAAAGAATTCAAGCTAGAAGCCCTGAGTTCTAATCCTCCCTTAGGTACAAGGCCAGTTGGACCCATTACTCTCACTCAGCCTTAGGAAGAGGGCAATGGCAAGCCACTCCTGAATTTTTATCGAGAAAAGTGGAGGGAGATTCGTCTAGGTAGCCACCAGTGGCCAACACTGAGGCAGCCCAAAAGTGGCTTCGATATTGAGATGGGCGTCAGATCCAGTTTGATCTATGGTTAAGGCACCAGGCTAGGAAGAGGAAGACGGTGAGTTCAAGTCCTACCTTAGCCCTGAAAGCCAGTTGGTAACTTTGAGCCAGTCATTCTGTCTCAGTCCAATCCACTTCACAGGTTTGTTGTGGGGAAAATAGGAGGAGGAAGATGTGTTGGATATGTTTGCCACCTTGAGGTATTTATAAAAATAAAGGCGAGATACAAATAAATAATAAGGGGAGTGAAATTTAACACTGATATGGTGACTTTGATTGCTAACAGCAGCTCTCTGGAACATCTCAAAGCATCTAAACTGAAGTTGCTGTTGACAAAGGTGCATGTGAGTTATCCAAACTTACCTAATACAGGTAGTCCTCGATTTACAACCACAATTGAGCCCCAAATTTTTGCTGCCAAGTGAGACGGCTATTAAGTGAGCTTTGCCCCATTTTAAGTGCATCATGAGGGGGAAGGGAAGGTAAAGGAGGAGGTTTTGACAGGAAGGAGGAGACCAAGAGAGAGAGATGGGAAGAGGCAGCAGAGAAGGGAAGTGGGGCCTCCTGGCTCATCTGGCCTCCACCCCATAGAATGAGGGGGGAAGCAATACATGAAGATAGATGGGAAAAGGGGGAGAAAGGAGGGTTGGGAAAGGTAGGGAGAAGTGTGTGAGGAAAGACAGAAAGGAGAAGGGAGGAGAAAGATGGAGAGAATCAAGGAAGGAGCAGAGGCAGCGGCAGGAGAGGCTAGCAAGCAGCAGGAAGGAGAGAGGAAGAAGGACCAACCAGACGTCTGACCACCACCCAACCGTGTGATCCGCCTGCTGAGGAGACAGCACAAGGGTCCAGCTGGGAGGACAAGATAGCAGAGTCCAGCTGAGCCGGGCAAGTGGGGGGATCCAAGTGGATGGGCAGCCACATGATGGATTGTAAGAGGGCAAGGGGGACCTGGTCCCCAGCGACCCTTTCAGGGGTGACGCTACATCACCATCTTTCATGTCACAGTTGTTAAGTGAATCACTTCCGTTGTTAAGTTAGTGACACAGTTGCTAAGTGTGAATCTGACTTCCCCGTTGACTCTGCTTGTCAGAAGGTCACAAAGGTTCATCACACGACCAGGGAACCCTGCAACCGTCACAGATATGAGCCAATTGCCAAGCGACTGAATGTTGATCATATAATCGTGGGGATGCTGCAATGGTCGTAAGTGTGAAACACTGTCATAGGGCACTTTTTAATGTCTATGTGCATTAAAAATGAGACATGTTAAAATGCTTGTTTATTTGACTTCACAACCTACACATGGAGAGCCACTGATCTAATGATTAAAATTAAATTAAAAACATAATTAGCAGTATTTGATGCTGCTGGCTAGGTGGCTCAGTGGCTAAGACGCTGAGCTTGTCGATCAGAAAGGTCGGCAGTTTGAATCCCTAGTATAGGTCTCAAGCATGAGCAGGGGGTTGGACTAGATGACCTCCACGGTCCCTTCCCACTCTGTGACTGTTACATGTGAATTGTTATAGTCCATCTCACACTCAGCCGGATGTTTAGAGTGAATTTGGCCTTTTGATCCACCTATTGAGTCCTTCCCAAGAACAGACAGGTGTTTGTGGGTTTTAAAGGTATCATTGTAGGATGTAAGCTCTTCCAAGTAATGCAACTATCCTAAATACCTGCCAGTTTGAAAGCACCCAAATTGTGACTACAGGGACACTGCAACAGATGTTAAGTGTGAAAATGGTTTTAAGCCTTTTTTGTCCCTCAGAGCCGTTTGTACCTGGTTGCTAAGAAATAGTCATAAATTGAAGGTTACTTGTAACTCCTTTCGTCCTTATTAAATTTTATTCCGTTCCATTGAATCCATCAAGATCACTTTCAATGTTATATAAAGCTTCTAATTGATTACGGAGTGGGCGGAAATATAGGGGAAAGTCTGAGGGAAAGCTGAGGAAAGGGGAGGGGGAGGAGGAGGAAGAGGGGGAAAGAGATGGAGAGAAGGGGAAAGAGATGGAGAGAAGGGGAGGCAGGCAGGGGAATCGAAGGAGGAGCAGAGACAGGAGGGAGAGAGGGAGGGAGGGAGAAGGGCCGACTGGCCATCTGATCACCCCCACCACTGCCTGATCCGCCTGCTGAGAGGAGACCCCAGAAGGGACCGGCGGGAAGGAGAAGACAGCAGAGTCCAGCCGAGCAGGGCAAGTGGAGGGCCTGAGCAAAGGGACCAGAGTGGAGTGGCAGCCACAAGGAATGGACCGAAGCAAGGAAGGGCGCCTGGATGGTTGGAAAAGAGGGCAGGGGGAACCCGGACCCCAGTGGCCCTTTCGGGTGTTGAAGTCAATCAATCAACCAATCAGAAGAGACCCTATATATACCATTTGAAACCCTCCAGTCATAAAGGGGCCGTGATTCCCCACCTCTCCATTAGCAGAATGTGTGGATCAATAATTGATCGGGGGGGGAGGGGATCCCATGAATGTTGGCTTCTCCCCAATATTTTAAACTTGTTTACTCTCTTTAACAGGATCAATTGTAAATGGTTGGGGTTCGTCCCAGGGATATTTGCTTCTCTCCAGTTTTTGAAACAATTTTCCCTTTAACGAGCTGGTTGGGCTGAGAATAACTGATCGGGGCTCCGTACCTTGAATTTTTCCTCCTCCCCAATTTGTTCCTTTTAAAATACTCTCCTTCTTCTTTAAGAAGCCAGCGAAGATGCCCGCAAGAGCAGCAACAATTCATTCTGGTTTCCTGCATAGGCACAGCCCAAAGGCGGTCAGCTGATTCGGAGGAAAAGAAGCAAAACTTAACTTTCTCTTTCCTTTCCCGGCGGAGGAGGCGGCGATGGCAGCCGAAGCGTCCTTGCAGGATTTGGTGGGAGAAGCCACCTGCTCCATTTGCCTGGACTTTTTCCAGGACCCCCTGCTCATCCCCCAGTGCGGCCACAACTTCTGCCGGGGCTGCCTGACCCGCAGTTGGGGGACGTCGGAATCGGAGGCTTCCTGTCCCCAATGCAGGCAGACCTTCGCGCCCCGCAGCCTCCTCCCCAACAGGCAGCTGGCGCGGGTGGCTGAAGTGGCCGGGCGATGCGGAGGTCCTTGGGGCAAGGAAGGAGGGAGCTTCTGCCCGAAACACCGGGAGCCCCTCAAGCTCTTTTGTAAGGACCACCAGACTCTCATCTGCTTGGTCTGCGACCGATCCAAAGAGCACAAGGGCCACTGAGTGATCCCTGCGGAGGAGGCTTTCCAGGAATCCCAGGTAGGAGTCAGCCAGGAGGAATCGCTGCGGAGGGGCATCCAATGCCAGCCCTCTCAGTCTTTTTACTAGTTTACTTGCTTCCTCCTGCTTTATCCCACCCCTTATCTCCCTGCCTGCAATGTTGAAAAAACAGGTTGACATCCCTGTTGTCACTGATCAAAATTCAGGTGCTTGTCAATTGTATTGTGTTGTCCTGGGCTCTTGTGTTCACCCTTTGCCACCTTCTGATAAACAAAGTCAATGGAGAAGCCAGATTCGCTTACCTGCTGTGTGACTAACCTGACAACGGCAGTGATTCACTTAACAACATTTGGAAGAAAGGTTGTAAAATGAGACAAAACTTCACTTAACTGTCTTGCTTAGCAACAGAAATTGCCTGTAGGAAGAAATAGGCTCCCTTCACCAGCTCCCTTTCCTCATTTGCTCTAGAGCGAAATTGTCATGGAGTCCAAATCTTGAGTGCAGAGGCCAAAAACCACTCCTGCTGGATCAGCCCAAACTTTCATTTCTCAGTGATGCTTCTGGGATGACTGCAACCAGGAGACTCAGGCAGCTCACTTTAATGCCCTTGCAGGGAGTCCTTGGCAATGAAAAAAGTGACAGAATGTTTTTTACCCTTGTGATCATTGCAGGCATTCCATGGTCACAGGATCAAAATTTGGACGTTTGCCAACTGTCATGTATTTATGATGATTGAATATTCTGTGTCTTCTAACTGGGCCTTCCCTCCGATGTAATTCTTTACAGAAAAGAAACTCAAAACTTATATTTTTCAGATCAAGGTGGAGGATTGCCTGAAGGCTCAGAAGGAGCAGAAAGAAAACATAGCGACATACAAAGGAGACACAGAGCAAACTGTGCAGGAGATGCTTGTAAGTATTGATCCAATGGTGAGGAGCTTCTGAGCTAATAGGAAGGAGAAGCTCATCCACCATCTTTGATAATAGGCAGCCTGTTTGTAAGTACAAGTTCTGACTGAAATTAATTCAAAGTTAAAGACTGTGTGAGGCACAGAAGTTGTTCTTAACCTGGGGACTGAGATGTCACCATTGGCTGAATGAGTCTCAGTTGGGTTAAGTGCCCCTATCCCATGAGCTGTGTTTTATGCAATAGGTTTGGCTTGCTTAATAAATTAAGGCAAATCGTATTTCATCACTGAAAAAATTGTGAACACAAACATTTTTCTGTCTACATTTTTGAAATCCCTGATTGCTAAGAAAATTTTCATGACAGATCATTTAAACTGGAGCCTTTTTTTTTTCTTTTTAGAAACTTCCCCCTTGTGTTTTTTAATGTCAAAAGGATTTTTTTCTTCCTAGGAAATTCTCCCACTTCACTTTTGGATTCTTCAAGGAATCCATTTAATTATCATGACAAAATTAAAATTATTAAATAAAATAATTAAAATAAAATAAAATTATGCCATTTGCTTTTTCTCTTTATTGTTCTAGGATCGCATCGACAAAGTGAAAAAAAGTGTAATGGCTGAATTCAGAGAGCTACAACTCTGGTTAGAAGGACAGGAGAAGCTTCTATTGACTAAAATGGAAGAAACGGAGAAGGATATTATGGCAAGAAAGGAGAAGGGTTTGGCCAAGCACATGGAGGAACTGGGCTCTCTTGACCATCTCATCCAGGAGATAGAAGAGAAGCTTCAGCAGCCAGCCAGCAAACTCTTACAGGTCAGGTTGTATCATAGAGATCATAGAATCCTAGGGCTGGAAGGGACCTTGGAGGTCTTCTCTGCAGAAGGCAGAGTCCTTATTCCATCCAGAAGAAATCTATTATTGGAAGCCTCCAGTGATGGATCACCCAGAACTCTGGGAGGGAAGCTGTTCCACTGATAAATACTTCTCACTGTCAGGAAATTCTTTTGTATTTTAGGTTGGATCTCTTTGTGATGAGTTTTCACTTCAGGTGCTACGGAGACTAAATCGATGCCCTTTTCTCTATGACAGCCTTCCAAGTATTGGAAGATGGCGGTAGGGTCTCCCCTAAGCCTTCTCTTTGTTAGGCTGAGCCTACCGTGTTCCCTTTGCCATTCATTGTACAGTTTGGCCTCCAGAGCCCTTATCACCTTTATTGCTCCTCTCTGTCTCAGCATTTTTTTGGTATCATGGTGTACCAATGATGAAATGGAATAGCCTGCTTTAGCCCCTCCCCAGAATACTCTTTTTGACTCTTTCCTTCCCCCTCCCCAGAAATTTAATTGAAATTATAATAGTGAAAAGTACAAATGGAAATAAAGAAAATAGGGAAACGGAGAAGGATAAGAATGGGAAAGAAGTGTCAGATAAAGGGAAAACAAAACATTTTCAGCACAGTAAAATACAAAATAAAATTACAGCCTCAAGTTTTTATTTTTTATATTTACTCATTATTAGCCATGTGTATAAAAACAGATTAGTCTAATAAGAAAAATCAAGTATCAAGAGTTCTTTTTTTTTCTATCTCAAGCAGAAAGTTTTGAAGCAGCTTCCAAGTAGAAGCAATGGGTCAGATCTAATTAAAGCAGTCAATTTTGTCATTTTTTCTAGCTCCATCACTTTTTCCATCCATTCTTCTCTTGTGGAGGTTGATATACCTTCCCATGTCTGCATGTAGGATTCTGGCTGCATTTGACTCTATGGAAAGGAATGGTCACCAAATGAGCTATTTAGTCAAGGAGTAACTGTATTGGTTTAAATTAGGGATACATAATTTGATACAGAAAAAGCAGGCCATGCAAAAAGCAGGAATTCAAAGTACTGGTCACTGTCTCTATATTCTTCACAATTTGAGGTTCCTGTCCCCTATTAGAGGATGTGGTGGTGGGTGTTCTTTGTAGGGTCTCCCCCTCCCCTTAATCTCCAGGCAAGGAAAAACCCAACACTGATGACTTTCTATAAAGTATTATAACCACCTGGATTTTCCAAAGTGCCTTCATTCTGGAAGCATAAATGCAGGGCATGTTTTTATTCTATTGATGCACTGTTTTGTTTTTCAAATGGTCTTTTCTTTTTGCTATTATGTTATATATATATATTCTGTAATTGTGTTGAATTCAACTAGGGTATAATTTTTCTCAGGCAAAAAAGTAAAAACAATACCTCTCCAAAAGAGGTTGAACAGCTGAGGAAAAAAGAGCAATGGGATTTTTTTTCTTTAAAAAAATGGAAGTACTTTATGTGTCTGTTAGTGTCTAGTTGTCCAGAGGTTTCACTCATTTGTTTTGTAGATGTAAGAATTTAATTTTCTGCCTAGGAAATGGCTCCTTTCAATGCGTTCTCTCTCTTTTTTTTAGGACATTGGAAGCATCTTGAAGAAGTAAGTAAATCCACCCTTTTCTTTACAGTCTCAGAGATCAGCAGCTCCTCCAACAGTTTTCCTATTTTGGAAAGGTCTTTCTGTATTTCACAGTATTTTAATGTAAAGATTGCGTACTGTATTTCAGGGCTTTTTAGACATTTCCTCAGATAACTTCAACACAATATAATTAGCAATATTTGAGATGATCAATTATTGTTGGTTGCATAGTCAGCCAGACGTTTAGACTGAATTTGGCCGTTTTATCTGCCTATTGAGTCCTTCCCAAGAAGAGACAGATGTTTGATGGTTTTGAAGGTATCATTGTAGGATGTAAGCTCTTCCAAGTAATGCAACTATCATAAATACATGCCAGTTTCCAAGCACCAGAATAGTGATTACAGGGAAACTGTGACAGATGTTAAGGGTGAAAATGGTTGTGAGTCAGTTTTTTGAGAGCCGTTGTAACTGGTTGCTAACAAATACTCACCAATTTCCTTAGACAACCGCAACAGGACATAATTAGCAGTATTTGATATGGTGAATTGTTATAGTCCGTCACACACTCAACCAGACGTTTAGATTTAATTTGTCATTTTTTTCCACCTATTGAGTCCTTTCTAAGAAGAGACAGATGTTTGATGGTTTTAAAGGTATTGTAGGATGTAAGCTATTCCAAGTAATGCAACTGTCATAAATACATGCCAGTTGCCAAGCACCTGAATTGTGATGACAGGGACATTGTGACAGATGTTATCTGCAATTTCATTGCATTACCTTTAAATTTAATTTTACTTTGGTGTCATTGCACCTCGTACAACGAAATTAAATGCCATCTTCAGTGTACATCTATTATTACTAATAATAATAATAAAACAAAACCACATATCCTTCACATTCTACACAATTAAATTGAAAACCTGTGATACTGCATTAGTATTGCACTATACAGTAGAATTCAACATAGTTACCGCTCTGGGATAGAAGCTGTTTTTCAGCCTATTTTTCCTTGTTTTTATTTACCGTCTGCCAGATGGCAATAGTTCAACAAAAGGGGTGCCCAGGATGAGATGGATCTTTAAGAATGTTTTAAACTTTCTTAAGGCAGCGGGAGCTATAAAGCTCTTCCAAGGAGGGGAGGGGGCAACCAATGATACTCTGGGCAATGATGTTAACTGTTATGTTGGGTGAATGAGGATGCAGCAAGCCAGAGTAGTGAGTGACAACAGCTCTTTTTTGTATAGTGAGAATCCAGCAACTAACCCAGGGAGCCAGCTCCCTTTATATACCTTGCAGCTGTAGTGGTCAGCCAATCAGCTGAGGATCAGTTAATTCAAACTTCCCGCCAAACAAACCTATTTACATAACACTCCTCCCCTCCCAGAAGTCACTTGGGGTGTTATTTACATACAAAGTCTCTCAGGTGACTAGGGCGTGTGCGAGTCCTAGTTGACCTGTGCAGTTCAGTCGGAGGGGCGGCGTCAAGCAGGTCGGAGGGACTTTCTGTTTCTCCCTGCTCTGCCAATGAGGCCTCCGGGACTTCTCCGGCGGTTTGTGGGCGGCGACTTCTCCGGCGGTTTGGACTACCTCGATGGAGCAGCGCTGGATACCAGATTCCTCAGCTAAGTCCTCCGCTCTACCCAGGCTTGTAGTTTGTGTTTCTGGTTGGTAGTCATGGTCAGAGATTGGTTCGTCGAATCTGTCGTCGGTGTCTGCGGTTACTCGTTTTCTTAGTTGGTCAATATGTCTGCGCCAAACTCTCCCGTCCCCCATGTCTACCCTGTATGATTTGGGCCCCGTGATTTCTGTGATTGTCCCGGCCTCCCAGAGTGGGCCCTGTCCGTAGTTTCTAGCGTGTACCAGTGTTCCTATGGTGAACTCTCTAAGCTTCCTCTCCCCTCACTTGAAAACCTCTGGGGAGTAATTGGGATTAAGCCTATCTAGTATTCCTCGGAGTTTCCGCCCCATTAATAGTTCTGCCGGGCTTCGGCCTCCTGGCTGTACAGGGTGTGGAGTGCTGAGCTATTAAAAACTTGTCTACCCTTTCCTGCCAGTCTCTGGGGCTTAAACGTGAAAGGGCCTCCTTTGCTGACCTCACAAATCTCTCAGCCTGTCCGTTACTAGCCGGATGAAACGGGGCCGAAAGGACATGTCTGATCCCTAGTCCCGCTAAGTAACCCTCGAATTGTGTCGCGGTGAATTGTGGCCCGTTATCTGACACTAGGATGTCCGGTAACCCATGGGTGGCGAATAACTGTCTTAGCTCCCTGATGGTTGCGTCGCTGGTGGTGGCCTTCATTAGCTTGATCTCCAACCATTTGGAGAATGCATCTACAACGACCATGAAGGTCTGCCCATGAAATGGGCCTGCAAAGTCAATGTGTATCCTGGACCAGGGTCCCTGGGGTCTTTTCCACTCCCTCACGGGTGCCGTTGGTGGATCTGATCTGGACTCTTGGCAGGGCTGGCATCTCCCCACCCACTCGGTAATGTCTGTATCCATGTTGGGCCACCAGACGTAGCTCCTGGCTAGCCCCTTCATTCTTACAATCCCAGGGTGCCCCTCATGCAACAATGTTAAAACTTTTTCCCGTAGGCGCAAGGGAATAACAACCCGATCGCCCCATAGTAAACAACCCCCTTGCATTGTCAATTCGTCCTGTTTCCCCGCGAACGGTTTAAATTCCCCGCTCCCAATCCTTTCCGGCCACCCCCTTATGACCCAACTTGCGACTGTCCGGATCACGTGGTCTTTCGTTGAAGCTCTCGCGACCTCTGCTGATGTGATGGGCTCTGAGTCCAATACGTCTATCAGCAAGATGGGGATGCCGGGTGTGGGGTCTTCTAGGCTGTCGGGTAGTGGGCATCGGCTGAGTGCGTCTGCGTTGCCCATGTCCGCCCCTGGTCGGTGTACCAGGCGATAGGAATATGCTGCGAGGAAGATGGCCCAGTGTGTCATCCTGGGTGATAGTGCTGCCGGTGTTGGCCGATCTCCCGTGAGGAGACCCAGGAGCGGTCGATGGTCGGTGATTAGCTCAAAGTCTCTCCCGAACAAGTACTCGTGGAATTTCTTTACTCCCAAAACGGCGGCGAGGGCCTCCTTGTCGAGCTGACTATAATTTCGCTCGGCGCTTGACAGAGTTCGGGAGTAGTATGCGATGGGCACTTCTAGGCCATTCGGGAGTCTATGGCTCAGGACGGCTCCCACCCCGAACGGGGATGCGTCACATGCTAGAACAAGGGGAAGCGTTGCGTTGTACTGGATTAGAAAACTCTCAGCTGATAGCAGTTTTTTAATGCTGGCGAATGCCCTGTCTTCAGCCTTCCCCCATTTCCAAATTGCTTTCTTAGTTAACAGTCTATGTAAGGGTTCTGCCACTGTTGCTTTGTCTTTAAGGAAGATGGCGTAAAAGTTTAATAGTTCCAGGAAGGCCTGTAATTCTGCCTTGTCTTTGGGGGTGGGCGCTTCTTTGATTGCTCTGATCTTGCTCTCTGTGGGGTGTATGCCGGTGCCATCTACCCTGTATCCTAGGAACTCGACTGAGGGGACTGCGATCATGCATTTGTTTCTTTTTACTCTGAGTCCTGCGTCCCTGAATTTCCTTAGGACCTCCCTCAGCCTTTCCCTTAACTGCTGCTCATTGTTGGCGGTAATGAGCACGTCATCAAAATAGGGCACCACCCCGGGGATTCCCTGTAGTAGCCGCTCCATGGTACTTTGGAACAGTCCGGGGGCTACGCTTACTCCGAATTGCAGGCGGGTGCACTTGAAGGCCCCTCTGTGGGTTACGATAGTCTGTGCCTCTGCAGCAGTGCCATCTACCAGCAGTTGCTGGTACGCCTGCGCAAGATCGAGTTTTGCAAAGATTTTGCCGGGGCCCAGGGAATGCAATAAATGGTGAACGATGGGCACGGGATAGGCGCTCTGCTGCAGGGCCTTATTTATCGTGCATTTATAATCAGCGCACATGCACACTGATCTGTCCGGCTTTACCGGTGTAACAATTGGGGTCTCCCATTTGGCGTGGTCGACTGGAACGAGCACCCTTTGTTTGATTAATTTGTCCAGTTCAATGTCAATTTTGGGCTTCAGGGCGAACGGTACCCGCCTAGGCTTTAAACGGATAGGTGCAATATTGGGGTTGAGGTTAAATGAAATCGGGGTCCCCACATACTTGCCAAGCCTTTCGTCGAACACGTCCTGGAACTCCTGCATCAGGTCCTCTTTCAGGGTGCTTAAACGTTCCTTACTCCGGTGAATCCCATGCCTAGGGCTCTAAACCAGTCCATGCCCAGGAGGCTTGGGAGGTTGTCGCTGACAATGGTGAGGGGCAGTTTCTCGGTAAACTCCCTGTACTGTACTTGGAACTCGCCTCTTCCTTCGACGGGTATGCGGTTCCCTTGGTAGTCTTTCAGTCTGCGTTGCTGTGGCTGGAGCTGTTGCTTGCGTACGCTGGGGATGACTTTCTTTAGGTTCTCCCAAGACATGATGGATATCGGCGATCCCGTGTCGATCTCCATCTGGCACTCCCGTCCCTCGATTTCGACCGTGGTGTAGGTCTTTTCTCCGGGCGAGGTGCAGGTCTGTGCGATGCGTATGGTGTAGGCCCCAGCGTCTTCGAATTTCGCGCCCTTCCGGTTGCCGCCATCTTTGTTGGGCCTTCGGTGTGGTGCCGGCTCTGATTGGAAGGGTTGGCCACATGGTTTGTAGCTCTGGTGTGCCTTGGATCTGCAGACCCGAGCGATGTGGCCCCTTTTCTCACAGGAACGGCAAACGGCGTCCCTGAACTTACAGTTTTGTCGTGCATGGGGCCCTCCGAAGCTGGCGCATCCGTCTCTTGGCTCCCTCTGGGCTGTGCGGGACTGCTCGGTGCGGTAGACCTCTTCTTCAGACTCCCCCTCGCTTGCGGTGCTTACGGCCTCTCGGTGCACTGGCGCCGTCTTCTACGTTGTTCTGGTTAGGTGGGAGCTCTTTAGTTTCTCTGCAGCCTTTACTGATGATTCCTGCGCTCTTGCCTCATCCAGGGCAATGTATAGGGTCAGGTTTGACTTCGCGAGCAGTCTTCTCTGGAGCCGGCTGTCTCTCACTCCGCAAATTAGTTGCTCTAGGAGCATCTCATCCAGGTCTCAGTACTCACACTGGGTTGCGGCCTTACGCAGGGCAGCGACATACTCACTGATCGATTCGCCCTCCTGCTGGAGCCGTTGCCGGAAATCATACCGCTGGACGTACTTCGATGGCGTTGGTGCCTAGTGGTCTTTCAGCAGGGTCTGTAGCGTCGACCAGGAAATGTTGTGGACCGAGTTCGGCTCCGACAATGCTTCGGCTGTGTCGAAGACCCATGGTCCGCAGTGGCTCAGGAACAGGGCTTTCTTTCGAACGTCCGGTAGCCCTTGCATGTCGTTTGCCACCATGAAGCACTCAAACCGGGACATGTAGGATCCCCACTTCTCTTCCTTGGGGTCGAACGGCACTGGTGGGGTGTAGGCAGACATCGTTTCGGGATTCTCCTGTGCTCTGCTCGCTCGCCTGGCTGGATTCGGTTGCGGTCTCCGGTCCCCTCTCTGAACGTGGCTTCAGCTCTATTTCTCGAGTGTGGCTTCAGCTCTCCTCTGCTTCTGGCCTCAGAATCCCATCCTTGTCGCCAATGTTACGTTGGGTGAATGAGGACGCAGCAAGCCAGAGTAGTCAGTGACAACAGCTCTTTATTGTATAGTGAGAATCCAGCAACTAACCCAGGGAGCCAGCTCCCTTTATATACCTTGCAGCTGTAGTGGTCAGCCAATCAGCTGAGGATCAGTTAATTCGAACTTCCCACCAAACAAACCTATTTACATAACATTAACCCTCTGGATCACTGTCCTATCTGCCACGGTGCAATTGGCAAACCATAAACAGGTGCAAGATACTCTCTATAGTGCAATGGTAGAAGGTCACCTGCAGTTTTTCATTCAGTTGTTTTTTCCTGAGTAGTCTCAAGTAGTATAATCTCTGCTGGGCCATTTTGACCAGTGCTGCAGTGTGAGCACCCCAGGTCAGATCCTCTTTTATAATAACACCCAAAAAACTAAACCTGGCCACTTGTTCCACCTGGTCTCCATTGATAAGCGAGGGCTGGATATCTGATCTATTCCTTCTGTAGTCCACTATAAACTCCTTGGTCTTATTGGTGGTAAGGACCAAATTATTGTCTCCACACAGTGAAAGCAACTGGTCCACCTCATCTCGACAGGCAGACTCATCCCCCCTGGAGATGAGTCCTACCATTGTTCTATCATCTGCAAATTTAATAATAGTATTATTGGTGTGAGTGAGAATGCAGTCATGTACGTAAAGAGTATAGAGTAAGGGACTCAACACACAACCCTGTGGTGTACCAGTGTTAAGAATAAGGGCCGAGGAGGTGTGAGTACCTAATCTGACCCTCTTGAGAGCAGCCAAACAGGAAATAAGAGCCTTGGTAGTACAGGGATTTAAGGCACCCTGTTATTAAGCTGGTTATTAAGACCAGCTGCCTGCAATTACTGCAGGGTTCGAATCTCGCCAAGGCTCAAGGTTGACTCAGCCTTCCATCCTTTCTAAGGTAGGTGAAATGAGGACCCAGTTTGTGGGGGCAATAAGCTGACTTTGTATAAATATACAAAAGGATGAAGGCTATTGCTGAGCACATTGTAAGCCACGCTGAGTCTTCGGAGAAGGGCGGCATATAAATCAAATTAAAAAAATAAAAAAATTTTTTAAAAAAAAATCCATAATCCAAAGGTAGATTGAATGAGAAAGTCCAAGGTCCTTAAGTTTAGATAGATACTAGTTTATGTGGAGGAATTGTGTTAAATGCAGAACTAAAATCCATCAAGATCAGTTTGAATATTATATCCATCGTCTAATTACCTACGTCACCCATAGTAGTCATGTGTCATCAGTCATTTGATAAGATACAATCCATTGTTTTGGCCAAGAGATTCACAAGAATTTTCAAGAGTAGGGAGCCCAAAAACTGAAACTTATTGGCCTTTACTAGATCTCTCCTTGAACTTGACGAAGGTGG
Source organism: Pantherophis guttatus (assembly GCF_059756535.1). Classification (NCBI taxonomy): domain Eukaryota; kingdom Metazoa; phylum Chordata; class Lepidosauria; order Squamata; family Colubridae; genus Pantherophis; species Pantherophis guttatus. The sequence goes on along the minus strand of NC_142064.1, from coordinate 260,657,565 downwards.
ATGAGTGCAGTTCTGGATCAGGATCCACTGAGTCGCACATGGTGCCCATATTTGAATAGCTAGCCAGAGAAATGACTGAAGCCATGGAAACAGGGCCCTTCTCAGTCAACAGGAATGCTGATTTCCCACCAGCTTACCAGGTACTTAGGATCCGAGGACAGGGCAACACAAGAAAATGACAATCAATGAGTTAATAGCTGTCCATCAACACCCCACTTAACAACTAAAAGCCACACACAACCAGGCACCACATAAATACAATGCGTAGAACAGCCCAGTGCACACATTCTGGAGAGAGAGAGAGAGAGAGAGAGAGAAGTTCCCTAAGGATGGGCTCCAGCACGAGTCTGAAAGCTCAGAAGTCAAAACCTCCAGTGACCAACTTAGATTGGATCCTGTAGCTAGCCAATCCTCAAGCACCATCTGATGGTTTAGAAAGCTTCTATTGGCAGGTTGATAATGGTTGCAGGAACTGGGCATGGCTAGTCTAGTGAAGAGAAGGACCAGGGGAGACATGATAGCAACAGTGTTCCAATATTTGAGGGTCTGTCACAGAGAGGAGGGGGTCAACCTGATTTCCAAAGCACCTGAAGGCCAGACAAGGAATAATGGATGGAAACTGATCAAGGAGGGATTCAACCTGGAAATAAGAGAAAAATTCTGACTGAGGAGAATGAACCACTGGAAGAGCTTTGCCTTCAGACGTTGTGGGAGCTTCATCACTTGAAGCTTTCAAGAAGAGGCCGGACTGCCATCTGTCAGAAACGGTGTGGGGTCTCCTGCTTGGGGGTTGGTGGTGTGTGTGTTGAACTAGATGACCTACAAGGTCCCTTCCAACTCTGTTGTTCTGCTATTTTGTCTTTCCAGATACCAGGCAAAAGAAACATATGAAAATCCGGTGGATTTACTTCTAGAACCGAAGTGGGCAATCTGGGATTACAGTGATATGACTGAGCTTCTGAAAAGTGCCATGAAAAAATTGAGAGGTAAAAAACAGCCGCTGGGGTTTTACACTGGATGAGATTTTGAGCATCCAAGAGAGATTCTGGGTCAATGTCACATGGATCAAAGAGGAATCGATTTCAGGATCAGTGTCTCAGTTAGGATTCTAAATGGAGACTACCTGTAGTCTTCGTAGCCCAAATCAGTGGTGGGTTCCTACCGGTTCGCTCTGGATCTTGCAAACTGGTAGTAGCGGTGGCGGGAGGCTCCGCCCATCCACCTGGACATCATCACAGACACTCTGCGCACGCACCCACATTGTGAACCGGTAGCGAAGGTAAGTGGAACCCACCCCTGGCCCAAATCCATATGCCCTGATCACTGGGGAAGCAGAATAAGTTTCCACTAAGTATAATGGAATACATGCAGGTAGTTCTTGACTTACGACCTCCGTTGAGCTGAAAATTTCTGTTGCTAAGCAAGGCAGTTGTTAAGTGAGCAGTGCCCCATTTTACGAACTTTTTTGCCACAGTTATTCAGAAAATCACGGCAGTTAAGTGAATCGTGGTTGATAAATGAATCTGGATTCATGCATTGATTTTGCATGTCAGAAGCTCCCCAGGAAGGTTGAAGAGGACAATCCCAGAATCATGGGATGCTGCAACCATCGTAAATACAAGCTGGTTCCCAAGTGCCCAAGTTTTGATCACGGGACTGGGGAGGCTGCAACAGTCATAAGTGTGAGAACCGATCATAAAGCTCCTTTGTCAGTGCTGCTATAATGTCACTAAAAAAATAGTTGTAAATTGAGGACTACCTGTATATGGAATTTATTCATTTATTTTTATTATTTATTAGTCCAATTTATATGCCGTCCTTCTCCATAGACTCAGGGCGGCTTACAGTGCATTATAGCAATAGCCTGCATACTTTTTTCTATATACCTGCTTATTAGGGCTTTCGCCCCCCACCCCCACCCCCGCGGTGTTGTTCTATACAAAGTTGGCTTATTGGCCCCACAATCCGGATCCTCAATTTACCTACCTCGAAAGGATGGAAGGCTGAGTCAACCTTGAGCCTGGTGAGATTTGAACTTGCACTAATTGTAGGCAGCTGGCAGCTAAGAATCTGAGGGAGGCCCTTCTGTTGCTCCAATTCCAGGGATGAGATGCTGAATTCCTCCCTTTTCTTCCCCAGAAACTCTGGAAAGTGGACTTCAACTACAGGAAGGTAAATATGAGTTATAGGAATTGGATTTTCTTGCTATTTTAAGCTCTGATGCCAGTAACGTGAAGAGAAACATAATAGATCAAAAAGAAAAATATAGGATTAATTACTATATAAGACTATGATGATCCAGTAAACTTTAATGATTATATGATTTATGAAGTATTACTTGCCATTTATATGTATAATATTAGCTAATGCAGTGGAGAAAAATTCCTTGTGTGACTGATCACATTTGGCCAAATCAAGCGGTTGTTCTGTTCTGTTCTGTTCTACTCCTCTACTCCTACTCCGCTCCGTTCCGTTCTATACATACCATATTTTTTGGAATGTAAGACGAACCTTTCCCCCCCTAAAAGAGGCTGAAAATTTGGGTGCAACTTATACTCCGTATGTAGCTTTTTGGAAGCTTTTTTCAGCCCCACCGAGGCACTAATGAAGCACTAGCAAGCAATCTTCCCAGCTTTGCCTGCTCCCTCAACTCCCTGAGTGAAGCGGTCTCCCTGCTTTGCTCCGACTCTCAGCTGTTCTTTAGAAGCTTTTTTCAGCCCTAACCAGGTACCAGCCGAGTGAAGCTTTGCCTGCTTTTCTCATTGCTGCTTCCTCTCAGCTGTGCCTTAGAAGCTGTTTTTTATTCCCAAGCAGGGGATAAAAAGCCAGCAAACTAATGTGCAGAAGCTGACCAGACTAAGGATGATAGCCAGATGAATACCTAGTAGGCAGATTTTTTTCCCTATTTTCCTCCCCAAAAACTAAGCTGTGTCTTATACTCTGGTGCGTCTTATACTCTGAAAAATACGGTAATCTAAAAAACTGAAGTCAATCTTGGTGTAGAATGAAATACCTGGACAAATGGGAAAATATGACCTGGGATTGAAAAGAATATTGAATTCCTACCAAGCTAATAACATCCCCTTGATTTTACTGCCTGACTATAAGTTGGTGAGAGACCAGGTCTTTGGGAGCAGAGAAATTAGGTCCTTTGGGTCAAAGCAAATAGCAAAGTTGGAGCATCAGGGTTGCCTCCACTCTGTGGGCCATCAGACTGGTGAAAGCAGAGGTTTCCTGTATAAGATCCTCCCCTTTTGTAGATCCCTGTGATACCCTGATGCTCGTAGAGAAAAAGACGGAGCCTCCTCCCATCCCATCATGTTTCCTAAGTTACCTCTTCTGACTTTTACCAGTTCAGAACTGAAACATGGCAGCCTCTTGCTCTGCCTGATCTTCTGGAAGAGGTGGAGCGCTATGAAGTGTTTGAAGGACTTGGCCATTGTGAGACTTGTGGACTACAGTTCCCAGAATTCCCCATCCAGGATGGCAAAGCTGGATGGTAATCAGCAGTGGCGGCCACCTGGGAGACTAGAGACTAGAGGAATTGACCAGTGGAGCCAAGAGACGAAGAGCTGAGGGGAGGAGCCAAAAGCTGTACAGGTAGTCAACGTATCCTGAAGGTGTGCAGCTTAGTGGCCATTGAAGGGGAGGCAGATGGACTGGAAGATGGCGAAGGCAACCTAAGTGAATGGAAGGAGAAGGCCAGAGGAGCGCTGAACTGGACGGCAGTTAACAGAGGATGGGACTAAGATGGTGGGAGAGCCCGAGTGCTTGGAGTAAAGTGAGCAGAGGGATCTGGACAATAGCAGCCCCATCAGCCATTGGAATTCTGTTAGTTGAAGTCTACAAGTCTTCCAGTTGCCAAAGTTGGAGGACCCTTGACCAGGCAATGCTTAGGTGTTGTTTAAATGAACAATCAGTCTTCCAGTCCTGGAGGGGGGGGCAGTGTTTGGAAGCTGAACTCCATTCACACAAGAGGGTTAAACTCTTGGGGGTGAAGATACAAACCAGGCCTGCAGCTGAAGCTCTTGTTTTTTTCCTTCCTTCTTCTCTTCCTCCTTACAGTGAATGTAACTCTGGATGCAGACACAGCCCATCTTGACCGCCTTGAAGTCTCTGAAGATCGAAAAAGTGCCAAAGGAGTTAAGCCAGTTAAAGGAAAATATCTTGTCTCAGACCCGGTGATATTTGTACATGATCCTTGTGTCCTTGGCTGTCAGAAGTTCTCCACAGGGAGACATTTCTGGGAAGTTATTGTAGGAGGTACAGGAATATGTGGTGTTGGGGTTGCCAAAAAGCCAGTGAACTTAACAAATTTTGATGAGGAGACCAGGAGCTGGAAGTTTCAGAAATGGGAAGGGAAATACTCAGCCATGACTCCATCAAACCTCTATGACCTGTTCCTGACTGAGGAGCCCACAAGGATCCGCGTCTCTCTCAACTGCGAAGGGGGACAAGTGAGCTTTTTTGATGCCAGCACAGCAACTCTGCTCCATACAGTCTCTGATGCTTCCTTGGTTGGAGGGACCCTTCTGGCCTCTTTCTGTTTGTTCGAAGGCGCCTGCATGACACTCCCCTAAAAGAAGGGATAACCATAAACAAAAATTTGGAAAACTCCCTATTTACTAAGCAGGGATCTCCGAAAGCCTTTAGAGCAGAGATTCCTTAGCTTTTTGCTACTTCAGCTTCCTTTATTGTTCTGTGCCACCCTGGTCAGTCAATCAGTCATTATAAAGGAATAACCTGATCAGCATTTCTATTTGTCTGGATAAAAAAAAAATGAAGTGTCCTAGGATCTTTATTGGCTTTAGCATCATGTGTTCAGATGTATCAGTATTAAAGATACCTTACAGCTAAGCCTGTCAATCATGATTTAATATGTCTGTCACAGCTCTTCATCCCATTTATGGATCATGCTTGTTTGTTTCCTGTTAGTTGCAATCAATGATTGTGTAGGTGTCCATAACTCCATATATTCTATAATCATCCCCTTCTTTTTTTCTTTCCTTCCCCCTTTTTTCCTCCAGTTTCCTTTTAACACATAATTGTCATAATCCAAGGAACCCTAGCAGGGCTTCAGCAAGTATTACACTCGATATAAGCTTTATAGCCTCACAGGTATAGGAGGAGGAAGATGTGTTGGATATGTTTGCCACCTTGAGTTATTTGTAAAAATAATAAAGGAGAGATAAAAATAAATAAGGCAGTGAAACTTAACTGATATGGTGACTTTGAATGCTGACAGCAGATCTCTGGAACCCCTCAAAGCATCTGAAGAACTGAAGATTGACAAGCTGCTGTTGACAAAGAAGCAAATGAGGAATCCTAATGAACATACCTAATACAGGTAGTCCTGGACTTACAATTGAGCCCCAAATTTCTGCTCCCAAGTGAGACAGCAGTTAAGTGAGCTTTGTCCCATTTTAACTCTCACGGGGGAAGAAGGGAATGAAAAGGAGGAGGTTTTGGCAGGAAAAAGGAGGGGAGCAGTGCATAGAGAGAGAGGGCGAGAGGGATAGGTGGGTCTTTTGGGGGGCAAACCTGAGGGAGAAGGGAGAGAAGGGAAGTGGGGCCTCCTGGCTCACCTGGCCTCCACCCCACCAAGTGAGGGGGGGAAGCGACACATGAGGACGGGTTGAGGAAAGGGAGAGAAAGGAGTGGGGGGGGGAAGGAGGGAAAAGTGTGTGAGGAAAGGTTGAGGAAGGAGGAGGAGGAAGGAGAAGGAGAGAAAGGGAGGCAGGCAGGGGAATCACGGGAGGAGCAGAGGCAGTGGCAGGAGAGACCAGCAAGCAGGAGGGGGCGGGGGAGAGAGGAGAGAGAGGGAGAACTGGCTGAATAGCCATCTGACCCCCACCCAACCATGTGAGGGAGCTGAGTGGAGTGGCAGCCACAAGGAATGGACTGTACCAGGGGAAGGCGCCTGGATGGTTGGAAAAGAAGGCAAGGGGAATCTATCACATGACTCGGGGACCCTGCAACCGTCATAAATATGAGTCAATAGCCAAGCAACTGAATCTTGATCAAGTAATCATGAGGATGCTGCAATGGTCATAAGTGTGAAACACTCTCATAAAGCACTTTTTAATGTCTATATACATTAAAAATGAGAAATGTTAAAATGCTTATTATTTGACTTCACATATGTCAAATTGGGAGCCACTGATCTAGCCCAACAGACTATCGAAAGGGATGGGGATTACGGCCAGGGTGTCCCAAGGCATGTCAACAAACTCAAGATGGCAGCCAGCTCCGCCTTTTCCCTATATGTAAATAAGGGGTGGGGCTTCCCTCCCTTAGGTCTTTGTTGACTCCCTCTAGGGTTGTTTCTGCTTTGCATCTCCCCACTTCGGAGGAATATTTAAAAGAGATTTAGATGTGAATGTCCTCTAAATGAGGTCTCAGCCCTAAACCTGTTTAGTAGTAGTACTGTAGTTGCAGTCATATTTTTTATTTATTTATTTATTTATTTATTTATTTATTTATTTATTTATTTATTTATTTATTTATTTATTTATTTATTTATTTTTGTGATTTATATGCCGCCATATATAAATGAGATGGAAGTCAGATCCAGTGGGATCTAGTGGTTAAGGCGCCAGGCTAGGAAGAGGAAGACTGAGTTCAAGTCCTGCCTTAGCCATGAAAGCCAGCTGGGTGACTTTGAGCCAGTCATTCTCTCTCAGTCCAACCACCTCACAGGATTGTGGGGAAAATAGGAGGAGGAAGATGCGTTGGATATGTCTGCCACTTTGAGTTATTAGTAGAAAGAATAAAGGCCAGATACACAATAAATACATACCATAGGTATTAGGTAGCCCCCCCTCTTCCCCTCCCTCCCTCCCCCCTCCCCTCTCTTGAATTGCCTGCTGGCATCTTCTTCCACCACCTCTGCTCCTTCGTGGATTCCTCTGCCTGCCCCACAGAAGCCTCTCCTATCCTCCCTATTGCCATCACTCCCTCTCCTTTTCCCCCTTAAGCCTACTTTCCTATCCTCTCAGGCCTCCTTTTCCCCAGGAATCCCTTCCTATCCTATCACAGGACTGTTGTGGGGAAAATAGGAGGAGGAAGATGTGTTGGATATGTTTGCCACCTTGAGTTATTAGTAGAGAGAATAAAGGCAGGATACAAAATTAACTTTGATATGGTGACCTTGAATGCTAACAGCAGCTCTCTGGAACATCTCAAAGCATCTAAACAGCTGAAGATTGAGAAGCTGCTGTTGGCAAAGGAGCAAATGAGTAATCCAAACATACCTAATACAGGTTGTCCTTGATATACAACCAATGGAGCCTCAAATTTCTGCTGCCAAGTGAAACTGCTGTTAATTGAGTGTTGCCCCATTTTAAGTGCATCATGGCAGAAGAAAAGAATGAAAAGAGGTTTTGGCAGGAAAGAGGAGGAGAGCAGGGGATAGAGAGGGTGAGAGGGATAGATAAGTCTCTTTGGGGGGAGAAGGGAAGTGGGGCCTCCCGGCTCATCTGGCCTCCACTCCACCAAGTGAGGGGGGATGAATATAGGTTGAGAACAGGGGGAGAAAAGTGAGGGAATGGAGAAATGAGTGTGGGGAACGGTAGAGAAAAATGTGTATTGACTGAAGAGGAAGGAGAAAGAGATGGAGAGAAAGGGAGGCAGGCAGGGAAATCAACGGAGGAGCAGAGGCAGTGGCAGGAGAGACCAGCAAGCAGGAGGGGGCAGGGGAGAGAGGAGAGAGAGGGAGAACTGGCTGAATAGCCATCTGACCCCCACCCAACCATGTGAGGGAGCTGAGTGGAGTGGCAGCCACAAGGAATGGAGGGTAGCAGGGGAAGGCGCCTGGATGGTTGGAAAAGAGGGCAAGGGGAACCCGGACCCCAGGGAAATGGGGGTAGCATTATATGACCATCTTTCCTGTCACAGTTAAGTGAAGCACTGCAAATTTCCATGGTCCGTGGAGAAACCTTCGTACTTTTGCCGGTGCCCCCTGTTGGAGGAGCTGCTCTGGGACGACCAATGGGCCAGTCCTGGGAGGGTGACTACTACAGCTCTGCAATATGGGACCGGCCGTGGCGGGGCTGGGAATCTCTGCCCTGGGATGGCCTGTGCAACACGCAACTTTGCAGGTGGGGCAATACGCAAAAGGAGCGCAGCCCTCTCCGTCTGGAAGGAAATCATGGCGCTGTTGCCGTGGCGGGGGAGGGGGCGGCGCAAAGGGGCCGAAGCAGCAACTGGGATGGCTGGAAGCTGCAGGAGCGAAGCACTACATGCACCTGCGCGGCATCAGCGTTCCGCCTCGGGATATTTGCGCCAGCCAGTGGGGCAAAGCAGCCCTCGTCTCCTGCTGCTTGGGACTCGGAGTGGTAAATGGCAACTGGTCCGGGGAGCAGCCAGATTTTGCTCTGCAGACGCCAGATCGGCCCCCTGCAAGTTCTGGTCTCTCGAGGAGCCCAGCCGAAGTTTCCTGCACCGCTTCAGCGAGCGCTTCTTGAGAGAGAGAGAGAGAGAGAGAGAATGAGACAGAGAGAATCAGAGAGAGAGAATCAGAATGAGAGAGAGTGTTATGTATGTATCTATTTTGTGCGGGAAATTCAAATGTACAGTGAATTCTGATTGATTCTTGGTCGCCCCTGAAAAGTATATAAAGAGGGCTGTTGCCTGTGTTCCTTTGCTGAAGTCTCACCCTGAATTAAAGAACTGTTGTTACTAGCTTGCTTGTGCCTCTCGTTATTCCCGCGCTACAACATTGGCAACGAAGGTGGGAATGAGGCCACAAGAGGCAATTCAAAAGAGCTTGGAGTTTCAGCCAGGGTGACTAGCGAACATGGAGACACGGCATGTCTGCCTACGTTCCGCCAAAACCCTTCGACCTGACCCGAGAGAAGTGGGGATGGTATCTGACCAGGTTCGAGTGCTCCCTGGAAGCGAGCGAAATGCAAGGGCTCTCTGCGAACAGAAAAAGGGCTCTGTTCTTAAGCCACTGCGGGCCAGACGTATTCGAAATGGCCGAATCCCTCTGCGAGCCAACCCCAGTCCAGACGGTTCCCTGGGACGTCCTTCAGGCCAACCTGAGAGCCCACTACGCTCCCGTCCCATCTAAATTCGTTCAGCACTACGAACTCCGGCAACGAGTTCAAAAAGAAGGGGAGCCGGTCAGTGCTTATGTGGCCGCGCTTCGAAAAGCCGCAATGCATTGTGACTACAGATACTTAGACGACGTGTTGCTTGAACAACTGATTTGTGGGATTCGGGACACCCGGTTACAAAGGCGTCTTCTAGCCAAGCCAGACCTAACGCTAGCCGGCGCGCTAGACGAAGCTCGAGCACACGAAGCATCAACGAAAGCTTCGGAAGCGCTGCAGGGACCCAGTTCAAGCAAAGACGGGCCGAAAACAGCCCCCGTCCATAGAGAAGAGGTGCAAACCAGCACAGAGGAAGAGTCGGACGAGGACGTCTTCCATACAGAAAAGAAATTGAGAGAACAAAGCCGCCGCCACGAGAACTGCTCTAGCTGTGGCGGGGATCATGAGAGACATTCGTGTAAATACAGAGAAGCCATTTGCAGGTGCTGCGACAGGAAGGGCCACCTAGCACGAGTCTGCAGAGCTCAATTTCCGCGTAGTCGAAAGCCACGTGACTACCGCGACTAACCAGAACTGTCTCGTTCAAAACAGCCAATCAAAGATGACGGCGCGAGAAAACGGCGTGAACCTCAAAAGCGGGAGACCTATAGCACGAGAATCAGCCAAGCCAGCACAACCAACGATGAGAAAGTCTACACGAAAGTAGAAATCGATGGCAAATCATGCGAAATGGAAATCGACACTGGGTCTACGTTATCGATCATGTCCTGGTCAACACTCAAGGCACTCCTGCCCAAGCTTCAGAAGAACCAGCTGTCCGTCAGAAAATCCGCCTACTCGACTATCAGGGAAACCGAGTTCCCATTGAAGGCGTGGGCATGTTCTGGGTCACCTACGGCGAGTTCCAGAAAGAGCTGCCCCTGACCATCATCAGCAAGCCCCTACCAAGTCTACTAGGCATGAAATGGTTCCGGGCCCTCGGCATGGGCTTCACGGGCGTTCACAGCATCACTTAAAGAAACCCTGCTTTCGGGACGTTTTCGAAGAGACTCTAGGCAAGTACGTGGGGACCCCCATATCCTTTAATTTAGACCCCAACGTAGCGCCAATCAGACTGAAAGCAAGACAAGTTCCATTTGCTTTAAAGCCCAAAATTGATGCGGAGCTCGACAAGCTCATTAAACAAGGGGTGTTAGTTCCTGTAGACCACGCTAAGTGGGAAACCCCAATAGTCATGCCAGTCAAATCGAATGGCTCAATTAGAATTTGCGCCGACTATAAATGTTCGATTAACAAGGCGTTGCAGCAGAGCGCCTATCTGGTTCCGATAGTCCACCATCTACTACATTCCCTGGGGCCTGGCAAGCTATTCGCAAAACTAGACCTTGCGCAGGCGTACCAGCAACTGCCAGTAGATGACGCTACGGCAGAATCACAGACAATAGTAACTCACAGAGGTGCCTTTAAATGCACCAGGCTTCAGTTTGGGGTCAGCATTGCCCCAGGACTTTTTCAAAGCACAATGGAGCGCCTTCTACAAGGCCTCCCAGGTGTCGTCCCGTATTTCGACGACATTCTGATTAGTGGCCAAGATGAGATTCAGTTAGGCCAGAGGGTTAGACAAGTCCTAACGAGGTTCAGAGAAGCAGGACTTAAACTCAAGCGAACAAAATGCAAGATAGCGGTTCCATCAGTGGAATTCTTAGGCTACAGGATCGACGGCATGGGCATTCACCCCACAGAAAGCAAAGTTAGGGCCATCCAAAGCGCGCCCACCCCCAAGTCAAAATCCGAACTGCAGGCTTTCCTGGGCCTTCTCAATTTCTATACGATGTTTCTGAAACACAAAGCCATCGTTGTGGAGCCTCTGCACAGGCTCCTTGGAAAAAATGTTCCGTGGGTTTGGGGCAAGCGAGAAGCGGCCGCATTCAACGCTGTAAAAAGACTTTTGTCTGAGGACAGTTTCCTCATCCAATACAACTCCGAACTACCTCTAGTATTGGTCTGTGACGCTTCCCCCTTTGGTGTAGGCACAGTTTTAAGCCATAGACTGCCGAACGGGTTAGAGGCGCCCATCGCCTATTACTCTCGCACTTTGTCTAGTGCTGAAAGAAACTATAGCCAGCTAGATAGGGAGGCACTAGCGGCTGTAGCTGGGGTCAAAAAGTTTCACGAGTATTTGTTTGGCCACACTTTTGAACTTATTACGGACCACCAGCCTCTTTTGGGACTTTTGGCTGGAGATAAACCGACCCCGGCTGCTCTTTCCCCACGGATGACCAGATGGTCCATTTTCTTAGCCACGTACTCGTACAGACTGCTCCACCAGCCGGGCAAAACTTTAGGCCATGCTGATGCCCTCAGCCGATGCCCCTTGCCTGAATTGTTGGACAACCCGACCCCGGAAGCCCCAGTTTTACTGCTTGACATTGTTTCCCCAGGCCCCATTTCTTCAAACGAGGTGGCGAGGGTTTCTGCCAGAGACTCTGTGTTGTGCACTGTAATGGGCTGGGTAACGAGGGGTTGGCCTACCAAGGTGGACGGTGGTGACTTTCAATTGTACTTTAACAAAAAAAATGAACTGTCAATGTTGGGGGGTTGCTTGTTGTGGGGAGACAGGGTGGTCATTCCTTCGTGGTTACGGCATAGAGTTTTGGAAATGTTGCATGAGGGACACCCTGGTATTGTTCGCATGAAAGGCCTAGCTCGTAGTTATGTTTGGTGGCCACATCTCGACCAAGATGTCACTGAGTGGGTAGGGAAGTGCAGGCCCTGCCAGGAGTCCCGCCCAGATCTGCCCATAGCTCCCGCTCGTGAATGGGAAAAACCAAAAGGGCCATGGGGGAGGATTCACATTGATTTTGCTGGCCCGTTCCACAGCCAGAACTTCCTTATCATTGTAGATGCATATTCTAAGTGGCTCGAAATCGCCCTGATGCCATCTACCACATCTGAGGCCGTAATCAAAGTACTCAGAAAACTATTCACAACACACGGGTTGCCGGACACACTGGTATCCGACAATGGGCCCCAATTCACGGCAACTCAATTTGAAGGCTACCTAGCAGCATTAGGCATAAGACATGCATTATCCGCTCCTTTTCATCCGGCTTCTAATGGCCTTGCAGAGAGATTTGTAAGAACGGCCAAAGAAGCTCTGTCCCGGCTTGATGCAGGGGACTGGCAGGCTAGAATAGATGAGTTCTTAGCGGTACAGCATGCCACCCCGTGCCCCACCTCGGGCCGCAGCCCAGCTGAGATTTTAATGGGCCGAAAGCTAAGATGCATTCTCGACTGACTGCATCCCAATTACTCCCCCGATAGCTTCAAGGGGGAAGAGGGAGGACTAAGACAATTCCATGAAGGAACACCAGTTTTTGCTAGAAGTTACACCAATGGGCCCTTATGGGTAGAAGGAACCATCGTAGGAATTACCGGCCCAAAGTTATATACAGTCGATATAGGGCATGGTAAAATCTGGAGGAGGCATATAGATCAATTGCATAAACGTTTACAAAACGAAAACCCATGTCCTAACTTTCAAGGTCTTCCTGACACAGCTACCTCAAGTCCGAGTAAGCCAGAATACTTATCTGGCAACCCTGAGTTCCAGCGCCGCCCCAGCGAGCTGACACTCCCAGCCGGAGATAACCACACCTCCGGAGAAATCCAGGAGGTTCCATTGGCGGAGCCGGGAGAGACGGGAGGTCCCTCCGACCGGCTCGACGCCTCGCCAACAACTGAACTGCGCAGGTCAACCAGGATTAGGACATGCCCTGGTCACCTGCGTGATTTTGTATGTAAATATGTAAATAGATAGAATAAGTGCCTTCTGGGAGTGGAGGGGTGTTATGTATGTATCTATTTTGTGCGGGAAATTCAAATGTACAGTTAATTCTGATTGGTTCTTGGTCGCCCCTGAAAAGTATATAAAGAGGGCTGTTGCCTGTGTTCCTTTGCTGAAGTCTCACCCTGAATTAAAGAGCTGTTGTTACTAGCCTGCTTGTGCCTCTCGTTATTCCCGCGCTACAACAGAGAGTGTGTGTGGGGGGAAGAGGGAGAGAGAGAGAAAGAGAGAAGGGGGAGAGAGAGTAGGAGAGAGAGGGGAGAGAGAGAATCAGAGAGAGAGAATCAGAATGAGAGCGAGAGAGCGAGAGAATGAGAGAGAATCAGAATGAGAGAGAATGAGAGACAGAGAAAGAGGCAGAGAATGAAAGAGAGAGAATCAGAGAGAATCAGAGAGAGAGAGAGACAGAATTTATTTATTTATTTATTTATTTTTAAATTTATATACCGCCCTTCTCCCTGAGGACTCAGGGCGGTGTACAGCCAGAATTAAAAAAAACATGAAATACAAATATTAAAAACAATTAAAATTAAAAATTAAAATTAATTTAAAATTAAAAATACAAACCAATTAAAACATTTAAAATTTCTTCTTAAGCCAGCCCGGCTTGCTGGAAAAAGTGGGTTTTAAGGGCACGGCGGAAGGCACTAAGGTCTTGGATTCTCCTTATCTCTGAGGGCAACTGATTCCAGAGGGTAGGTGCCCCCACAGAGAAGGCCCTCCCCCTGGGGGTCACCAGCCTACATTGATTGGCTGATGGCACCCTGAGGAGGCCCTCTCTGTGGGAGCGCACGGGACGATGGGAGGTCATCGGTAGCAGCAGGCGGTCTCGAAGATAGCTAGGCCCGATGCCATGGAGCGCTTTAAAGGTGATAACCAACACCTTGAAGCGCACCTGGAAGACCACTGGGAGCCAGTGCAGCTCGCGCAGGAAAGAGAATGAAAGAGAATCAGAGAGAGAATCAGAATGAGTGAGAGGAGAAAGAGAGAGAGGGGGAGAGAGAGAAAGAGAGAGGAGGGAGAGTGCCTAAAGGACCCCATCCCGTCACTGGGAGTCCAGGCGCTTCAGCAAGCGGCGCGCTGGATTCGTATTAGTGGGACGCGGGATTTAAAATTGTGAATTTGGTGGTCCCTGAGGTCCAAAAGGTTGGGGACCCCTGGACTAGAAGACCTCCAAGGAACATTCCAGCTCTATTGTGATTGATGATTGATTGATTGATTGATGTCCCCTCCCCGGTCGTGGCAACAGCACCATTATTTCATTCCAGACGTTGAGGTCTGCGCTCCTTTTTTGCGTCTTCTACCACTTGCAAAGTTGCTCATTGCACATGCCTGCCCAGGGCAGAGATTTCCAGCCCCGCCACAGCCAGTCCCATATTCCAGAGCTGTAGTAGTCACACTCAGAGGACTGGCTCGTTGGTCATCCCAGAGCAGGTCCTCCAACAGGGGGCACTGGCAATAATACTAAGATTTCTCTACGGACCACCAAAAGTTTCTTGTGGACCACCACCTGTTGTGCATTACAATGCCTTCTGCTTTGCCTTTCCACCTGTAAGCAAGCTACGGGGTCTCCCAGTACAGGGGTGTTGATGTTGGGTGAATCTTGGAAAATTAAGTAGTTTTCAGATTCAAAGGGTGGTGGTGGTGATGGGCTGTCTGTAAAATAAAACCAGGTAATGGCACACACTTGAAAGTAAGTCAGGAAGCCTGTAATTGTGGAGTCTGTCTGGCAAGAACAAAGGCTGCTTATTCACAGGAAATATGCATGTGTAAAGCTTGTAACAATTCTGAGTAGTTAGAAAGCTGATAAAAGTAACTAGAGTTAGGCAAACTACAGACCTCAGCTAAAAGTTAGGAATAGAGATGGCCTGCAGCAAATCAAAGGTGCATTAGATAACTCCTGGAGGATTCATTAGCCAAGGCTTAGGAATAGGGACAGCTAGAGACCAATTAAACAAACTGTAAAATTATTAGTAAAATGTTTATTAGATGATATTTCTTACTATCCCGCCTTGTCCCGCCTTCTTCTTTAGTGAAAATGTATAAAGCTTTCTTCATCCTTTGTTCTTGGCTCTCTTGGCATTTTGGCCAGGAGCCCTTTTCCTTGGGGTACCCCAATAAAAAGCAATCAAAACCTGCATCTCGTGTCTGACGTCCTTCATTGGCCTCAGCACCAGGCTCAGACCCCAATTGGGGACAACAATTAGTTAGGAACAGAATTGTTACCTAAGAGTGTCCATTAGTGTAAAAAAAAAGGATGCTACACCAAGATATAGAGAAATGTTTTCAGTGATTTTATTAGTTAGAATACAGTAAAATTAAAAAATTAGATAGGATTTTGCTATACAGTACTTCTCTTTAACACACTAGATGATAAAATGTTAAACTTCCTAGGTTGAAGGTTTTCCTGCAACATAAATATGGGATATCAAAAAGGGATTTAGATGTGAATGTTATGGAAATTTGGTCTCTATAGTTTCCAGGCCCTAAATCTGTTTAGTAGCATCATAGTAGCCTCAATCCTATTAGTGATTCCTTCCTTCCTTCCTTCCTTCCTTCCTTCCTTCCTTCCTTCCTTCCTTCCTTCCTTCCTTCCTTCCTTTGTTCCTTTCTTCCTCCTTCCTCCCTCCCTCCCTCCCTCCCTCCCTCCCTCCCTCCCTCTCAACACAGAAGGGTTTTCACCTGGTGCCAAAATGAGGCCACTGTGGGTGCCAACTGAGGGTCTCTGGGGAGGACATTCCATAAATGAGGTGCCACCTCTGAAATGGCAAGATAAAGGAAGGGGCTTGGGAGTGTCCATGTCCCCTTGGGGAGCCCATTGTGACTAAGGAAGCCTCCCCCAAAAGCCCTTGAACAAAGGGGCTATAACATGTTCTCCACCCACCAGATTCCCTCCCCTTCTTAGGTTGGCCTGAGACTCCTAATGGCTCTTTCTATCCATCTTTTGCCTTAAGGGAGAGCTAATTGGTCAAACTTGAAGATTTCCATCCAGCAAATGATCCCATTCCACATTCTATATATTGCATAATCCACAAGGTAGTCTTTGCCCAATTTTGGAACTTTTCCTGATCCATTTCTTGATTGGCTGGCTGGGAAAGGGACAGTCCAGGCAGGTCTTCCTTTGCCAGATATTCATATTAGAAGTTAGGGGAAGGATTATAATTTCTGCATTCTCCTTTATCTGTGAGACATCCTATCGATTGCAGCATTGGCTTTGGGGTTTTATCAAGGGTTTCTCCCAGTTTCTGTCATGCCAACTTTACTCCATTCCGTTTCTGTCCCATAAATATTTAGTTCTTTCTATTTTTTAAAAAAGCATTTTCCCCTGTAACAAGTGGCTGGCTGAATAATAATTGGTGGTGAATCAGCCCCATAGATGTCCCTTTCTCCCCAGGATTTTTCAGTATCTTTCCCTTTAGCAGGATACTTGGATCAGTAATTGATTGGGGGTTCTGTCCTAAGAATATTTGCTTCTCCCCAGATTTTAAAAAGATTTTATCCCCAGATTTTAAAAAGCAGCACTATTTCCTGCAGCTGTTGATAAAAATAGGATCACCAACATGATCGCCAACGTCCGATGAAGGAGAAGGAGGAGAAGGAGAAGAAAACAAGAAGATTATTTTGAAAACTCCCCCCCCCTCTTTGACGACCAGATTGGGCCAATAATAATTGATTGGGGGTCCGTCCTGTGAATGTTTGCTTCTCTCCAATTTGTTGTTTTTAAAACACTTTTTTCCCCTTTAAGAAGCCAATGGAGCTGACCGCAAGAGGAACAACAATTCATTTCGGTTTCCTGCCTAGGCACAGCCCAAAGTCACCTGATTTGGAGGAAAAGATGCAAAACTAACTTTCTCTTTCCTTTCCCGGCGGAGGAGGCGGCGATGGCGGCCGAAGCGTCCTTGCCTGTTTTGCTGGAAGAACTCACCTGCTCCATCTGCCTGGACTATTTCCAGGACCCTGTGCTCATCCCGGAGTGCGGCCACAACTTCTGCCGGACCTGCCTGACCCGCAGTTGGGGGACGTCGGAATCGGAGGCTTCCTGCCCCCAATGCAGACAGACCTTCGCGCCCCGCAGCCTCCTCCCCAACAGGCAGCTGGCGCGGGTAGCTGAAGTGGCCGGGCGATGCGGAGGTCCTAGGGACGAGGAAGGAGGGAGCCTCTGCCCAAAGCACCGGGAGCCCCTCAAGTTCTTTTGTAAGGACCACGAGACCCACATCTGCGTGGTCTGCGACCGATCCAAAGAGCACAAGGGCCACTCAGTGATCCCTGCGGAGGAGGCTTTCCCGGAATACCAGGTAGGAGTCAGCCAGGAGGAATCGCTGCGGAGGGGCATCCAGATCCTTGGTCTTCCTGGCAATCCTTAGACCAATTTACTTTTTCTGTTGTCCACAAACTGGATTTAGCCTGGCGCAGATGCGAATTAGAACCAGACTGGAGAGGCGGCTCAAGGGACTTTTAATGACATTTAAACATTTAAATTTTATAGAGTTAAGATTAAAGTTCCTTGACAGGAGTTTCTTTTGATTTGAAGTGTTGGACCTTATGATTCTTGATGAAGTACTTTTGGCCTCGGCCATTCCTTTAACAAACTTCCCTAATTCCAACCTGAGACCTTCACCTCCTGCTTTATCCTCTGTGGCTGCAATTTTTTTGAAGACAGATTTACCATAGTCTTTGAATTACAACTATTCGTTTAGTGACCTTCTCACATGCAAAGTCAATTGGGAAGCCAGAATCACTTCACAACTGTGTTACTAAAAGTGAACAACTGCAGTGATTCACTTAACAACTGCAGCAAGACCTTGGAAATTTAAAAACAGAACAGGATTAAAAAAAACAAGGAATAAAAATTGACTGGTGGCCATATTTGCAAATTAGGACAAAATATAAAAAAGACAGGGAACAATATGGTATACACAGAGAACAATTGGAATTGGATATTATTAGGACCAGGAGAAAAAATGATCACAAAAATGTATAATTTTCTGTTAAAATTTAAAATGGAAGAAGAAACCGTGAAGGAAACAATGATTAGCTGGGCAAGAAATTAGCTGGGCTATAACATTCATTTGGATCAATGGGATAAATTATGGGAGAGAAACTATAAACTAACAATGTCAGCTGCTTACAAGGAGAATCTTTATAAGATGTTTTACCGATGGCACCTGCCACAAGCGAGATTTGCAAGGATGTTCTCAAAACAGGTCCCTGGATTGTTGGAAATGTGGCCATAGCCGAGGGATCTTCTACCACATGTTCTGGACCTGCCCTAAGATTAAGAAATTTTGGTGGAAGATAAAAAAATGGCTGGAAGAGATAACTGGGTGGAAGATAGAAAGAAAACCGGAACTATTCCTCCTCGGTATTTAAGAAGGGAAAATGGGAAAAAAATTACAATATATCACATTACACATACTAACTTGCATAGCACAAAATTGGAAACAACCGGATATCCCCTCCAGACCAATTTATAATTTTAAAAAATTATGGCTGCGCAGAAATGGACAGATTATCTATGGAAATTAAAGAAAGGGAAGACCCCAAGGACTATTTAATTTGGAATAGATGGTATTCCTGGCTGGAGAGTAAATCTAAAATGTAAGCAGTATTTTGTTACGAAACCGAATTATGAATAGAAGATATTGTAACTTAAATAAGGATGTAAGTTAACATAGATAGAAGTAGAATTTGTGTATGGAAGTTAATTAGGATAGAGATGCCAATATAGAAAAGCTGTTACTAGTGCGTAGGTTTTGATGTGTTTCTTTTTGTTTGTTTGTTTTTGTTGTGTGTTATAGTTTTTTATTTTTTGTTCTTTTCTATTTTTTGTACTGTATATTTTAATGTTTGAAAATTTAATAAATATTATTTTTTTAAAAAAACAACTACAGCAAGAACATCACTTAACTGTCTTGCTTAGCAACGGAAATTGCCTGTAGGGGGAAATAGGCTCCCTTTGCCAGCTCCCTTTCCACATTTGCTCTAGAACGAAATTGTCATTCCTCCAAAGTCTTGAGTGGAGACCCCGAAAAACACTCCTGCTGGATCAGGCCAAACGTTCATTTCTCAGTGATGCTTCTGGATGACTGCAACCAGGAGACTCAGGCAGCTCTCTTTAATGCCATTACAGATAGTCCTCGACTTAAAACCATTCGTTTAGTGACTGTTGAAAGTTACAACGACAATGAAAAAAGTGACATGTTTTTCACCCTTATGATCATTGCAGCATTCTGTGGTCACATGATCAAAATTTGGACGCTTGCCAACTGCCATGTATTTATGACGATTGCATATATCTTCTAACTGGGTCTTCCCTCCGATGTAATTCTTTATGGGAAAGAAACTCAAAATTTGTATTTTTCAGATCAAGGTGGAGGATTGCCTGAAGGCTCAGAAGGAGGAGAAAGAAAAAATAGCTACATACAAAGGAGACACAGAGCAAACAGTGCAGGAGATGCTTGTAAGTATTGATCCAACGGTGAGGAGGTTCTGAGCATTAATAATAGGAAGGAAAACACCGTCTTCCATCTTTGATAATAGGCAGCCTGTGTTTTAGTACAAATTCTGACTTAAATGAAATTCAAGTTAAAGGCAGTGTTAGGGCACAGAACTTGGTCTTAACCTGGGGACTTAGATGTCACCATTGGCTAAATGAGTCACAGTTGGGTTAAGTGCCCCTATCCCATGAGCTTTGTTTTATACAATGGGTTTGTTTTGTTTAATAAATTAATGCAAACCATATTTCATCCTATTGAAAAAAGTGTGAACGCAAACATTTTTCTATCTCTTTTTTGGGAATCCCTGATTGCCAAGAAAATTTTCATGAGAGGTCATTAAACTAGAGCCTTTTAAAAAAAAACCTTTCCCCCCTACGGTTTTTAATATCAAATGGGTTTTTTGTCTCCTTCAGATATTCTCCCACCTCAGTTCTGGATTCTTCAAGGAATCTTTTAATTATTATAACAATTAAAATAAAAGTAAAAATAATTAAGTAAAACAATTAAAATAAAATAAAAGTATGTCTTTTGTCTTTCTTGTTCTAGGATCTCATTGAAAAAATGAAAAAAAATGTAGTGGCTGAATTCAGAGAGCTACATCTCTGGTTAGAAGGACAGGAGAAGCTTCTATTGACTCAGATGGAAGAAACAGAGAAGGATATTATGGCAAGAAAGGAGAAGGGTTTGGCCAACCACATGGAGGAACTGGGCTCTCTTGACCATCTCATCCAGGAGATAGAAGAGAAGCTTCAGCAGCCAGCCAGCAAACTCTTACAGGTCAGGCAGGAAGTAGAGATCATAGAATCCCAGGGCTGGAAGGGACCTTGGAGGTCTTCTGGTCCAATCTTCTACCCAAGGCAGGGGACCTCATAACCATCCCCCAAAAATGGTTGTCCAAACTATTATTGGAATCCTTCAGTGATGGAGCACCCAAAACTCAGGGAGGCAGGCTTTTCCACTGATAAATATTTGTCACTGTCAGGAAATTCTTCCTTATTTTAGCTTGCATCTCCAGATGAGCTTCCACCCCTTTTCCCTATGAGAGCCCTTCAAGTGTTGGAAGATGGCTCTTGTGTCTCCCCTAAGCCTTTTCTTCCTTAGGCTAAGCATACCGAGTTCCCTTAGCCATTCATTGTATGGTTTGACTTCCTGGCCTCTTACCATCTTCATTGCTCCTCTCTGCATTCTTTAGCCCCTCCATAGAATACTCTTTTTGACTCTTTCCTTTTTTTTTCTTTCATAAATTTAATCAAAATTATAATAGTGAAAAGTACCAATGGAAATAAAGAAAATAGGGAAATGGAGAAGGAAAAGAATGGGAAAGATGTGTAGGATAAAGGAAAAAGAAAAAAAATCAACTTTTTTTCTGCACAGTAAAATACAAAATAAAATTACAGCCTCAACGTTTTAATTTTGCATATTTAGTAATTATTAGCCATGTCTATAAAAACAGATTAGTTTAATAAGCAAAACCAAGCATCAAGAATTCATTTTTTTCTATCTCGAGCACAAAGTTTAGAAGCAGCTTCCAAGTAGAAACAACAGGTTATATCTAATTAAAGCAGTCAATTTTTTCATTTTTTCTAGCTCCATCATTTTTTCCATCTGTTTTTCTCTTGTGGGGATTGATATATATGTCCATGTCTGCATGTAGGATTCTGGCTGCATTTGACCAAGTTCAAAATCTTTTTTTTCAACTCCTCATTTAGTAAACTTTTTGACTCTTTCTATGGAAAGGAAACTGGAAGGTATGAAGACTACAGGTAGTCCTTGACATATCAGCACACTTGGACTCGAAATTTCTGTTGCTGAGTGAAACAGTTGTTAAGTGAATTTTTTCCCATTTTATGACCTTACTTGCCGCTGTTGTTAAGTGAATCTCTGCAGTGGTTAAGTTAGTAACATGGTTGTTAAATGAATCCGGCTTCCGCATTGACTTTGCTTGTCAGAAGGTCACAAATGGTGATCACATGACCCCAGGACGCTGCAACCGTCATAAATATGAATCGGTTTCCAAGTGGCTGAATTTTGATCATGTGACCATGGGGATGCTGCAAGAGTCTTTTTTTTTTTTTAAAGTTTATTTATTTATTACACAGTAAAACAATACAAGACATACAACACTTATATACAAGACTCTTTTTACAGCTTTTTTCGTAGTGGTCCTTATTATTTACTATTTCCACAAATTTTACTTCATCTTATTCCAAATTACTATCTGTCCCCATCATTTCATTTACAATATATTTCTCTTTTTCATTTCAATCACTAAATTGTATTTTATCAATTTTTCCCATTATTTTTGGACATTTCTTGATCTCCCCCTTATTTCTCTTCTTCATTTTTCCTTCCCTCCAACCACTCATACCATCTATACCAAATTTTATAGTATTCTGTATCCTCTTTTTCTGCAAGAGCCTTAAGTGTGAAAAATGATCATAAATAATTTTTTTCAGTGCTGTGGTAACTTCGAAAGGTCACTAAATGAACTGTTTGGTCAAGGACTACCTGTAAGGGCTAATATTAGGGATACATAATGTAATTCAGAAAAAGCAGGAATTCAAAGTTCTGGTCAATTGTCTATATATTCTTCACGATTTTAGGAATGCCTGCTTAGGGTTCCTATCCCCTTTTGGGGGATATGGCGGTGGGTGTTCTTTGTAGGGTCTCCCCCTCCCCTTAAATCTCCAGGCCAAGGAGAAACTCAACACTGATCACCTTCTCCAAAGTATTATCACCACCTGGATTTTCCAAAGTGCCTTCATTCTGGAAGCATAAATGCAGGGGATTTTTTTATCCTATTGATGCACTATTTTGTTTTTCAAATAGTCTTTTCTTTTTGCTATCATGTTTTATATATAAATATATATCTTCTGTAATTGTGTTGGATTCAATCTGGGTCTAATTTTTCTTAGACAAGAAAGTAAAAACAATACCACTCTAAAAAAAGGGGGGGGGGAAGAGCAATGGATTTTTTTAAAAAAATGGAAGTATTTTGTATGTCTGTTAGTGTCTGGTTGTCTAGACGTTTCACTTATGTATTTTGTGACTGTAAGAATTTAATTTTCTGCCTAGGAAATGGCTCCTTTCAGTGCTTTGTCTCTTTATTTTTTAGGACATTGGAAGCATCTTGAAGAAGTAAGTAAATCCACCCTTTTCTTTACAGACTCAGAGATCAGCAGATCCTCCAGCAGTTTTCCTATTTTGGAAAGGTCTTTCTTTATTTCGCAGTATTTTAATGTAAAGACAATGTACTGTATTTCAGGCCTTCGTAGATATTTGCTCAGACAAATTCAACACAATATAATTAGTAATATTTGACATTATTAATTATTATGTTAGTTGCACACTCAGCCAGAGGTTTAGATTGAATTTGCCTTTTTAGCCACCTATTGAGTCCTTCCCAAGAAGAGACAGATGTTTGATGGTTTTGAAAGTATCATTGTAGGATGTAAGCTCTTCCAAGTAATGCAACTATCATAAATACATGCTAGTTTGCCAATTCACCGAATTGTGATGACAGGGACACTGTGACAGATGTTAAGTGTGAAAATGGTTGTAAGTCAGTTTTTTGAGAGCCGTTGTTACTGGTTGCTAACAAATAGTCATATTGGCAGGTTGATAATGGTTACAGGAACTGGGCATGGCAAGTGAAGAGAAGGACCAGGGGAGGCATGATAGCAACAGTCTTCCAATATTTGAGAGGCTGCCACAGAGACGAGGGGGTCAAGCTATTTTCCAAAGCACCTGAAGGCCAGGCAAGGAATAATGGATGGAAACTGAACAAGGAGAGATTCATCCTGGAAATAAGGAGAAATTTTCTGACTGAGGAGAATGAACCAATGAAACAGCTTCCCTCCAGAAGTAGTGGGAGCTTCATCACTGGAAGTTTTCAAGAAGAGGCCGGACTGCCATCTTTTTTTTTTTTTTTTTAATTTGATTTATATGCCGCCCTTCTCCGGAGAGTCAGGGCAGCTTACAATGCGTTAAGCAATAGCCTTCATACTTTTGTATATTTTATACAAAGTCAGCTTATTGCCCCCACAAACTGGGTCCTCATTTAACCTACCTTAGAAAGGATGGAAGGCTGAGTCAACCTTGAGCCTGGTAAGATTCGAACCTGCAGTAATTGCAGGCAGCTGTGTTAATAACAGGGTGCATTAACCACTGTACTACCAAGGCTCCTAAACAGTGTTTATCCCACTCAGAAACAGTGTGGGGTCTCCTGCTTGGGTGGTGAGGGTGGGTGCTGGACTAGATGACCTACAAGGTCCCTTCCAACTCTGTTATTCTGTTATTTTGTCTTGCCAGATACCAGGCTAAGGAAACATATGAGAATCCGGTGGATTTACTTGTAGAGCCGAAGTGGAGAATCTGGGATTACAGTGATATCCCTGCACTTCTGAAAAGGGCCATGAAAAAACTGAGAGGTAAAAAACAGCCGCTGGGGTTTTACCCTGGATGACATTTTGAGCATCCAAGAGAGATTCTGGGCCGGTGTCACATGGATCAAAGAGGGATCAATTTCAGGATCAGCGGAAGAGACACCCTCATTTCTCTGTGGAAGGGCCTCTTGTCTTGGCACCAGGAGGGGAAGAGGAGCTTTCTGGTTTCTCCCATTAAAGATGTGCTATCTAAAAACGGGAACTATTAGCTACTCATAGTTGACCATTTAGATATGGTCCTCGACTTACAACAATTCACTTAGTGACCATTCACAGTTATAATGGATGGCACTGAAAAAAGTGACTTCTGATCGTTTTTCACACTTATGACCATTGTATTATCACCACAATCACATGATTTACTTTTGGATGGTTGACAAAGGGTTCATATTTATGACGGTTGCAGTGACCATCTTTTATGTTCTTCTGACAAGCAAAGTCAATGGGGAACCTGGCACCAGATTCACTTAACTGAGTTACCAATTTAACAACTGCAGTCATTCACTTACCCGATTTCTCACTTAGCAACATAAATTCTGGGCTCAATTGGAGGCATAAGACGAGGCTACCTGTATTCTTTGTATCCCAAATTTATGTGCACTGATCACTGGGGAAGCAGAATAAGCTTCCACTAAGTATAATGGAATCTATACAGGTAGTTCTTGACTTACGACCTCAGTTGAAAAGCTGAAAATTTCTGTTGCTAAGCAAGACAGTTGTTAGGTGATCTGTGCCCCATTCTAAGAACTTTTTTGCCAGAGTGATTCAGAAAATCATGACAGTTAAGTGAATTGTGGTTGATAAATGAATCTGGAATCTTCCCCCATTGACTTTGCGTGTCAGAAGCTCCCCAGGAAGGTTGCAGAGGACAATCTCAGAATCATGGGATGCTGCAACCATCATAAATACAAGCTGGTTCCCAGTGCCCGAATTTTGATCACGTGACTGGGGAGGCTGCAACAGTCATAAGTGTGAGAACCGGTCGTGAATCACTTTTGTCAGTACCGCTATAACTTCACTACACAAATAGTTGAGAACTACCTGTATACGGAATTTATAGTAGAATATATTTATACCTGATGGAATATATATAGCCACCAATGACATTTTGGTTTCTAGCTTTCCATATTCCTTATTTCCTGAGTTGAGACCAAGGAAAGCAAACCAGGGAATCTGAGGGAGGCCCTTCTGTTGCTCCAATTCCAGGGATGAAATGCTGAATTCCTCCCTTTTCTTCCCCAGATACTCTGGAAAGTGGACTTCAACTACAGGAAGGTAAATATGAGTTATAGGAATTGGAATTCCTTGCTATTTTATGCTCTGATGTCAGTAACGTGAAGAGAAACATAATAGATCAATAAAAACAAAAAAATATAGGATTAGGTACCTTAAAGATTATGATGATCCAGTAAACTTCAAAGGTTTTATGATTTATGAACTATTACTTGCCATTTATATTTTATATGGCATACAATACGTACAATATGAGCTAATGCAGCGGAGAGAAATTCCTTGTGTGTCTGATCACACTTGGCCAAATAAACCTGTTGTTCTGTTCTATTCTATTCTGTTCTACTCTACTCTACTCTACTCCACTCCACTCTCCACTCTACTCCATTCTGTTCTGTTTTGTTCTGTTCTGTTCTATACAATACATAATCTAGAAAGTTGAAATTTATCTTGGCGTACAATGAAATATCTGGAGAAATGGGAAAATATGGACTGGGACTGAAATGAATATCAAATTCCTAGCAAGATAATACCGTAAATCCTGTTGATTTTACTGCTTGGCTGTAAGTTGGTGAGAGACCAGGTCTTTGGGAGCAGAGAAATTAGGTCCTTTGGGTCAAAGGACATAGGAAAGTTGAACATCAGGGTTGCCTCCACTCTGTGGGCCATCAGACTGATGAAAGCAGAGGTTTCCTGTATAAGATCCTCCCCTTTTGTACATCCCTGTGATACCCTGATGCTCACAGAGAAAAGGGCGGATCTTCCTCACATCCCATTATTTGTCCCAAGTTACCTCTGGGGGATCCTTCTGACTCCTTCAGAATTGAAACATGACAACCTCTTGCTCTGCCTGATCTTCTGGATTAATGCTCCAGGTAGAGTCCCTTCCAGCAACTCAGTGAAGGCAAAGCCAACCACTCTTCCCTCCCAATCCCATTAATCCCATCTGCAAGATGGAAGCTAAAGACAATTGTGCAGGGAGGCCAGAAGAGGTGGAGCATTATGAAGGGTTTGAAGGACTTGGCCAGAGATCTTCACCCTTGGCCATTGTGAGACTTATGGACTTCAGTTCCCAGAATTCTCCAGCCAGCATGGCAGAGCTAGAGAGCAATCAGCAGGGTGGCGGCCACATGGGAGACTAGAGACTAGGGGAATTGACCAGTGGAGCCAAGAGACGAAGAGCTGAGAAGTGGAGTCAACAGCTCCACTTTTATTCAATGGTTCCTGAAGGCTTGCACCTGAGTGGCAGCTGAAGGGGAGGCAGATGGACTGGAAGATGGCGAAGGCAACCTAAGTGAGTGGAAGGAGAAGGTCAGAGGGGTGCCAAGCACGCCGGCAGTTAACAAAGGATGGGACTAAGACAGTGGGACAGCTTGAGTGCTTGGAGAAAAGGGAGCAGCACCATCAGGGAAATTCTGTTAGTTGAAGTCCACAAGTCTTACATTTGCCAAAGTTGGAGGACTCTTGACCAGACAATGGCTTAAACACTTAGAAGGGGTGTTTGGAAGCTGAACTCCATTCACAGTAGAGGCTGTAGGGTAAAGACATAAACCAGGCCTGCAGCTGAAGCTCTTGTTTTTTTCCTTCCTTCCCTTCCCCCTTACAGTGAATATAATTCTGGATCCAGACACAGCCAATACTAGCCGCCTTGATGTCTCCAAAGATCGAAAAAGTGTCCAAGGACTTAAGCAAGTTAAAGCAATATATAATGACTCAAAGGGCAAGAGATTTGTATATCATCCTTGTGTCCTTGGCTGTCAGACGTTCTCAACAGGGAGACATTTCTGGGAAGTTATTGTAGGAGGTACAGCAGGATGGGGTGTAGGGGTTGCCAGCAAGCCAATGAACATAACAAATGTTGATAAGCAGACCATGCGGTGGGAGTTTTGGAAATGCGGAGGGGAATACACAGCCATGTCTCCGTCAGAAAGTTCTGAGTTGGTCCTGACTGAGGAGCCCACGAGGATCCGCATCTCCCTCAACTGCGAAGAGGGACAAGTGAGCTTTTTTGATGCCAAGACCGCAGCTCTGCTCCATACATTCTCAGATGCTTCCTTGGTTAGAGAGACCCTTCTGCCCTCTTTCTATTTGGGCGAGGGCACCCACTTGACATTCCCCTAAAAGAGGGGACCTCCATAAACAAAACTTTGGAAAAATCCCTATTTGCCATGTCTGAAAGCCTTTAAAGCACCTATGTAGTATCTCTATGCTGCACAGAATTGCTTGCAGTTCAGTGATGGGTTTCAAAAATTTTCGCTACTGGTTCGGTGGGCGTGGCTAGGTGGGGCATGTGACTGAGTGGGCATGGCCAACTTGACTTCACTCACACTCATGCCCGCTCAGTCACATGACCCCCTCACCAAGCCACGCCCACAGGAAAAGGTAGGAAAATCTTTGGAATTGCCACCTATCTACCCCCACCCTTCCTTCACCAGTCGCCCCCAGTTCCCCTCCTTTAGCAGCCCCAGCCCTACCCCCCCTTCCTTCCCCATGACTGCCTCTTTGTTCACGCTGCTTACCTTCCATGGCGATGCCAAATAACACTCTTTTTCCTTCTTGCTTTAAGCCACTCTGCCCCTTATTGAGTAACTGTAATAGAAAAAGGCAATCTAGTGTAGTGATTAAGAAATCAAGCTAGAAACCATGAGTTCTAATCCTGCCTTAGGCCAAAAGCCAGCTGGCCCATCTTGGACCAGTCACTCTCACTCAGCCCTAGGAAGCGGGCAATGGCAAGCCACCCCTGAATCTTTACCAAGAAAACTGCAAGGAGATTCATCTAGAGAGCCATCAGGGGCAACAATCTGAGGCACCCCAAAAATGACTTTGATGTTGAGTTGGGAGTGAGATCCAGTTTGGTCTAGTGGTTAAGGCGCCAGGCTAGAAAGAGGAAGACTGAGTTCAAGTCCTGCTTCAGCCATGAAAGCCAAATGGGTGACTGAGTCATTTAGTCTCAGTCCAATCCACCTGACAGGATTGTTGTTCTGGGGAAAATAGGAGGAGGAAGATGTGTTGGATATGTTTGCCATCTTGAGTTATTTGTAAAAATAATAAAGACAAGATACAAATAAATAATGAGAGTGAAACTTAACTCTGATATGGTGACTTTGATTGCTAACAGCACTTCTCTGGAACATTGCAAAGTATCTAAACAACTGAAGATTGACAAGCTGCTGTTGGCAAAGGAGCAAATGAGTTATCGAAACATACCTAACACAGGTTGTCCTTGATTTACAACCACAATTAAGCCCCAAAATTCTGCTGCCAATTGAGACGCTATTGAGTTTTGCCCTGTTTTAAGTGCATCATGGGGGAAGAGGGAGAAGGGAAGGTAACAGGAGGTTTTGGCAGGAAGGAGGAGAGCAAGAGAGAGAGATGGTGAGAGGGAGCAGAGAAGGGAGAGAAGGGAAGTGGAGCCTCCTGGCTCATCTGGCCTCCACCCCACAGAATGAGGGGGGAAGCAAGGCATGAGGAAAGGTTGAGGAAAGGAAGAGAAAGGAGTGGGGGGGAAGGTAGGGAAAAGTGTGAGGAAAGGCTGAGAAAGGAGGAGGAGGAAGGGGAAAGATAGATGGAGGGAAAGGGAAGCAGGCAGGGGAATCAAGGAAGGAGAAGAGATAGGGGCAGGAGAGACCAGCAAGCACCAGGGGAGAGGGAGGAGAGAGAGAAGGATGGACCAGCAGTCTGAACCCCACCCCACCATGTGATCTGCCTGCTGAAAGGAGACTCCAGAAGGGACTGGCTGGAAGGACAAGACAGCAGAGTCCAGCTGAGTAGGGCAAGTGGAGGTGCCTGAGCAAAGGGACCAGAGCTGAGTGGCAGCCACAAGGAATGGACTGAAGCAGGGAAAGGCGCCTGGATGGTTGGAAAAGGGGGCAAGGGGAACGTGGACCCCAGCGACCCTCTTGGGGGTAGCGCTACATGACGATCTCTCCTGTCACAATTGTTAAGTGAATCACTGCAGTTCTTTTTTTTTTATTTTGATTTATATGCCGCCCTTCTCCGGAGACTCAGGGCGGCTTACAATGTGTTAAGCAATAGCCTTCATTCTTTTGTATATTTATACAAAGTCAGCTTATTGCCCCCACAACTGGGTCCTCAATTTACCTACCTTAGAAAGGATGGAAGGCTGAGTCAACCTTGAGCCTTGGCGAGATTCGAACCTGCAGTAATTGCAGGCAGCTGGTCTTAATAACCAGCTTAATAACAGGGTGCCTTAGACCACTGTACTACCAAGGCTCTTGGTAGTACAGTTCTTAAGCTAGTGACACATTTGCTAAGTGAATCTGGCTTCCCCATTGACTTTGCTTGTCAAAGGGGGATCACATGACCAGAAGACATTGCAACCATCATAAATATGAGCCAATTGCCAAGCGACTGAATGTTGATCAGGTAATGAAGGGGATGCTGCAATGGTCATAAGTGTGAAAATCTGTCATAAGACACTTCAACGTCTATATACATTAAAAATGACTAATGTTAAAATGTTTGACTTCCGCAGACCCCAACTTGAGAGCCACTTATCTAGCCCACAGAATCTCAAAGGGATGGGGATTAGAGCAAGGGTCTCCCAAGGGAGGTCAACAAAGTCAAGATGGCACCCAGCCCCGCCTTTAACCCATATGTAAATAAGGGGCGGGGCTTCTATCCCTTAGGCCTTTGTTGACTCCCCCTATGGTTGTTCCTGCTTTGCAGCATCTCCCAGCTTCTGAGGGAGCAGGGCCTTTGAAAGAGGGGACTGTGAGAATCAAATGGGAAGGTTCCTCCCCTTTTTGTGTGGGTAGGGAAGGAGGAAATGTGGATGGAGCTATGGGGAAGGAGAGGCTAGAAGCGAATTTTAGAGGCAGTTTGGCAGTGGGTTTCTCTTGGAAAATTAGGCCTGCAAAGTTGAAGGACTTAACACCCAGCCTTTGCCAACCCATAGCAGGTCTAGTTTGCCCAGCCAAATTCAGACCAGGTAAGTGTACCTGAGCTTGTAAGCATGGTTGCAAGGGAGGAAAATACCTGTAGACCTAAATGGGAGGTACAAACTCAGGGGTTTAATAATAATTACTAATTATCCCTTGACTAATACGTCCTTGAATATGAAATGAAGTTACTCACAGACCCACTTACAAATCACTGAAGGGTTGCAGAATTAGGGAAAAAATAAACTTTGCTGAGTTGAGTTTTAATCCTGGTGATATTATGAACATGTCCATGCAATTTTCTTGGTACCATGAGGGTGGTTTGCCATGGCCTTTACCTGGAAGATTTAAAGTTTCTTTTACTTATAGCTACAGATTCAAGAATGCTAGTCAAACATTTTCATCAGATAAACGGAGCCAAAGAGGAAATATAAATAAATCACCAGGCTACGTTCAAATATAGTGTTTTTAAATGGTGACGAAACAGAATAGAATTTAATTCATAACATGAAATTTGGTGATAAATTTATAAACATGATAAAGAAAAATTATTCTTCCCAAACTGCAAAAACTCCAATAAATGGAGACATGACGGAACAATTCACAATATCAAAGGGAGTGATGTCCCCCCTGCTATTTATAATATCCCTAGAAACATTATTAAATGAAATTAGAAGAAATAAAGGAATAAAAGGATTAAAAATCAAAAAAGAGGAGTACAAACTTCAAGCCTTCGCTGACGATATGGTATTCATTATAGAACAGCCAATATTAATAGGAACCAAACTATTAGCAAGAATAGAAGAATATGGGAGGGTAGCTGAACTTAAAATTAACAAGCAAAAAACAAAGGCATTAACGAAAAACCTTACAAATCAACAAGAGAATGAATTAGAAGATACTGTAAAATGGGCATACAAATGACAAAAAGCAAAATATCTAGGAATATGGCTTACTAACAAAGGATCATCGATCAGAGAAGATAACTGCAATAAATTGATAAGACAAATAAAAAAAGATTTAGAAATTTGGAGTAAATTACAATTATCATTCCTTGGAAAGATTGCCTCGATAAAAATGAATGTGCTACCCAGAATCCTATATCTATTTCAAGTGATTCCAATAAAACCGGGGAAGAATTTCTTTAAAGATTTCAATAAATTAATTGCAAATTACATATGGCAGGGGAAGAAAGCAAGGGTCAAAATAAAACACCTACAAGATACAAGGGAGAGAGGAGGACTAGGACTACCGGACTGGGAAACATACTATAAAGCATCATCACTGATTTGGATTAAGGACTGGATAGAACTCAAAAATAAAAGAATACTGACGCTAGAAGGATTCGATCTACAAAAAGGATGGCACACGCTTTTGTGGGAGGGAAAGGATAACCAACATGGATATTTCCAAAGACACATTATCAGACAAGCATTATTCCAGACGTGGCAGGGGATAAAAAAGACACACTATGATAAAATTCCAGAATGGCTATCGACTATGGAGGCACAGATTTGCCCTAATGCTATGGACGTTGCTAAAATAAAAACCTATAAAGACCTGCTAAATAACCAAGGGGAACTAAGATCGAGACAAGAACTGAAAGAAATGGGTACAGACACTGATTGGTGGCCATACTTGCAAATAAAATTTAGATATAGGACAGATTCGACACAATTTGGATTTCAAAAAGAATCATATGAATTAGATAAAATTTTACAAGGGACGGACGACAAATTGATAAAAAAAACATCCAATTACCTACTAAGATACAAATTAGAAGAAGAAGTGGTTAAAGAAATTGCTTAACGCATTGTAAGCTGCCCTGAGTCTCCAGAGAAGGGCGACATATAAATCAAATTAAAAAGAAAAAAAGAAAATATGATAATTTGGGTGAAAAATTTCGGATATAACATTAAATGGGAAAAATGGGAAAAACTATGGAACACCAACTACAAACTAACAATATCTGTACCCTATAAAGAGAACATGTACAAAATGTTCTATAGGTGGCACCTCCCACCAGCCAGACTGCCAAGGATGTTTCCAAAACCTCCCCAATATGCTGGAAATGCCAACTCCAAAAAGGAACCTATTACCATATGTGGTGGTTCTGTCAGAAAACAAAACAATATTGGCAAATAATTAGAAAACAAATAGAAGAAATTATAAACCACAAAATAGAATTGAGGCCAGAAATCTTTCTATTAGGAATAATTACAGGACAATACAAAAAAGAAATAAAATATTTAATTATCCACATATTAACAGCAGAGCGAATAGTTTTCACTCAAAATTGGAAGAATAACGATATACCAACTGAAGATAGAGTAATCAGTAAAATTGCAGAAATGGACAAACTTACAAAGGAAATACAAGAAAAAGAGGAAAAGGATTATTATTTAGTATGGGAAAAATGGTATATTTGGTTGGAGGATAGAAAAGAAAAAAGATATGGAAATAAATGACAAGATATGAATTATAGATACAAATATTAAGTACCAATTTAGGTTAATAGTAAATCAAAAATGTTGACTAAGAGAATATATAGAGATGATGTATTAGAAATATAGATATAAGAGATAGGTCAAAATAAGAAAGAGTAAAGGTATAAATATGATGTATAGATGGTTTTTTGTTTACTTGTTTGTATGTTTTGTTGTTTGTTTGTTTGTTTGTACTTTCTAATGAAAAAATTTAAAAAATTTTTTTTAAAGAATTTAATTCCTTTTATGTAGATTGTGAGGAATTGATCTGCTAATAAAAAAATCTTCCTATTTTCAGCCCAGCATGAACACTTTGATGGGCTCTCTGCTAAAATGAAGCCAGGTCATGGCACCCACTTGAATGTAAGTCAGGAAGCCTGTAATTGTGGAGTCTGTCTGGCAAGAACAAAGACTGCTTATCCACAGGAAATATGCAAGTGTAAAGCTTGTAACAATTCTGGGTCGTTAGGAAGCTGATCAAAGTAACTAGAGTTAGGCAACTTGCAGACCTCAGCTAAAAGTTAGGAATAGAGATGGCCTGCAGCAAATGAAAGGTGTATTAGATAACTCCTGGGGCATTCATTAGCCAAGGTTTAGGAATAGGGACAGATAGAGACCAATAGAACAAATGGTAGAATTATTACTAAAATGTTTATTAGATGATATTTCTTATTATCTCGCCTTGTCCCGCCTTCTTCTTTAGTGAAAATGTATAATTTAATTTAATTTAATTTAATTTAATCTATCGTATTTCTATGCCGCCCAACTCCCAAGGGACTCTGGGCGGCTTACAGCAAAAATAATATGAAAATGAACATTAAAATATTTATTAAAAAACATTATAAAAACATTTAAAAACATTAAAAGCCCATGCACACCATTCACAGTATATCCCATGCACAGTATAAATCCTTTGTTCTTGACTCTCTTGGCATTTTGGCCAGGAGCCCTTTTCCTTGGGGTACCCCAATAAAAAGCAATCAAAACCTGCACGTGTCTGGGGTCTTTCATTGGCCTCGGCACCAGGCTCTGACCTCAATTGGGGACAACTTAGTTAGGAACAGAATTGTTACCTAAGAGTGTCCATTAGTGTAAAAAAAAGGATGCTACAGCAAGTTATAGAGAAATGTTTTCAGTGATTTTACTAGTTAGAATACAGACTTTAAAAAATTAGATAGGATTTTGCTATACAGTACTTCCCTTTAACACACTAGATGATAAAGTGTTAAGTCTTCCTAGGTTGAAAGTTTTCCTGCAACACAAATATGGAATATCAAAAAGAGATTTAGATGTGAAAGTTATGGAAAGTAGGTCTCTATAGTTTCCAGGCCCTAAATCTGTTTAGTAGTATTATAGTAGCCTCAGTCATACTAGTCATTCCTTCCTTCCTTCCCCTCCCTCCCTCCCAACACAGAAGGGTTTTCACCTGGTGCCAAAATGAGGCTACTGTGGGTGCCAACTGAGGGTCTCTGGGGAGAGCATTCCATAAATTCTGGGACGAGTTGTCAGGGACTGCGCTGCAGAGCTAGCTGAAGTGTTCACGGATATTTTCAATCTATCTCTGTCGCAGTGCTCTATCCCTACCTGCCTGAAGGCATCTATTATAGTGCCAGTTCCTAAGCAGACAGTAGTGGTTTCCCTTAATGATTATAGACCAGTAGCTATAACATCTGTTGTCATGAAATGTTTTGAGAGGCTGGTGTTGAACTATATTTTTTTATTATAATTTAATAATAATATATATATATATATTAAGGCTAGTCTTCCATCTACTTTGGACCCATACCAATTCGCATATAGGGGTAATAGATCAACTGATGATGCTATGTCTCTTGTTGTCCATACTGTACTGAATCACTTGGAACAACAGGGGACATATGCAAGGCTGTTATTTGTGGATTATAGCTCTGCCTTTAACACCATTTTACCCAACAGGTTGTTTTTTTAAAATGTCCAGTTTGGGTATAAATCAGAGGATTTGCTTGTGGATAAGGGATTTTCTGACAGGTAGGCCACAGTCAGTAAGGATGGGATCTCACCATTCCTCTACTCTGATATTAAGCACAGGAGCCCCCCAGGGTTGTGTGCTAAGCCCTTTCCTTTATTCCTTGTACATGCATGACTGCACCCCACTGTATAACACCAACACAATTATTAAATTTGCGGATGACACAACAGTGGTGGGGCTCATTAATAAGAACAATGAGTCTGCTTACAGGAAGGAGGTACAAGGGCTGACATTGTGGTGTGATGAAAATAATCTCACACTTAACACCACAAAAACTAAAGAATTTATAATTGACTTCAGGAGGAAGAGAGATGTACATTTATTTATTTATTTATTTATTTATTTATTTATTTATTTATTTATTTATTTATTTATTTATTTATTTATTTATTTATTTATTTATTTATTTATTTATTTATTTATTTATTTATTTATTTATTTATTTATATCCTGCCCTTCTCCTAGTGGACTCAGGGCGGTGCACAGCCAGAACTAAAACACATATCAATACAAAATTTAAAATTATTAAAAGAATTAAATAACTGTGGCCCCAAAATTTAAAACATTGAAAACTAAAACCCATTTAACAATTTAAAAAGCTAAAAAAGACTAAAAAAGGGGGGGGGGTTTCACGCCAGCCCTGCTTGATGGAAAAGAAAAGTTTTTAGGGCACAGCAGACTAAAGTACTGTTATTAACATCAGCTGCCTGCAATTACTGCAAGTTCAAATCTCACCAGGCTCAAGGTTGACTCAGCCTTCCATCCTTTCTAAGGTAGGTAAAATGAGGACCCAGATTGTGGGGGCAATAAGATGACTTTGTATAAAATATATAAAAGTATGAAGGCTATTGCTTAATGCATTGTAAGCCGCCCTGAGTCTCCGGAGAAGGGCGGTATATAAATCAAATCTAAATAAATAAATAAATAATAGGCAGCCTGTTTGTAAGTACAAGTTCTGACTTAAATGAAATTCACGCTAAAGATGGTGTTAGGACAGAACTTGTTCTTAACCTGGGAACAGATGTCACCATTGGCTGAATGAGTCACAGTTGGGTTAAGTGCCCCTATCCCATGAGCTGTGTTTTATACAATGGGTTTGGTTGGCGTAATAAATTAATGCAAACCATATTTCATCCTATTGAAAAAATTGTGAACTCAAACATTTTTCTGTCTCCTTTTTTGAAATCCCTGATTGCCAAGAAAATTTTCATGAGAGATCGTTAAACTACAGTCTTTTTTTTAAAAAAAACCCTTTCCCCCCTATGCTTTTTAAAATCAAATGGGTTTTTTTTTCTCCTTAGGAAATTCTCCCACCTCACTGCTGGATTCTTCAAGGAATCTGTTTAATTATTATAACAATTAAAATTAAAGTAAAAATAATTAAGTAAAACAATAAAAATAAAAATATGCCTTTTGCTTTTTCTCTTTCTTGTTCTAGGACATCATCAAAGAAGTGAAAAAAAATGTAGTGGCTGAATTCAGAGAGGGAGCCAGTGCAGCTCGCGCAGGAGGTGTCACATGGGAGCGCCCCATCGCTCCCATAATCCCCCGCGCGGCCGCATTCTGGACCAGCTGGAGCCTCTGGGTGCACCCCAGGGGGAGCCCCATGTAGAGAGCATTGCAGTAGTCCAGGCGGGAGGTGATGAGTGCCTGAGTGACTGTGCGTAGGGAGTCCCGATCCAGAAAGGCACGCAACTGGCGTATCAGGCGAACCTGATAAAAAGCCCCCCCGGCCACGGCCGTCATATGCTCTTCTAAAGACAGCCGTGCATCCAGGAGGATGCCCAAGTTACGAGCCCTCTCCGTGGGGGCCAGTGATTCGCCCCCAATAACTAGCGATGGCACCAGCTGGCTATATCGGGACGCCGGAAGCCACAGCCACTCGGTCTTGGAAGGGTTGAGTCGGAGCCTGTTTCTACCCATCCAGGTCCGCACGGCCTCCAGGCACTGGGACATCACTTCAAGGGCATCATTGGGGTGGCCTGGGGTGGAGATGTACAGCTGGGTGTCATCAGCGTACTGATGGAACTCCACTCCAAAGCCACGGATGATCTCACCCAATGGCTTTACATAAATGTTGAACAGAAGGGGCGAGAGGACCGACCCTTGCGGCACCCATAAACAAAGCGCCTCGGGGTCAACCGCTGCCCCCGTCAATACGGATTGCGACTGGTCAGAGAGGTAGGAGAACCACCACAAAACGGTGCCCCCCACCCCCAACCCCTCCAATCGGCGCAACATGATACCATGGTTGATGGTATCAAAAGCCGCTGAGAGATCTAATAGGACCAGGATAGAGGAGCAACCCCTATCCCGAGCCTTCCAGAGATCATCCACCAACGCGACCAATGCCATTTCCGTGCTGTGCCCAGGCCTGACGCCGGACTGGAGCGGATCTAGATAGACAGCTTCATCCAGGTACTGTGGCAGCTGCCACGCCACCACACTCTCAACAACCTTCGCAATAAAACGAAGGTTGGAGACTGGACGATAGTTAGCCAAAATAGCCGGATCCAGAGAGGGCTTCTTGAGGAGGGGCCTCACCACCGCCTCTTTCAAGGCGGCCGGCAGGACACCCTCCCTCAAAGAAGCGTTAATAATCCTCTGGAGCCAGCCTCGTGTAACCTCCCGGGAAGCCAGCACCAACCAGGAGGGACACGGGTCCAATAAACATCCATAAATAAATTTATGGATCATGCTTGTTTGTTTCATGTTAGTTGCAATCAATGATTGTGTAGGTGTCCATAACTCAGTATATTCTGTAATCTTTCTCTTCTTTTTTTCTTTCCTTCCCCCTTTTTCCCTCCCGTTTTCTTTTAACACATGATTGTGTCTTTATACTTACATAAGTTTTCTACAACAATCGGATTACTGATTGGAAGACTGATTGTAATTTTTATATAGTAGGTGTGTCATGGATTGTAGTCCCTTCTTTTGCAATTTTATGCCAATAAATTTATTCAGTACAATACATAGAAACAGAAGATGCACAGAAAACAGAAAAAAATAAAATAAAACATACCATCTGTTATCAAGAGAGAAAATGTGAGTCCTCTGTGCCCTAAATGTGTCACCTGGCTCAAGCCAAAAGTCAAAAAGAATGGTTAACAGAATTGTAAAAATGAAATACATTATTAAATAAATACATTATTTGACAATAACACTGTTTTTCCTTCTTGCTTTAAGCCATTCTGCCTTTCATTGAGTAACTAGAAGTAACTGGAGTAAAAGAAGAAGTCAATCTAGTTTGTTGATCAAGAAATCAAGCTAGAAGCCCTGAGTTCTAATCCTCCCTTAGGTACAAGGCCAGTTGGATGACCTTGGGCCCTTCACTCTCACTAGGAAGTGGGCAATAGAAGCCACTCCTGAATCTTTAGCAAGAAAAGTCCAGAGAGCTACCAAGGGTCAACAATCTGAGGAACCTCAAAAGAGGCTTTGATATTGAGATGGGAGTCAGATCCAGTTTGGTCTAGTGGTTAAGGCACCAAGGTTGGAAGAGGGAGACTGTGAGCTCAAGTCCTGCCTTTGCCTTACTATGAAAGCCAGCTGGGTGATTGAGTCATTTATTCTCTCTCAGTCCAATCCACCTGACAGGATTGTTGGGAAAATAGGAGGAGGAAGATGTGTTGGATTCGTTTATCACCTTGAGTTGTTTGTAAACATAGCAAAGGCGAGATATAAATAATAAGGGGAGTGAAAGTTAGCTCTGATATGGTGACTTTGAATGCTAACAGTAGCTCTCTGGAACACCTCAAAACATCTAAAGAACTAAAGATTGACAAGCTGCTGTTGGCAAAAGAGCAAATGAGGAATCCAAACATAACTAATACATGTCTACATATCTAATTTATAACCACAATTGAGGCCTAAATTTCTGCTGCCAAATGAGACAGCTATTAAATAAAAGGGGGAGAAAGGAGCATGGGGATAAGTAGGGAAAAGTGTGTGAGGAAAGGCTGAGAAGGAGGAGGAAGGGGAAAGAGAGAAGGAGAGAAAGGGAGGAAGGCAGGGGAATCAATGGAGGAGCAGAGGCAGTAGCAGGAGAGACTAGAAAGAGCAGGAGAGAGAGAGAGGAAAGAGGGAGAAGGGTCTGATCACAACCCCACCACCTGATCTGCCTGCTGAGAGGAGACTCCAGTAGGGATCAGCTGGAAGGAGAAGACAGTCCAGCTGACATGGGCAAGTGAGGGACCAGAGTGTACTGGCAGCCATAAGATGGACTTATAGTCGGGAAAGGCACGTCATTGATTGGAAAAGAGGGAAAAGGGAACACCCCTCCCCCGCGACCCTTTTGGGTGACACAGTTATTAAGTGAATCGGACCTCTCCATTGACTTTGCTTGGCAGAAGATCACAAAGGGTGATCATCTGACTCGGGGACCCTGCAAGCGTCATAAATATGAGCCAATTGCCAAGCGACTGAATTTTCATCAAGTAATCATAAAGATGCTGTAATGGTCATAAGTTTGAAACTCTGTCATAAGTGTATATAGACACTTTAATGTCTATATACATTAAAAATGAGAAATGTTAAAATGCCACTGATCTAGCCCAACAGAATATCAAAAGGGATGGGGATTACAACAAAGGTATCTCGAGGCAGGTCAACAAAGTCAAAATGGCAGCCAGGCCCGCCTTTAACCCATATGTAAATAAGGGGTGCGGCTTCCATCCCATTGTTGAATACCCCTAGGATTGTTCTTGCTTTGCAGCATTTCCCCTGTTCTGGGGAATATTTAAAAGATACTTAGATATGAATGTTCTATAAATTAAAACTCTAAATTTTCCAGGCCCAAAATTTGTTTAGTAGTAGTAATGTAGTTGCACAGGGGTGAGTTCTACTTATCTTTACTACCGGTTCGCATCGTGCGAACTTGAAGATTTCCATTCAGCAAATGA
Source organism: Pantherophis guttatus (assembly GCF_059756535.1). Taxonomy (NCBI): domain Eukaryota; kingdom Metazoa; phylum Chordata; class Lepidosauria; order Squamata; family Colubridae; genus Pantherophis; species Pantherophis guttatus. The sequence continues at coordinate 260,618,197 of NC_142064.1, read as the reverse complement.
TCCACATTCTACATATTCCATATTTGACATCTACAAGATAGTCTTCTCTGTCTCCCTTCCACAGAGTGATCAAGGCTGCCTCTTTATGTTGACTTTTGCCCAGTTTTCCAGCTTTCCCTGATCCATTTCCTGATTGGATGGCTGGGAAGAGGACAGTCCAAGCAGTTCTTTCTCTGCAGGATATTCCTATTAAAAGTGACTGAAAAGAGTTTAATTTCTCCTTTATCTCTGAGACATCCCATCAATTGCAGCATTAGATTTGGGCTTTTATCAAGGGCTTCTCCAGGTCTGTTTCAGTCCAAGTTCACTCACTCTGGTCCCATAAATGTTTCCTTTTCCTATTTGTTTTAAAAAGCCTTTTCCCCTTTTAACAAGCTGGTTGAATCAATAATAATTGTTTGGCAAACAGTCCCATGGATGTTTCTTTCTCCCAGGATTTCTCAATATCTTTGAGAGAAGATATTTGGGGGGGGGGGAATGATGCCCCTTTTATAATTTGCAGACTTCAACTCCCAAAATTCCTGAGCCAGCTGGCTCATGAATTCTGGGAGTTGAAGTCAATCAATCAATCAGAATAGAGCTGAAGGGGGCCTTGGAGATCTTCTAGTCTAGTCCCCTGCTCAAACAGGAGGCCCTATATACCATTTCAAATCCACAAGTCATAAAGGGGCCAAGGTTCTCCACCTCTCCTTTATCAGGATCCATGGATCAATAATTGATGGGGGAGGGGGTGGCATCCTATGAATGTTGACTTCTCCCCAGTTTTTTTTTTTCCTCTTTAACAGGATGCTGGGATCAATTGTAATTGATCGGGATTCGTCCCAGGGATGTTTGCTTCTCTCCAGTTTTTAAAACAATTTTCCCTTTAACGAGCTAGTTGGGCCAAGAATAACTGATTGGGGATCCGTCCCGTGAATTTTTCCTCCTCTCCAAATTGTTGTTTTTAAAATACTGTAGTTTTTCTTTAAGAAGCCAGCGAAGCTGACCGCAAGAGCAATAATTCATCTCGGTTTCCTGTCTGGGCAGAGCCCAAAGGCGGTCAGCTGATTTGGAGGAAAAGAAGCAAAACTTAACTTTCTCTTTCCTTTTGGAGGCGGCGATGGCGGCCGAAGCGTCCTTGCAGGATTTGGTGGAAGAAGCCACCTGCTCCATCTGCCTGGACTTTTTCCAGGACCCCGTGCTCATCCCGGAGTGCGGCCACAACTTTTGCCGGGGCTGCCTGACCCGCAGTTGGGGAACGTCGGAATCAGAGGCTTCCTGTCCCCAATGCAGGCAGACCTTCGCGCCCCGCAGCCTCCTCCCCAACAGGAAACTGGCGTCTGTGCTGGAAGTGGCCAGGCGATACGGAGGTCCTTGGGGCGAGGAAGGAGGGAGCTTCTGCCCGAAGCACCGGGAGCCCCTCAAGCTCTTCTGTAAGGACCACGAGACCCTCATCTGCGTGGTCTGCGACCGATCCAAAGAGCACAAGGGCCACTCGGTGATCCCTGCGGAGGAGGCTTTTCAGGAATACCAGGTAGGAGTCAGCCAGGAGGAATCGCTGCGGAGGAGCATCCAGATCCTTGGCCTTCCTGGCAATCCTTGAACCAATTTTCTGTTGTCTGCAAATTGGGCTTAGCCTGGTGCAGAACCATCAATCAGAACCAGACTGAAGAGAAGATTCAAGGGACTTTTATTGAAGTACTTCAGCAAAAGGGTCTCTGCAGCTAAAAGAAGCCAAGACTCCAACATATACAAATACAAATTTTATACAGTTTAGATTAAGGAAGTTAACATCCTAGATTTAGTTTAGTTTAGTTTATTATATTTATATACTGCCCTTCTCCCGAGGAACTCAGGGCGGTGAACAGCCTTGGTAAAAACAATATACAACAAAAATTAAAAGCTTATTAAAATAATTAAATCATTCAGCCAAATTTAAAATATCCAACTAAAATCATTTTAAAACCCCTATCAAAACCCAATTTAAAAAGCCTTTATCCTGTCAGACCAGATCCTGTCAGATCAGACTAAGAATCACTCATTGGTTCCTTGACATGGTTTTTTTTAAATTTCTTGTCCTGACCTACTTTAACCTCCTTCATAAATTGCCTGTTTTATGCTAATAAGCTTTCTTATCAAAAGGGGTGTGTGTTTTATTATTATTATAAGCTAGAAAGCTCAAACTGCCCAAAGAGCTGCTGATAAAATTCTACAGAAGAATTATTGAGTCTGTCATCTGCACCTCTATAGCTGACTGGTTTGGTTCTGCAACCCAACAAGACAGAAACAGACTTCAGAGGATAATTAGAACTGCAGAAAAAACAATGGCTACCAACCTGCCTTCCATTGAGGACCTGCACACTGCACGAGTCAAAAAGAGGACTGTGAAAATATTTACAGACCCTTCACATCCTGGACATAAACTGTTTCAACTTCTACCCTCAAAACACTGCACACCAGAACAACTAGACACAAGAACAGTTTTTTCCCGAATGCCATCACTCTGCTAAACAAATATTTCCCTCAACACTGTCAAACTATTTACTAAGTCTGCACTACTATTAATCTTCTCATCGTTCCCACCACCCATCTCCTTCCACTTATGACTCTATGACTGTAATTTTGTTGCTTGTATGCTTACGATTTATATTGATATTGTTTCCTGATTGCTTATTTGTACCCTATGGCTATCATTAAGTGTTGTACCTTATGATTCTTGATGAACGTATCTTTTCTTTTATGTACACTGAGAGCATATGCACCAAGACAAATTCCTTGTGTGTCCAATCACACTTGGCCAATAAATAATTCTATTCTATCCTAAAAAAAAGTTACAAAAGTTTATGTCTACATGCCTTAGTTAGCATCCTTCTAATGGAGTCCTTCTAACTTTCTTGTAATTTTCCTGTTGCTAGGCAGCAGTGTCCCATCATTCGTTACTGGTCTTATTACATCATGTGCAACATTCTACCTCGGCCATTCCTTTAACAAACTTTCCTAATTCCAACTTGAGACCTTCACCTCCTGCTTTATCCTCTGTGGCTGCAATTTTTTGAAGACAGATTTACCATAGTAAATGATTTACAACCATTAGCTTAGTGTGACTGTTCAAAGTTAGAACACTATTCATTTAGTGACTGTTTAAAGTTACAACGGCAATGAATGTTTTTCACCCTTGTGATGATTGCAGGCATTCCGTAGTCACATGATCAAAATTTGGAAGCTTGGCAACTGCCATGTATTTATGACGGTTGGATATATCTTCTAACCGGGTCTTCCCTCTGATGCAATTCTTTATGGAACTCAAAACTTGTATTTTCTCTCCAGATCAAGGTGGAGGATTGCCTGAAGGCTCAGAAGGAGCAGAAAGAAAAAATATCTACATACAAAAGAGACACAGAGCAAACAGTGCAGGAGAGGCTTGTAAGTATTGATCCAAGGGCGAGGAGCTTCAGAGCTAATAGGAAGAAGAACCCCATCTGCCATTTTTAATAATTAGGCAGCCTGTTTGTAAGTACAAATTCTGACTTAAATGAAATTCAAGCTAAAGATGGTATTAGGACAGAACTTGGTCTTAACCTGGGGACTGAGATGTCACCATTGACTGAATGAGTCACAGTTGCGTTAAGTGCCCCTATCCCATGAGCTGTGTTTTATACAATGGGTTTGGTTGGCATAATAAATTAATGCAAACCATATTTCATCCTATTGAAAAAATTGTGAACTCAAACATTTTTCTGTCTCCTTTTTTGGAATCTCTAATTGCCAAGAAAATTTTTGTGAGAGATCATTTAAACTGGAGCCATTTTTTAAAAAGAAATCTTTTCCCCCGCTGCGCTTTTTAATAGCAAAAGGGCATTTTTTCCGCCTTAGGCAACTTTCCCACCTCATTTCTAGGAATCTGTTTAATTATTATAACAATTAAAGTTAAAATTAAAATAATTAAGTAAAATAATTAAAATAAAAATATGCCTTTTGCTTTTTCTCTTTCTTGTTCTAGGACATCATGAAAAAAGTAAAAAAATATGTAGTGGCTGAATTCAGAGAGCTACAACTCTGGTTAGAAGGACAGGAGAAGCTTCTGTTGAGTGAAATGGAAGAGACAGAGAAGGATATTATGGCAAGAAAGGAGAAGGGTTTGGCCAAGCACATGGAGGAACTGGGCTCTCTTGACCATCTCATCCAGGAGATAGAAGAGAAGCATCAGCAGCCACTCAGCAAACTCTTACAGGTCAGTCAGGAAGTTGAGATCATAGAATCCTAGGGCTGGAAGGGACCTTGGAGGTCTTCTGGTCCAATCTTCTACCCAAGGCAGGAGACCTCATAACCATCCCCCAAAAATGGTTGTCCAAACTGTTATTGGAATCCTCCAGTGATGGAGCACCCAAAACTCTGGGAGGGAAGCTGTTCCACTGATAAATACTTCCCACTGTCAGGAAATTTTTACTTATTTTAGGTTGGATCTCCTTGTGATGAGCTTCCACTCCTTGCCCTCAGGTGCTACTGAGAGTAAATCGATGCCCTTTTCCCTACGAGAGCCCTTCAAGTATTAGAAGATAATACTATCTTCTCCTAAGCCTTTTCTTTGTTAGGCTAAGCATACCAAGTTCTCTTAGCCTGGGTGTTGGCAACCCGTGACTCCTGAGCCGCATGCGGCTCTTTTGTCCCCCTGCTATGGCTCCCTGTTGGTTGAACCCACCACTGGCTGGCCCCGCCCCTTGCCTTCCACTCCCTGTCACTCCTTGCCTGCCCTAAGAAGATAAGGGCGACGGCGGGGAATGGAGACTCGCTCCATATTCAGAGTGGGAGCGAAGTACCCTGTACTTGCCTCTTGTTCCGGCCCTTGTTGGTCCTGCGTGCACCTCAGTCGCTTAGGGAGACATACAAGTTGCTCTCTGCCCCAAGACAGTGGCCTGGCCCGGCTGGAGCTGACACTGCTGCTCTCGTCACCTCCATTGCCTGCCACCTGCTCTCGCAGCATAGTTAAATTTAGCATGCTTCACAATGGCGGAGATGGTGTCCCCTCCTCCTCCTGGAGCCCATTACAACACGGAGCATCAGCTGCAGCCGGTTTGGGCCAGGCCAGTGTCTCAGGGCGGAAAGTTTTTCGGGCCAGGGAAGGAGTGACTGGGAGGGGAGAGCGAGGGGCGAGGCCAGCCAGTGGTTGGTTCAGCTGACAGGGAGCTACAGCACTGAAATGACTCTTGATTTAAGTCATATGGTAAAAAGCACCCAAAGAAAAAGAAAACAACATCAGCAAAACAAAACAAAACAAAAACCAACCCCCATCTGTTTTTGGAAATGATTCAAGGGGGAACAGACACACATGCACACACACACACATGTGAGAAAGAGAGAGATAAAGAGAGACAGGGAGAAAGAGACGAGAGACAGGAGAGAGAAAGACGGAGAAAAAGAGGGAGATGAGAGAAAGACAGAGGGAAAAAGAGAGGTGAGAGAGAAAGAGACGGAGATAAAGAGATGAGAGAGACAGAGAAGGAGTAAGAGAGACAGACAGACTGTTAGACAGACAGACAGAGATACCTGTTTCCCCACAGAAAAGAAAACACCGGGAGCCACAAAACCCGAGTAGGCGTGGCTGGGGTATGTGTCATATGACTGGGTGGGAGTGAGTGACGTGAGTTGGCCATGCGCACTCAGGTTTTGTGGTTCCCAGTGTTTCCTTTTCTATGGGAAACGGGTCCAAATGGCTCTTTGAGTGTTTAAGGTTGCAGACTCCTGCCTTAGCCATTCATTGTACAGTTTGGCTTCCTGACCCCTTATCATCTTTATTGCTCATCTCTGCCTTATTTAGCCCCTCCACAGAATACTCTTTTTGACTCTCTCCTTTTTTTTCTTCATAAATTTAATTGAAATTGTAATAGTGAAAAGTACAAATGAAAATAAAGAAAACGGGGAAATGGAGAAGGATAAGAATGGGAAAGAAGTGTAGGATAAATGAAAAAAGAAAAAAAACATTGTCTTTCTACTTTTTTGTGCACAGTAAAATACAAAATAAAATTACAGCCTTTATTTTGGCATATTTAGTAATTATTAGCCATGTCTATAAAAACAGATTAGTCTAATAAGCAAAATCAAGCATCAGGAGTTCATTTTTTTTTCTATCATGGTTGTTAAATGAATCTGACTTTGCCCTTGACTTTGCTTGTCAGAAGGTCACAAATTCTGGTCACATGATCCCCGGGACACTGCAGCCGTCATAAATATGAATCAGTTGCCAAGCGGCTGAATTTGATCATGTGACCATGGGGATGCTGCAACAGTCTTAAGTGTGAAAAATGGTCATAAGTCAGTTTTTTAGTGCTGTTGTAACTTCGAACAATCACTAAATGGACTATTGAAAGTCAAGGACTACCTGTAATGGCTTATATTAGGGATACATAATGTAATTCAGAAAAAGCAGGAATTCAAAGTTCTGGTCAATTGTCTATATATTCTTCACAATTTTAAGAATGCCTGCTTAGGGTTCCTATGCCCTATTAGGGGATGTGGTGGTGGGTGTTCTTTGTAGGGTCTCCCCCTCCCCTTAAATCTCCAGGCCAAGGAGAACCCCAACACTGATGACCTTCTCCAAAGTATTATCACCACCTGGATTTTCCAAAGTGCCTGGAAGCATAAATGCAGGGGATTTTTTTATCCTATTGATGCACTATTTTGTTATTCAAATAGTTTTTTCTTTTTGCTATTATGTTTTATACATACATACATACATACATACATACATACGAAATTAAAAACAATACTCTTCCTAAAAGAGGTGAACAACTGGGGAAAAAAGAGCAATGGGATTTTTTTTTTTAAAATGGAAATACTTTATATGTCTGGTTGTCCGGACATTTCACTCATTTATTTACTTTCAATGCTTTGTCTCTCTCTTTTTTTTAGGACATTGGAAGCAACTTGAAGAGGTAAGTGTATCTTTGTGTATCTCAGAGTAAATCTCTGAGATTTTACAGTCTCAGAGATCGGCAGTGCCTCCAGCAGTTTTCCTATTTTGGAAACTTCTGTTTATATTTATCACTATTTTAATTTAAAGACAATGTAGTGTATTTCAGGGCTTTGTAGATATTTCTTCAGACAACCTCAACACAATATAATTAGCTATGTTTGACATGGTGAATTATTATAGGTCGTCTCATAGTTAACCAGATATTTAGACTGAATTTGGCATTTTTATCCACCTATTGAGTCCTTCCCAAGGATAGAAAGATGTTTGATGGTATTAAAGGTATCATCATAGGATGTAAACTGTTCCAGATAAAGCTGCCTTTTGCAATCGTCTGATGGTGTTAATGCCGATTACAATTGATACTATCTTTGCTTTCTTTTGCCATAGTTGCTCTACTTCTGTTTGCCGACTTTGTATTTTGTTATTTTCTCTAGTTCTTTCCCTTGTATTCTGCTGTTTCCAGGTAGAGCCATGTCCACTATTCAGGCTTCTTTGTCTTTCTCATCAACAATTGTTAAGCCTGGGGTGTTAGGCATCAACAGGTAGTCATCTTTGAATTTGAAAATCTCAGAATACTTTAGTTTCTTTCTTTTCTATTACTTTGTCTATTTAATGATCCATTAGTTTACTATAAGAAGAACTCACTTTTGTATCTATCTCATTTTCTGTGAAAAGTATTTTGAATCCTTGTTGTTGATTTCACAGTTAATGTCCTCTGTGAATTGTTTCACCTCAAGACTAAATGTTTACTTTTAATATCTCTTCAAAAAAATCTTTCTAGTTGTGTTATTGTTCTTCTCTTTCCTTCTACAATATTTTTTAATATACGGTTCACAAAACTCAACCCTTCAGCCCAGTACAAAGTGGAAGTAGCACAAACCCCGATTTGGAAACTTTGCTTCTGATCATGCACCTTTTTCTGGTAGATCACACTGCTGGTTCACATTCGTCTTCAATCTGTATTCAGCTTCCCTTGCAACTAGGCCAGGGGTCAGCAACCCGCGGCTCTGGAGCCGCATGTGGCTCTTTCATCCCTCTGCTGCGGCTCCCTGTTGCTGGTTGGTTCCACAATTGATAGGGCTTTCAGTTAGGACAGGTAGAGGAAAAAGGATGCCGCGCTAGGAGGAGACTCTATGGTGGGGGAATGGACTTCCGGTCAGCTCCAGAATTGAACAGGGGGCTTCCGGTTAGGACCTTTGTGGCTCTTTGAGTGCTTAAGGTTGCCGACCCCTGAACTAGGTAGTCCTCGACTTACGACAACAATGGGGCCTAGAATCTTTTTTTAGCCCATACTATTGTTTCTTTTGCTTGTTCATCTTCCATCTTAATACTTAACAAATAGCTACATATTTTCTTTATTAAATTTTCATCTGTCCCTGTTAATATTTGATCTAATTCTGTTAATTCTTTATATAAACCATATATTTTAACATCATTCTCATATCTAGATTGTATCTGTACATACAGATACAAAACTAAACAGGAATTGACTGATCAAGGGATTGAGATAATATCATTAAAATATCTTTATATCTAGTAATATTCTCTATATCAATAACATTTGGATAAATCAGTGCCTCCATTGTGGAAAGCCAGACCAGTATTTTCAAATAGTGTTGTTCTTTAATTTTCTCCCATACTGATAATAGTGCATTCCTAATATAACGTCTTTGGAAATAGCTATGTATTTTGTTTTTTCCATACCATAAAGAAGCATGCCAACCCATTTGGAGATCATGTCCCTCCAAGGTCAGTAGTCTTTTGTGCCTCAAACATAACCCACTCTTTCACCCAAGTAAGTATCGAAGCCTGGTAGAACAATTCCCAATCTGGCAGCTGTCTCACTTTTTTGACAGCCGTTGTAACTCATTGCTAACAAATAACCATAAATTGAGGATTAGTTGTGACTGCATTCGTCTCTATTAAATTTCATTGCATTATTTTTAATCCATCAACATCAGTTTGATTGTTATACCCATCTTCTTGATTCATTACCTACCACACCCACTTTAGCCATTTTCAAATTTAGTAAGATACAATCCATCCTTTTGTCCAAGGGATTCACAAGAATTTTATTATTGTTGTTGTTGTTGTTGTTGTTGTTGTTGTTGTTTAATCTTTAGTGAGATTCACAGCCTTTGAGGCTGGTTAATAGCTCAGCAGCTCGAGTCCTAACCAAGGACCTAGGAACTGTTAAGGTATCGTCGGAGGATGTAAGATGTTCCAAGTAAGGTGGTTTTTTGTAGAGTCAAAATTATTATTGTTATTATTAGTTAATCTTTAGTGAGATTCACAGCCTTTGAGGCTGGTTAATAGCTCAGCAGCTCAAGTCCTAACCAAGGACCTAGGAACTGTTAAGGTATCGTCAGAGGATGTAAGCTGTTCTGAGTAAGGTGGTTTTTTGTAGAGTCAAAATGTTCAAGTCTGGCAAATTTAGAATTTCTAAATAGCAGGGTAGCCCTTTGGGTATTGCTCCAAGGGCTCCAATTACAATTGGGACAACACACAATTTCTTTTTCCACAGTCGCTCAACTTCAATTTGCAAGTCCCGGTACTTTGTGATTTTTTTCTTGCTGCTTATCTTCAATCCGTGCATCATCATCATCATCATCATCATCATCATCATCATCATCATCATCATTATTATTATTAATAATAATTTTATAAAGCGTAGGGACCTCAGAACGGATTCTTAGTGGTCTCTATTAGATCTCTCACTTAGTTTGATGGGGGTGGATGAGTGCAGTTCCGGATCAGGATCTACATAAATACAATGTGTAGAACAGCCCAGTGCACACATCCTGGAGAGAGAGAGAGAAGTTCCCTGAGGATGGGCTCCAGCAGAAGTCCGAAAGCTCAGAAGATAAAACCTCCCTTGTCCCAGTGACTGAGATTGAATCCTGTAGCTAGGCAATCCTCAAGCACCATCTGATGTTTTAGAAAGCTTCTTCCGTTGGCAAGTTGATAAACAATGTTCTTTTGTCTTTCCAGGTACCAGGCTGAGGAAACATATGAGAATCCGGTGGATTTACTTGGAGACCCGAAGTGGACTATCTGGGATTACATTGATATCACTGTGTTTCTGAAAAGTGGCATGAAAAAAATGAGAGGTAAAATACAGCCACCTGGGTTTTAGGCTGGATGACATTTTGATGATACTGGATGATATTTTGATTATGCTGGATGACATTTTGAGCATCCAAGAGGGATTCTGTGTCAGTGTAACATGGATCAAAGAGGGATCAATTTCAGGATCAGTGGAAGAGACACCTTCATTTCTCTGTGGAAAGGCCTTCTGTCTTGACCACCAGGAGGGGAACAGGAGTTTTCTTTCATTAAAGATGTGCTACCTAAAAATGGGATGTCAGGGTTCCAAGTAACAGGCCCAACACAATCAAATCTCTGAGGCCTAGGTTTTCCTCAAAGTCCAGATTTATTAGTCATGTCGTATTGGCACATCTGGTGAAAACCGACTCTGAAAGTCCCATTTTTCCCCACCCAAATTAAAAATCAAAGTTCTTTCCCCCCAATCCACATGTCCATCAGATGGTCTAATCCAGTCACAGCCCCAACTCCAGTTGGTTTCAGTCCATGCCTCCCCAACAGCTGACAATAACGTCCTTGGTTCCCAGGAGGAATAATTTTATTTTGGCTACAAATCCCCAGCTATCTCTATTCCCCACTCCTGTCCCCACACTCCAACCAGCATAGCTGTGGCAGCCCTGAAGATGTCTGCCGGGAGCGCCGCTTTTAGGGTTTTTGTCATCTGATCCCTCTTGGTGGTGTCTCGATGTCTGGCTTTGCGTCTGGTGGTGGCTCGGGCTGCCAGTTGACTGTTATATCGGCACTGAAAAAAGTGACTTATCACTGTTTTTCACACTTATGACCATTGTATCATCCCTACAATGTTAAGCGAATCTGGCTTCCCCCATTGACTTTGCTTGTCAGAAGCTCCCCAGGAAGGATGCAGAGGACAATCCCAGGACCCTGGGAGGCTTTAACCCTTGTAAATAGATGCCGGTTCCTAAGTGTCCAAATTTTGATCATGTGACTGGGGAGGCTGCCACAGTCGTAAATGTGAGAACTGATCATAAATCACTTTTCAATGCCGCCATTTGAATGGTCACTAAACAAATGGCTGTAAATTGAGGACCACCCGTATATGGAATATATAGTAGCATATATGTATACCTGATAGAATATATATAGCTACCAATGACATTCTGGCTTTCCATATTCCTTATTTCCTGACTTGAGTCCAAGGAAACCAAACAAGGGTATCTGAGAGAGGCCCTTTAAGGATTAGATACCTTAAAGATTATGATGATCCAGTAAACATTAATGATTTTATTATTTATGATCTATTAGTTGCTGTTTATATGTACACTGTGAGCTTATGCACAGGAGACAAATTCCTTGTGTGTCTGATCACAATTGGCCAAATAAAGCCTCTTCTCTTCTCTTCTCTTCTCTTCTCTTCTCTTCTCTTCTCTTCTCTTCTCTTCTCTTCTCTTCTCTTCTCTTCTCCTCCTCTCATCCCCTCCCCTCCTCTCCTCTTCTCCCTTCCCTACCCTACCCTACCCTACCTCTACTCAACTCTACTCTACTCTAACTTCTACTCTACTTCTATTCCATTCTGTTCTATACATAATCTAGAAAATTGAAGTCAATCGTGGTGTAGAATGAAATACCTGGACAAATGGGAAAATATGGCCTGGGACTGAAAGGAATCTTGAATTCCTACCAAGCTAATAACATTCTGTTGATTTTACTGCCTGACTATAAGTTGGTGAGAGACCAGGTCTTTGGGAGCAGAGAAATGAGATCCTGGGGTCAAAGCAAATAGCAAAGTTTGAGCACTAGGTTTGTCTCCACCTTGTGGGCCTTGATGAAAGCAGAGGTTTCCTGTGCAAGATCCTCCCCTTTTGTACATGCCTGTGATACCCTGATGCTTGCAGAGAAAAGGACGGATCTTCCTTACATCCTAAATTACCTCTGGAGGATCCTTCTGACTCTTACCAGTTCAGAATTGAAACATGGCAGCCTCTCGCTCTGCCTGATCTTCTGGATTAATGGTCCAGACAGAGTCCCTGTTCAACCTGGGCCCTCCCAGCAACTCACTGAAGGCAAAGCCAAACCACTTTTCACTCCCAGTCCCATTAATCTCACCTGCAAGATGGAAGCTAAAGAGAATTGTGCAGGGAGGCCAGAAGAGGTGGAGCACAATGAAGGATTTGAAGGATGTGGCCAGGCGTTTTCAACCTTGGCCACTGTGAGACTTGTGGACTTCTCTTCCCAGAATTCTCCAGCTAGTATGGCAGAGCTGGAGGTCGATCAGCTGAGTGGTGGCCACATGGGAGACTAGAGACTGGGGGAATCAACCAGCGGAGCCAAGAGATGAACAGCTGAGCGGCAGAGCCAAGAGCAGGACATCTAATCAATGGATCCGGAGGTTGTGCAGCTGAGTGGCAGATGGAGGGGAGCCAGATGCACTGGCAGGTGGCAAAAGCAACCTAAATGAGTGGGACGAGAAGGCCAGATGCAGAGGGCCGCTGAACAGGCCAGCAATTAACAGAGGATGGGTCAAAGACAGTGGGAGAGCCCGAGTGCTTGGAGAAAAGGGAGCAAAGGGACCTGGACACTAGCAGACCCTTCAGGGGAATTCTGGGAGTTGAATTCCACAAGTCTTACAATTGCCAAGTCTTCCAATCCTGGTTGTGTGTGTGTGTTTGGAAGTTGAACTCCATTCACACAAGAGGGTTAAACTCTTGGGGGTGAAGACACAAACCAGGCCTGCAGCTGAAGCTCTTGTTCTTCTTCCTTCCTTCTTCTCTTCCCCCTTACAGAGAATGTAACTCTGGATCCAGACACAGCCCATCCTGGCCTCGAAGTCTCTGAAGATCGAAAAAGCGTCAAAGGAGTTAAGCCAGTTGAAGAAATAAATGCTGTCCCAAACTGCAAGAGATTTAAAACTAATCCTTATGTCCTTGGCTGTCAGATGTTCTCATCAGGGCGACATTTCTGGGAAGTTATTATAGGAGACAGAGATGGATGGGGTGTAGGGGTTGCCAACAAGCCAGTGAATTTAACAGATGTTGATGTGCAGACCAGACACTGGCAGATTGGGGAATGGGAAGGGAAATACATAGCCATATCTCCATCAGAATGCTCTGACTTGGTCCTGACTGAGAGGCCCAAGAGGATCCGCGTCTCTCTCAACTGCGAAGAGGGGCAACTGGCCTTTTTTGAGGCCAGCACAGCAGCTCTGCTCCATACATTCTCAGATGCTTCCTTGGTTGGAGAGACTCTTCTGCCCTGTTTCTATTTGCCCATTGGTGTCTACATGACACTCCCCTCAAAGAAGGGGCATCCATAGGCAAAATTTTGGAAAAATCCCTATTTGCCAAGCAGGTATGGCTGAAAGCCTTTAAAGCAGAGATTCCTTAGCTTTTGCTACTACACCTCCCTTGATTGTGCAGTCTATGCCGCATCAAGTTGCTTGCAGTTGTGGAGCCTTGGAAATGGAAGGAATGGGCCTGTCAGTCAATCTAAAAAATGAGGTGTCCAATAAAAGCTTGATAGGCTCTAATGTCATTTGTTCAGGTATCTCAATATTAAAGATAGCTTATCTGACAGCTGAACCCATAAATCATGGGTTTTAGATGTCCATCAGAGCTCTCCTGCCCATTTATGTATCATGCTTGTTTGTGTAATGTTTAATCACAATCAATGATTGTGTAGATTCCCATAATTCAATATATTCTGTAATCTTTCCCTGGTTTTTTTCTGTTTCATTTTAAATATACTCATAATTGTCATAAACCCAACAAAAGTTCCTTCTTTTGCAATTTTACCTCAATAAATGTATTTTTACCTCATTTTATTTGCCAATATGAGATTTTATTTCTACTTTAGAGTGGTGGTGTTACTTTTATGCTGTTTGAAATAAAACAAATCAGTGATTATTCAGTGTAATACTGTATGTACATAGAAAGAGAAGACACACAGAAGACAATAGACAAAAACAAAACATACCATCTGTTATCCAGATAGGAGATGTGAGCACTATGTGGACTAAATATGTCACCTGGCTCAAGTCAAAAGTCAAATAGAATTGTAAAAATAAAATGCATTATTGCTGAGTAACCTTAGGACCAGTCACTCTCACTCAGCCCTAGGAAGCAGGCAATGGCAAGCCACTTCCGAATCTTTATCAAGAAAACTGCAGGGTGATTCATCCAGAGAGCCACCAGGGGTCAACAATTGGAGGCACCCCAAAGGAGGCTTAGATATTGAGATGGGAATCAGATCCAATTTGGTCCATTCTAGCGGTTAAGGCACCCGGCTAGGAAGAGGAAGACTCTGAGTTCAAATCCTGCCTTAGCCATGAAAGCCAGCTGGGGGACTGAGCCAGTTATTCTCTCTCAGTCCAATCCATCTGACAGGATTGTTGGGAAAATAGGAGGAAGATGTGTTGGATATGTTTGCCACCTTGAGTTATTTGTAAACATAGCAAAGGCAAGATACAAATAAATAATAAGCGGAGTGAACGTTAACTCTGATATGGTGACTTTGATTGATGACATCAGCTCTCAAAGCAATTGAAGACTGACAGGTTGCTATTGGCAAAGGTGCAAGTGAGTAATACAAAAATATCTAATACAGATAGTCCTCAATTTACAACCACAATTGAGCCCCAAATTTCTGCTGCCAAGTGAGATAGCTATTAAGTGAGCTTTGCCCCGTTTTAAGTGCATCATGGGGGAAGGGAACTTAAAGGAGGAGGTTTTGGCAGGAAGGAGGAAACAGAGAGAGATGAGAGGGAACAGAGAAGGGAAGTGGGGCCTCCTGGCTCATCTGGCCTCCACCCCAGAGAATGAGGGAGGACGCAACGCATGAGGATAGGTTGAGAAAAGGGGGAGAAAGGAGGGTTGGGAAAGGTAGGGAAAAGAGGAGGAGGAGGAAGGGGAAAGAGAGAAGGAGAGAAAGGGAGGCAGGCAGGGGAATCAATGGAGGAGCAGAGTCAGTGGGAGGAGAGACTAGCAAGCAGCAGGAGTGAGAGAGAGGAAAGAGGGAGAAGGGTCTGATCACAACCCCACCACATGATCTACCTGCTGAGAGGAGACTCCAGTAGGAACTGGATGGAAGAGGAAGACAACAGAGTCCAGCCGACCTGGGCAAGTGGAGGTGCCTGAGTGAGGGACTAGAGTGGACTGGCAGCCATCCTTATAGTCGGGGAAGGCGCCTGGATGATTGCAAAAGCGGGAAAAGGGAATCCACTCCCCCCCTCCCGCGACCCTTTTGGGTGACACAGTTGCCAAGTGAATCTCACTTCCCCGTTGACTTTGCGTGTCAGAAGGTCACAACGATTGATCACATGACTCAGTGACACTGCAACCGTCATAAATATGAGCCAATTGCCAAGCGACTGAATGTTGATCAGGTAATGATGGGGATTCTGCAATGGTCATAAGTATGAAAATCTGTCATAAGACACTTCAACGTCTATATACATTAAAAATGACTAATGTTAAAATGTTTGACTTCCTCAGACCCCAACTTGAGAGCCACTTATCTAGCCCACAGAATCTCAAAGGGATGGGGATTAGAGCAAGGGTCTCCCAAGGGAGGTCAACAAAGTCAAGATGGCAGCCAGCCCCGCCTTTAACCCATATGTAAATAAGGGGCGGGGCTTCTATCCCTTAGGCCTTTGTTGACTCCCCCTATGATTGTTCCTGCTTTGCAGCATCTCCCAGCTTCTGAGGGAGCAGGCCCTTTGAAAGAGGGGACTGTGAGAATCAAATGGGAAGGTTCCTCCCCTTTTTGTGTGGGTAGGGAAGGAGGAAATGTGGATGGAGCAATGGGGAAGGAGAGGCTAGAAGCGAATTTTAGAGGCAGTTTGGCAGTGGGTTTCTCTTGGAAAATTAGGCCTGCAAAGTTGAAGGACTTGACACCCAGCCTTTGCCAACCCATAGCAGGTCTAGTTTGCCCAGCCAAATTCAGACCAGGTAAGTGTACCTGAGCTTGTAAGCATGGTTGCAAGGGAGGAAAATACCTGTTGACCTAAATGGGAGGTACAAACGCAGGGGTTTAATAATAATTACTAATTATCCCTTGACTAATAATTCCTTGAATATGAAATGAAGTTACTCACAGACCCACTTACAAATCACTGAAGGGTTGCAGAATTAGGGAAAAAAATAAACTTTGCTGAGTTGAGTTTTAATCCTGGCGATATCATGAACATGTCCATGCAATTTTCTTGGCACCATGAGGGTGGTTTGCCATGGCCTTTACCTGGAAGATTTAAAGTTTCTTTTATTTATAGCTTCAGGTCCAAGAATGCTAGTCAAACATTTTCATCAGATAAACGGAGCCAAAGAGGAAATATAAATAAATCACCAGGCTAAGTTCAAACATAGTGTTTTTGAATGGTGACAAAACAGAACAGAATTTAATTTCTTTTATGTAGATTGTGTGGAATTGATTTGCTAATAAAAAAAAAAATCTTCCTATTTTCAGCCCAGCATGAACACTTTGATGGGCTCTCTGCTAACATAAAACCAGGTCATGGCACACACTTGAAAGTAAGTCAGGAAGCCTGTAATTGTGGAGTCTGTCTGGCAAAAACAAAGACTGCTTATCCACAGGAAATATGCATGTGTAAAGCTTGTAACAATTCTGGGTAGTTAGAAAGCTACCAAGAGTTAGTAAAAAGTAACAAGAGTTAGGCAACTTGCAGACCTCAGCTAAAAATTAGGAATAGAGATAGCCTGCAGCAACTAAAAGATGTATTAGATAACTCCTGGGACATTCATTAGCCAAGGTTTAGGAATAGGGACAGCTAGAGACCAATAGAACAAATTGTAGAATTATTAGTAAAATGTTTATTAGATGATATTTCTTATTATCCCGCCTTGTTCCACTGTCTTCTTTAGTGAAAATGTATAAAGCTTTTTTAATCCTTTGTTCTTGGCTCTCTTGGCATTTTGGCCAGGAGCCCTTTTCCTTGGGGTACCCCAATAAAAAGCAATCAAAACCTGCACCTTGTGTCTGACGTCCTTCATTGGCCTCGGCACCAGGCTCAGTCCCCAATTGGGGACAAGAAGTTAGTTAGGAACAGAATTGTTGCCTAAGAGTGTCCATTAGTGTAAAAAAGGATGCTACAGCAAGATATAGAGAAATGTTTTCAGTGATTTTATTAGTTAGAATACAGACTTTAAAAAATTAGAAAGGATTTTGCTATGCAGTACTTCCCTTTAACACACTAGATGATAAAATGTTAAATCTTCCTAGGTTGAAGGTTTTCCCGCAACATAAATATGGGATATTAAAAAAAGATTTAGATGTGTGAATGTTATGGAAATTAGGTCCCTATAGTTTCCAGGCCCTAAATCTGTTTAGTAGTATTATAGTAGCCTCAGTCATATTAGTGATTCCTTCCTTCCTTCCTTCCTTCCTTCCTTCCTTCCTTCCTTCCTTCCTTCCCCTCCCTCCCTCCCTCCCAACACAGAAGGGTTTTCACCTGGTGCCAAAATGAGGCCACTGTGGGTGCCAACTGATGGTCTCTGGGGAGGACATTCCATAAATGAAGTGCCACCTCCAAAATGGCAAAATAAAATAAAGAAAGGGGCTTGGGAATGTCCATGTCCCCTTGGGGAGCCCATTGTGACTAAGGAAGCCTCCCCCAAAAGCCCTTGAACAAAGGGCCTATAAGATGTTCTCCAACCAACAGATCCCCACCACCACATGGATCCCCCTGTCCTAGGTTGGCCTGAGGCTACTAATGGCTCTTTCTATCCATCTTTTGCCTTAAGGGAGCTCATTGGTCAAACTTGAAGGTTTTCATTCAGCAAATGATCCCATTCCAAATTCTACATATTGCATATTCCACAAGGTAGTCTTTGCCCAAATTTATTTATTCATTTATTTTTTAATTTTTTTTAATTTTTAGAACAAACAAACAAAACGTAAAAAGTCCCATCATTCATTACAATTACAGTGTGTCGATCGGTTACAAATCCCTTGTGCTTCATCCCCATGTTCAATTTTTACTAATTATCTAATTTCTCATGTTGTCAACCCAGTATATATCTTTGTATCATTAACCTCATTTGTTATCTAACAATGGCAATCATTCCAAAAAGAGAAAAAAAATTTTTTTCACATGTTATAATACATTTTATATACCATATTTCAATTCCATGTTTTAGTATCTAACCATCGATAGAATAAATCCCAAATCATATAGTATTGTTTATCTTCTTGTTCTTTAATTTCAAGTGTTAATTTACTCATTTCAGCACATTCCATGATTTTTTTAATGACTTCATCTTGCGTTGGTATCCTCTCATTTTTCCAATTTTTAGCAAACATAATTCTAGCTGCTGTCAATACATTTACAATCAAATATCTCACTTCTCTGTTGTATGTTTCTGGCACCATTCCTAATAAAAATATCTCTGGTTTAAAGTCTATATGTTTCTTTGTCATTTTTTCCAACCATGTGTGGATTTTAGTCCAATATCTTTTGGCTTCTACGCACGTCCACCATATATGGTAATATGAGCCCAGTATCTGATGACATTTCCAACACTTTTCAGATTTGTTCTTGAACATTCTGGCTATTCTTGTCAGGGGAAGATGCCACCTGTAAAACATCTTATACAAATTTTCTTTATATGCTGTTGACATTGTCATTTTATAATTTTGTGACCACAATTTTTGCCATTTCTCTAAATCAATTCCATAACTAAATTCCCCCCCCCATGCTATCATTGTTTCTTTAACTTGTTCTTCTTCCAATTTCACCTCTAGTAAATAACCATATAATTTTTTAATTACATAATCATCAGAACCTGTTAAAATTTTATCTAAATTAGTCAAAATATTGTTAATACCTTCTATCTTACGATCTTCATCATATCTAGCATGTATTTGCAGATAAGAAAACCAATTCATTTTAAAACCTTGTTCCTCCAATTCTTGCTTCGATTTAAATTCACCCTTTCCATCCAATAATTCACTATATCTAACAATTTGTTCCCTTCTAAATGTTACTGAGTGTGAAAATGCTTCAATTGTTGATACCCAGACTGGAATTTTCAAATAATGTTGTTTTTAATCTTCTCCCAATTTAATAACAAAGCCTCTTGTATGTAATGTCTCCTAAAATAACCATGTTTTTGTTCCCTTATACCATAAAAAAGCATGCCACCTCAACAACAAATCATGTCCTTCTAAATTCAATAATCTAGTATTTCTTAACATTATCCATTCTTTAATTCAAATCAAACTTGTCGCTTGATAATAAAGTTCCCAATTAGGTAAACCAAAGTCCCCTCTCATTCTGACATATTGTAGTAACCTTGATTTTATCCTTGCCTTTTTTCTCTGCCAAATATATTTTAACACTATTTTATTTAATTCTTCAAAATAATCTTTTCCCAATCTGATTGGAATTGTCTGGAACAAACATAAAATTCTAGGCAAAATACAGTATTCATCTTAATAGTTGATATTCTCCCAATCAATGATAATTGTAGATTTTCCCATTTCGCCAAGTCTGTTCCAATCTGTTGTTTGAGCTTATTATAGTTATTCTCTTTAAGTGTACTACATCTTGCTGTCATATATATCCCCAAATATTTAACTTTGTTTGTGACCTGCATCTTTGATATTTCCACCAATTCTTCTTTTTGTTTTATTAGCATATTTTTTGTCAAAATCTTTGTTTTATCTTTATTAATTTTCAAGCCTGCTACTTTCCCAAACTCTCCAATTTTATCTATCAGTGTAGATATTGATATTAATGGATCTTCAAGAATAAAAACCAGGTCATCCGCAAACACTTGCAATTTATATTCTTCCTTTTGAATTCTCATTCCTTTTATGTCTTTGTCTTCTCTAATACTTCTATTTAGTACTTCTAACGTTAATACAAACAACAGGGGGGACAATGGTCTTTGCCCAATTTTAGAGCTTTTACTGATTGGCTGGCTGGGAAAGGGACAGTCCAGGCAAGTCTTCTAATATTCTATTCATATTAGAAATTAGAGAAAGGATTATAATTTCTACATTCTCCTTTATCTGTGAGACATCCCATCGATTGCAGCATTGGCTTTGGGGTTTTATTAAGGGTTTTTCCCAGTTTCTGTCATGCCAACTTTACTCCATTCCGTTTCTGTCCCATAAACGTTTCGTTCTTCCCATTTTTTAAAAAAGCATTTTCCCCTTTAACAAGTGGCTGGCTGAATAATAATTGATGATTAATCAGTCCCATGGATGCTTCTTTCTCCCCAGGATTTTTCAATATCTTTCCCTTTAGCAGGATTCTTGGATCAGTTGATTGGGGGTCTGTCCCAAGAATATTTGCTTCTCCCCCATTTTTAAAAACTCCCCCCCTTTAACGAGCTGATTGGGCCAATAATAATAATGGGGGGGGCATCCCTTTAAGAAGCCAGCGAAGCTGACCGCAACAGCAACCACAATTCATCTCGGTTTCTCACCTGCGCACAGCCCAAAGGCGGTCAGCTGATTCGCGGGGAAAGGCACTAAACTTAACTTTTTCTTTCCTTTCCCTGCGGAGGAGGCGGCGATGGCGGCCGAAGGGTCCTTGCAGGATTTTTTGGAAGAACTCACCTGCTCCATCTGCCTGGACTTTTTCCAGGACCCCGTGCTCATCCCGGAGTGCGGCCACAACTTCTGCCGGGGCTGCCTGACCCGCAGTTGGGGGACGTCGGAATCGAAGGCTTCCTGTCCCCAATGCAGGCAGACCTTCGCGCCCCGCAGCCTCCTCCCCAACAGGCAGCTGGCGCGGCTGGCGGAAGTGGCCAGGCAATGTGGCGGCCATCCGGGCGAGGAAGGAGGGAGCCTCTGCTCGAAGCACCGGGAGCCCCTCAAGCTCTTCTGTAAGGAGCACCAGACCCTCATCTGCGTGATCTGCGACCGATCCAGAGAGCACAGGGGCCACTCGGTGATCCCAGCGGAGGAGGCTTTCCAGGAATACCAGGTAGGAGTCAGCCATGAGGAATCGCTTTGGAGGGGCATCCAGATCCTTGGTCTTCCTGGCAATCCTTGGACCAATTTACTTGCTTTTACTGTTGTCCACAACCTGGGTTTAACCTGGCGCAGATGCCAATCAGAACGAGACTGAAGAGAAGATTCAAGGGACTGTTATTGAAGTACTTCAGCAAAAGGGTCTCAGCAGCTAAAGGAGCCAAGACCCCAACATATACAAATACAAATTTTATACAGTTTAGATTAAGGAAGTTAACACCCTAAGAATCACTCATTGGTTCCTTGATAGGTGTTTCTTTTGATCTCTTGTCCTGGCCTAATTTAATCTCCTCCTTGATAGATTGCATATTTTATGCTAATAAGATTCCTTATCAAAAGGGGTGTGTTTTATTATTATAATAAGCTAGAAGTTACCCAAGTTTATGTCTATGTGCCTTATCTAGCAATCCTTCTAATGGAGTCCTTCTAACTTTCTTGTAATTTTCTTGTTGCTAGGCGGCAGTGCCCCACCATTCCTTACTGGTCTTATTCCATAATGTGCAACTTTCTTTCATTCCTTTAACAAACTTTCCTAATTCCAACCTGAGACCTTCACCTCCTGCTTTATGCTCTGTGCCTGCAATTTTTTGAAGACAGATTTACCATAGTCCTCAACTTACAACCATTTGTTTAGTGACTGTTCAAAATTACAACACCATTGAAAAAAGTGACATATGACTGTTTTCACACATATGACCATTGTAGCATCCCTGTAGTCACTGATCAAAATTGGGACAATTGGCAACCAGCAAGTATTTATGATGGTTGCAGTGTCCCTGTCTTGTTTAGTAACAGAAATTGCATGTAGGAAGAAATAGGCTCCCTTTGCCAGCTTCTTTTCCACATTTGCTCTAGAGCAAAATTGTCATGGAGTCCTCCAAAATCTTGAGTGCAGACCCAGAAAAACACTCCTGCTGGATCAGGCCAAACGTTCATTTCTCAGTGATGCTTCTGGGATGACAGCAACCAGGAGACTCAGGCAGCTCACTTGAATGCCCTTGCAGGGAGTCCTCGACTTAGAACCATTCGTCTAGTGACTGTTTGAAGTTACAATGACAATGGAAAAAGTGACATGTTTTTCACTCTTGTGATCATTGCAGGCATTCCATGGTCACATGATTTGGACATTTGCCTACTTCCATTTATTTATGACAATTGAATATACTTTATCTTCTAACTGGGTCTTCCCTCCGATGTAATTCTTTAGGAAAAAGAAACTCAAAACTTGTATTTTTTAGATCAAGGTGGAAGATTGCCTGAAGGCTCAGAAGGAGCAGAAAGAAAAAATAGCTACATACAAAGGAGACACAGAGCAAAGAGTGCAGGAGATGCTTGTAAGTATTGATCCAACAGTGAGGAGCTTCTGAGCTAATGGGAAGGAGAACCCCATCCGTCATCTTTAATAATAGTCAGCCTGTTTGTAAGTACAAGTTCTGACTTAAAATTCAAGATAAAGACGGTGTTAGAACTTGTTCTTAATGTGGCGACTGGGATGTAATGGTGACATGTTTCATCTTATTGAAACAATGTGAACTCAAAACAGTTTTCTGTCTTCCTTTTTTGGAATCCCTGATTGCCAAGAAAATTTTTATGAGAGATCATTTAAATTGAAGCCTTTGTTTGGTTTTTAGAAACCTTTCCCGCCTGTGCTTGTTGGTGTCAAAGGGGTATTTTTTTCTCCCTAGGAAATTCTCTCATCCCTTTTCTGGATTCTTCAAGGAATCTGTTTAATTATTATAACAATTAAAATAAAAGTAAAAATAATTAAGTAAAACAATTAAAATAAAATAAAAGTATGTCTTTTTCTTGTTCTAGGATCTCATTGAAAAAGTGAAAAAAAATGTGGTGGCTGAATTCAGAGAGCTACAACTCTGGTTAGAAAGACGGGAGGAGCTTCTATTGACTAAAATGGAAGAAACGGAGAAGGATATTATGGCAAGAAAGGAGAAGGGTTTGGCCAAGCACATGGAGGAACTGGGCTCTCTTGACCATCTCATCCAGGAGATAGAAGAGAAGCTTCAGCAGCCAGCGAGCAAACTCTTACAGGTCAGTCGGGAAGTTGAGATCACAAAATCCTAGGGCTGGAAGGGACCTTGGAGGTCTTCTGGTCCAATCTTCTACCCAAGGCAGGAGACCTCATAACCATCCCCCAAAAATGGTTGTCCAAACTCTTATTGGAATCCTCCAGTGATGGAGCACCCAAAACTCAGGGAGGCATGCTGTTCCACTGATATATAATTCTCACTGTCAGGAAATTCTTTCTTATTTTACGTTGGATCTCCTTGTGATAAGCTTCCACCACTTTTTCCTATGAGAGCCCTTCAATTATTGGAAGATGTCTGTAGGGTCTCTTCTAAGCCTTCTCTTTGTTAGGCTAAGCATACCAAGTTCCCTTAGCTATTCATTGTATGGTTTGGCCTCCAGATTCCAAATAATAAATCTTTATTGCTGCTCTCTGCATTCTTTCTAGGGCCTCAGCATCTTTTTTGTATTATTGTGTATGAAACAGTGTTTAGAGTTTTGTATCAATGATGAAATGGGATAGACTGCTTTAGTCCTGCCACAGAATACTTTTTTGACTTTCATTTTTTACAACCATTCTTGCCACTGTTGTTAAGTGAATCATTGCAGTGGTTAAATTAGTAACACAGTTGTTAACTGAATCTGGCTTCCCCATTGACTTTGCTTGTCAGGTCACAAATGATGATCATATGACCCCAGGATGCTGCAACCGTCATAAATATGAACAGTGGCTGAATTTTATCATGTGACCATGGGGATGTCTTATGTGTGAAAAATGGTCATAGATCAGTTTTTTAGTGCTGTTGTAACTTTGAACGGTCACTAAATGAACTATTTAGTCAAGGACTATCTGTAATGGCTAATATTAGGGATGCATAATGTAATTCGGAAAAAGCAGGCCATGCAAAAAGCAAGGATTCTAAGTTCTAGGCACTGTCTCTATATTCTTCACCATTTGAGGTTCCTATGCCCTATTAGGGGATGTGGTGGTGGGTGTTCTTTGTAGGGTCTCCCCCTCCCCTTAAATCTCCAGGCCAAGGAGAAACCCAACACTGATCACCTTCTCCAAAGTATTATAACCACCTGGATGTTCCAAAGTGCCTTCATTCTGGATGCATAGATGCAGGGGATTTTTTTAATCCTATTGATGCATTTTCTTGTTTTTCAAATAGTATTTTCTTTTTGCTATCATGTTTTATTATGTTTGTGTGTGTGTGTGTATTTAATTTTCTGCCTAGGAAATGGCTCCTTTCAATGCTTCGTCTCTCTATTTTTTAGGACATTGGAAGCATCTTGAAGAAGTAAGTAAATCCACCCTTTTCTTTACAGTCTCAGAGATCAACAGCTCCTCCAGCAATTTTCCTATTTTGGAAAGGTCTTTCTGTATTTCGCAGTATTTTAATGTAAAGATTGCGTACTGTATTTCAGGGCTTTTCAGATACTTCCTCAGATACCTTCAACACAATATAATTAGCAATATTTGATAGGCTCAATTATTATGGTTGCTTGCACACTCAGCCAGATGTTTAGATTGAATTTGGCCTTTTTATCCACCTATTGAGTCCTTCCCAAGAAGAGACAGATGTTTGATGTTTTTAAAAGTATCATAGTAGGATGTAGGATGTTCCAAGTAATGCAACTATCATAAATAAATGCCAGTTGCCAAGCACCCGAATTGTGATTACAGGGACACTGTGACAGATGTTAAGTGTGAAAACGGTTGTAGGTCAGTTTTTTGAGAGCTGTTGTAACTGGTTGCTAACAAATATTCATAAACTGAGGGTTATTTGTAACTGTATTTGTCTCTATTAAATTTCATTGCATCACTTTTAACTTTTTATTGCATTTTTAAATCCCCCGCACTCCCCCCGCGCATGCGCGCGTGACCCCACGTGTGACCTCTGCCCCTGCGCATATGCACGCAACCCCTGTTTTGGTGTTAGCAGGCCTCCCTGCAGCCTCCTAGGATCAAATATGGGGGGCATCCCCCACATGTGCACGCAACCCCCCCACCCCCATGCATGCACGTGCACCTCCCGGCAGAGACGCAAAAATCAGTTGGCTGGCGGGAGGCGCGGTAGAGCTGACCTGGGCATTGGCTTGCATGCTCGTAGAGATGGCTCAATGTGCCACCTGTGGCATGCATGCCATAGGTTTGCCATCACGGTTCTAGGTTGATTACCTATCTCACCTCTATTAGCCATTTTCAAATTTGGTAAAATACAATCCATTATTTTTTTCCAAGAGATTCACAATAATTGTAAAGTGTAGAGAGTTGAAAACTGAAGTGGCCACTACTAGATATCTTGCTTAGCTTGATGAGGGTGGATGAGTGCAGTTTTGGGTCACGATCCACTGGGTTGCCAGAGTGCCCATATTTGAATAGCTAGCCAGAGAATTGATTGAAGCCTGGGAAACAGGGCCCTTGTCAGTCAACAGGAGTGCTGATTTACCATCAGTTTACCAGGTACTTAGGATCCAAGGACAGGGCAACACAAGAAAACAACAGAGTGTTCCAATATTTGAGGGTCTGTCACAGAGAGAAGGGGGTCAATCTCTTTTGCAAAGCACCTGAAGGCCAGGCAAGGAATAATGGATGGAAACTGATCAAGGAGAGATTCAACTTAGAAATGAGGAGAAATTTTCTGACTGAGGACAATCAACCAATGAAACAGCTTCCCTCCAGAAGTAGTGGGAGCTTCATCACTGGAAGTTTTCAAGAAGAGGCCGGACTGCCATCTGTCAGAAACAATGTGGGGTCTCCTGCTTGGGTGGTTGGGGGGGATGCTGGACTAGATGACCTCCAAGGTCCCTTCCAACTCTGTTGTTCTGTTATTTTGTCTTGCCAGGTACCAGGCTAAGGAAACATATGAGAATCCGATGGATTTACTTCTAGAGCCGAAATGGACAATCTGGGATCACAGTGATATGACTGAGCTTCTGAAAAGTGCCATGAAAAAATTGAGAGGTAAAAAACAGCTGTCGAGGTGGATGACAGCTGGATGACATTTTGATCCCAGAGCATCCAAGAAAGATTCTGGGTGTCACATGGATCAATGAGGGATCAATGAGGGATCAGCGGAAGAGACACCTTCATTTCTCTGGGGAAAGGCCTTCTGTCTTGGCATCAGGAGGGGAAGAGGAGCTTTCTGGTTTCTTTCACGTGCTATCTAAAAATGGGACTCACCATGAGCTAGTCATATTTGACGATTTACAGGTGGTCCTTGATTTACCACTGTTCATTTAGGGACCATTCAAGGTTAGAACAGCACTGAAAAAAGTGACTTACGACAATTTTTCATACTTTATGACCATTATAGCACCCCTACGGTCATGTGATTTACATTCAGATGCTTGGCAACTGGTTCATATTTATGACGGTTGCCTTACTCAGATTTAAACTTGGGCTTCCTGCATGTTAGGCAGTTGAATTAACTTCTGAGCCACAAGTTCTCCCTTCATCAGCTTGAGCCAGGGGAAAGATTAAGTGTTTTTCTATCGAGACACCTGGTCTATCCCAACATGTGGGAGGGGGCATTCTGCTCTCTTTCGCCTTTCAGCTCCAATCCAGGAGCCCTCAGGCAGTCGCATGTTAGGAATAAGCTACAAGCCAGAATGTCATTGGTGACTTTTCACCAATGACATTCTGGCTTGTAGCTTATTCCTAATTTCCTGTTTTGAGTCCAAGGAAAGCAAACCAGGGTATCTGAGGGTGGTCTTTCAGTTGCTCTAATTCCAGTGATGAGATGCTGAATCCCTCCCTTTTCTTCCCTAGATACTCTGGAAAGTGGACTTCATCTACAGAAAGGTAAATATTATAAGAATTTATAAGAATCTCAGTCGCTTGCTATTTTAAGCTCTGATGCCAGTTAAGTTAAAGAGAAATATAATAGTGTGACAATGAAACAGGTATAAGATTAGATATCTTAAAAGACTACAAAGATCCAGTAAACATAATCTAGATAATTGAAGTCAGTCTTGGTGTAGAATGAAATATCTGGACAATGGGAAAATATGGGCTGGTATTGAAAAGAATGTAGAATCCTCTTGATTTTACTGCCTGACTATAAATTGGTGAGAGACCAGGTCTTTGGGAGCAGAGAAATTAGGTCCTGGGGTCAAAGCAAATAGTAAAGTTGGAGCACTAGGGTTGTTTCCATCTTGAGGGCCATCAAGCTGATGAAAGCAGAGGTTTCCTATGCAAGATCCCCCCCTCCTTTTGTTCATGGTATCCTGATGCTAGTAGAGCATGGGTTTCAAACTCGATCGTGTCACGTGACGTATGGCGACGTTTTTTGCCTTTGTGGAGCCGGTGTGGGTGTGGCCTGTACATGATGCATCTGGCCCACAGGCTGCCAGTTTGACAGGCCTGTCATAGGGAAAAGGGTAGAACTTCCTCACATTCCATCAAGAGCCTTGGTGGCGCAGCAGGCTAAAGTGCTATTAAGTACACCAGCTGCCTGCAATTACTGCAAGTTCAAATCTCACCAGGCTCAAGGTTGACTCAGCCTTCCATCCTTTCTAAGGTAGGTAAAATGAGGTCCCGGATTGTCGGGGCAATAAGCTGACTTTGTATAAAAAAGAACACCGCTTGGGGGGGGGGGCGAAAGCCCTACTAAGCAGGTATATACAAAACTATGAAGGCTATTGCTTAACACATTGTAAGCCGCCCTGAGTCTCTGGAGAAGGGCGGCATATAAATCGAACCAATAAATAAATAAATGAATAAATGTGCCCCAAGTTACCTCTGGGCACGATCCCTGTGACTCTGCCGGTTCAGAATTGAAACATGGCAGCCTCTTGTCTGCCTGGTTTCTGGATTAAAGCTCCAGTTTCTGGTCTTTCCAGGAACTCATTGAAGGCAAAGCCAACCTCTCTTCACTCCCGGGGTGGGTTCCACTTACGTTTGCTACCTGTTCGCAACAGGAGCGTGCACGCTTGTTTTGCTTGCACGCGCACGCTTCTGCACATGTGCAGATCGTCCATGATGATGTCCGGATGGGTGGGTGGAGCCTCCCGCAAACTACTGGTTCGCAAGAACCGGACCGAACCGGGAGCAACCCACCACTGCTTCACTCCCAACCCAATTCTTCTCACCTGCAAGATGGAAGCTAAGCAGAATTGTGCAAGGATGCTAGAAGGGAGGTGAATCACTATAAAGAGGTTGAAAAAACTAGGCAATGCTTAGGTGCTGTTTAAATAAGCAGTGAATCTTCCATTCCTGGAGGGAGTGATTAGAAATGGAACTCGGAGAGAAGGCTGTAGGATTGATATCTTGGTCACGATAAACCAGGCCTGCAGCTGAAGCTCTTGTTCTCCTTCCCTTCCCTTCCCCTCCCCCTTACAGAGAATGTAATTCTGGATCCAGACACAGCCCATCCTCTCCGCCTTGACATCTCCGAAGATCGAAAAAGCGTCAAAGGACATAAGCCAGTTAAACCAATATCTCTTGTCCCAGACCCCATGAGATTTGTATATAATCCTTATGTCCTTGGCTGGCAGAAGTTCTCAACAGGGAGACATTTCTGGGAAGTTATGGTAGGAGATACAGCAGGATGGGGTGTAGGGGTTGCCAAAAAGCAAGTGAACGTAATAAATGTTGATGGGCAGACCAAGCAGTGGCAGGTTAGGAAATGGAGAGGGAAATACAGGATCTTCTCTCCATTAGTACGCTCTGAACTGAACCTGACTGAGGAGCCCATGAGGATCCGCATCTCTATCAACTGTGAAGTGGGACAAGTGAGCTTTTTTGATGCCAGGACCGCAGCTCTGCTCTATACATTCTCGGACGCTTCCTTGGTTGGAGAGACCCTTATGCCCTCTTTCTACTTGGATGATGGTGCCTGCCTGACACTCCCCTAAAAGAGGGGATTTCCATAGGCAAAACTTTGGAAAAATCCCTATTTAGCAAGTGGTGATCTCTGAAAGCTTCAAAGGAGAAGTTCCTTAGCTTTTTGCTGCTATACTTTCCTTAATGTAGGATGCCACACTGAGTTGCTTGTGGTTAGGTGGCCTTATAAATGGAAGGAATTGCTCAATCAATCAATGAATAGTCTGACCATCATTTCTATTTATCTGAATAAAAAAAAAATGAGGTGCCCTATAGCAGCTTTATAGGCTTTAGCATCATGTATTCAAGGGTATTAATATTAAAGATAACTTGTCTTACAGCTAAACCCATAAATCATGAATTTAGATTTCTGTCACAGCTCTCCCTCCCATTTAGATATCATGCTTGTTTAGTTGCAATCAATGTGTCAACCCTGCGAACCTGTCTGAGGCCATCTTGACGGCTTCAGTGTTGCCACAAAGCAGAAGAGAGGACAGGGAGGGGGGAAATAGATGTGTGTGTGGGGGGGGGGGGGGGAGTTTGGCAGCCAAAACAGACAGTTTTTCTGTGGGAACCAAGGTCATTTCAACAGGTGCCTGAGAGAGAGGAAGAGAGCAGTAACCAAGCAACCGGCCAGCCTCTTGATTGGACAATGTGACTGATGATTCGGGGAAAGGGGGAACTTTCACTTTTTTAATTAGGTGAAAAGAGCGGGAACTTTCAGAGACGGTTTTCACCAGTTGTGCCAATATGAGGTATCCAATAAAACTGTTCTTTGAGGAATCTTCATGCTTCGGAGTTCTGCTTTCAATATGTGCATTACTTGGAACGTTGGCACAATGATAGCTTAAAGGTAAAGGTAAAGGTTCCCCTCGCACATATGTGCTAGTTTCCCGATTCTAGGGGGCGGTGCTCACCTTTTCAAAGCCGAAGAGCCAGCGCTGTCCGAAGACGTCTCCGTAGTCATGTGGATGGCATGACTGAATGCCAAAGGCGCATGGAATGCTGTTACCTTCCCACCAAAGGTGGTGCCTATTTTTCTGCTTCCATTTTTTACGTGCTTTCAAACTGCTAGGTTGGCAGAAGCTGGGACAAGTAATGGGTGCTCACCCTGTTAGCGGGACTAGGGATTCAAACTGCTGAACTGCTGACCTTTCAATCGACACGCTCAGCATCTTAGCCACTAGCCACCGTGTGCCTTTAATGATAGTTTAGCTTCCAATAATTCAATACATTCTGTAATCTTTCCATGCTTTTTCTTTCTTTCCTCCACTTTTTTATATTTCCTTTGAAATATACACAATTCGAACAATTTGAACAAGCCCCTAGCAGGGCTTCAGGAAATATTAGACTCAATATAAGCTTTACAGGCTCATAGTTTTTTAAAAAAAATACAAATTCTAGTCTTTTTTGCTTATGTCTTTTTATACGTAACTCAGTTATCTACAACATTCAGATTATTGATTGTAACACGGATTCTAATTTTATACGTTTCTTATGGATTTTAATTCCTTCCTTTGCAATTTTATGTCAATAAATTTATTTTTACTTGATTGTATTCTGTCAACATGATACATTATTTCTATTTTAGAGTGACGATAAAACAATCATTGATTATTCAATGTAACACCTAGAAACAAAATGCACAGTAGACAGTAGACAAAAACAAAACATACTATCTGTTATAAAGATAGGAGATGTGAGCACTATGTGGACTAAATGTATCACTTGGCTCAAGCCTAAATTCAAATTGAATTGTTAATAGAATTGTAAAATTCTGTAATGTATTAAATGTATTAAATAAATACATTATTTGACAATAACACTCTTTTCCCCTCTTGCTATAAACTACTCTGCCTTTTATTGAGCAACTGTAAAAGAAAAGGGCAATCTAGTGTAGTGGTTAAGAAATCAAGCTAGATATCATGAGTTCTAATCCTGCCTTAGGCACAAATCCACCTGGGTGGCCTTGGACCAGTCACTCTCGCTCAGCCCTAGGGACCAAGCAATGGCAAACCACTTCTGAAACCTTGCCAAGAACAATGCAGGGAGATTCATCCAGGCAGTCACCGGGGTCAACAATCTAAGGCACCCCAAAAGTGACTTCGATATTGAGATGGGCGTCAAATCCAGTTAAGTGGTTAAGGTGCCAAGGTTGGAAGAGGAAGACTGTGAGTTCAGGTCCTGCCTTAGCTACGAAAGCCATCTGGGTGACTTTGAGCCAGTCATTCTTTTTCAGTCCAAACCATCTCACAAGGGTTGTTGTGGGGAAAATTGGAGGAGGAAGATGTGTTGGATATGTTTGCCACCTTGAGTTATTTGTAAAAATAATAAAGACGAGACACGTAATATATATATTATTATATATATTATTATTATATATAATATATATATATATTATATATATAATATTATATATATATATATATATATATATATATATATATATATATATATATATATATATATATATATATATATATATATATATATATATATATATATATATATATATATATATATATATATATATATATATTATATATATTAAAAGAATATATATATATATATATATTCTTTTAATGATTCCGTAATCCTGTGTGGGGTGCAGTCTGGGCAACTAAATGGAGCTGAGTGCCACCACCAAACAAGCAAGATAAAGGAAGGGGCTTGGAAGTGTCCATGTTCCCTCCGGAACCCCATTATGACTAAGGAAGCCTCCCCCAAAAGCCCTTGAACAAAGGGCTTATAAGATGTTCTCCACCCACCAGATCTGGGGGCCCCCCTGGATCCCCCTGTCCTAGGTTGGCCTGAGGCTACTAATGGCTCTTTCTATCCATCTTTTGCCTTAAGGGAGCTCATTGGTCTAAGATTTCCATCCAGCAAATCCTCCCATTCCAAATTCTACATACCGGTATCCCATAATCTACAAGATAGTCTTCTGTGTCTCCCTTCCACGGAGTGATCCAGGCTGACTTTTACCCAGTTTTAGAGCTTTTCCTGACCCATTTCCTGATTTGCTGGCTGGGAAGGGGGCAATCCAAGCAATTCTTCCTCTGCCAGATATTCATATTAGAAGTTAGAGAAAGGATTATAATTTCTACCCTTTGCTCCCCTTTATCTCTGAGACATTCTATCAACTGCAGCATTGGATTTGGGCTTTTATCAAGGGTTTCTCCCAGTCTGTTTCATTCCAAGTTTACTCCATCCTGTCCCATAAAGATTTCTTTCCTTCCAGTTTTTTTTAAAAGCATTTCCCATGTTGGCTCAGGAATTCTGGTAGTTGAAGTCCACAATTCATAAAGCATCCATGGTTCCCAACCTCTGCTTTAGCAGGACACTTTGATCAATAATTGAACCGGGGGCCGTCCCAAGGATGTTAGCTTCTCCCCAGTTTTTAAAATCTGTTTCCCCCTTTAACAGAATGCTACGATCAATTGGCATTCTCTAATTTGTTCTTTTTAAAAGACTGTTTTTCCTTTAAGAAGCCAGGGGATCTGACCGCAAGAGCAGCAACAATTCATCCCAGTTTCTTGCCTGGGCAAAGCCCAAAGGCGGCCACCTGATTTGCAGAGAAAGGCGCGAAACTTAACTTACTCTTTCCTTTCCCGGCGGAGGAGGCAGCGATGGCGGCCGAAGCGTTCTTGCAGGACTTGCTGGAAGAAGCCACCTGCTCCATTTGCCTGGAGTATTTCCAGGACCCCGTGCTCATCCCGGAGTGCGGCCACAACTTCTGTCGGGGCTGCCTGACCCGCAGTTGGGGGATGTCGAAATCGGAGGCTTCTTGCCCCCAATGCAGACAGACCTATAGGCCTCGCAGCACCCTCCCCAACAGGCAGCTGGCGCGGGTGCTAGAAGAAGCCAGGCGATGCGGAGATCCTTGGTGCGAGGAAGGAGGGAATTTCTGCCCGAAGCACCGAGTGCCCTTCAAGCTCTTCTGTAAACACCACGAGGCCCTCATCTGCCTGGTCTGCGACCGATCCAAACAGCATCAGGGTCATTGGGTGATCCCTCTGGAGGAGGCTTTCGAAGAGTACCAGGTAAGAATCAACCA
Source organism: Pantherophis guttatus (assembly GCF_059756535.1). Taxonomy (NCBI): domain Eukaryota; kingdom Metazoa; phylum Chordata; class Lepidosauria; order Squamata; family Colubridae; genus Pantherophis; species Pantherophis guttatus. The sequence goes on along the minus strand of NC_142064.1, from coordinate 260,585,284 downwards.
GGAGGAATCAGTGCGGAGGGGCATCCAGATCCTTGACCTTCCTGGCAAAATCCTTAGACCAGATTACTTGCTTCTTCTGTTGTCCACAAACTGGGTTTAGCTTGGCTCTAGATGCCAGTTTGAACAAGACACCAGAGGCGGTTCAAGGAACTTTTATTAAAAGTACTTCAAAAGCCTCTCGGCACCTAAAGGAGCCCAGATCTCGAACAATGCACAAATAAAAAATTTTATATAGTTATGATTAAGGAAGTTAGCACCTGAATAATGGCTCATTGTTTCCTTGACACTTTTTTGGCAGAGGTTTGCTCTCCAAGCTTGTTTCAATTTAGTTTCTGAATGTTTTGTTACCACACTAGGTAACATCATCAGCAATATTTTCTTGTCCTGTTTTCTTTAGTTTATAAATGGGAAGGATTAGATTGGGAAGGAATCAAAATCATTGGGCGTGCCAACACCCGCCACGCATGTGAATGTATTGAAGTCTGGTATTCTACCAAAGGAGCAATTAACAAGGATATTGATCTAGATCCAGCATATGAATATGTAAGAAGCCAGACCACTTGAACTACTAATCAAGAAGAGAAAAATCAGCTGTAAAGTCAGAATTTAAATATAGCTCCAAAAGAACAGCCAACCACACTGGCACACAAGGCATTTGTAAGCCAAGGAAAACAGGACAAGAAAATCCTGCCCATGATGTTACCTAGTCTGGTAATGAAATGTTCAGAAGTTAAATTGAAACAAGTTTGGAGAGTAAGCCACTGCCAAAATCTAAAACCTGCGCTGATAAGTATTTTCTATTTCACATGTTTCTCTTGATTGGATTCTTTTAGTTTACACTCCTCCTTCACACATTCCATGTTTATGCTAACGAGCTTTCTTATCAAAAGAGGTTAAAAGAAGATTTTATTCCATGAGGATAAACTTGAGGGAGAGATTTAAATCCAATAAGATAATTGGAGTTAATTGGATTTTTATTGATGTGATCTATACATAATTGAATGAAAGCTTTGTAGTTTTGGGTTCTCGGTTTAAAATGAAAGGTTTTTTTTTCTCCCTTTATAATATTTAAGTAATTTTTAAAGTTTGTAAAATATCAAAAGCCAGAAAAGTGTTTTTTCCCTTTAGGGTTAAAAAAATTGAAATAATATAGGGAATTCTTTTAATATATAAATTATGACAATTTATAGAGATTAATGAGCAAACCAAAGCACATACTATTCCTTACAGTAAGGAGAATTAGAGATGGTTAAATTGACTCTTTTATCCAAAGAAGGGAATACATTTAATTTGGTTTTTATTTGAAAATTGTTTCCCGATTTTATGCTTGTAATGGGAAAAAAATGAAAGGTTGATTTTGTTTTTGCTGATTAGATAGGTTTGTTGCTATAGAAATGGCTAGTATATACTGAAAGGCTTAGAGCACACACAGAGTGTAACCTAATTCAGCTTTTGTTAATTGCTCTTGAGAGAAGCTCCATTGTAACCTAAAGTAGCTAAAGTAACTTCTTGTGAAAAGTAAAATGTGGATTCTGCCAAGTAGCCATGCTTGTAACTTAAAATGTGTGTTCAGCATTCCCTAACAAAACTCTGAGTTATACACCAAAGAATGTATTTCTTTCCCCTTCTAAGGTCTATTGTTTATTGAAGTTCGTGTGATATGAAATTGTGTTTCTATAGCAATGACGATCTATGCAAGCAATATGTGTAACCTGTGTAGACTATAAGAAGAAGGAAAAAGGTTTTCTTTGCATGTGTCTGCTTTTCTCTCTGCCTGCTCTGTTAAGGTGGGAGAAAAAAAAGCCGTCCAGCGAGGCGGATTCCTTTCTGCAGAAATAAAATTTGATTATCAGTAGCCTCGTGTTCAGAGTTTCATTGGAATTATCAGATTCTGAGCTGAATTCAAAAACCTTACAATACTGTTGTGTAAAAGTAAAAAGTTGAGGTTGTAATGTTATTTTCTACTGTGCTAAAGAGAGTTGGAAGTCTGTGCCTTTTTCTTTCCTTTTCCCTGTTTACACATTTTTTTTCTTTTCCCCTCCTCCCCAGTTTTCTATTATTTTTAAAAAATTCTCTTTTTTTTAATACTTTGATAATCTAATAAAAATGCACTATAAAAATAATAAATTTAAAAAATAAAAAAGGGTGTGTGTTTTATTATTATAAACTAGAGATTACCAAAGTTTATGTCTACGTGTGCCTTAGCTACATCCTTCTAATGGAGTCCTTCTAACTTTCTTGTAACTTTGTTGTTCAATCAACCAATCAATCAGAATAGAGCTGGAAGGACCTTGGAGGTAATCTAGTCCAACCCCCTGCTCAAGAAGGAGACCCATTTTAGACAGGTGGCTGGTCCAGTCTTTTCTTAAAAACCTCCAGCAATGAAGCACCTACAACTTCTGAAGGCAAACTGTTCCACTGGCTAATTGTCCTCACTGTTAGACAGTTTTTCCTTAATTATAGGTTGTTTCTCTCCTTGATTAGTATCCATCCATTGTCCTGCTTATTGGAAAATAAGTTGACACCCACTTCTTCTTTGCAGCAGCCCCTCAAATACTGGAAGACTGCTTTCATGTCAGCCCTAGTCCTTCTCTTCTTTTGTTGCTAGGCAATAGTGTCCCACTATTTGTTACTGGTCTTGTTATGCTCATCTGCAACTTTCTGACTCGGCCTTCCCCTCCTGCTTTATCCTCTGTGCCTGCAATTTTTTGAAGACAGATTTACCATAGTCCTCGACTTACAACCATTCATTTAGTGTCAGCATTGAAAAAAGTGATTTATGATAGTTTTTCACACTTATGACCATTGTAGGATCCCTGTGGTTACATGATCAAAATTTGGACGCTTGGCAACTGCCATGTATTTATAACTTGCATATATCGTCTAACTGGATCTTCCCTCCGATGTAATTCTTTACAGAAAAGAAACTCAAAACTTGCATTTTTTGTTCAGATGAAGGTGGAAGATTGCCTGAAGGCTCAGAAGGAGCAGAAAGAAAAAATAACTACTTACAAAAGAGACACAGAGCAAAGAGTGCAGGAGATGCTTGTAAGTATTGATCCAACGGTGAGGAGCTTCTGAGCTAATAGGAAGGAGAACCCCATCCACCATCTTTGATAATAGGTAGCCTGTTTGTAAGTAGAAGTTCTGACTTAAATGAAATTGAAGCTAAAGACAGGCGCAAAACCAGGTCTTAACCTGTGGCCTGAGATGTTAACATTGGTTGAATGAGTCACAGTTGGGTTAAGTGCACCTATCCCATGATCCATGATTTATACAATGGATTAATGCACACCATATTTCATCTTATTGAAAAAAACATTTTTCAGCCTACTTTTTTGGAATCTCTGATTGCCAAGAACATTTTCATGAGAGATAATGTAAACTGGAGCCTTTTTTTTTTTTTTGGTTTTTGTTTTTAGAAACCTTTCCTCCTACGCTTGTTGATGTCAATATATATATATTTTTCTCCCTAAGAAATTCTCCCATCTCATTTCTGGACTTTTCAGGGAATCTGTTTAATTATTATAAAAATTAAAATAAATATAATTAACTAAAATTAAAATATGCTTCTTCTTGTAGGACTTCATTGAAAAAGAGAAAAAAAATGTAGTGGCTGAATTCAGAGAGCTACAACTCTGGTTAGAAGGACAGGAGAAGCTTCTGTTGACTAAAATGGAACAAACGGAGAAGGATATTATGGCAAGAAAGGAGAAGGGTTTGGCCAAGCACATGGAGGATCTCTGCTCTCTTGACCATCTCATCCAGGAGATAGAAGAGAAGCTTCAGCAGCCAGCCAGCAAACTCTTACAGGTCAGGCAGGAAGCTGAGATCATAGAATCCTAGGGCTGGAAGGGACTTTGGAGGTCTTCTAGTCCAATCCTCTCCAAAGGCAGGAGTCCTTATACCAAAAACATGGTTGTCCAAATTGTTATTGGAATCCTCCAGTGATGGAGCATTCTGGGAGGGAAGCTGTTCCATTGATAAATACTTCTCACTGTCAGGAAATTCTTTTGTATTTTAGGTTGGATCTCTTTGTGATGAGTTTTCACTCCGTGCCTCTTGTCCTGCCTTCAGGTGCTACGGAGATTAAATCGATGCCCTTTTCTCTATGACAGCCTTCCAAGTATTGGAAGATGGCTGTAGAGTTTCCCCTAAGCCTTCTCTTTGTTAGGCTGAGCATACCGAGTTCCCTTAGCCATTCATTGTATGGTTTGGCCTCCAGAACCCTTATCATCTTTATTGTTCCTCTCTGCATTCTTCCTGGGGCCTCACCATCTTTTTTGATGTTGATACCAATGATGAAATGGAATAGACTGCTTCCCTTCCACAGCAATAGCAATAGCACTTAGACTTACCATATTTTTCGGACTATAATATGCATCCCCCCCCCCCCAAAAAAAGTGGGTGGAAATATCTGTGTATTTTATACAGTGAATATGGGCCTGTTTTTGGCCTCCCAAACCCTCCATTTTGGTCCTCCCTGGTGCCCAGAAGTACTCTGCAGGCTAAAAATGGGTCCGTTTTTGGCCTCCGGAGGCCTCCATGCATCCCATTTTTGTCCTCCCTGGCCCCCAGAAGCACTCTGCAGGCCAAAAATGGGCCCAGTTTTGGCCTCCGGAGGCCTCTGCACATCCCGTTTTTGCCAAAAATGGGCCCGGTTTACATAGTGCTTCTGGGGGCTGGGGAGGGTGAAAATGGGATGCCCGGAGGCCTCCCGAGGCCAAAAATGGGCATGTTTTTGGTTAAAATGGGACGTGCTGAGAGTTTGGGAAGCCAAAAATGGGTCCATTTTTGGCCTGCAGAATGCTTCTGGGGGCCGTGGAGGGCAAAAACAGGACATGCGGAGCAGTGGTGGGTTGCCCCTAGTTTGGACCGGTTCTATAGAACCAGTAGTAAAACCGGTGGGAGGCTCCACTCACTGACCTGGACATCATCAAAAGTGATCTGCACACGTGCAGAAGAGCACACATGCGTGCAGGGCACGATGCAAACCTGTAGTAAAGGTAAATAGAACCCACCCCTGGCGCAGAGGCCAAAAACTATTTTTTTTTCTTGTTTTCCTCCTTTAAATCTAGGTGTGTTTTATAGCCCAATGCGACTTATAGTCCCAAAAATACGGGTATATATACCACTTCACAGTGCTTTCCAGCCCTCTCTAAGCGGTTTACAGAGTCAGCATATTGTCCCCCAACAATCTGGGTCCTCATTTTACCCACCTCGGAAGGATGGAAGGCTGAGTCAACCTTGAGCCTGCTGAGATTCAAACTGCCAAATTGCAGGCAGCCGGCAATCAGCAGAAGTAGCCAGCAGTACTGCACTCTAACCACAATGGCTCTTAATACTCTTTTTGATTCTTTCCTCTTTTTTTTTCTTTCATAAATTTAATTGAAATTATAATAGTGAAAAGTACAAATGAAAATAAATAAAATAGAGAAATGGAGAAGGATAAGAAGGCGAAAGGAGGGGAAAGAAAAAAACCATTCTTATTTAATAATCTTTTTGACTGTTTTAATGGAAAGCAAAGTATGAAGACTACAGATAGTCCTCTGCTTATGACCACAATTGAGCCTGAAATTTCTGTTGCTTAATTTTGCTCCATTTTGCAACCTTTCTTGCCACTGTTGTTAAGTGAATCACTGCAGTGGCAAAGTTAGTAACACAATTATTAAGTGAATCTGGCTTCCCCATTGACTTTGCTTATGAGAAGATCACGAATGGAGGTCATATGACCCCTGGGATGCTGCAATCGTCATAAAAATGAATCCGTTGCCAAGTGGCTGAATTTTGATCATGTGACCAGTCTTAAGTGTTAAAAAGTCAGTTTTTTCAGTGCTGTTGTAACTTGGAACAGTCAGTAATGAACTATTGAAAGTGTAGAACTACCTAATATTAAGAATATATAATGTAATTCAGAAAAAGCAGGCCATGCGAAAAGCAAGAATTCAAAGTGCTGGTCACTGTCTATATTCTTCTTGATTTTAAAAATGCCTGCTTAGGGCTCCTATCACCTATTAGGGCCGTGATGGCGAACCTATGGCACGCGTGCCGCAAGTGGCACGTGAAGCCATATCGGTGGGCACATGAGCTCAGATCCAGCTCACATGTGCATTCCGGCCAGTTGACTTTCGGGCCTTCTGGGCTCACCGGAAGTCAGGAAGCAGGTTGTTTCCGGCCTCCGGAGGGATGGGGAAGGCCCATTTTTCTCTCTCCCCAGGCTCCAGAGCCTTTCTAGGAGCCCGGGGAGGGTGAAAACGGCCTTCCCCAACCCCCCAGAGGCCCTCCGGAGGCTGGAAACAGGCTGGAAAAGGCCATTTTTGCCCTCCCCAGGCTCCTAGAAAGGCTCTGGAGCCTGGGGAGAGAGAAAAAGGGGCCTACAGGGCCCACCGTGCCATCCCGTGCCAAAAGCAGGGGAGTCACGTGCGCGCAACCCCCCTGCGCTCCTCCCGCTTTTGGCACGCAATGGCAAAAAGGTTAGCCATCACTGTATTATGGGATATGGTAGTGGGTGTTCTTTGTAGAGTCTTCCCCTCCCCATCTCCAGGACAAGGAGAACCCCAAAACTGATGGCCTTCTACAAAGTTATAACCACTTGGATTTTCCAAAGTGCCTTGATTCTGGAAGCATAAATGGAGGGGATTTTTTTTTGATGCATTGTTTTCTTCTTCAAATGTTCTTTTCTTTTTGCTATTATGTTTTATTACACACCCCGGAGAATTTTTTCTAAGACTAACAGTAAAAATAAAGAATACCTCTCTAAAAAAGGTGAATGGTTGGGGAAAAAAGAGCATTGGTATTTTTTTTTTAAATAGTTTTTTGTGTGTGTTATGTCAGTGTATTCATGACTGGCAGAGACATGGTAACAAGGTCAGCCAATGAATAGGCATAGCAACTAAGTCAGCCAATGAAGACTGCTGGGAAACTGAAACAGTATTTGCTGGAGACAGCTAGGAGTCTGGGTGTGGCTTAGTATTATAGCTCTGAGTCTGTGCAAAAGCCAAAAACTGCTGCTGGAATTGAAACCAATTCTCTCTACCACATTGGAAGAACCACTCTTGGTATTGTATATATGTCTCCTGTGTTATTATGTATATAAAGAGAAGTTAATGAATCCTGCTGCATCAGTTACCTGTGTGTGCTTTCTGGATTTGATTGCTGCAACAAACTCTGACATGTTAGTCTCTGGTTGCCCAGAGGCTTCACATGTTTCTTTTGTGAATTTAGAATTTAACTCTCTGCATAAGAAATGGCTATTTTCAATGCTTTGTTTCTTTTTTTTTAGGACATTGGAAGCATCTTGAAGAAGTAAGTGAATCCCCCCTTTTCTTTACAGTCTCACAGATTGGCAGCTCCTCTAGCGGTTTTCCTATTTTGGAAACTTCTAGTAATTTAATTTAAAGATAAAGTACTGTATTTCAAGGCTTTGTAGATACTTCCTCAGACAACAATATAAGTAGCAATATTTGATATGGTGAATTATTAGGGTTGGTTGCCCAATCAGACAGATATTTCAATTGAATTTGGCATTTTTATCCACCTATTCAGTCCTTCCCAAAGATGTATGATGGTGGTAAAGTTATCATCGTAGGATGTAAGCTGTCCCAAGTAAAGGTGCCTTTTGCAATTGTCTGATAGTGGTTTTGTCAATGCCGATTGGTGCTCAAGTGCTGTTCCAAATGTTTTGGGATTGTACCCAAGGCATCTATTACTATTGGTACTATCTTTGCTTTCTTTTGCCACAGTCGTTCTACTTCTATTTGCAGGTCTTTGTATTTTATTATATTCTCCAGTTTTTTTTCCCTTTTATTCTGCTGTCTCCATGTAGTGCCATGTCCACTATTCAGATTTTTTTGTCTTTCTCATCAATAATGATTAAAAGTGGGGTTTTATGTGGCAGGTGATTGCCTTTGAATTCCAAAGTCCCAGAGCACTGATGTTTTAGAAAGCTTCTTCCATTGGCAGGATGATAAACAATGTTCTTTTGCCTTGCCAGGTACCGGGATAAGGAAACATATGAGAATCGGGTGGATTTACTTCTAGAGCCGAAATGGACAATCTGGGATCACAGTGATATGACTGTGCTTCTGAAAAGTGCCATGAAAAAATTGAGAGGTAAAAAACAGCTGTCGAGGTGGATGACAGCTGGATGACATTTTGATCCCAGAGCATCCAAGAAAGATTCTGGGTGTCACATGGATCAATGAGGGATCAATGAGGGATCAATTTCAGGCTCAGCAAAAGAGACACCTTCATTTCTCTGGGGAAAGGCCTTGTGTCTTGGCACCGGGAGGGGAAGTGGAGCTTTCTGGTTTCTTTCATGTGCTACCTAAAAATGGGGCTCACCATTAGCTAGTCATAGTTGACCATTTACAGGTGGTCCTTGACTTTTTTTTTTTTAATTTGATTTATATGCCGCCCTTCTCCGGAATCTCAGGGCGGCTTACAACGCATTAAGCAATAGCCTTCATACTTTTGTATATTTATACAAAGTCAGCTTATTGCCCCCACAAACTGAGTCCTCATTTCACCTACCTTAGAAAGGATGGAAGGCTGAGTCAACCTTGAGCCTTGGCAAGATTCGAACCTGCAGTAATTGCAGGCAGCTGTGTTAATAACAGGGTCCTTTAAACCACTGTACTATCAAGACTTACCACAGTTGACTTCCGGTTTGCGAGCTTCGGCGACGGCGGTGACTTTTTAAAGACCGCCAGCCCCGCCGCCTGTAGAGCCGCCCCGCGAACGAGGTGCGGCTCGAAAACTCCGAAATCTTGAAGATTGCAGGAGCAGAGACAGCAGGGTACAGGTTGAGCCCCTGTAACCCCCCCAGGGAATTGCTTCTGGGGGTGAAAACAGGTGTGGCTCCCTTCCAACCTGCGGAGACTCCGGGCGGCGTGGGACGATTCTGCCTTCAGCAGAACAAGCCGGCAGCAGCAAACTTTTAAAGTGAGAGGAATTAATTTTAACAAACAGCGGAAATATCAACTTGAATCCAGAAACTTGAAAACTGCAAGTATTGGTGCTTTGTTGACTTTTTAAATCAAAAGAGAAAGTGAGCGAGTGAAAGTGATTTGAAAAAATATGGCGTCCAGCGTTTGAGTTAACGAGCTAGTGAAAGTGGATTTGTGAAGCCTCCCTGCTTTGTTACAAAGTTGTAAAATTGCTACAAAGTTGCTCTATCTAAAGAAAAAATTTCTTTTGCTAAAATTTGACTTTGCTTTATTCTAGTTCCACCTGATTAAATCTGGGGGACTTTTTTAGAAGTTTCTGTGGAAGAGGGAAAGGAAAAAGAACTTCCCTCTTCAAAAAAACTAGCTTACGTGGCACGATGGCTTCAAAGAAGCAGGAAGGGAAGGCATCAGGGGGGGGATCCCCCACACATAAACATCAAACGCAACTTCCCCCTGCTCAACAGTTACAAACTCAGAAAAAAGAATTTGATGTGGCAGATTTAAAAGAATTTATTTCTAAAACTTTGGATGATAAATTTCAAGAATCACAACAGGAACTTCAAAAATCACATCAGGAATTTTTGCAGGAAATTAATGAAGTTAAAGACATGGTGAAACAGAATCAAATTATGGTGACCAAAAAAATATCAGAAGTGGCGTCTGGCCTGGCAGATTTTATTGGGAAAGTTGATTTTAAAGTTGAAGAATTTAAATCAGAAGTTAATGTTAGGATGAAAGACAATGATTATAAAATTGATGAAGTTGACAATAAAATGCAGAGAATTGAAGATGAGATTGTTATGATACAATTCCGGGCGATGGAATTTGCCATACGGCTTCGGGGAATTCGAGAGGAGGAAAGACAGGACTTGAGACAAGTTTGCTCTGAAGCCCTGGCTAAGATTTTACAAGTTAATCCTGATTTGGTATTTCATAAAATAGATAAAATTTACAGAGTGAACTCTTGGGTGGCCAGGCAAAGACAACTACCCAGAGATGTGGTCATATACTTTACTGAGAGAGAAATTAGAAATGATATCCTGCAAAAATCTTTTCACACTTCTATACAAGTGGGGGGCTCACGGCTTGTAATTTTTAAAGAATTACCTCCTAAAATGCTGAAAGCTAGAAAAGAATTTGGTTTTCTTGTTAAGGAATTGAAAAATTTACAGATACCCTTCCGGTGGGATGCACCAGCTGGGGTAATTTTCAGATATAAGGGAGAAGGATATCGGTTGAATACCGTGGAGAAGGCGCAACATTTTTACAGTACTATTCTTAAGGAAAGAACACCATCTCCACGTACATCTACAGTTCTGGAGATTAAGGAGAGTGAAGAGAGGCAATTGAAAGAACAGTCTAAGCAGGAATTAGAAAACGTGCAAGGTGCAGAAGGAGGTATTCTGAGTGAGCCATCGCTGGATTCTTCTCCAATTTTGGATTTGATTCAGTTGACTGAAGTTAAAGATCAACGTATAACTAGAGCTCAATCCAAGCTACTTAAACAGAAGCAACAACAACAACAGGAAAGACAAGACAAGAAGGCAGTTAAGAGCACTGCACAAGAGATTGGCGCTATGGGAGGAGCGAGATCGAAGCTCTCGGATGAACTTCAAGCATATTGCTCTGCGCTCCAGAAAGAGGCTAATGACCTTTAAGTGTTTATCTTGGAATGTCAATGGGTTGAATTCAGCACAGAAAAGGAAAAAATTATTTACATATTTGAAACAATTTAATAATGATATAATATGTTTACAAGAAACGCATATTACAACTCAAGATCAAAAATATTTGATAAACTCAAAACTAGGAGCACATTATATATCTTCAACTTCGCAGAAAAAGAATGGTGTGGTTATTTATGTAAATAAAAAATTAACAGCAAAAGTTATAGAAGTAGATCAAGATGGTAGATTTGTAGCAATTGAATTGTTTACAGCAAATGGTCAAATTCTTTTGATTGGAATTTATGCTCCCAACCAACAACAGGATTATTTTTACAAGATGTTACATACTAAAATATTGCAATGGGACTACAGATCTATTTTAATTATGGGAGATTGGAATGGAGTAATTAATTCTAAATTAGATAAAAAGAGCTTGGCAAAGTCTAGAATTAGATTACCACAGACCTTTTTTGATATGAAAGAAGATATGGAACTAAAAGATGTTTGGAGAATACATAATCCAAATGAATTGGATTACACTTTTTTTTCTGATAGACATAGATCCTTTTCTAGGATTGATTTTATCTTGTCAAATGATCTACTTGTTAAGACAAAAAGAACAAAGATTTTTCCAAGAACTTTGACTGATCATAGTCCTGTATGGATAGAAATCGAGATGGATAAGGTTGAGAGACGTTCTTGGAGATTAAATGAGAACTTGTTTAGATATGAAAAAAATATAATAGAACTTAAAAAGCATTTGAAAGAATTTTTTGAAATAAATTTGAATAAAGGTACCCCAGTTGAAATTGTTTGGGATGCAAGTAAAGCTTATATGAGAGGGGTACTTATCTACATGAATTCTAAACATAGACTGTTCCGACAAAAGAAAAGATCTGAGTTGGAAATGGAAATAAAGAATAAAGAACAGTTACTTATTAAAAACCCAACAGATGAAAAAATACGAAGTGCTATAAAACTTTTGAAAGACCAATTCCAAATGCTTATGGCGGAACAAGTTGCAACAAGTTTACAATACGCGAAGCATAATACATTTTGCAATGCTAATAAACCGGGCAGATGGTTGGCCTACACATTGAGGAAAAAACAAAGTATGCGGACTATTGACAGTATCGATATTGGAGGGAAAGAAATTTTTCAACAAAAATTAATTAAAGAAGCTTTTGTGGATTATTATACTAAACTATATGCTAAAGAAGAGGTGCAGAATGGACTTATAGAAAAATATTTAAAGGATAAGAGAGTTACAAAAATTACTGATCAACAAAAGGAAAGAATGAATTATCTTATAACAGAGGAGGAGATAATAGCAGCAATTAAACTGCTAAAAACAGCTAAAGCTCCTGGCACGGATGGTTTGACTGCAGTGTATTACAAAACTTTACAAGCTGAAATGGTGGGACAACTTAGAGATTTATTTTGCAATATTCAACAAGGGGGTAAAATACCCCCATCCTGGACAACTGCTTATATATCTTTGATACCAAAGGAACAAGTTGGTCCTAAAAAACCAGAGAACTACAGACCAATATCTCTTTTGAACACAGACTATAAAATTTATGCGAAGGTATTAGCCAACAGGTTGATGCCAGTAATCCAAAAGGTGATTCATGAGGACCAAGCGGGATTTATTGAGGGCAGATACATGAAGGACAATGTAAGGCAAGTAATAGACTTATTGGAATATCTTGATAAGAATAAACAGATTTCTGCAGTGCTGGTCTTTTTGGATGCGGAGAAGGCCTTTGATAGAGTGGATTGGAATTTTCTACTAAAGACTTTAAAAAAGATGGGCTTTGGGGACCAATTTACACAGGCGATTTCAGCAATTTATCAAGAGCAAAAAGCACAGATTATTATTAATGGAAGTTTGACGACAGAGTTTAAAATTGAAAAAGGAACAAGACAGGGATGTCCGTTGTCCCCACTTTTATTTATTTTAACATTGGAAGTCTTGCTAAATACAATACGGGACTCAAAAATTTTGAAAGGTATAATGATAAGGCAAGAGGATTATAGAATAAAGGCATTTGCAGATGATCTGGTGGTTACCCTATCACAACCAATGGAATCAACAATCCTGATGAATGACATTATACAAGACTATGGTAGAGTTTCAGGTTTTAGACTGAATTCAAAAAAGACTAAAATGATAGTCAAAAATATGACACAAGATCGTAAACATGAGCTTGAAAGGAGGGCAGGTTTTGAAATTGTACCTAAGGTAAAATATCTTGGAGTTCAGGTTGCAGAATCAAACATGAAATTGTTTCAAAATAACTATGAGGTGTTGTGGCGAGAGGTTCAGAAAGACATGGAGACTTGGAAAAAGCTGCAACTGTCTTTACTTGGAAGAATAGCAGCAGTTAAGATGAACATTTTGCCAAGATTTCTGTTTTTGTTTCAAATGATTCCGGTGCTTAAAAGTGATAAACAACTGAAAGTTTGGCAAACTGGACTTAATAAGTTCGTCTGGAACGAGAAAAAGCCGAGAGTGAAATTGAAAATTATGCAAGATGTTCCAGAAAGAGGAGGCCTTAAACTTCCAAACCTACAGTTATATTATGATGCAGCAGCTTTAACTTTAACAAGTGATTGGTTTGGGGGTAAAAAGGCTGGAATATTGAATGCAGAAAGTTTTGATCTTGAATTTGGATGGCATGCTTACCTATTTTATGATGACAAAGTTGATAAAGTATTTAAAAGTCATATACTTAGAGACTCTTTGATGAGAGTTTGGAAGAAGCACCGACTCAAATGGGATTATAAAATACCGCTATGGCTGGATCTTGGTCATACCTTGTGGAATACAAATATAATGTCACTCGGGGGGTTTTTATACAAAGAGGTTCTTTTTACAGATGCGGGCAGATGGCAGCTGAAGACATTGCAGACACTGTTGGATGAAGGGATTAATTTAACCTGGTTACAATATAATCAATTACAATTGAGATGGAAAGAGGACCAAAAAACTGGTATTATGTTGCATGAGGAAGAATTGGTTAGACATATAAGAGAGAAAGGTCCAATGCATATTAAAAGGCTTTATAATGTTTTGCTAGAAAGGGATTCAGAAACGGAATTAGTTAAAGATTGCATGATTAAGTGGGCACAAAATTTTGAAGAACCAGTGATGTTGGAAACATGGGAAAAAATTTGGGTTCAGAATGTTAAATTTACACAGTCGCAGAATCTGAGGGAAAATTTTTATAAAATGTTTTATAGATGGCATTTAGATCCTAAAAAGTTGTCATGTATGTACCCTAATGTTCAGCCAAAATGTTGGAGATGTGAATGTTTGGATGCTACGTATTATCATGTTTGGTGGACCTGTAGGAAAGTTAAGGCTTTTTGGATAAAAATATGGTGGGTCATGCAGAATGTTTTGAAGAAAAAAATTCAATTTTCTCCACAATTGTTTTTATTGGGCATAGTTAAGGGTTTTACACCTTAAAGGGAAAGGCCTTGTGTCTTGGCACCGGGAGGGGAAGAGGAGCTTTCTGGTTTCTTTCATGTGCTACCTAAAAATGGGGCTCACCATTAGCTAGTCATAGTTGACCATTTACAGGTGGTCCTTGACTTTTTTTTTTTTAATTTGATTTATATGCCGCCCTTCTCCGGAATCTCAGGGCGGCTTACAACGCATTAAGCAATAGCCTTCATACTTTTGTATATTTATACAAAGTCAGCTTATTGCCCCCACAAACTGAGTCCTCATTTCACCTACCTTAGAAAGGATGGAAGGCTGAGTCAACCTTGAGCCTTGGCAAGATTCGAACCTGCAGTAATTGCAGGCAGCTGTGTTAATAACAGGGTCCTTTAAACCACTGTACTATCAAGACTTACCACAGTTCATTTAGGGACCATTCAAAGTTAGAACGGCACTGAAAAAAGTGACTTATAACAATTTTTCACACTTTATGACCGGTAAAAGGTAAAAAAGAGGTAAAAAACCAGCCATCGAGGTTTTACACTGGATGACATTCTGATCCCAGAGCATCCAAGAGAGATTCGGGGTTGCTGTCAGGGGGATCAAAGAGGGATCAATTTCAGGATCAGCGGAAGAAACACCCTCATTTCTCTGTGGAAAGGCCTTGTGTCTTGGCACCAGGAGGGAAAGAGGAGCTTTCTGGTTTCTTTCATTAAAGATGGGCTACCTAAAAATGGGAGTAACCATTAGCTAGTTATAGTTGACCATTTACAGGTGGTCCTTGACTTACAGTGGTTCATTTAGTGACCGACCGAAGTTAGAACGGCACTGAAAAACATGACCTATGACCGTTTCCCCCCACTTATCACCGTTGCATGTGATCCTACGGTCATGTGATTTACATTTGGAGGCTTGACAAGTGGTTCATATTTATGACAATTGCAGTCTCCCAGGGTCATGTGACCATCTTTTGTAACGTTCTGACCAACAAAGTCAATGGGAAGCCAGATTCACTTAACAACCGTATTACTAGTTTTAACAACTGCAGTGATTCACTTAACAAATGTGGAAAGAAAAGTCATAAAATGAGGTAAAGCTCATTTAAAAAATTTCTCACTTAGCAACATAAATTCTGGGCTCAATTGTGGTTGTAAGTCAAGGACTAGCTGTATTGTTTACTTCCCAAATCCATATTCACTGGTCACTGGGGAAGCAGAAAAAGCTTCCACTAAATATAATGGAATATATACAGGTAAGTCCCTTGATTTACAACCACAGTTGAGCCCAACATTTCTGTTGCTAGGCAACATGATTGTTAAGTGAGTTGGGTCCCATATTGCAAACTTTTTTGCCGCAGTTGTTAAGAAGATCATGGCAGTGAAGCGAATCGTGTGGTGGTTAAGTGAATCTGGAATCTTCCCCCATTGACTTTGCTTGTCAGAAGCTCCCTAGGAAGGTTGCAGAGGACAATCCCAGAACCATGGGAGGCTGCAACCATCGTAAATACATGCTGGTTGCCAAGTGCCGAAATTTTGATCGTGTGACTGTGGGGAGACTGCATTGGTCGTAAGTGTGAGAACCGGTCATAAATCACTTTTGTCTGTGCCGCTGTAACTTCACTACGCAAATAGTTGAGAACTACCTGTATATGGAATATATAGTAGAATATATTTATACCTGATGGAATATATATAGCCACCAATGAGATTCTGGCTTGTAGCTTTCTATATTCCTTATTTCCTGATTTGAGTCCAAGGAAAGCAAATCAGGGAATCTGAGGGAGGCCCTTCTGTTGCTCCAATTCCAGTGATGAGATGCTGAATCCCTCCCTTTTCTTCCCCAGATACTCTGGAAAGTGGACTTCAACTACAGGAAGGTAAATATGAATTATAAAAATCTCAGTCGTTTGCAATTTTAAGCTCTGATGCCAGTAGCTTTAAGATAAAGTATAATAGAATAACAAAGAAAAAAAATAGTATTAGATATCTTAAAGATTATGAAGATTTAGTAAATTGAAGTCAATCTTGGTGTTGAATGAAACATCTGGACAATGGGAAAATATGGCCTGGGACCGAAAGGAACATTGAGTTCCTATCAAGCTAATAACATCCTCTTGATTTTACTGCCTGACTATAAATTGGTGAGAGACCAGGTCTTTGGGAGCAGAGAAATTAGGTCCTTTGGGTCAAAGCAAATAGCAAGGTTGGAGCATCAGGATTGCCTCCACCTTGTAGGCCATCAGACTGATGAAAACAGGTTTCTGTTTTCTGCAAGATCCTCCCATTTTCTACATGCCAGTGATACCCTGATGCTCGCAAAGAAAAGGGCGGAGCTTCCTCACATCCCATCGTGTGTCCCAAGTAACCTCTGGGGGATCCTTCTGATTCTGCCAGTTCAGAATTGAAACATGGCAGCCTCTTCCTCTGCCTGATCTTCTGGATTAATGCTCCAGGCAGAGTCCCTGTTCAACCTGGGCCCGCCCAGCAACTCACTGAAAGCAAAGCCAACCACTCTTCACTCCCAGCCCCATTACTCTCATCTGCAAGGTGGAAGCTAAAGAGAGTGACATACAGGTTTGCTGGAAGAGGTGAAGCACTGTGAAGGGTTGAAAAGACTAGGAAATGCTTACGTGCCATTTAATAAAGCACTGAATCTTTCAAACTTGGACGGGGTGCTTAGAAACTGAACTCCTTTCAGAGTGGAGGCCGTAGGGTGGATATCGTGGGTGTGAAGACAGAAACCAGGCCTTCAGATGAAGCTCTTGTTCTTTTCCTTCCTTCCTTCCTTCCTTCCTTCCTTCCTTCCTTCCTTCCTTCCTTCCTTCCTTCCTTCCTTTCTTCCTTCCTTCCTTCCTTCCTTCCTTTCTTCCCCCTTACAGTGAATGTAATTCGGGATCCACACACAGCCCATCCTGACCAGCTTGACGTCTCCAAAGATCGAAAATACGTCAAAGGGCTTAAGCCAGTTAAAAGAATCTATCCTGACCCAAAATGCGAGAGTCCTTATGTCCTTGGCTGGCAGGAGTTCTCAACAGGGAGACATTTCTGGACTGTTGGTGTAAGAGATGCAGTGGAATGGAGTCTAGGGGTTGCCAAGAAGCCACTGAACTTAACTAATGTTGAGGAGACCAGGCACTGGCAAGTTGGGAAATGGGGAGGGGACTACATGGCCATCTCTCCGTCAGAATGCTCTGACCTGGTCCTGACTGAGGAGCCCATGAGGATCCGCGTCTCTCTCAACTGCGAAGGGGGACAAGTGAGCTTTTTTGATGCCAGCACAGCATCTCTGCTCCATACATTCTCAGACGCTTCCTTGGTTGGAGAGACCCTTCTGCCCTGTTTCTATTTGAGGGAGGGTGGGACGCTCCCCTCAAAGAGGAGACATCCATAGAGAAAACTTTGGAAAAATTCCTATTTGCCAAGCCGTTATCTCTGAAAGCCTTTAAAGCAGAGTTTCCTTAGCTCAGAGGTCTTCAAACTTGGCAGCTTTAAGACTTGTGGACTTCAACTCCCAGAATTTTCCAGCCATGCTTGAGTTTTATAGGCTTTAGTATCATGTGTTCAGGTGCATCAATATTAAAGATACCTTCACTTACAGCTAAACTTGTAAATCATGATTTTAGATCTCTGTCACAGTTCTTTTCCATTTACATATCAGGCAGAGGTGAAATCCAGCAGGTTCTGACAGGTTCTGGAGAACCGGTAGCGGAAATTTTGAGCAGTTCAGAGAACCGGCAAATACCACCTCTGGCTGGCCCCAGAGTGGGGTGGGAATGGGGATTTTGCAGTATCCTTCCCGTGGAGTGGGGTGGGAATGGAGATTTTACAGTATCCTTCCCCTGCCACGCCCACCAAGCCACGCCCACAGAAGCGGTAGTAAAAAAATTTGAATTTCACCACTGATATCAGGCTTGTTTAATGTTAGTTGCAATCAATGATTGTGTAGGTTTCCAAAACTCAATATCTTTTGTAATCTTTCTTCTGTTTCCTTTTAAATAAACACATAATTATCATAATCCCAACAAATCCTAGCAGTGCTTCAGCAAGTCCTCGATTTAATAACAGTACATTTAGCGACCGTTCAAAGTTACAACAGAAATGAAAAATCGATGTTGACCGTTTTTCACACTTACAACGGTTGCAGCTTCCCCATCGTCACATGATCAAAATGCAGACACTTGCCCCTGGCTCATACTTATGACGGTTGCAGTGTCCTGGGGTGATGTGATCCCTTTTTGTGACTTTCTGACAAGCAAAGTCAATAGGGAAGCCGGATTCAGTTAACAATCATGTGACTAACTTAACAACTGCAGTGATTCATATGACAACTGTACTAAGGTCGTAAAATGGGACAAAACTCACTTAGCAACCGTCTTGCTTAGCAATGGAAATTTTGGGCTCAATTGTGGTCATGAGTCACAACTACCTGTATTAGACTCAATAGGTTTTAAAAAAAAAATCCTAGTAATGCTTCTGTCTTTTTATACTTATCATACTCAGTTATCTACGATATCCAGTTTTCTGATTGTAAGACTGTAATTTTATATCCTTCCTTTGCAATTTTATGTTAAATAAATTCATTTTTACCATATTTTATTCTGCCAATATGAGATTTTATTTCTACTTTAGAGTGAGGTTATTGGTTTTATGCTGTTTGAAATAAAAAAAAAACAACAGTGATTATTCAGTGTAACACATAGAAAGAAGATGCACAGAAGACGGTAGACAAAAACAAAACATACCATCTATTATAAAGATAGGAGATGTGAGCGCTGTGTGGACTAAATGTGTCACTTGGCTCAAGCCTAAATTCAAATTGAATTTATTTATTTATTTATTTATTATTGCGATTTATATGCCGCCTTTCTCCCGAGGGACTCAAGGCGGCTTACAAAATGACAATTTCCGATACAAATCACAATAAAATTAAATTAAAATCAACACCCCAATTAAAACAGTTAATTGTTAATAGAATTGTAAAAACGAATTACATTATTAAATAAATACATTATTTGACAATAACACTCATTTCCCCTCTTGCTTTAAACCACTCTGCCTTTTATTGAGCAACTGTAAAAGAAAGGGGCAATCTAGTGTAGTGGTTTAAGAAATCAAGCTAGATATCATGAGTTCTAATCCTGCCGTAGGCACAAAACCAACTGGGTGGCCTTGGACCAGCCACTCTCACTCAGCCCTAGGGACCAAGCAATGGCAAGCCACTTCTGAAACCTTGCCAAGAACAGTGCAGGGAGATTCATCCAGGCAGTCACCGGGGTCAACAATCTAAGGCACCCCAAAAGTGACTTTGATATTGAGATGGGAGTCAAATCCATTTTGATCTAGTGGTTAAGGCACCGGGCTAGCAAGAGGAAGACTGTGAGTTCAAGTCCTGCCTTAGCCATGAAAGCCAAATGGGTGACTGAGGCAGTCATTCTCTCAGTCCAACCCACCTCACAGAGTTGCTCTTGTGGGGAAAATTGGAGGAGGAAGATGTGTTAGATATGTTTGCTGCCTTGAATTATTTGTAAAAATGATAAAGCAGGAAACACATAAACAACAACAAAAAAGTGAGCTGAAATGGTGACCTGAAATCCTAACAGCAGCTCTCTGGAACATCTCAAAACATCTAAGTAATTCCAGACTGACAAACTGCTGTTGGCAAAGGAGCCAGTGATCCAAATGAACATATTTAATACAGATGTTACACAAGTGTGTTCTCGGGTTCACCTTATGGTCCCTCACTCACACGCTTGCAGTCCTGGAAAACTGCCAGACTCAAATCACTTTCAACTAATTACTGAGGCACAAATGTAAAATACAGGGAGACCCATTGAATTTAAAATAACAGCAAACTTCTCCTGATTATAAAGTATATCTGCTATTATGCACATACAAACACACACACACACACACACACACAAACACGAGAGACACACACATCCAAAACCAGGCTGCCATGCACTAAGCAGAAGGATGGAAGCTGTCAAGTCTGGAATCCAAAAACGACTCAAAGAATGGACTTTGAGATGATGGCCCATCATTTGAGATGATGGCTTGATGGTGACCGTCAATGAAACCCCATCTCCAGGCTCCATGTTATTGAAGGAGCA
The DNA here is from genome assembly GCF_059756535.1 of Pantherophis guttatus. Lineage (NCBI taxonomy): Eukaryota > Metazoa > Chordata > Lepidosauria > Squamata > Colubridae > Pantherophis > Pantherophis guttatus. The sequence continues at coordinate 260,565,109 of NC_142064.1, read as the reverse complement.
AAGTGCAGAACTGAATGAAATATAGGTTGTCTTCAGGACCCCTTTTATCCCCCCCCAACAAAGTCCTTGCTTTGTTGGTAGGTGGAGGGGCTTCCCATGCAGCCCCCAAAATATTTATTTGATTTATTTGCAAGGCTGGCATCTACCGGTACTGAAATGCGGTGGCAGAGCTGCAGGCCTCCAGAGCTGCTGCTGTTGAAACGGCAAATGGGGACCAGGCAGTGTGAAACGGTGCCACAGGACTGAAGTGGCAGGTGGATGAGGAGGTGGGACCGTTGCTGGAGGATGATGTAGGATGGCGGGGGAGGAGTGTGCAGGGGCAGCAGCATGGTGCCATATCTGCCCCATCTCCTGCCTTGCCCAGTCCGTTCATTATCTGGTCTGCAGAGCCCTGATGCTGGTGAGGTGAGGTGGCGGCTGCCGGAGCAGCTCCTTCCCTGTCTCACCTGGTGGCGGCAGCCAGCGGGGTGCCTCCTGCTGCCACTCCCGTTCCCACACCGGTGGCAGTGGCAGTAGCCATGACTCGTGCTGCCACCACCTCACCCCGTCAGCATCAGGGCTCTGCAGGCTACAACACCCAAACAGTATTCTTTGCCACCAATTCGGACAGGGCCTGGGTGGTGATGGGTGGTATTGCAGGGTCAGAGGGGGAATGCGGCTGCAGAAAGAATAGAAAGGACTGTGCAGGAGGCAGCGGCCTCCTTCCTGGTGGGGAAGGCTGGGCAAGGCTGGCTGGCACTCCGCAGGACAGGCTGCCTGTGTGCCTCACTTTGAGCTCCAACCCAGAAGCGGAATCGAAACGTTGGTTTCTCTCCAGAAGGGTGAAGCGACCCAGCAGTCAGAAGGGTGAGACTTTTCTCCTGGCTCTTTCTGACTTGTCAGTTTTTTCCCCCTTTTCCCATACCCCTCCTGCTTTCTCTTCGCTTTCTCTTACTTTTTCACACAGAAGGTGGCCAGCCCTGCCCTGCCTCGCCCTATCCTGCCTCACCCCCTGCCTTGGCTCGTGGTGGCGGCATCAGCCTGCTGGACGCACTGCTCAGCTGCCTGTGTGGAAAAAAATAAGACACCCCCCCCCATCTGAAAATAAACCCTAGTGCTTATTTTGGGGCCCAAAAGAAAATAAGACCGGGTCTTATTTTTGGGGAAAGACAGATACAGTAGTACAACAGTAGTCACAGTCATATTAGTGGTGCTTTCCTGCCTCCACCCCTCCTTCTCCCTCCCTCCCTGTTATTTATAGATATTAAAATGAAAGTCATTTATATCATTAGAAAATAAGGAGCTGCTAAACAAGTGTTTCTTAACCTTGGCAACTTTCAAATGTGTGGAGTCCAACTCTCAGAATTCCCCAGCCAGCATTCAGAATTTAGAATTCAGAATTTGGAATATAGAATTCTGGCGGTTGAAGTCCACACATCTGAAAGTTGCCAAGGTTGAGAAACACTGTTCTAAACACCAAGATTGATGATCTGTAATGATATTATACATCAAGGTAATAGGTAAGGATGTAGGTTTTTTGTTTGTTTCTAAGCAATTTTTTTAAAAAAAAAATTGATTTATATGCCGCCCTTCTCCGGAGACTCAGGGCGGCTTACAATGCGTTAAGCAATAGCCTTCATACTTTCGTATATTTTATACAAAGTCAGCTTATTGCCCCCACAAACTGGGTCCTCAATTTACCTACCTTAGAAAGGATGGAAGGCTGAGTCAACCTTGAGCCTAGTGAGATTTGAATTTACAGTAATTGCAGACAGCCGGTGTTAATCACAATGCTTTAGTCTGCTGAGCCACCATTGGCTTCTTGTTTTGGATCCGTTGCATGACAATGAATAAAAGGAGTACTGTAGAAAGACATTTCATCTTCAGTCTTCTCTCCTGAAGCCCATAACATTTATTTATTTATACTTGCATACATTCAATGTATAAGCGTCCCAATTCCCAACAACTCTGGGATACCTACAATTAAAAAATAATGACTAGCTAATACACAATCAATCAGTGGAACAACTTGCCTCCAGAAGTTGTGAATGCTCCAACACTGGAAGTCTTTAAGAAGAGATTTGACAATCATTTGTCTGAAATGGTATATGGCTGTGATGGCAAACCTATGGCACGTGTGCCGAAGGTGGCATGCGGAACCCTCTCTGTGGGCACTCAAGCTGGCGCCCAGCTCAGCTTCACTGCGCATGCACGTGTGCCTCCTGCCTGCCAGCTGATTTTTGTGTCTCTGGCGCAGAGACGGGGCTCATGTGGGAGACGCGCACATGTGTGTGGGGGTTGCACATGTGTGTGGGGTCACACATGTGCAGGGGGTCATGTGCGCATGCGTGGGAGGAGGGCGGGGTGTGTGGTGCGCCTCCCCCATGGCCCGTTTTTGGTCCTAGGAGGTTTCAGATAGGCCTACTAGGCCCAAAACGGGCAGCAAGGGGTCGCGCACACATACATGGGGGCGTGGCATGTGGGGTGGCATTGCATTATAGGTGTGGGCATGCACGTGACCCCTCTGCACTCCCCCCACTTTTGGCATTCGACGGCAAAAAGGTTAGCCATCCCTAGTATAGGGTTTCCTGCCTAAGCAGGGGATTGGACTACAAGACCTCAAAATTCTCTTCCAACTCTGCTTTCTATTCTATTCTACCTAGTAAATATATTGACTAGAGAGCTCCAGCGGTTCCATGTTTATTTAAACAAGCGATTAAAGACGCCCATAAATTCAGTAGCATGGTTTTTTTTTTCTTTTGAGCAAATAAGAAGAAAAATATCATTTCGTTTATTGAAATCCTGTTTAAAAAAGGGAGAAATTTACCTTCCACACCCCAGATGGCTCGCCATCTGTAGAAAAGACCATCTCTTTAATTATGGAAGTAAAAGTTACTCTAAAACAGTTTTAAAAATAGGTACTGAATGTTCGTTGCTCCCTTTTGCACCTCGTTATTGCTATTCAGAGAGGGAATTCTCCGTCTGACATGGCCTCAACCTCACTGGCAGCGCCTGAGAGAAAAGATGAATTTTGTGACCTGTGTAGTAAATATCTGACAGATCCAATATCCCTAGAATGTGGACACAACTTCTGTCGGCCTTGCATCACTGATCATTATCGGGAACGGAAAAAGGAAGGGCTTTTTTTCTGTCCTGTTTGCGAAGAGCCGATCCCTGAAGGAAAACTCCGGCGAATCCTGCAGCAGCCCACCGTGGAGGAGAAACTCAGGTTGCTTCCCGAAAAGTCATTTGTCTGCCCGAAACACAAAGTGATACTAGATCTGTTTTGTCAAGAGGACGAGAAGCTGATATGTGCCGTTTGTAAGAAGTCAACGGAACATAAAACTCACACTGTGATTTCTCCCAAACAAGCTGCCCAACCATTAAAGGTAGGGAATTGCTATTAAGGGACCTTTGGATTTTCAGTGGCAGATGCCTATTGCCTCTAACATGCGGTTTACATGCTGGCATCTTTCCTTCTGGAGTTGATGAAAATCTTGTTTGGATTCTCGTTCCAGAGATTTGCCTTTAAAGAAATATTTATTTATTTATTTATGTATTTGTTTGTTTGTTTGTTTGTTTGTCAAACATGTACAAAATAGCAGGTACCGTATATAGGTATAAACATAAGCATAAACAAAGGAAGTAAGTACAGATAAATGGGGACAGTAAGACAGGGACGGTAGGTACACTGATGCGCTTATGCATGCCCCCTTTATGGACCTCTTAAGAATCGGGTGAGGCAGGGGTGAAATGCTTCCAGTTTGGACTGGATCGCCCGATCCAGTAGTGATGGCAGCGGGTGGTTCGGAGAACCAGTAGCAAAAATCCCTGTGCCCCCACCCCATGCCCAGCTGAGCCACACGATCATCAGAGGCTTTTTTTTTTTACTTTTAAAAGCATTTTTTCTACAACCTCTTCCGACAAAAAAATGCTTTTTAAAAAAAAAAAAAAACCCTCTGATGATCGTGTGGCTCAGCTGGGATCCTCAGAGGCTTTTCAAAGCATTTTTTTCTGCAACCTCTTGGCCGAAGAGGTGGTAAAAAAAATGCTTTGAAAAGTCTCTGACAATCCCAGCTGAGTTGCCTGATAGTCAGAGAGGCATTTTTTAAAAAGCCTCTCTGACGATCCCAGCTGAGTTGCCTGATTGGCAGAGGCGTTTCAAAGCATTAGAAAAAATACTTTGAAAAGTTACAAAGAAAAAAAAGTTGGCCACGCCACCCAGTCACATTACCCCCCCAAGCCATGCCCACAAAACTAGTAGTAACAAATTTTACATTTCATCCCTGGGGTGAGGTAACAAATGTCTCAATTAGCAAACAGAAATTTTGTGCTCAATTGTGGTCGTAAGTTGTGGGTTCCTGTTCTGGTCAGCACATTAGCTGACCAGAACAGGAATTCTGGTCAGCTAATTCAATTGTGGGAATTGAAGTCCACACATCTTCAAGTTGTTGAGAAATACTGGACTAGACATTCTGCAGGGTCTCTTCCAATCGTACAATTTTGGTTCTATGAAACATGAGTTTTTGGAAAGATTCGGAACGAACAGCAGTACTGAGGTGTTGCTGAATAACTGAAAATACTAAGGTAGGCAGTTTGTCAAAGTCTACTTTTTGCAGGATCTAATCAGAGTTGATCATCGGGACCACAGATTTAGTCTTCCGAGCTTTCAGACTCGCCCATCCTCTGGGAATTTATCTCTCTCCATTCTGGAGATAATACAACGTAAACAGAGCCATGGTGGTTACAGTGCAGTATTGCAGGCTAACTCTGCATTCCCACTGCCAACAATTCAATCCTGACCGGCTCTAGGTTCCTTCTAAAGTTGGTAAAATGAGGACCCAGATTCTTAGGGGTAATCCAGGGGTGAAATCCAGCAGGTTTTGACAGGTACTGGAGAACTGGTAGCAGAAATTTTGAGCAGTTTGGAGAACCGACAAATACCACCTCTGGCTGGCCCCAGAGTGGGGTGGGAATGGAGATTTTGCAATATCCTTCCCCTGGAGTGGGATGGGAATGGAGATTTTGCAGTATCTTTCCCCTGCCACGTCTACCATGTCCACAGAACCGGTAGTAAAAAAAATTGGATTTCTCCACTGGGGTAATCTGATAACTATGTGAAACTGCTTAGAGAGGGCTGTAAAGCACTTTGAAGCAGTATACAAGTCCAAGTGCTATTGCTATTATCTTGGGACACATATATTTGCCTTTATTTGTGAGAGATACAGGCAGCTAGTCAGTGATGGGATTCAAATAATTTAACAACCGGTTCTCTGCCCTAATGATTTCTTCCAACAACCAGTTCGCCAAACTGCTCAGAAAGTTAACAATCGGTTCTCCCAAAGTGGTGCGAACCGGCTGAATCCCACCACTGCAGCTAGTGCTTCGAACAGTTCTACTTTTTGGTCCAAAGAAAGATCCTTATTCTGATGGATAAGTAAATAAACTTGTAAAATGGAGGATCGTGTTTGAAACATGACTCAATTTATCTCTTTCAGGACCAGTTACGGAGCCGGATTATACTTCTGGAGGAAAAGAAAGATATAATGGAGAATCATCCTTCAGATGCAGAAAACGAAATCGCCGAGCTGCTTGTAAATCTTGGTCATTCTGAATTTTGGAAAACCAGCTAATTATCAAGCTTATCTCAAAAGGTGGTGAAATTGATCTTTCCCCTCCCCCCCTCTCTCTCTTCATTAAAGGGGCAAATGGAAGAAGAGAAGGAGAAGTTAGACAATGTGTTCAAACAACTACACGATTTTCTGCATAAACAGGAAAAACAACTACACAACCGAATGAAAATGGTGGAGAAGGATATTCAAAACACCAAGACGGAATACCTGGAGGGACTTTCAAAGCAACGCATCGTGCTTAAAAGTATCATTCGGGAGATGCAGGAGGTGTGTGAGCAGCCAGCTGTGGAGTTCTTAATGGTAAGATAGTTTTAAAAGAACATGGTTTTAACACTAGCCTGGGCTCCTCACCAGAGAAGACCCAGCTCAGAACCCCAAATGGGGCATCTTCACTTAGTTTAGTTTAGTTTAGTTTATTTGATTTGTATACCGCCCTACTCCCGAAGGACTCAGGGCGGTGAACAGCCAAGCAATAAAATACATAAATACACAAAATTTAAAACCAGATAAAATCAAATTAAATCATTTTGGCCCAGAAAGATTAAAACACCCCAATAATTTAAAAACAGATTAAAATTTACATATTAAAAGAGGGAGGAGATTAGGCCAAGCCCGCTTGATGGAATAAAAAAGTCTTCACAGCGCGGTGGAAGGTGCGCAGATCCGGAATCCTCCGTATCTCTGGGGGGAGCTCATTCCAGATGGTAGGTGCCCCCACAGAGAAGGCTCTCCCCCTAGGGGTCGCCAGCCGACACTGTTTGGCTGACGGCACCCGGAGGAGTCCATCTCTATGAGAGCGTACTGGCCGGTGGGAGGCTATTGGTGGTAGTAGGCGGTCCCGTAGATAACCAGGTCCTAAGCCATGGAGCGCTTTGAAGGTAGTAACCAAAACCTTGAAGCGCACCCGGAAGACCACCGGGAGCCAGTGCAGCTCGCGCAGGAGAGGTGTCACATGGGAGCGCCATGACGCTCCCATTACCACCCGCGCGGCCGCACTCTGCGCCAGTTGGAGCCTCCGGGTGCTCCTCAAGGGGAGCCCCATGTAGAGAGCATTACAATAGTCCAGGCGGGAGGTGACGAGGGCATGAGTGACCGTGCGTAACGAGTCCCGATCCAGAAAGGGACGCAACTGGCGAATCAGGCGAACCTGATAAAAAATCCTCCCGGTCACGGCCGTCAGGTGCTCTTCTAAAGACAGCCGTGAATCCAGGAGGACGCCCAAGTTGCGAGCCCTCTCCGTGGGGGCCAGTGATTCGCCCCCAATAGTCAGTGATGGCATCAACTGACTATATCGGGACGTCGGAAACCACAGCCACTCGGTCTTGGATGGGTTGAGCCTGAGCCTGTTCCTCCCCATCCAGATCCGTACGGCCACCAGGCACCGGGACATCACTTCAAGGGCATCGTTGGGGTGATCCGGGGTGGAGATGTACAACTGGTTGTCGTCAGCATACTGATGGTACTCCACCCCAAAACCACGGATGATCTCGCCCAGCGGCTTCACATAAATGTTGAACAGGAGAGGCGAGAGGACCGACCCCTGCGGCACCCCACATATGAGGGGCCTCGGGGTCGACCTCTGTCCCCCTGTCAACACTTCCCCAGGATGTGGAAAGATCAAATCATTTGCACTTCTATAACTGTCTGCTTTGGTACAGCAACCAAACAGGACAGGTACAGACTTCAATGGTTGATTAGGACAGAAGAAAAAACAATTGCAACCAGCCTCCTTTCCATTGACAACCTGCATATTGCATGCATCAGAAGGAGGGCTATCTGTAGAAAATATCTACAGACCAGTGGTGGGTTGCCCCCGGTTTGGACCAATGTAGTAAAAAACTGGTGGGAGGCTTCACCCACTGACCCGGATGTCATCAAAGTAGATCTACACATGTGCAGAAGCTCCTGTGCATGCACAGAAGAGCACGCATACATGCGAGCACGCGGGCACGATGCAAACTGGTAGTAAAGGTAAGTAAAACACACCCCTGCTACAGACCCTTCACATCCTGGACATAATCTGTTTCAACTCCTCCCCTTGTGATGCCACAATAGAATTTTGCAGGCCAAAACAACCAGATACAGACACAGTTTTCTCCCTTGTGCCATCACTTTGCTGAACACCTAATTCCCTCAGTACTGCCTTAGATCTAAGGATATTTACCCATGTAGTATGGCTGTATTACTATTATCCTTCTCATCTGTTTTATTGCCTTCTCTTATTGGTAACATTATTATGATTATTAATACTCTGGGTTTTTTTGCTTGTACACTGAGAGCTTATGTACTGGGGACAAATTCTTTCTGTGTTTAATCACACTTGGCCAAATAAAGCGTTCTATTCTATTCTATTCTATTCTATTCTATTCTATTCTATTCTATTCTACTCTACTCTACTCTACTCTACTCTACTCTACTCTACTCTACTCTACTCTACTCTACTCTACTCTACTCTACTCATTTTCCTGTTGTTAATAGCTAGATCTAGCTTAAGATTCTTTCATGTTTTTGGAGTAATGAACACTTCTGATATTTTTGAACGATAGACAATCACAAAATATCTGTTTATAGGAAATGAAAGAGGTGAAAAGACAAATCACTGTAATGCAACTAACCTGGGTACAAAGCAGAGACTGGATTTTCCCTCAGAATATAAAATGGTTCCTTTGAATTTACTGCTCCTAAAGTAATGCAAATATCTGTGGCTAAGAAAAGAAGTAATCTGTGCAAACTAATGGCTGTGGGCAAAACTGTGATTTGTGGGTCTTTAATTGGACTTTAATCCAATCTTTTGAAACAATTTCACAACAAAGAGATTAGTAGCTTTCCTTCCAAAGCTGAATAAAAAGGCTGTAGTGTAAACACGACTCCCATACTAAGAACCATAGTTCTCTGTTATTTAGAATATTTCCTAAAACTCATTCATATTTGATACTCTCAATGCCTAGGGCTCCTTCTTTCCTCTATTTATTTTTGTCTTTTCCCAACTTCCCAACTGTCTTTCCTCTCATGCTACTTTTAAATATACAGAATTTCTAGGGTATTTTTTTTCTTAAAAAACTCTATGGGCATATGTTAATGGGAATTCAGATCTGCTCCAAAGAAAATTGAACCCCATAACTGTTCAGTAGATGTAATTTCCTTGAGAAGGAATGTTAGGTACCCTACGTTGATGTCAATTGAACAAGATCTCAATTCATGTCAGCAGTTTTGAACCTATACCTTGCAACGTCGAATTTAGCATTTTTCAACCTTGGCAACCTTAAAATGTGAGGACCTCAACTCCCAGAATTTTCCAGCCAGCATATCTGACTGAGAAATTCTGGAAATTTTTAACTCCACACACATTTTAAAGTTGCTAAAGTGAAGGAACACTGGTCTAATTACAGTATTATTTATTTATTTATTTGTTTATTTGTTTAAATTTCTATACCACCCTTCTCCAAATAGGACTCAGGGCGGTGCACAGCCTAAGTAAAAACAAAGCATACAAAATTTAAAAAACAGTATTAAAATAATTACATATTCTGGCCGTAAATTAAAACAACCCAATTTAAAATCAATTTAAAATTTAGCTCAAGCCAGCCCAGCTAGTTGAAATAAATAGGTTTTCAGGGCCCGACGAAAAATCCGGAGGTCTGTTATTATACGTAACTCTGGGGGAAGGTTAGTACTCTGGGGGAAGTATGGCTGGAGAACCAATAATTCAATCAAAGTGAAGAATTTATGAATAAGAGCATCTTATCAAGTACAAGCGCATGCAGTAGGGAAGCTTCATCTTTCTGTGAGTCTCCCATTGAGCTATAGTTTCTTCAAAGATCTAGAGAAGATGTTTGCTTAGGATAAGGGTCTCCAAACATGGCTGCTTTAGGAGTTGTGGACTTTGATTTCCAGAATTCACATGGCTGGCTGAGGTATTCTGGGAGTTGAAGTCAACAAGTTCTAAAGTGGCCAAGTTTGGAAACCTCTGAGGGTTTAAGCAACCTTCTTACTTTACTCTATTGCAAAGAGTGAGATCTCTTTTTCCTTTCTTTGTAGGACTTTAAAGCCAACATGCAAAGGTAAGTAGTTCCTGCTCATTTCCTCCCATCCTTTCTAAGACCATGTAGCAGAAAATAGGTCACCCGCCTGATACTCTGGACTTCAAATCTTGTCAACCGATGGCAGGCACGGTCTCGTAAGAAATCCATAGTGAGTCGCAGAGAATAATTAAAAATAAAGAGCATTACAGAGCATTTCACCGAGGCAGCCTTCAGCAGCGCCATCTTGGAATCCATCCAAGATGATAGGAAACAGTGGGAGTTTGTTAAAAATATTATTTATTTATTTAATTGTTTGTCAAGAGCATATTAGGTAATATATATAAGTATAAGCATGAATTGAATACATAAAATAGATACGAATAGAGGGAACATTAGGACAGGGACGTAGGCACGCTGGTGCTCTTATGCATGCCCCTTACAGACCTCTTAGGAATGGGGTGAGGTCAACAATAGACAGTCTTAGGTTAAAAGTTTGGGGTTTTTGGGATGAAACTACAGAGTCAGGTAGTGCATTCCAGGCATTGACCACTCTGTTGCTGAAGTCATATTTTCTGCAATCGAGTTTGGAGCGGTTCACTTTAAGTTTGTATCTATTGTGTGCTCGTGTATTGTTGTGGTTGAAGCTGAAGTAGTCATTGACAGGTAGGACATTGTAGCAGATGATTTTATGAGATACCCTTAGCTGAAGCACAGGGAGAACATGGCTTTCCAGACTCTCTTTGTGGAATTCCACTCTATCTCTCTCCCTTTATTTTTCAACGAAAATAAGAGCGATTTTTAAAAATGTACATGTGCATGTGTTTGTGAAAAAGATAAATAAAAGGAGAGAACCGTAAACTGAAATAACAGCTCTGCTCCAGCTGACTATACATTAGTTACCTTCCTCCTAATAAGAGTGCACTTTTTCCCTTAGCTTAAAAACACATTTTTGAAGCAAATATTCTTCCTGTCCCTATCTTAGTCTTCTATTTATTTAATATTGGAAGAAAAATGTTGGGTTTTGTATGCTGTTGTAGGATAGCATTAAACACACATGACCAAAGCTATATTGATAATCAGGGCCCCTTTGATTATCCTGAGCAAAACATTAGAGCAAGTTTTGATATAGTGCTAAATTCCCTCCTCTTTTTTATTTTTTTATTTTTGGGCCCCTTCAAGTCAGTCTTGACTTCCGGCAAGCACCTGGCTAAGGCAAGATTTTAGAAGGGTCTTTCTTTTGCCTTTTTCTCTCTGGGGCTGGAAGCTAGGGACTGGCTCAGGTCCCCCAGCTGTCTTTGCGTCTAAGGTAGATCTAGAACTCACCTTTTCCCAGTTCTTACTCGGTATCTTAGCCACTATACCAAACTGGCTCTAGGTTGGGGAGAACTAAATTGTAATCAAATGTTACATGATTTTGATCTGGTCCTGCTTACATTTTGGATTATGACCTTCCCTAAGCCATTCAGTATGGGACGCGGTGGCTCAGTGGCTAAGATATTGAGCTTGGCGATCAGAAGGTTGGAAGTTCAAATCCCTAGTGCTGCGTAACGGGGTGAGCTCCCGTTTCTTGTCCCAGTTTCTGCCAACCTAGCAGTTCGAAAGCACGTAAAAAATGCAAGTAGAAAAATAGGGACCACTTTGGTGACAAGGTAACTGTGCTACGTGTGCCTTCGGCGTTTAGTTATGCCAGCCACATGACCACATGAGACGTCTTCGGATAGTGCTGGCTCTTCGGCATAGAAACTGAGATGAGCACTTGTTCTGCCCCAGCTCCGGATTCTGGAGGATATTGACACACACCAACAGTCCTTATCAAATTTATTAAGTAGCAAGAATAAACCAAAGTCCGTCAAAGGTTGGCGACCAGCCCAGAAAACAAGATACGATAAGACTTTTCCAAAAATGCTCTGATGATAATTACAAGTTGTTTCCAGCAAGAAACTTACTAACGGCGTGTGATTTAAATAGGCTAAGGGAGTGGCCAATTATCCTCAAGCCTTACTCTCGAGGAGACCTCCTCCTCCTGAGTAGCCACTCCTGTCTTTTGGCAGCCCTGCGTGCTCGAGTATAGAGGAGAGGCTTCTCCACTTCGTTCTCTCCACTTGAAGGAGCCTCTGGAGGTTCTGAAGGCCCTGGCTGAGTCTCTGCCTCTGGCACCACATCCTCTTCAGCCTCCTCGCTGTCTGACGTGAGCGCCGGCTGCGCAGGCTGCTACCATGACACCACACTAGCCTCCTTGTCGTTGGGATCAGCCACGATCCACATAGGCCACTGGTGGGCCACAACAGCACTGCCCCTAGAGCTGGGAACGACTAGCACGCATGTGCGGGGGAACCTTTACCTTTTAAGTCATTCAAACTATCTTGATTTGAAAAATAGTGTCTGCACTCCTCCCCCTCCCATGTATCTTATAAATATTACTAATTTGGTAAGGGGAGACTTATGACAGTCCTTTTACCATCAGAGCTGCCTATCTGAAGGAACTCAACCATCTTCTAAGCCATTTCAACTCATTTGCTTGTAAATTGTTGACACCATCATTTTTCTTAGCATCTTTAACACCTTTCCCTAGAACAGTGATGGCTAACCTTTTTGCCATCGTGTGCCAAAAGCGGGGGGAGCGCGGTGGGGTCACACGCACTTGTGCCCACATCCAAACCCCGCTCCCCCATGCTCCCCCCGCTTTTGGCACGTGATGGCCTGGTGGGCCCGCTAGGCCCGTTTTTTGCTCTCCCCAGGCTCCAGAGCCTTTGTAGGAGCCTGGGGAGGGCAAAAATGGCCTTCCCCCCCCCCAGAGGCCCTCCGGAGGCTGGAAACAGTGTGTTTCCTGACTTCTGGTGGGCCCAGAAGGCCCAAAAATCAGCTGGCTGGTGCACGCATTTGTGCCGGAGCTGAGCTCGCATGCCCATCGATATGGCTCCGCATGCCACCTGTGGCACCCGTGCCATAGGTTCGCCATCACGGCCCTAGAATATCAACACCGCTGCTTTCTGCAAAATAACATTTCTCTAAACCCTTAAGCATCCCTTTCCTTGTGCCAAACGTTCTCCAAACTTTTCCCATTGCCACTGTATGTTTGGAGCTGCCACATGTCTTTATTTTGTTTCTGTTCCCCAGGTATGACAAAGCACTTGAAAGCACAATTGCTTTCCCTCTGGAGCTGAAATGGAGGTCCTGGGATTTCTGTGATATCAATCCTTTTCTGGAAAATTCTGGAAATATATTCAATGGTAATGTAGAATTGATGTTTCTGTTTGGAGTTTCACATGAAACTCGGTGCCATCGGCCAAGCAATGGGGGAGGGCCTTCTCTGTGGGGGCACCTGCCCTCTGGAATCAACTGCCCCCAGAGATACGAAGAATTCAAGACTTCGGTGCCTTCCGCCGTGCCCTGAAGACCTTTCTTTTTCAGCAAGCCGGGCTGGCTTAACCCTTTTTAAAATGTTTTTAATAGGTTTGTTATTGTTCTTTTAATTATGGGGCCAAACATATATATATATATATATTTAAATTGTTTTTAATGTTTGTATCTATGTTTTTTACTTTGGTTTACACCGCCCTGAGTCCTTCGGGAGAAGGGCGGTATATAAATTTGATAATAATAATAATAATAAAAATGAATGCAACTACCCTTCAAAAAGACCTTGACTATGTGTCACTTTGGTCTAACAAGTGGCAACTTCAAATCTCAACCAACAAATGCTCTGTCTTGCACATTGACAAAAAAAAAATCAAAAAATAAAATACAAATTAGATGGACATGACCTTGTAGATGACCCTCACTCTGTCAAGGACCTTGGAGTACTCATTTCTAAAGATCTAAGTGCCCAAGCCCACTGTAACAACATTGCCAAAAAGGCATTAAGAGTTGTTAACCTAATCTTCCGTAGCTGCTTTTCTGGTAATATTGTACTACTAACTAGATCATACAAAACATTTGCTAGATCAATTCTCGAATACATCTCATCTGTCTGGAACCCACACTGCATATCAGACATTAATACAATTGAGAGAGTCCAGAGATATTTCAGGAGAAGTGTCCTCCATTCCTCTACCCGCAATAAAATACTTTATGCCATCAGACTTCAAATTTTGGGCTTAGACAACTTAGAACTACGCCGATGTTGGTCTGACCTAAGCGTAATACATAAAATTATCTGCCACAATGTTCTAACTGTCAAAGACTATTTCAGCTTCAACCACAACAATACACAAGCAAATATTAGATACTAACTCAAGGTAAACGGCTCCAAACTTGATTGCAGAAAATACGACTTCAGCAACAGAGAGGTCAATGCCTGGAATGCACTACCTGACTCTGTGGTTTCTTCCCCAAACCCCCAAAACTTTAACCTTAAACTGTCTACTGTTGTCCTCACCCCATTCCTAAGAGGTCTGTAAGGGGCCTGCATAAGTGCACCAGCGTGCCTACCGTCCCCGTCCTAATGTCCCTTTTTACTCTTATTCTTTTCATGTATTCAAATTATGTTTATACTTTTATCTGTTATCTTATATATGCTTGACAAATAAAATAAATAAATAAGTAAATGATTGGATGCAAAACAGGGTGTCTGCAGGGGAAGGCCCCCCCAGAGGGGAGCACATGTAAAAAAGGAGCATAGTTTTGCTCACATGATCACCAATGCTTTCTTAACACTCCCCTATCAGATGCCATTGTTCAAAACAAATGCTGATAGCCCTTTCCTTTCCTTTCCTTTCCTTTCCTTTCCTTTCCTTTCCTTTCCTTTCCTTTCCTTTCCTTTCCTTTCCTTTCCCTTCCCTTCCCTTCCCTTCCTTTCCTTTCCTTTCCTTTCCTTTCCCTTCCCTTCCCTTCCCTTCCCTTCCCTTCTCCTTTCCCTTCCCTTCCCTTCCCTTCTTTCCCTTCCCTTCCCTTCCCTTTCCTGTCCTTTCCTCTCCTCTCCTCTCCTCTCCTCTCCTCTCCTCCCCTGTCATCTCCTTTCCTTTCCTTCCTTTTTCTTTCCCTTCCCTTCCCCTTTCCTCTTTCCTTTTCCTTTTCCATCATTTCCTGTCCTGTCCTCTCCCCTCCCCTCTCTTCTGCTCTCCTCCATACTTTGTTCCTTTTCTTCCTATAAAACAAGTTATTAATTTACATTGGCTATTATTGGAATCTGATGGCTAGATTCAAAAGAGAAAAGTGTACTGCCTTCCTGTCAAATTCTTGTTGGTTTCTACTTAACGTTTCCCTAGCATGCAATGTTGTTGTATAAATCGCTTTTGTCCTTCCTGGGTTTATGTTAGCGCTTCACGTTCTCTTCCTTTTTCCCTCCCCTCAGAGTCTCTGATGGCTGGACTTCAGCTGCAGAAAGGTAAATCCTGTTGTCAGGAAGACGGCGTAAGAGCTTAGAAGGAATAGCAATTTATTGGAAAGTTGGTTTGTTACATTTCCTTGGAGCATCTTAGAATTAATAGTTGAAAGCAGTGGTGAAATTCAAACTTTTTTACTACTGGTTCTGTGGGCATGGCTTGGTGGGCATGGTGTGGCTTGGTGGGCATGGCTTGGTGGGTATGGCAGGGGAAGGATACTGCAAAATCTCCATTCCCACCCCACTCTGGGACCAGCCAGAGTGCTGTGACCTAGGCTCAAGTAGTTATTACCAGACACAATCAATCCTAAACAAACATATTTTATTAGAACAGCTGAGAATTACTTCATTCTCAGCTTAGTCCAAATTAATTCCAAAACAAATTCTTCATAAACAGTCCTTCGGCCTTATCACCAACCTTTGTCTTCTTTGGCATCCTGCCAAAGGCTTTTCTTGGCAAAACCCCACAAAGTTCAGAAGCAAGAGATGCCAACAAGAAACAAATGTAGCAATGTTGCTTTCCTACAAAGATCCCAAGAGCTGTTGCTGCTCTTTTAAGCTTTCTGGGAGGGGCCAATCATCTCCTGGCCTTACTCCCGAGTTATCCTTTTTGCTTTAGCTGCTCTTGCCTTCTGGCAGCTCTTGGCATGCATGCACTAGGAACAGGCTCCTCCTCTTCCTCTGCCTCTCTGCTATCCACCTCTGGAGGCTCTGGAGTCCATTCATCGCTCCCAGATGGCTCTGGCCCCATCTCTTCCTCTGACGCAGAGCCCTCGTCCAAGCCTTCCCCTGACTCCAGGACTGGCCCATTGCCCTCCCCAGCCTCCTCACTGTCCGACTCTGCTACCAGCTCTGCAGGCTGCTGGCGGACCACAACACAGAGGTGGTATTTGCCCGTTCTCCGAACTATTCAAAATTTCTGCTACTGGTTCTCTGAACTACTCAAATTTTCCATTACTGGTTCTCCAGAACCTGTCAGAACCTGTCTTTCACCCCTGGTTGAAAGACACAAAAGGCAGAAGGGTTGTGGATGATAGAAGCTTTGTGCAGCATATGTGAAATGACCAGATAAAAGGCATATTCCCAAAACTTCATAGCATTGGAAGAAGAATAAACCAACACATGC
The DNA here is from genome assembly GCF_059756535.1 of Pantherophis guttatus. Taxonomy (NCBI): domain Eukaryota; kingdom Metazoa; phylum Chordata; class Lepidosauria; order Squamata; family Colubridae; genus Pantherophis; species Pantherophis guttatus. The sequence continues at coordinate 260,549,026 of NC_142064.1, read as the reverse complement.
AGTAGAAATCTACGGATGTTTTTAACTTTGATGACTGCATGTTGCCTCCAGTAGGATCCTCTAGAGATGGGCAAATATAGCCCCTTCATGATCTGTGGACTTCAACTCCCAAAATTCCTGAGCCAGCATGGCTGGATCAGGAATTCTGGGACTTGAAGTCCACAGATCGTAAAAATGGCCCCCTCCTACTCTAGTTGGAGATCCACTTTGATGCTTTGCAGAAAGAATGAGTAGGAAAGTGCTTTGGGGAACATTTCTTGCTTGTGAATACTTCTCAAAGTAAGTAAGTAATCATTGCCCCCCCAAATCATTGACCCCCACGGTAAGGGCTTGCAACTTGGGCATCCTCCTGGATACATGGCTGTCTTTAGAAGAGCATATGACGACCGTGGCCAGGGGGGCTTTTTATCAGGTTCGCCTGATACGCCAGTTGCGTCCCTTTCTGGACCGGGACTCCTTGCGCACGGTCACTCAAGCACTCGTCACTTCCCGTCTGGGCTACTGCAATGCTCTCTACATGGGGCTCCCCTTGGGGTGCACCCGGAGGCTCCAGTTGGTCCAGAATGCGGCCACGCAGGGGATTATGGGAGCGACGGGGCACTCCCATGTGACACCTCTCCTGAGCGAGCTGCACTGGCTTCCTGTGGTCTTCAGGGTGCGCTTCAAGGTGTTGGTGACCACCTTTAAAGCACTCCATGGCATAGGGCCGGGGTATTTACGAGACCGCCTTCTGCCGCCAGTACGCTCCCACAGAGAGGGACTCCTCAGGGTGCTGTTGGCCAGACAATGTCGGCTGGCGACCCCCAGGGGGAGAGCCTTCTCTGTGGTGGCACCTGCCCTCTGGAACGATTTGCCCCCAGAGATATGCACGATACCAGACCTCCGGACTTTTCTTCGGGCCCTGAAAACACATCTTTTTCACCTAGCCGGGCTGGCTTGATCCCATCCCTTCAGTTTTAATTTGTAATTGGTTTTAATCCGGGTTGTTTTAAATGGATAGCCAAAATTATTTAATGTTTTTAAATTGCTTTTAAATTTTATATGTTACGTTTTACCATGGCTGTTCACCGCCCTGAGTCCTGTTGGAGAACGGCGGTATACAAATAAAATAAATAAATAAATAAATAAATAAATAAATAAATAAATAAATAAATAAATAAATAAATAAATAAATAAATAAATAAATAAATAAATAAATAAATAAATAAATAAATAAATAAATAAATAAGGGAAAGGGTGCCTGAAGGGTGATGTACAGAATGTGAAGGTCTGTTCCAGGGGTGAAATCCAGCAGGTTCTGACAGGTTCTCTAAAACCCGTAGTGGAAATTTTGAGCAGTTTGGAGAATCGGCAAATACCACCTCTGGCTGACCCCAGAGTGGGGTGGGAATGGAGATTTTGCAATATCCTTCCCCCAGGAGTGGGGAGGGAATGGGGATTTTGCAATAGCCTTCCCCTGCCACGCCCACCAGGCCATGCTCACCAAGCCACACCATGCCCACCAAGCCACGCCCACAGAACCGGTAGTAAAAAAAATTGGATTTCACCTAGGAGTCCGTTGTAGGTCTCAGAATAATAGATTTAAGTTTCAGGGAGGCAGGCTCGGATTCAGTTCCTCTATCAATCTGCTCTTTCTGTCAGGATGAGTTTGTTAAAGGAATCAATGATCAGAGGAAGGGATGAGCTCTGAAGGATGGACAATCCTCTTAATAGGAACTCCTGCTCTGAAATGAGTGGTCCTTTACAATGATAGCAATAGCACTTAGACTTATATACTGCTTCGCACTGCTTTATAGCCCTCTCTAAGCAGTTTACAGAGTCAGTATATTGCCTGCCAACAATCTGGGTCCTCATTTTACTGACCTCAGAAGGGTGGAAGGCTGAGTCAACCTAGAGCCGGTCCAGGATCGAACTTTTGGCAGTGGGCAGAGTTAGCCTGCAATACTGCATTCTAACCACTGCACCACCAGAGCTCTATGTACCCAGATATGTATACAGGTAGTCCTCGGCTTACAACAGTTCATTTAGTAACTGTTCAAAGTTATAACAGCACTGAAAAAAAGTGACTTAAGACTGTCACATGACTGTTGCAGCATCCCCATGGTCATGTGATCAAATTTCAGATGTTTGGCAACTGACTCATATTTATGACCGTAACAATGTCCCAGGGACACATGATCCCCTTTTGCGATCTTCGGACAAGCAAAATCAATTGGGGAAGCCAGATTCACTTAACAGCTGTGTTACTTACTTAACAACTGTATGATTCACTAACAATGGTTAGTGAAGAGCCTGGATAGCTCTGCAGACTAAAAGCACTGTAATTTAACACCAGCTGTCTGCAATTAAAAGTAAGTTCGAATCTCGCCAGGCTCAAGGTTGACTCAGCCTTCCATCCTTTCTAAGGTAGATAAAATGGGGACCCAGTTTGTGGGGGCAATAAGCTGACTTTGTATAAAATATACAAAAGTATGAAGGCTATTGCTTAACGCAGTGTAAGCTGCCCTGAGTCTCCAGAGAAAGGCGGCATATAAATAAAAAAACAAACAAACAAACAAACAAATGGTGGCAAGAAAGGTTGTAAAATGGGGTAAAATTCACTTAAGGAGCTGCGGTGGCGCAGTGGTTAGAGTGCAGTACTGCAGGCTACTTCTGCTGATCACCGGCTGCCAGCAGTTTGGCAGATCGAATCTCACCAGGCTCAAGGTTGATTCATCCTTCCATCCTTCCGAGGTCGGTAAAATGAAGGCCCAGATTGTTGGGGGACAATATGCTGACTCTCTAAACTGCTTATAGAGAGCTGTCAAGCACTATGAAGCGGTATACAGTATAAGTCTAAGTGCTGTTGCTATTGCTAACAAATGTTTCACTTAGCAACATAAATTTTGGCCTCAGTTATGGTCATAAGTCGAGGACTACCTGTATAATCAAGCTCTTGATCTGTTTAGGCTTTATAAGGGGACAACCGACATCTTGATTTGCACCAATATTAAGCTGCCATTTTAACAACTAACGCCGCTTATCTTTTCTTTTCTCATCTTTCTTCTTTCTCAACAGCACATGTGTTTCTGGATCCAGACACAGCTCACCCTCGTCTCATTTTGACAGATGACTGTAAAAGTATGAAAATGGGCGAATTTTATCAACCTCTACCCAAAACCCCAGAAAGATTTGACGAATGGCCTTTTGTGTTGGCCTGTTCAGGATTCACGACTGGCAGGCATTTCTGGGAAGTCAGTGTGGGGACAGAAGACACCTGGGGTGTCGGAGTTGCCCGAAAGTCTGTAAGGAGAAAAGGAGATATTGAATTTAGTCCAGAAGAAGGTTTCTGGGCTGTGGGGAAATGGGATGGCAACTACACAGCGTACAACCCTCCCTTTTATACTCCCTTGACTTTGCGTAGGATGCCCAAGAAGATCAGAATAATTCTGAACTACGAAGGAGGATGGGTGACTTTTTTTGATGCCGATACAGGAGCTCCTCTCTTTGCATATTCTGTGCCCCCCTTCGCTGGAGAGGTGATCCTTCCCTTATTTTACGTGTTTGGAAACGCTCGCCTTTCCATCGCTCATTAAGGTTGTCATGTCTGCTTCTCAGTCTTGGTTGTCATATTTGTCAAGTCTGGAAAAATCAATAATCAAGAAGAACAAGAAACGAGTGGGGATCTAAGGTGGCTTTCCCCCAGTCTTGGTCCCTCTAGGTCTGGTGGGGCTGCAGCTTTCAGGTTTTCCAAGTCAGTGCGATTGTTTTCCATCCTGCCTTCTGGAAGGTGCAAGTCCCAGCACGTATGAAGAGGCTCAATGAGGAAAATGCTCATTGAAAAGGATCTCTGACAGCTCTATCAAACCTCCATTATCTTTCAGATAGATTAATAGCTAACTGATGCAGAGTTTATCTTTATTTTTTTTAAGAAACAATAACATTACTGCCCAAAAGTAATATTTCCCCTCAGCAAAGAAACAGGGCTTCTCACAGGATGAGAGTGTCGTTATCTCAAGACCTTGGCGATTTCCAGATAAGTGGACTTCAACTCCCAGAACTTTCATTCACTAGCCATGGTGGCTGTGGAATTCTGGGACTTGAAGTCCACACACCTGGGAATGGCCAAGGTTGGGAAACACTGTCTTGACTGATCTTCCTTCTAGCTTTAAAACTGCCAAATTTGTTAGGAATGGATCTTTTTTAATATATAAATTTGTACAGCAATTCCTTCTGCTCAGCTTCCTGGGTAATAAGATGACTAGGGCTGTTTGGCTGTCACCTCATCGAAATCAACAGTGTACCATGGCTTGCCTTTCCGCATCGCCTTCAGTTCAGAATTTTAGCACAGCTGTGGGTAACTTCATCATGTCTTATCATTCACCTCAAGAAAGCTCATGGTTTTCTCAGGCTCCCATTACAGAAACATCTTGGGGACTTCACGCAGCTGCCATTGTCCGTCCGTCCTGTCATGTTTTTTGAATATAACTGCTGATATAAAGAATCCTTACTATTGATCTTGTGTCATAAAGGTACATTTGTGGAACTACGGAAGCATATTGTGTGTGTATGTGTGTGTAATTGTGTGTAATATAGGCCAGTCTCTTTCAATCTTAGCAACTAAGATGTGTCGACTTCAACTCCCAGCATTCCCCCAATCACCATGCTGGCAAGGGAATTCTGGGAGTTGAAGTGATCTCGGCCATTGCACAGCGGAGACATTCTCATATGCTTTTATCAAACATAGGATTATCCAATCCAGGTGCCCCTCCAGATATGCTGATGTCTTTTCCCAGAATTCTCAGGGAGCAGCATGTTGGCTAGGGAATTTGGAGAGTTAAAATTCACATAGAAATAGGTTGCAAAACTTGAGAAGGCTCATCAAAAGGAAGGAGAAAGATCTTGACTCATCAAAGGGAAGGAGAAAATCAAAATTGGTTAAAAAGAGCAATCTTTACATTTAATCCAAATTTGAATTTTCCCTTCCGTCCTTCCCATGTCTATGGAAATTGGGCATAAATGTTTGTATATGGAAACTTAAATATGGAAATTTATTTCTTCAACAAGCCTCAAACCAGACTGGTTTTCAGAAATTCCACCGAGTAGGAGTGAGTTTGTGATTCCAGTCAGTGAAATGATTATTTTTTGTTACAAAAGGGAAGGACATTTTCATTCAGTAATATTCTATAAAAATCTGTCACCATCACACTTTCCTGCTTTAGCTTCTACAGTAGCTAAGGAATGCTTTAGATAAATAAAGAGAACTGTATTGACTGTCTATGGAGATTCTCAGACATGCAGGTTATGATTGTGCCAAAGGTGCTTTTTCAAAAGGCAACTGGATTTTTTTTTTAATTTGATTTATATGCCGCCCTTCTCCGGAGACTCAGGGCGGCTTACAATGCGTTAAGCAATAGCCTTCATTCTTTTGTATATTTTATACAAAGTCAGCTTATTGCCCCCACAAACTGGGTCCTCATTTCACCTACCTTAGAAAGGATGGAAGGCTGAGTCAACCTTGAGCCTTGGAGAGATTCGAACCAGCAGTAAATTGCAGGCAGCTGTGTTAATAACAGGGTGCGTAGACCACTGTACTATCAAGGCTCTTTTCCTCAAAGACGTTTCGCTTCTCATACAAGAAGCTTCTTCAGTTCTGAGTGAATGGTGGAGGATGGAAGAATGTATGTCCCTTGCAGTCATCTGGCCATTAGTATTCTTTCTGAGAGTCATTGAGGCTACTTGGAGGTTTATCTGTGTCCTCAGGCTCATCTGAATCACAGTGCAAATGGGTGTGGAACCTTCTTGGAATTCCTGAAAGGACTGTATTGTAAACAGGAGATAGGCAGCGTCATATTCCTCGCCCTCTGTTGAGAGAGGGCTGTTCAATCTCAATGTAGATGGCCTCTTTGAGTCCCTCTTTCAAACCAGCGGTCTTCTCTGTCCACAATGTGGACTTTGCTGTCTTCAAAAGAGATGAGTTTGTTCTCCTATGTTGTGCCATATGCATGGTGACTCTCAGAAAGAGTGCTAATGACCAGATGACTGCAAGGAATATAAATCCTTGTATCCTCCACCTTCTGACAAGCAAAGACAATGGAGAAGCTAGATTTACTTAACAACAGTGTTGCTAACTTAACAACTGCAGTGGTTCACTTACCGTATTTTTCGGAGTATAAGACAAACCTTTTCCACCCAAAAAAGAGAGTGAAAATCTGGGTGCGTCTTATACTCTGAATGTAGCCCTACCCAGCTTCTCAAAGGGAGTTTTCAGAGGCTGAAAAAAGCATCAGAAACGAAGCTTCAGAAAAGAAGCCCCCAAACAGAGCTTCAGAGGCTTTTTTTCCTGAAGTTCTGTTTCGGAGGCTTTCAGAGGCAGGAAAAAAAGTTTTTTCTGAAACAGTTTCAGAAGTTTCAGAGTCAGGAAAAAAAGCAAAAAAAAAAAAAAAAAAAAAGCAAGGCGCAGAGCTCACAACCAAGGAACCTATTGCTAAAATTCACCTCTGGGAACAGCTGATTGGGGGTATTCCGGGAGGCCGATCCACCTGCCAATCAGCTTTTTTCTTATTTTCCTCCCCAAAAACTAAGGTGCGTCTTATACTCCGCTGTGTCTTATACTCCGAAAAATATGGTAACTGTGACAAGAAAGGTGATGAAATGGGACAAAGAGCATTTAAGGACTGTCTTGCTTAGTAACAGAAATTTTGGGTTCAATTGCGGTTGAAGATTGGGGACTACTTATATTTACAGCCCACCTAGCAGTTCAAAAACCTGCAAATGCAAGTAGGTAAATTGGTACCACTTCGGTGGGGAGATCACACTATTCCATGTATCTCAGCATATAGTCATGCTGGCTACATAACCATGGAAGTATTGTTGCCCCCAATTTGGGTCTGAGCCTGGTGCTGAGGCCAATGAAGGACTCCAGACACGAGATGCAGGTTTGATTGCTTTTTATTGGGGTACCCTAAGGAAAAGGGCTCCTGGCCAAACTGCCAGGAGAGCCAAGAACAAAGAATTAAGAAAGCTTTATACATTTTCACTAAAGGAGAAGGCGGGACAAGGCAGGATAATAAGAGATGTAATCTGATAAACATTTTAGTAATAATTCTACAATTTGTTCTATTGGTCTCTAGCTGTCCCTATTCCCAAGCCTTGGCTAATGAATGCCCCAGGAGTTATCTAATACCCCTTTGATTTGCTGCAGGCCATCTCTATTCCTAACTTTTAGCTGAGGTCTGCAAGTTGCCTAACTGTTACTTGTATAAGCTTTCTAACTACCCAGAATTGTTACAAGCTTTACACATGCATATTTCCTGTGGATCAGCAGTCTTTGTTCTTGCCAGACAGACTCCACAATTACAGGCTTCCTGACTTACTTTCAAGTGGGTGCCATGACCTGGCTTCATTTTAGCAGACGGCCCATCAGTATCTTCAGACAACACTGGCTACCACAGCTAAGAAATGGAATGAGAGCCTCCTTCTAGAGTAGGACACGACTAGACAGGGGAAACATTTACCTTTAAAAAAAATGAATGACATTTATTTATTTATTTATTTATTTATTGCGATTTATATGCCGCCTTTCTCCCTAGGGACTCAAGGCGGCTTACAAAATGACAACTTCAATACAAATCACAATTTAATACAATTTCCTTTGTATATTGTTCTTACTAAGTAAACTGAATAAAATAACATATTTGCTCTACTTGTAGATTAAAAGGGGGACATAGGGAAGCATCCAGAAAGCATGCTGAAATGGGCCTAAGATGGCATACTTTGCAGTCCCATCTGAACCAGAATCCCACAGAGTTCAGGATGATTTTTCTCCTCCTTATTATAGTAATTATAATAGTAATTTCTTTGTTGTTTTGTACCAAAGCTCCAGAGATTTTATTTTTCTAACAAGTTGCCTGCCGTAGAAATAATTGACTCAGGAGCAACATATGCTAAGGTTTTACATTGCAAATTATTGGTGAATAAATGCCTGGGGTGGATGATTTTGGGGGTGGGCAGAGACAGCGTTGAAGGTCTCTCATCTTCTTCACATATTCAACCTTAGTTGGGCTCCATCTGAAGCAGGAAACCCATGTGTGTCTTGGGACTCAGCTTGTTAGAAACTCTTTCTTGCGATTTCAAATAAGCTGTGCCAAAGCGAGAATTGGAGTCAGCCATACTAAGAATGGCCCTCTTTTTTCTGCTTGCCTTGCTGCTATTCCAGGTAGCGGATGGCAGGCTCGGAACCAAATGCCCCTTGAGGTTGAAGATGGATGGAGCGCAACCCCAGAATTTTTACAAGCCAGGAGAGCTTCTCATCGGTGGGATCATCTCTGCCAAGCAGGCGCAGTTTCAGGCATACAGTTTCGGCAAGGCACCCTCTGCTGAATTTTTTTGGTAAGGCAGGCCCATCGTGGTCACTACACTTCGTCACAGATATCTAAAGGTCCAGCCTTCTAGAAGGATTTATTTCTTTACCCTTTATCTGATAGGATAGGATAGGATAGGATAGGATAGGATAGGATAGGATAGGATAGGATAGGATAGGATAGGATAGGATAGGATAGGATAGGATAGGACAGGACAGGACAGGACAGGACAGGACAGAATAGAATAACAGAGTTGGAAGGGACCTTGGAGGTCTTCTAGTCCAACCCCCTGCTTAGACAGGAAACCCTACACCACTTCAGACAAATGGTTATCCAACATCTTCTCAAAAACTTCCAGTGTTGGAGCATTCACAACTTCTGGAGGGAAGTTATTCCACTGATTAATTGTTCTAACTGTCAGGAAATTTCTCCATAGTTCTAAGTTGCTTCTCTCCTTGATTAGTTTCCACCCATTGCTTCTTGTTCTGCCCTCAGGTGCTTTGGAGAATAGCTTGGCTCCCTCTTTTTTGTAGCAACCCCTGAGATATTGGAACACTGCTATCATGTCTCCCCTAGTCCTTCTTTTCAGTAAACTAGACATACCCAGTTCCTGCAACCGTTCTTCCTATGTTTTAGCCTCCAGTCCCCTAATCATCTTTGTTGCTCTTCTCTGCACTCTTTCTAGAGTCTCCACATTTTTTTTTGCATCGTGATGACCAAAACTGGATGCAGTATTCCAAGTGTGGCCTTACCAAGGCATTATAAAGTGGTATTAACACTTCACGTGATCTTGATTCTATCCCTCTGTTTATGCAGCTTAGAACTGTGTTGGTGTGAGCTCCTGCTCTGGAGAAAAGACTTTGGGGCATGAGGCACACTTCCTATTCTGCATTGGCTAAAGCTCCTTCTGATATGTTTTTGACATCAGTTTAAAGAGCAAGGAAGAGATGTGTGATATTTTACAGGACTATTTTGTATGGATAATAGTGTATTAATGAGTAAGCCAGTGACTATTAATAAGTATGAAATAGAAGGTAGATATTTTTTCCTCATAGTCTGCCTTTTTAGTTTGTTTGAGATTGTATCTTCTATTTTTTTTAAAAAAAAATAATGGTTTATTTAATAAATTTAATAAACCTTTGTTAAATTATATATTATCCGTATATATAAAATGTTATAAAATTGAACAAATCATATTAAAGTATAAAAATAAGCTAAATTTCTCCAGTATGTTTCCAGTAAACCTGGGAAGTCAATTTTCCTGGCAATGATTTTGGGGCTGTGTCAATGCAATTTTCTTCTGCAGTCCCAGTTAAATCCTTGCCTTGCCTTTGTCTAAAACAGGGGTGGGGAACGATGGAGCCTCTATGACGTGTGGACTTCAATTCCCAGAATTCCTGAGCATGGCTGGTTCAGAAATTCTGGGAATTGACGTCCACAGGTCATAAAGAGGCCATAGTTCCCACCCCTGGTCTAAACAGACACAGTATATTAGCAAAGCCTGGCATGAAATCCTTGATTTTAATTCTTCTGTTCTTATGAGGGCCCTCAAATCCATTGACCCAATGACCTCCAGGGAGCTTCAGGAAGTAGTTTAGGAGTTGGGTTTTCCTTTGCCAGTCTAGCAACTTTACCTCTACACCTGCAACCTTAAACACTCAAAGAGCCACAAAGGTCCTAACCGGACGCCCCCTGTTCAATTCTGGAGCTGACCAGAAGTCCAGTTCCCCCACCATAGAGTTTCCTCCTAGCACGGCGTCTTTCTTCCTCTGCCGACTGGAAATCTGGTTCCCCCACCATAGAGTCTCCTCCTGCATGGCGTCCTTTTTCCTTTACCTGTCCTAACCAAAAGCCCTATCTATTGTGGAACCAACTGGCAACAGGGAGCCGCAGCAGAGGGATGAAAGAGCCACATGTGGCTCCAGAGCCGCGGGTTGCTGACCCCTGCTCTGCACACTCAACTTCTTTACTTCTTCCATTCAAATGATTGCTATCTAATGATACTGTGGATTTTATTTTCTAATTTTCCCATGGTACCTTTTGCTCTATGGCATATTGGATCATCTTTTTTGTAGTTTTTGCAGCGTCATAATTTGCTGAGAAAGCTTCAGTGATTGAGCAGATAAGGAGCATATTCATTCATTCATAGGATTATTTGTTTCATAAAAAGTCCCTGAACATGGTTAGAAGACCATCAATAGACCAAAGCATTACATTTTAGTTGACACTTGGGTTTTAACCCTGACTCTGGATTAGTGTAAATTTTACATGGAAAAAGTTTTGAGGACCGAAAAGCACAAATTAAATAAATTATAGGATACTCTGTAAACATATATTTTCAGGAAAGGATCCATGATGTTCTGGAAAACTCTCTCCTTCCTCTTTGCCATTCAGGAGATCAACCAAGACCCCGGGATTCTTTACAACATCACTCTGGGCTACAATATCTACGACAACTATTATGATGCTAGGATGACTTCGGATGCTCTTCTAAACTTAGTTTCTACTGGGGAGGCAAATATTCCAAACTATAGTTGCGGAAGGCAAGAAAACCTATTGGCTGTCCTTGAAGGATCTGATGCTGATATTTCCATCCAGATTTCAACCATTTTGGGCATCTTCAAAATACCACAGGTATATCTGGGTGTGTGTCAGGAAGGTGGGCAAATTAATTCCATTTATTTATTTATTTATTTATTTATTTATTTATTTATTTATTTATTTATTTACTTTTCATATTTCTATGCCGCCCACTCTCCCAGGGCTCTGGGCGGCTTACAAGAAAGACAGTATACTAAATAGCATATTGCCTCCAACAATCTGGGTCCTCATTTTACCTACCTCGGAAGGATGGAAGGCTGAGTCAACCTTGAGCCTGGTGAGATTTGATCCACTGATCTGCTGAACTAGCAGTCAGCTGAAGTAGCTGCAGTACTGCACTCTAACCACTGCGCCACCTCGGCTCTTGACATTTTGTATATAAAATTCAAAATGAGATTATTACTATGGAGATAATAGCATCAAAGCTGATGGACATAGATTCTCAGAGGAAGCAAAAAGTTTAAATTGTCCTGTCCTCTCCATTGCAGATTGTGTTTGGTCCAAAAGTCCAAAAATGCCAGGGAATTTCTAGAAGGCTGGCATTCTAACAAATCAGCCATCAATAGACACATAGACATTAACAGCATCTATAGACTATGCAAAGGAGACAATCAACCAGCCCAAAAGAGAACAAAAAGACTCCAGCACCTATCTACCAATAATAGCAACAGCACTTAGACTTATATATAGCTTCACAGTGCTTTATAACTTTCTCTAAGCGGTTTACAGAGTAAGCCTATTGCCCCCAACAGTCTGGGTCCTCATTTTACCAACTTCAGAAGGATGGAAGACTGAGTCAACCTTGAGCCGGTGAGAATCAAACTGCCAAACAGCTGGCAGCAGCCAGTCAGCAGAAGTAGCCTGCAGTACTGCATTTTAACCACTGCGCCACCATGGCTCTTATTCAGCAACCAGATCAGCATAGATTAACTGGAGACTGGACTGCCATCTATCAAAAATGGTGTAAGGTCTGCTTGGGCGAGGGGTGGGTGGGAGTGTTGGATTAGATGACCTACAAGTCACTTCCAACTTTGTTAATCTGTATCAGTATTTAACTCCAAGATTAACTTCAGATCAACAATCAAGTAAGCAGTATCCCAATCAAGAAACTGCAAAAGAGACATCAGTAAACAGCCTAATCAAATAATCTCTAAGACCCACCCACACAGAGAGGCAAGTCACCAGAATATAAACTGCCAGCAAACAGCACTCCTTACTAGCACTGATGATGTAACCTAGTTTGAGATAATGAAACATCTGCAAGAAAACAAGCAAGCTCAGAGAGCACCATGGACCCCACAAAATACACCATTAACCTCTCCCTTTTCTTTTCAGCTCAGTTATAATTTTGTTTCACCAGTTCAGTCAGATAAAACCCCGTTTCCTTTTTCCTACCACGTGGTCCCCAGAGATGGAACTCTGAAGCCAGGAATTATCCAACTGCTCCTGCATTTTAGCTGGACCTTGATAGGACTCATTGTGGCAGACACCGACAATGGAGAGAGCTTTATGAGGATTTTGACCCCTATGCTAATAAAGAACGGCATTTGTGCGGTTGTATCCCAAAGCATTTCGGTAACCGACAAGAGTGTCAACATTCGTTTTGCCCAGTTCTCCAAATGGAAACAAATCAACGTCTTTGTTTACTACGCTGAAGCCAGTTCTTTCCTAAAAGCAATATTTGTTATACAAAAAGTAATCGCTGTCTTGACAAGACCTATCGTAGGAAAAATCTGGGTCACGACAGCTCTCTGGGACCTCTCTTTAGAGTTGATGTACAGTGATGTCTCTTTCCGATACATCCACGGCATTTTTTCTTTCTTCATGCAAGGAAATACAAAGAGGAAACCTGGTGATTTTGAAGCCTTTTATGATTCCGTTGGAGAGTTTGTAGCCAAAGTGTTTAGTTGTTCCTACTTGAAAGATGTCTCGACTGTGAAAGGCTGGATAAGATGCACAGAGAAAGAGAAACGGGAGACCTTGCCACAGGAAGACTGCCAAAGGACTTTGTCTTTAGACAGCTCTTGCATTTACAACATCATCTGGGCCACAGCACGGGCCTTACATGCTGCACATTTATCTCTCTCCAAGAGGTGGGTGATGAAAGGTGGAAGCAGGTTAGAGATTCAGAAGCTACAGGCTTGGCAGGTAATCCGTTTCTCCTCAGAGGCCTCTTCTCACGCATAAGAATCCATGATGCAAATATAACAGAATAACAGAGTTGGAAGGGACCTTGGAGCAGGGGTGAAATTCAGCAGATTCTGACAGAGTTCTGGAAAACCAGTAGCGGAAATTTTGAGTAGTTTGGAGAACCAGTAGCGGAATTTTTGAGTTGTTCAGAGAATTGGCAAATACCACCTCTGGCTGGTCCCAGAGTGGGGTGAGAATGGAGATTTTGCAATATCCTTCCCCCAGGAGTGAGGAGGGAATGGGGATTTTGCAGTATCCTCCCCTTGCCACGCCCACCAAGCCATACCATGCCCACCAAGCCACGCCCACAGAACCGGTAGTAAAAAAATTTGAATTTTACCACTGCCTTGGAGGTCTTTTAGTCCAGCCCCCTGCTCAAACAGAAACCTGAAAGCATTTCAGACAAACAAGTTATCCAATCTCTTCTTAAAAACCTCCAGTCACGGAGCACCACAACTTCTTAAGGCAAGCTGTTCCACTGATTAATTGTCAGGAAATTTCTCCTTAGTTCTAGGTTGGTTCTCTCCTTGATTAGTTGTGAAACAAACAAACAAAAGTTTATTCCCAAATTTCATCAAATGCTGGTGAGGTAAAAATTTGGGAATGACACCCATTTGTATAGCTTTCTATGTTGCCTCCACTTTCCCCCATAATGCTACAACTATAACAAACCTCTCAGATTGAGCTTCCCATTCAAAGAGTCTTGCTTTCAATTCACACATACAGTAAATTTGCATTTCTCTCACATTGGAGTCTGGATGACCCACAGACTGATAAGGACAATTTTTTGTATGCATTTTCTATGTCTGACGTCTTTGGATGTCCTGCTAATATTTGTATATGTGTGTCTATGTGTCTTTGTTTGTGTGTGTGTGTGTTTGACTTTGTATCTTGTTCCTAGTCCTTTTTGATTCGTTAGTGTTTTATTAATGATATTACTTTATTAATCCATGTATAATTATTTTAGTGCAAACTAGTTTCACACTTTTGCACAACAAAACTAATATATCCATTTTTAAAACAGAAGAGAAGGAGCGAGGAAAACAAAGAAAATGTGAACAATAATTTACTCTGCACTTTTTGCTAATCAGTCCAATGCCCAAAGCAGGAAATTAAATGAATCAGCTAAACACATACAATAATTAGTTTACTGCTTTTTAACTTAATTTGTAATACTAAACAATAATTTTGCTTTGTCTGAAAATAAGCCAAGATGAGCTTGGAAGTTTCTTCTCAGGATAAAATAAATAAGAAGAAAGGAAGGAAGAAAGGGAGAGAGAGAGAGAGAGAGAGAAAGAAAGGAAGGAAGAAAGGAAGGAAGCAAGGAAGGAAGGAAGGAAGGAAGGAAGGAAGGAAGGAAGGAAGGAAGGAAGGAAGGTTGGTTCAAATGTTTAAAGACAGAATAATAATAAATTCAGTTTGGAGATTAAGTATTTATTTACTTATTGTTTATTTATTGGTTCGATTTATATGCCACCCTTCTCCGGAGACTCAGGGCGGCTTACAATGTGTTAAGCAATAGCCTTCATACTTTTGTATATACCTGCTTAGTAGGGCTTTTGCCCCCCCCCCCAAAGCGGTGTTCTTTTTTTATACAAAGTCATCTTATTGCCCCCACAATCCAGGTCCTCATTATCTGGGTCCTCATTAATAATAATAATAATAATAATAATAATAATAATAATAATAATAATAATAATAATAATAATAATAATAATAATAATAATTTTATTTCTATACCGCCCTTCTCCCGAAGGACTCAGGGCGGTGTACAGCCAATTTAAAAACACAAAACACAACAATGATTAAAAATTAAAATAATTAAATAGATTTTGCCGATTTAAAACCCCAAAAATTTAAAATACCCCAATTTAAAATTATTATGTTGATAGCCCGGCCTGGCGGAACAACAGGGTCTTCAATGCGCAACAAAACACCCGGAGGTCGGAGATCTTACGTATTTCTGGGGGCAGTTCATTCCACAGGGCTGGGGCTCCCACAAAAGTACTCAGTATGAGTACTTTTGATCAAATTTTTGAATTTACTTTCCAACTGGGATTAATATTTTGAATGAGGTGGGTTCAGATGATTTGTCCATTCATTTTTGATTCCATTTGATCCAGAAAAGTGAATCAATCTGAAGTGAAGCACACTAAATCAAATCAACTTTCCAAATTCACATGAGCCATCAGTGTGGACCAATAATCCAAACTGGATAGGAAACTTGACTTTTCTATCTACTGCAGTTTCTTCTTCCATTCCAGCTTCACCTTTTTTTGCAAAATTCTCCGTTCTACAATTCCTCCATGGATGGAATCTACTTAGATGAGAGAGGAGACCTGGCCGCTGACTTTGACATCATCTACTGGACCGTCTTACCAAATAAGTCCATTGCCAGAGTGAAATTCGGGAACCTAAAACGACGGAGCACCCTTGACTTCAATCTCGTCATCAACCCGGATGATATGGCACAGATGAATTTGTTGAACAAGGTGGGGGGAAATGGTTTTATTTTATCATTTTGGCTACGTTTAGAATACTGCTTAATGTCACCCAATCGGAAATCATATGGCGCTTCCCTTATTCCTCCATTTACACAGTTCTGACAGATCATCAAAAGCTTCATCCAGAGTTAAAGGACTGTCTTTGTCCTGAAGAATAAAAAGAAGAATCTAAAACAGTGGGGTGTCAAATTCATGTCGTCACGTCATCGTCACGTGACATATCACAACTTCCCCCCCCCTTTGGTAAATGAGGGGTGGGTGTGGTCAGCCCATGACGCATCCGGGCCATGGGCCGGAAGTTTGACATCCCTGATCTAAAACATCACTGAAGCAGACAGGGGACGTAGGGAAAGGTAACAAAGAATGTATTACCTTGTGGTGAGATGGGTGGCACGTAACACCCCTCCTGCGCGAGTTGCACTGGCTCCCGGTGGTCTTCCTGGTGCGATTCAAGGTGTTGGTGACCACCTTTAAAGCGCTCCATGGCTTAGGACCGGGGTATATACGAGACCGCCTTCTGCCACTAACAGCCTCCCACTGGCCAATACGCTCCCACAGAGAGCGGCTCCTCAGGGTGCCGTCGGCCAAACAATGTCAACTGGCAACACCCAGGGGGAGAGCCTTCTCTGTGGGGGCACCAGCTTTCTGGAATGAGCTCCCCCTAGAGCTTCGTCTTAGCCCTGACCTGCATATCTTTCGCCGCACCCTGAAGACTCTTCTGTTCCAGCAAGCTGGACTGGCCTAATATGAATTTTATAAGGGGTGTATGTATGTTTTAATTTTTGAGCCAAATTCTATATATTTGATTTTAATTGGTTTTAAATTTTGTAAATCTATGTGTTTTAATATGGCTGTACACTGCCCTGAGTCCTTCGGGAGAAGGGCGGTATAGAAGTCTAATTATAAATAAATAAATGAATAAAATTAATTAAAAAAATTAACTAACTAACTAACTAACTACCTAACTAACTAATTAATTAATTAATTTCAGGGCTAGTTTATATAGGTAGCCCTCGACTTGTGACCACAATTGAGCCCAAAATTTCTGTTGCTAAGTGAGACATTTGTTAAATGAGATTTGCCCCATTTTACAACATGTCATGCCATCTTTGTTAAGTGAATCACTGCACTTATTAAGTTAGTTCACCCGGTGGTAAGTGAATCTGAAGTTCCTTCATTGACTTTGCTTATCGGAAGGTCTCAAAAGGGTATCACATGACCCTGAGACACTGCATCTGTCATAAGTATGAGTCAGAGTCTGAATCTTGATCACGTGACCATGGGGATGCTGCGATGGTCGTAAATGTGAAAAATGGTCATAAGTTACTTTTTCCAGTGTCATTGAAACTTTGAACGGTCATTAAATAAGTTGTGGTAAACCAAAGATTGTCTGTATTAAGCCAAATCAGATAAATAGCTGTTAATATATTTTCCTTGATCTTCTTTGCTTGTGTGATTAGTTTCTGCCTCCCTCTAGGTGTGGAAAAAGTTGTCTCCCTGGATTTGTTAAAGTAGTTCAAGAGGGGAAGCCAGTTTGCTGCTATGATTGTGTTCCATGTGCAGAAGGGACCATCTCAGTTCACGAAGGTGAGTGACTCCAAAGTAGAAGGCTGTCTCGGGTTGCCACAAAGAAGAAGGAGTCAAACTATTTTCCAAAGCACCTGAGGGTAGAACAAGAAGCAATGGGTGGAAACTAATCAAGGAGAGAAGCAATTTAGAACTAAGGAGAAATTTCCTGACAGTTAGAACAATTAATCAGTGGAACAACTTGCCTGCAGAAATTGTGAATGCCCCAACACTGGAAATTTTTAAGAAGATGTTGGATAACCATTTGTCTGAAGTGGTGTAGGGTTTCCTGCCTAAGCAGGGGGTTGGACTAGAAGACTTTCAAGGTCCCTTCCAACTCTGTTATTCTATTCTATTCTATTCTATTCTATTCTATTCTATTCTATTCTATTCTATTCTATTCTATTCTATTCTATTCTATTCTATTCTATTCTATTCTATTCTAAATAGACTTCTCCACCTCTTTCCGAGACAAGAATTCTTTAAAAGGACTTTGATCCCTTTCCTGCCATTTTATTCTCAACATTTATTCCCTAAATTGTGTTCTACAAAATGATTTTAATAGAGAGTCATGGATTGACCAGATCAGTGGTGGGATTCAGCCGATTCGCACTGGCTCAGGCGAACCGGTTGTTAAATTACCCACCCTCCCGCTATCAAAGTGGATCCTGGACGCTGCACTGAGCACAATGGAGAAATGGGCAATGGAGTGGCTGGCGCGAGGGAAGGAGAAGGCAGCTTTCCCTCCTCCTTCCCTTGTGCTGGCCGCTCCGTTGCCCATTTCTCCATTGCAGCGCAGCGCAACACCCAGGATCCACTTTGATTGCAGGGGAGGGGGTAATTTAACAACCGGTTCACCCAGGGTCAGGTTGGCCATTGCGGGAGGCTTGTCCCTCATGTGTGGTGGAGCTGGAGAATGGGGATGGGCCACACCTCCCATGACAGCCAACCTGATCCCGGGCTAACCGGTTGTTAAATTATTTGAATCACCACTGGACCAGGTGCAGCTTGCCTCAATGCATCGTTTACTTTACCAACTGCAGAAATTTCTTTATGTTTAAGTGGCTAGGATCATGCATTTTCTCAGTGCAGGGACAAGTGTCATAGTAGAAATTAATTTGAGAAAGTTATAGAATCCTAGTATTGGAAGGAGCTAATCAACCAATTAGGGCCAGAATCCAAATGGAAACATCCATGACAGATGATGGTTTGACTCTTGCTTAAGTGCAGGAGGGCTTTGAGCTGGCTCCTCCTATTTAATGATGAATGAAGAAGCTGGATTAAGTACACAGAGTCCCAGGTTCTTTCCATCCTCATCTCTCTGGGGGATTCTGGTCAATCACCCTCTCAGCCCCAAAACAAGGTGATGTAGAGGTATAAAAACTGGAGTAGAAGCAGGAAAACCTAGGGCAGTGATGGCTAATCTTTTTGTTGTTCTGTGCCAAAAGTGTGTGTGCGCATGTGCAACAGCATGTCCGTGTGCAGGCACCCATAATTCAATCTGCGCACTCCCCCATGTGCCCCACCCCCCTGTGCATGTGTGCATGACCCCCCCTTGCTCCCCCCCTGCGCATGTACACATGAAACCCCCCCGCCCCGTTTTGGGCCTAGTAGGCTTCCCTGCAGCCTCCTGGAACCAAAAACAGGCCGTGAGGGGGCACTCCGCTCCCCCTCGTGCCCTGTTTTAAGCCTAGTAGGCCTCCCTGCAGCCTCCTAGGATCAAAAATGGGCGACAGCACCTCCTGTGCTCCCCCTGTCCCCCGCCCATGCGTGCGCAACCCTCTTGCACATGCATGCATGTCTCCTGCATGTGCCCCACCCACGCGCTTGCACGGCAGAGACCTGAAAATCAGCTGGCCGGCGGGAGGCACGTATGCATGCGCGGTGGAGCTGAACTGGGCGATGGCTCGCATGCCCGCAGAGAGGGCTCTGTGTGCCAGCTGTGGCACCCATGCCATAGGTTCGCCATCATGGACCTACGGTCAAAAAGCTCCTTGAGGGGATCTGGGATAGTTCCTTCCTCACAGATTAAAAGCCAGTGTGGTGTAAGTGGAGGAGTTGGACCAGAAGTAAAGAGGTCCAGTTTCTAGTTCCTCCCTCATGTGAGCCGTTTGAGATAGACTAGACTAGGAAACCAAGCTCATGGGTACTAATCAGGGCCGGATTTTCCTATAGGCTAACTAGGCTTCAGCCTAGGGCCTCAAAATCAAGAGGGGCCTACATTCAAATTGTTAGCAAAATTAAAATTACACTTTCACTATAGGTGAAAGGGCCTCATAAGTGGAATAGCTTAGGGCCTCTTTTCATCTAAATCCGGCCCTGGTACTAATATACTTTTATTCTAAGGTTACTATAACAGAATCTTGCAAATCTGAGTGCACCCCCCCCTTGTGAGAATTAGGGAGGGTCACGTTTGAAACACCTTTTCAAATTAAATCTCTATCTCCAGATCAAATTTGTTTTGGCTGGTTGTGTGGCTCTTCCCCTTGCTTCTTAAAGTTATTTCAGGTGTCCAATACACGTCAAGTATGAAAGTTCCCAGGGGAGTTTAACATTAATTGCTTTTTCTTAGTTAAATCCATTTTAGTTCAGATAGGAAAAATTGATTTTAGATTGTACTTAGTTCTAAGTATAAAACAATAACATTGCTAATGCTCGGTTAATGCTAGGGATACTGCATATTAATGACATTGGTTGTGACATAGTGGTTAGAATACAGCGTTGCAGGCTAACTCACTGCTCACTGCCAGGTGTTTGTTTCTCACTGGTTCAAGGTTGACTCAAACTTCCATCTGTCAATGATCCGACTAATGAGCACAAGCCAATCAGAACTCTGACTAGAATCTTCCTCAAAGAACTTCTTTATTGAGTACATCATATCGGCCCCGCTTAAAGGAAAACCAACTGTAAATAATTCCCGTGATTTCATTATAATTAAAATAGGAAATAATCCCATCCCCAAGGATCACAGGACACGATGGCCAATTAGGTTAATTGGTGGGCTCTCCAGGCACTCCTTCCCCGACCTTATCTGTTACCAGTAGAGATGACTTTGGTTCCCAAGAGAAAGCTCTCTATTGTGTCTAGTAAGGCATTCCAACCTCCTTCCCCCCTGTGTGGCAACTGAGGAACAGGAAAATGGCTTCTGCCACGTGCGGTTTGAAGTTGACACCATCCTTCTGAGGTTGGTAAAATGAGGGCCCAGATTGTTGGGGGCAATATGCTGACTCTGAAAACCATTTAGAAAGGGCTGTAAAGCATTGTGAAATGGTATATAAGTCTAAGTGTTGTTGCTATTGCTATTTGGAAGTCATGGCTGTTGAGGACAGTAGGGTCAATGTTGGCGATTGGGGCATGGGATGAATATTATTATGCAGAATTTTTGTCCCCCCATATAATTAGCTGTGGGTTTTTTCCCCCCTGACTTTTGGTATCATTATAAATTATTGAATGGGGTGGAAAAAACCATGCTGTGACATGGTTCAGATCTAACACTTACTCTTTCAGATGCTGAAAAGTGCAACAAGTGTCCAGAAGATCAACATCCGAATAAGGACAGCGATAAATGCATTTCCAAACTTAAAACCTTCCTTTCTTATGAAGGACATTTGGGCATCATCCTAGCTGCCTTTGCCTTATTCCTTTCCTTAACCACTGGGTTTGTGTTGGGAATCTTCATCAAATTTGTAGAAACTCCAATAGTCAAGGCTAACAATCAAGATCTCTCCTACATTCTCCTTGGCTCTCTCCTGCTTTCCTTCTTGTCTTCCTTTTTCTTCATTGGCCAGCCAAGAAGAGCCACCTGCCTTCTGCGACAAGCAGCCTTCAACATCATTTTTTCAGTGGCCATCTCTTCTCTCTTGGCCAAAACCATCATGGTGGTGCTGGCCTTCCTAGCCACCAAGCCAGGCAATAGCATGAGAAGATGGCTGGGGAAGTCTTTGGGCAATTCCATTGTCTTTTCTTGTTCTGTTGTTCAAATTATGATCTGCACTATCTGGTTGGGCACCACTCCCCCCTTCCCTGATTTGGATATGCATTCCCAGGCTGCAGAGATTGTAGTGCAATGCAATGAAGGTTCAATCACCATGTTTTACTCTGCCCTTGGCTACATGGGCTTCCTTGCTGTTGTCTGCTTCACAATTGCTTTCCTAGCCCGAAGACTACCTGCAGCCTTCAATGAAGCTAAGCTGATCACCTTCAGCATGCTGGTTTTCTGTAGTGTTTGGATCTCCTTTGTGCCCACCTATCTGAGCACCAAGGGCAAGTACATGGTGGCTGTGCAGGTCTTCTCCATCTTGGCCTCCAGTGCTGGCTTGTTGGGCTGCATTTTTTTCCCCAAGTGCTACATTATTTTGCTCAGGCCGGAGCTGAATACAAAGGAGCAGCTAACCATGAAAGTAAAATAAATCACCTCATGGATGCTAGCAACATGGAGCTATACTAGCAATATTGCTGCTGTGGTGTACCATGAATATTTATAGACTTTTTAATAGAGTTTTTATTTTTATTTCATGGTTTGGGGTTTTCTGTTGTTTGTACTACTCAAGATTGTTGCTGCATATTAACAGCTATATAATGTAGGAGATGACCAGGCTAAGCCTGAGGGAGGAGTCAAACACATCATACGTCACCAGTTCCTGTTCACCTCCAAGAAATCTAGTCTTGAATTCCTTTCTGTCCTTAATTCCTGCGAATTTCCCTTGACTGTTAATTGGCCAGATTTTTGTAGAGAGCTTAAGTTTACAATAAATGAATTGCCTGGATCTCCTAATTTTCCCGGCTCTTGACAAATATTTTAAAATAGATAAATAAATGCCGAATACGAGGGAGAACAGAAATTTTCTGCAGTCTTCCCAACAGAACCACAAACAAAATCTCTACTGGGTATTGTACAATTTCTAGCAAGGATGGGGTAGTTTACAATCTATTTCAGATGCATTTGGAATGAATGTGCTTTGGCCTGATCATGAGTGGTGGAATAAATTCCAATGCATATTTTTTATTTAACACTAAAGCTTTATCCTATGTTCTATCTTCTTAATTGTCCATTTGATGATAAGATTTTTGTTTACAGTTGTGCCAGTTTTTATTTTTCATTTATTTATAAAATGTATAGGCCGACCTTATTTATTTATTTATTTATTTTATTTGATTTCTATACCGCCCTACTCCCGAAGGACTCAGGGCGGTGCACAGCCAAACAATAAAACACATACATACAAAATTTAAAAGTAGAATAAAATCAAATTAAATAATTTTGGCCCCAACAAATTTAAAACCCCAAACTTTTAAAACCAATTTAAAATTGAATGTATAAAATACTAAAAGATATTTAAAAATTAAAAATCTTTTATAAAAGAGGGAGAAAATTAGGCTAGGCCCGCCTGGTGAAATAGTAAGGTCTTTAAAGCACGGCGGAAGGTGCGCAGATCCGGGATCCTCCGTATCTCTGGGGGGAGCTCGTTCTTACCTTAAGATAATTCTATCTGCCAAAGTTGTATCAATTATCCCAAATATCAATAAAATGTATTCATTTAGTGGGAATAAATAGATTCAAGGATGTGTAATGATTGCCATCTTACTTCTATTTCTTCTGCAGATGAAGATGTTCAGCTTGTTAAAATAACAGACTCTTGGTGCCTCTTGTATATCAAAGCTGCTATACTACATTTCAAATGTTACTGTAATATCCTTATATTTAGAGCCGTGTTTCTCAGCCTCAGAAATTTTAATATATGTGTACTTAACAAATCTAAAATTGCTGAGGTTGAGAAACACTGATTTAGAATAATGTATATATCTCCTTCCCTTATTAGCTGTTTCTTCTTCACATTTGGGGATCTTCACAATATATATATTGTTCTGCAGAGTTTTCACAGGGTTCTATAAGAGGTCTTGACTGAACAAAAAAATTATTCACTGTCTTTTGAATTTCACAGGCTGTACTTTGACCTACAGATATAAGAATTTTTTGGAACATTCTTTCAAAAGTTCCTCCAGTGTAAAATGTTTGAGAAAGGCAAAAGCAGAAAATAACTTTTGACCTTCTGAAAACAATTTTTGGTAACTGACCAGCCAATTTCTGAACGAACAGTTGCCTAAATTTTTCTGGAAGACCAGCAGAATAAATAGGATGCATAATAAACAAAAGTGGTAGTAAGATCATTTCAAAATCTCAATCAAGAGAAAAAGTACGAACAAACAGAAACAGTTACAGGATTTATTAAATCCTGTAACAGTGGGGAGGGGGGTGCTGACCTGGCGGGTATTACGGATACCTGGCTGGGCTTGGAGAGTGGGGTTCCCCTCGTTGAAATGTGCCCACCAGGCTTCCGCACATTCCATCAACCGAGGGCTCAGGGTAAGGGTGGGGGGTTGCGGCTATTATAAAGGAAAGTCTTCTGCCACTGATAGCCTCCCACCGGCCAATACGCTCCCACAGAGAGGGACTCCTCAGGGTGCCGTCGGTCAAACAATGTCGACTGGTGACACCCAGGGGTAGAGCCTTCTCTGTGGGGGCCTCTGGAATGAATTGCCCCCAGAGATACGTATGATCCCCGACCTACATACCTTTTGCCGTGTCCTTAAGACTCTATTGTTTCAACAGGCCAGGCTGGCTTTTTTAATTAAACACCGAATTTTAATTGGGTGTTTTTGGTTTTTTGATACAAGGGCCAAATTATTTAATATGGTTTAAACTGTTTTTTAAATTTTTGGAGATATGTTGTTTTATTGTGGCTGTACACCGCCCTGAGTTCTTCAGGACAAGGGCGGTATAAAATTTTAAATAATAAATAAATAAATAATAAATAAAAAAAAATTAAGGTTAGAACAATAAAAAACTAATAAATACTAAAAAAAAGAAAAACAAAATAATAGAAGGTAGAGAAAAAAAAGAAATATATGTATATATAAATGATTTCCCCCTTCATTACAACAAATCTAAACAATTTTAATAACTTGCCACCTTGTCTCAAAATACAACAAATGATCTCTTCTTCCCATATCCAATCTCTTATTTATATATATAAAAAAATCCTTTAAAACCTTAACATTTTGTACTGATTAACAAAAATCCATTAAGGGTTACCAGAGAGAAGAACGTATGTATTTTAACCTGGAACAAATAAATCAACTTTATATTTTTGTTTTCCTTTTTAATAATCTTGATCTTTAGTTGCTTTAAATAATGTCCTAAAACTTGATTTCTTTTCATTTTCTCTTTGTCTCTTCTCACAAAATTCTTCCAAGGTTTCACAAGCCTCTTTTGTAAATCCAATATAAGGACATTATAAAGGCCACTCTCTTGAGGTATTATTTGTATGTCCCTTTTAATTATTTTAACACCAGCTGGTTTCTTTTGTCTGTCCAATGCAGTACAGTATCTTTTTCCTGTATCTTTCTTGTAGCTTGTCATTTTAAAATACATTTTCAGATCAGTCTCAGTC
Organism: Pantherophis guttatus; assembly: GCF_059756535.1. Classification (NCBI taxonomy): domain Eukaryota; kingdom Metazoa; phylum Chordata; class Lepidosauria; order Squamata; family Colubridae; genus Pantherophis; species Pantherophis guttatus. The sequence goes on along the minus strand of NC_142064.1, from coordinate 260,524,372 downwards.
TTTTCTGGTAAAACCTGTCTCTCTTCCATAACATCTTTGAAACACAGTCCATCTATAGAGACAGACAAACTTAAAATTAACATCAGAATCCATGATTCAAAAATAGCATGTCAAATCTATATATATAAAAGCGAAATACCACTCATGCATCATCACGAAATCTGTAGAACCGTAAAGCCTATAAAGTTGAAATTTGGCATGTATGTTCCTATTGGCTTCTAGGTGCTCGCTAAGAAAGGATTTTTCGAAATGACCATCAGATCATTAGTATTTCTTATATTATGATTAACACCTTCTGATGCTAAGGATTTAGACTTTCTACTCCCCCTCTCCACCTGAAAAGAGCTTTGTTCCTACTGCCACTTGGGCATGGGTGTTGCCAGAATGTGACTTATCCGACCTGTGGGCTGGGAGTTAGACATTCTACTCCCCACCTGAAAGAGAGAGGGGGGAAGGGGAGAGGAAAGGAGAGACTTCGGTGGGGCAAGTCTGAGGGAGAGAAGGGGAGAGGAGAGGCCGATCAAGCCTGATCACATAGGGAGGGAATCTGGAAGTGGTGCGGCGGCACTGGCTGGGAAAATGCTGGGCTCTGATGAACTTGGCAAAAATCAGCCAGACGAACCGACACTGGGGAGTCTTCAGACCAAAGCTGTCCTGTAGGGACAGTGAAGAAAGAGAGGCAGCTGGGTGTCTAAAGAGGGACAGACAAGTTCCTTGGATAGCCTGAGAAACTCTCTCCGAGCTGGTGATGAGGGGTGGTGATCAGGGTGAATCGCCATGAAGCTGGAGCCTCTGGAGCAAGCGATGTACAGGAGGGAAGATTTGGACAGAGTGCTGGTCTTGGGTGAGTGATTGGCTAACCCACAGACAATAAAAAGAAAATTCTAAATATTTTTAACTACTAAACTATTACTAAAATTAGCCCGGCGTGGAAATTGTGGCTAAATAGCGGTGGGGGGAAATGGCTCACCTGGAGATGCAAGCTAAAATAAGGAAAAATTTCCTGATAGTGAGAAATATTTATCAGTGGAAAAGCCTGCCTCCCTGAGTTTTGGGTGCTCCATCACTGGAGGATTCCAATAATAGTTTGGACAACCATTTTTGGGGGATGGTTATAAGGTCTCCTGCCTTGGGTAGAAGATTGGACCAAAAGACCTCCAAGGTCCCTTCCAGCCCTAGGATTCTATGATCTCAACTTCCTGCCTGACCTGTAAGAGTTTGCTGGCTGGCTGCTGAAGCTTCTCTTCTATCTCCTGGATGAGATGGTCAAGAGAGCCCAGTTCCTCCATGTGCTTGGCCAAACCCTTCTCCTTTCTTGCCATAATATCCTTCTCCGTTTCTTCCATTTGAGTCAATAGAAGCTTCTCCTGTCCTTCTAACCAGAGTTGTAGCTCTCTGAATTCAGCCACTACATTTTTTTTCACTTTTTCAATGAGATCCTAGAACAAGAAAGAGGAAAAGCAAAAGTCATAATTTTATTTTTTTACTTAATTAATTTTTCTTTTATTTTAATTGTTATAATAATTAAACAGATTTCAGAAGTGAGGTGGGAGAATATCTGAAGGAGACAAAAAACTCATTTGATATTAAAAAGCGTAGGGGGAAAGCATTTTTTTTAAAAAGGCTCTAGTTTAATGACCTGTCATGAAAATCTTCTTGGCAATCAGGGATTCCAAAAACAGAGATAGAAAAATGTTTGAGTTCACAATTTTTTCAATAGGATGAAATATGGTTTGCATTAATTTATTAAACAAAACAAACCCATTATATAAAAAATGGCTCATGGGATAGGGGCACTTAACCCAACTGTGACTCATTCAGTCAATGGTGACACCTTAGTCCCCAGGTTAAGACCAAGTTCTGTACCCTAACACCATCTTTAACTTGAATTTCATTTAAGTCAGAATTTGTACTAAAACACAGGCTGTCTATTATCAAAGATGGCAGACGGTGTTTTCTTTCCTATTAGCTCAGAAGCTCCTCACTGTTGGATCAATACTTACAAGCATCTCCTGCACTGTTTGCTCTGTGTCTCCTTTGTATGTAGCTATTTTTTCTTTCTCCTCCTTCTGAGCCTTCAGGCAATCCTCCACCTTGATCTGAAAAATACAACTTTTCAGTTTCTTTCCCGTAAAGAATTACATCGGAGGGAAGACCCAGTTAGAAGATATATGCAATCGTCATAAATACATGGCAGTTGGCAAGCGTCCAAATTTTGATCATGTGACCACAGAATGCTGCAATGATCATAAGGGTGAAAAACATTATGTCACTTTTTTCATTGACATCGTAACTTTTATCAGTAACTAAACGAATGGTTTTAAGTCAAGGACTACACGTAATGGCATTAAAGTGAGCTGCCTGAGTCTCCTGGTTGCAGTCATCTAGAAGCATCACTGAGAAATGAACGTTTGGCCTGATCCAGCAGGAGTGTTTTTCGGGATCTGCACTCAAGACTTTGGAGGAATGACAATTTCATTCTAGAGCAAATGTGGAAAGGGAGCTGGCAAAGGGAGCCTATTTTGCCCTACAGGCAATTTCCCTTGCTAAGCAAGACAGTTAAGTGATGTTCTTGCTGCAGTTGTTTTTTTTTAAAAAATAATATTTATTAAATTTTCAAACATTAAAATATACAGTACAAAAAATAGAAAAGAACAAAAAATAAAAAACTATAACATACAACAAAAACAAACAAAAAGAAACACATCAAAACCTAAGCACTAGTAACAACTTTTCTATATAAGTATCTCTATCCTAATTAACTTCCATATACAAATTCTACTTCTATCTGTCTTAACTTACATCCTTATCTAAGTTACAGTATCTTCTATTCACAATTCGGTTGTTAAGTGAATCACTGCAGTTGTTCACTTTTAGTAACACAGTTGTGAAGCGATACTGGCTTCCCAATTGACTTTGCTTGTGAGAAGGTCACTAAATGAATGGTTGTAATTCAAAGACTATGGTAAATCTGTCTTCAAAAAGCAGCCACACAGGATAAAGCAGGAGGTGAAGGTCTCAGGTTGGAATTAGGGAAGTTTGTTAAAGGAATGGCCGAGGCAGAAAGTTGCAGAGAAATGTAATAACACCAGGAACCAATGGGGGGACACATAGACATCAACTTTGGAAACCGTCTTATTATAATAATAAAACACACAGCTCTTTTGATAAGAAAGCTAATTAGCACAAATACGCAATGTATGAGGAATGTGAGTAAAGTAGGCCAGGACAAGAACTCAAAAGAAACTCCTGTCAAGGAACCTTAATCTGAACCCTATATTTTGAATTATTACATCGTTCAGGGGTCTTGGCTCCTTTAGCTGTTGAGACCCTTTTGCTGAAGTACGTCATTAAAAGTCCCCTCAGCCTCCTCTCCAGTCTGGTTCTAATTCGCATCTGCGCCAGGCTAAACCCAGTTTGTGGACAACAGAAAAAGTAAATTGGTCCAAGGATTGCCAGGAAGACCAAGGATCTGGATGCCCCTCCGCAGCGATTCCTCCTGGCTGACTCCTACCTGGTATTCCGGGAAAGCCTCCTCCGCAGGGATCACCAAGTGGCTCCTGTGCTCTTTGGATCGGTCGCAGACCACGCAGATGTGGGTCTCGTGGTCCTTACAAAAGAACTTGAGGGGCTCCCGGTGCTTCGGGCAGAAGCTCCCTCCTTCCTCGTTCCTAGGACTGCCACATCGCCTGGCCTCTTCCACCAGCCGCGCCAGCTGCCGGATGGGGAGGAGGCTGCGGGGCACAAAGGTCTGCCTGCACTGGGGGCAGGAAGCCTCCGATTCCGATGTCCCCCAACTGCGGGTCAGGCAGCCCCGGCAGAAGTTGTGGCCACACTCCGGGATGAGCACGGGGTCCTGGAAAAAGTCCAGGCAGATGGAGCAGGTGAGTTCTTCCAGGGAACCTTGCAAGGGCACTTCAGCCGCCATCGCCGCCTCCTCCGCCGGGACAAAGAAAGAGAAAGTTAAGCTTTGTTTCTTTTCCTCCAAATCAGGTGACCGCCTTTGGGCTCTGCCCACACGGGAAACCGAAATGGATTGCTGTTATTCTTGCGGTCAGCCTCGCTGGCTTCTTAAAGGGGGAAAAAAGTGTTTTATAAACAACAAACTGGAGAGAAGCAAACATTCGCAGGACGGACCCCCGATCAATTATTATTTGCCCAATCAGCTCGTCAAAGGTTTCAAAATAATAATCCTTCTTCTTCCTTTCTTCGTTCTTCCATCTTGGCGATCATGTTGGCTGTTCTGTTCATGGAACAAAGGCTAAAGAAAGGAGGCGAGGCAGGATAAACACTTCACAACATGTTTATTGGCTAACAATAACAGCTAACAATGACTCGCTCTGATTAGCTAACTACCTTGGAGAGCGAGCAAGGTTTTGAGGCACGGACAGCTCTTTTATACTTCAGCTGTCAGAGGCTGGGCCAATCAGGAGCTGCCAATTTCCCGCCGGCTGCCTGCCGGCGTTTAGACCAATCGGCTGCTCTCTTGGCCACTCGTGCTTGCTGTCCGGACGTAACACCCCTTTCTTCCTGGATGGCACAAATGTACTCAGCGAGGTAAGCCGGGCGTCTTCTGGTCCTCCCTGATCTGCGTGGCCCCTCGGAGACAGCTGCGGTAGGAGGACCCATGCCTGGCGCCTCTGGAACTCCTGGAGACTGCAGTTCAGCTTCGGATGGCGCTTCGAACGGCAACATGGGTGCAGTAACAACGGGTAAGTCTGCGGACCCCTCGTTGTCGGTTTGAGCCTCAGGAGGTGACTTGCTTTCAGGAGATGAGGCTCTGGCAGAACTCGGTATGACTAACCCGGATAGGGCTTCGTCTGTGATCGTCCCTTGTGGGGGCAACTGGCGGCGGCGCAGCTGGTCCACGTGCCTCCGCCAGGTACGGCCGTCTCCTAGCTGAACTCTGTATGACCGTGGCCCCGTAACCTCTATAATCTGGCCCGGCACCCAACGGGGATCCCCCCCCATAATTTTGGGCATACACCCACTCCCCCTCTTGGAAGGAACGGGCTCCGCCACTTGAATCCCTTGTACTTGATTCCAAATCTCCCGGATCCCAAAACCGGAATGTGATTACCTTGGTAGTCACGAAGCCTAAATGTACAAAAGGATAAACGCTTCCTAGACATCGAGGGCACCAGTCGTTTAAAAGTGCTCCACGAAATTATTGACACAGAAGAGCCAGTGTCGACTTCCATTCTACAAGGTTTACCCTCTAAGAGAACTGTGAGGAAAATTTTTTCCCTCAAGTCCGATTTTGACTGGCCTATAACTATCTCAGGGTGGCAGGCACCCTTGTAAATATTAAAACATTCTTCTTCCCTCCTACTCTGCCTGTTTCGGGGTTGGTAATTTCGGCTAGGTCTAGGAAGACTGTTATAATTATTATTATTATTATTATTACTGTTATTAGCCAGTTGGCTAGCTTTACAAACCCTAGCAAGGTGGCCTTTTTGACCACATCGTCTGCAGTCAGCGTTTTTGAATCTGCATGAGGAACGGGAATGATTCCCTCCGCACCCTGCACATGGGGCTTGAGTCCTCAATCCCTCAGAATTCCCACCTTTCTTTTGGGTCGTTTGTAAGCAACTTACATCTTCCTCGCCCTCTGACAGCTGGTCAGACTCGACCTCAATTTCCTCATGGTGAACCATGGTAGTTTTCTGGGCAACTTGCGGGCTGAGGTTCTGCCTTATCTCGGTAGCTGATTTAACTGATAATTCAGAGGCTCTAGCCTCATCTATAGCTATAGCTGTTTGCAATGTAATATCCATTCTAGCTAATAAGCGACGCTGTAAGCGGATATCCCTGACCCCACATATTAACTGGTCCAAAAGGATTTCTTCTAAGTAATCTCTAAAATCACAATACAAAGCGGCTGCCCTTAAGGCTGCCATGTATTGATTAATAGTTTCCCCTTCTGCCTGAAAACGGTGCCGAAATGCAAAACATCTAGCAACTCTTGAGGGTAGAGGGGCATAGTGGCCTTTTAAAATGGCTAGCAATGTCTCCCAGGGCACATTATGGACTGTCTGAGGTGCTAATAGTGCCCTAGCTGTCTCGAACATATCATGCCCACAGACACTGAGGAAAACAGCTAACTTCCTATCCCCTGGCAGACTTTTATAGTCATTTGCGACCAGGAAACAGTTAAAATGGTTGAAGAATGAATGCCAGGTCTCCACTGCCTGGTTGAAAGGGGCAAATGTAGATAGGGTGGACATCTTCCTGAAGAACAGTGTCAGACCTTAGAATTTGCGATGTCTCGTTGCTGTGGCTCAGCTCAGTGCTTCAGCTCTTCTTCTTCTTCTTTTTTTTTTTATTGAAAAAGTTTTCAAATACAAATTTTTCCCCCATTTTTCTCCCCCCCTCCCTAACCCCCCCTCACCACCCATCCCCCCGTGACTTCTTCACAACAAAAACCTAATTCATAACAGATTATATAATATTTTACCATCCCCTTACTCCCTCCTCTAAATACTGACCCTTACATGCTAATAATATTATTAATATTATTACTTCCCCCTTTTACCATACATTTCAACATAACATTATATGTTGAACATTATATGTTCTAATTTAGCATAATAATATTATTATAACTCCCAATCTAGCAACAATCTGCCTTTTTTTCTCCTCCCCCATACTTATATATATAACATTTCAAAGCAGCCTTCCCCATAAATCTTAATTTAACATTTATTCAACTCTATCCATTTCCTCCACTCCCCTAAATATATCACTTAAACATCCCTTTTCTTAAACTAAACAATCAGTAAACTAACCTATTTCCACCCACTTTCCTACAAAATTGCCATGCACAACAATTCTTAATATCTTTAATCTACTGCCCGCCCTGCTAAAAAAATATATTCCGTTATATAAAAAAAATCAATGACTTTAAATTTATAATCCATATAATATCTTCTTTGATGTCTTTCCACTGGATTGTTGAGTCCATCATCCATATTAGGGTAACATAGCATCCTGGTTGCAACAGTTTGTTCAAAATCCTCAGTCATCATCTGCCCCCATCAGTAATGAATATCCTCATATATATATAAAAAAGGAAAACAACCACCCGAGTGACATTATAATTATATTCCATATAGTATCTGTAATTGTGGCTTTCATCAGGATTATTAATTCCCATCCTCATAATGGGTAACAACCAGATCTTCTGCGTGCCCCAGCGTAGCTCTCTTGCCTTATAGCTCAAGATAAATATAATACATTTATCAATAAAAAAAAGAAATCCGAAATAGATAATTCCAATCCAACAATTTAAGGCTCTTTTCACATCCCAAAGTTACGGCATTGCAGAGGTCTGTCACTCTCCTCAGGATAATGTTAACCAATACTTCGCCTCAACTATCTTTTCATATATTCATTCATTTTTTAAAAATAACTGGCTTCACTGTTGCTTAATTTAGAAATTTTTATTTTTGTGAGACCTATTTCTTTTTTTCTTTTCTTTTTGTGGGTTTGATCTCCATCCTAGTTTCCTTTCTACAAGTTGTATATCAACTGATCGGTTTTCATTCTGCTTTATGACTTGATCTTGTTGGTTTTGCTTTTGTATCTCATATTTCTTTTTTATCAATTGTGTATCAGCTAATTGGTTTCCATGCTTGTCTGTGACTTGATGAATCATCACATTAGAGTCCGATGCCACTTCTCTCATATTTGTAGATAATCCAGCTGAGGTGTCTAAAGAATCCAAAGGCAATTCGTCCACAGCAGCCTCTATAATTCGATGTTTTCCCTTTATTTCCAACTCCTTCTGCTTATCCTGTATTGTGCATAAAGATGTTAAATTCATTTTCAAAATTTTTTGATTAAATTCTTCCGCTTTTTCAACAGTATTTAGTTGGTATCTTTCTCCTTGATATCTCAATATTATGCCAACTGGAGCATCCCACCTGAATAGAATATTTCTTTTTTTAAGCTCAGTCACTAGAAAACCAAATTTCTTTCTTTCCGATAAAATCTTGGGTGGGAGCTCTTTGTAAATCCAAATCTTTCTTCCAAACAATTGCAAAGTAGAGTTGAAGGAATTTTGCACAATATTATTTCTTATTTCTTTATCTGTAAAATAAATCACCACATCTCTAGGCAATTGCCTTTGCTTTGCAGTCCAGGAATTTATTCTATAAACTCTATCGATCCTACAAAATACTTCCTCAGGTTGAACCTTTAAAATCCCAGCCAAAATTTCAGAAGATATTTTCCTTAAATCATCTCTGTTATTTTCCTGCAATCCTCTCAGTCTAATCGCATATTCAGTAAAATTATATTGCATCATTAAAACTTCTCTTTCAATCCGTTGTTGTATGTTTTCTGCATTACAAGTCTTTTGATCAGCCTCCATTTTAGGTTTTTCTTCTGAGCTATTGTCTTGAGTATTTGTCAAATCATTTTCAATTTTTTGTATTCTATTGTCCAAATTGTCCTCAATTTCTTCCATTTTAGACTCTAATAAAATAGTATTTGCATCCAACTTGATCATAAATTCTGTAAAACCATTAGCCATTTTTATAATCTTTCGATCCAAAGTATCAAACTTTCATTGCACCAATTCTTTAATTTCCTGCTTAAATTTTTCAAAGTTCTGATTCACAATCTCATCCCTTCTTACAATCTCCTCCAAAAGAAATTCAATTATGTTAAAATCAGTTTTCTGAGACTGGAGATTTAGAACTTGTTCACGTAATTTATAATGGGGGAATCCCCCCCCCCACTGCTTGTTTGTCTGGCTTTGTAAGTTTTAATGCCATGTTTCCACACAGACAAACTTTTTTAGAAAAGAAAAGAGAGGCAAAGAAGAAAAAAAAACTTCTTTCCAACCAAGATCACTATCAGATCTCCAGGAAAAAGAGAACACAAAAGTAGAGCTTTATCTTCAATTGTAGCCAGAGGTATTTATTCCGCTACTTTGTATCTTTTTTTTTTTTAATTTGATTTATATGCCGCCCTTCTCCGGAGACTCAGGGCGGCTTACAATGCGTTAAGCAATAGCCTTCATTCTTTTGTATATTTTATACAAACTCAGCTTATTGCCCCCACAAACTGGGTCCTCATTTCACCTACCTTAGAAAGGATGGAAGGCTGAGTCAACCTTGAGCCTTGGAGAGATTCGAACCAGCAGAAATTGCAGGCAGCTGTGTTAATAACAGGGTGCACTAAACCCCTGTACTATCAAGGCTCTTAATACTATCTTAATACTATACTTAGTACTATCTTAATAGAAAACGGAAGGACTCTCCCTTTCAGCCCCTTCTCAAGCCTCGGCAGTCACCATTTTTAAAAATTCTTTTTTCCTTTTCCTTTTCCTTCTTCAGTAACTGTTATAAAATAAATAAGATACTTGCGATTCAGGGTCACAGGTCCAGCTCACATCCTTTTTAATTATTCTGTTAATTTTGTAGGCTTGTTCTTGTCGCCTAGCTCTGCATAAGCAGAGGTCTCCCAAAGCCCGGAGCGGCGGCGAGGGAAATAGGGAGCTTCGTCTGCTTCGTCCCCAAAAGTAAAAAAAAAACTTTTGGGGCTACGCAGAGAGCTCTACCTGCCCCCGCCAGCTCTATCGCCATTTCCACATGGAAACGGAGTTTTTTCGAGCCGCCTTTCAGTTATAAAGGCGGCTCTTTACAGGCAATGGGGCTGGCGGTCCCGAGGGATCGTCTGGCGGTGGCGACAAGCAAACCGGAAGCGTGGTTCAGCTCTTGTAGTGGCTTCGCTCGACCTGCCGCCTCAGAGTAATCCCAATCCTTCGTCGCCAGTTGTTCTGTTCATGGAACAAAGGCTAAAGAAGGGAGGCGAGGCAGGATAAACACTTCACAACATGTTTATTGGCTAACAATAACAGCTAACAGTGACTCGCTCTGATTAGCTAACTACCTTGGACAGCGAGCAAGGTTTTGAGGCATGGACAGCTCTTTTATACTTCAGCTGTCAGAGGCTGGGCCAATCAGGAGCTGCCAATTTCCTGCCGGCTGCCTGCCGGCGTTTAGATCAATCGGCTGCTCTCTTGGCCGCTCGTGCTTGCCGTCCGGCCATAACAAAAAAAAAAAAAGGACCCCCGATCAATTATTATTCGCCCAATCAGCTCGTCAAAGGGGGGGGAGTTTTCAAAATAATAATCCTTCTTCTTCCTTTCTTCATTCTTCCATCTTGGCGATCATATTGGCGATCCTATTTTTATCAACAGCCGCACGAAAAAGTGCTGCTTTTTTAAATCTGGGAAGAAGCAAATATTTTTGGGACGGACTCCCAGTCAATTACTGATCCAAGTATCCTGCTAAAGGGAAAGATATTGAAAAATCCTGGGGAGAAAGAAACCTCCATGGGGCTGATTCACCACCAGTTATTATTCAGCCAGCCACTTGTTAAAGGGGAAAATGCTTTTTTAAAAAATGGGAAGAACGAAATATTTATGGGACAGAAATGGAATGGAGTAAAGTTGGCATGGAAGAAACTGGGAGAAACCCTTGATAAAACCCCAAAGCCAATGCTGCAATCGATAGGATGTCTCACAGATAAAGGAGAATGTAGAAATTATAATCCTTCCCCTAACTTCTAATATGAATATCTGGCAAAGGAGGATGTTATGTATGTATCTATTTTGTGCGGAAAATTCAAATGTTCTGTGAGTTGTGATTGGTTAACGGTTGCCCCTGAAAAGTATATAAAGAGGGCTGTTGCCTGTATTCCTTTGCTGAAGTCTCACCCTGAATTAAAGAGCTGTTGTCACTAGCCTGCTTGTGCCTCTCGTTATTCCCGCGCTACAACATTGGCGACGAGGATGGGATTGAGGCCACAAGAAGCAAATCAAAAAGAGCTTGGAGTTTCAGCCAGGGTGACGAGCGAACATGGAGACATGGCAAAGTCTGCCTACGTTCCGCCAAAACCCTTCGACCTGGCCTGAGAGAAGTGGGGATCGTATCTGACCAGGTTCGAGTGTTCCCTGGAAGCAAGTGAGATGCAAGGGCTCTCCGCGAACCGAAAAAGAGCCCTATTCTTAAGCCACTGCGGGCCAGATGTATTCGAGATGGCCGAGTCCCTCTGTGAGCCAACCCCAGTCCAGACGGTCCCCTGGGACGTCCTTCAAGCAAACCTGAGAGCCCACTACGCTCCAGTTCCTTCAAAATTTGTACAGCGCTACGATCTCCGGCAACGTGTACAAAGAGAAGGAGAACCGGTCAGCGCATATGTGGCCGCCCTTTGAAAAGCCACAACGCATTGCGACTACCGGGATCTAGACAATGCGCTACTCGAACAATTGATTTGTAGTGTTAGAGACACTCGTTTACAGAGGCGCCTTCTGGTGAAGCCAGATCTAACATTAGCCGGCGCGCTTGACGAAGCCAGAACACACGAAGCATCCACGAAGGCTTCTGAAGTGCTACAACGGCCACTGCTGAGCAAAGACGGCCCAAAAACAGCCCCCGTTCACAGAGAGGAGGCGCGAACCAGCACGGAGGAAGAGTCAGACAAGGACGTCTTCCACACAGAAAAGAAAAAAAGCGAGCAAAGCTGCCGCCACGAGAACTGTCCTAGCTGTGGCGGGGATCACGAGAGACAATCCTGCAAATACAGAGACGCCATTTGCAGGCGTTGTGAGAAGAAAGGCCACCTAGCACGAGTCTGTAGAGCTCAATTTCCACGTAGTCGCAAGCCACGTGACTACCGCGAACAACCAGAACCGGCACGTTCAAAACAGCCAACCAGAGATGACGGCGCGAGAAAACAGCGCGAGATTCAAAAGTGAGAGACCAACAGCATGACAATCGGCCAAGCCAGCATGACTGACAAAGAGAGTCTACACGAAAGTAGAAATCGAAGGGAGACCATGCGAAATGGAAATCGACACCGGGTCTACCCTGTCCATCATATCCTGGACTACACTCAAAGCTCTCCTGCCAAAGATCCAGAAAACCCAGCTGTCACAACAAAAAATTCGCCTCCTCGACTACCAAGGAAACCGAGTTCCTGTGGAAGGCGTGGGCATGTTCCGGGTCACCTACGGCGAGTTCCAGAAAGAGCTTCCCCTGACCATTGTCAGCAAGCCGCTTCCAAGTCCCCTGGTCATGGCGTGGTTCCGAGCTCTCGGCATGGGCTTCACAGGCGTCCACAGCATCGGTGGGCCATCGCTCAAAGAAAACCTCCTTCACGAATTTCGGGACGTTTTTGAGGAGACACTAGCTATCTCAAGCCCGAGTAAGCCGGAATACTTATCAGGCAAGCCAGAGTTCCAGCGCTGCCCCAGCGAGTTGACACTCCCAGCCGGGGATAACCACGCCTCTGGAGAAATCCAGGAGGTTCCATTGGCGGAGCCAGGAGAGATGACCGGCTCGACACCTCTCCAGCAACTGAACTGCGCAGGTCAACCAGAGTAAAGACACGCCCTGGTCACCTGCGTGATTTTGTATGTAAATATGAAAATAGATAGGATAAGTGCCTTCTGGGAGTGGAGGGGTGTTATGTATGTATCTATTTTGTGCGGGAAATTCAAATGTTCTGTGAATTGTGATTGGTTAACGGTTGCCCCTGAAAAGTATATAAAGAGGGCTGTTGCCTGTATTCCTTTGCTGAAGTCTCACCCTGAATTAAAGAGCTGTTGTCACTAGCCTGCTTGTGCCTCTCGTTATTCCTGCGCTACAACAGAAGACCTGCCTGGACTGTTCCTTTCCCAGCCAGCCAATCAGGAAATGGATCAGAAAAGTTCCAAAATTGGGCAAAGACTACCTTGTGGAATCTGCAATATATAGAATGTGGAATGGGATCATTTGCTGGATGGAAATCTTCAAGTTTGACCAATGAGCTCCCTTAAGGCAAAAGATGGATAGAAAGAGCCATTAGGAGTCTCAGGCCAATCTAGGACAGGGGGACCCATGCGGGGGGAAGGGAATCTGGTGGGTGGAGAACATCTTATAGGCCCTTTGTTCAAGGGCTTTTGGGGGAGGCTTTCTTAGTCACAATGGGCTCCCCAAGGGGACATGGACACTCCCAAGCCCCTTCCTTTATCTTGCCATTTCAGAGGTGGCACCTCATTTATGGAATGTCCTCCCCAGAGACCCTCAGTTGGCACCCACAGTGGCCGCATTTTGGCACCAGGTGAAAACCCTTCTGTGTTGGGAGGGAGGGAGGGAGGGAGGGAGGGAGGGAGGGGAAGGAAGGAAGGAAGGAAGGAAGGAAGGAAGGAAGGAAGGAAGGAAGGAAGGAAGGAAGGAAGGAAGGAAGGAAGGAAGGAATCACTAATATGACTGAGGCTACTATGATGCTACTAAACAGATTTAGGGCCTGGAAACTATAGAGACCAAATTTCCATAACATTCACATCTAAATCTCTTTTTGATATCCCATATTTATGTTGCAGGAAAACCTTCAATCTAGGAAGTTTAACATTTTATCATCTAGTGTGTTAAAGGGAAGTACTGTATAGCAAAATCCTATCTAATTTTTTAAAGTCTGTATTCTAACTAGTAAAATCACTGAAAACATTTCTCTATATCTTGCTGTAGCATCCTTTTTTTTACACTAATGGACACTCTTAGGTAACAATTCTGTTCCTAACTAATTGTTGTCCCCAATTGGGGTCTGAGCCTGGTGCTGAGGCCAATGACGGATGCCAGACACGAGATGCAGGTTTTGATTGCTTTTTATTGGGGTAACCCAAGGAAAAGGGCTCCTGGCCAAAATGCCAAGAGAGCCAAGAACAAAGGATTAAGAAAGCTTTATACATTTTCACTAAAGAAGAAGGCGGGACAAGGCGGGATAGTAAGAAATATCATCTAATAAACACTTTACTAATAATTCTACAATTTGTTCTATTGGTCTCTAGCTGTCCCTATTCCTAAGCCTTGGCTAATGAATGCCCCAGGAGTTATCTAATGCCCCTTTGATTTGCTGCAGGCCATCTCTATTCCTAACTTTTAGCTGAGGTCTGTAATTTGCCTAACTCTTGTTACTTTTATCAGCTTTCTAACTACCCAGAATTGTTACAAGCTTTACACATGCATATTTCCTGTGAATCAGCAGCCTTTGTTCTTGCCAGACAGACTCCACAATTAGAGGCTTCCTGACTTACTTTCAAGTGTGTGCCATGACCTGGCTTTATTTTAGCAGACGGCCCATCATTTGCCCCCCCTCCCCCTTTGAATCTGAAAACTATTTAATTTTCCAAGATTCACCCAACATCAATATCCCTGTACTGGGAGACCCCATAGCTTGCTTATAGGTGGAAAGGCAAAGCAGAAGGCATTGTAATGCACAACAGGTGATTAAGAGAACAATGACTATGCCTGCCAGGGTCATTATTCGGTTCTTAACCAGTTGGAATCAGGCAACCATCCTGTCAGTCAATGTCACCAGCCTTTTCATTCATCCATAGGGGGTGGGGGAAGGAGTTGTAGCTATCTTTGTGATGTGTGCAGTTCAGCTGTGGAATTCCTCTGATTTGTCCATAATCTGCACACAGCATTGTTGTCCAAGTAGGGCACACACACTTCCTTAGGATGCCATATATCTAGAACCATCCTATTCTGAACTGAACTGTCATTCTCCGAATGGCTTCTTGATCTTTTGCTGCAGCAATAAAGAAACTCCCCAGTCTCATTAGCTAGGATTTCCTCCACTGCCTGTATATGATACATTTATTTATTTATTTATTTATTTATTTATTTATTTATTTATTTATTTATTTATTTATTTATTTATTTATTTATTTATTGGTTCGATTTATATGCCGCCCTTCTCCGGAGACTCAGGGCGGCTTGCAATACGTTAAGCAATAGCCTTCATACTTTTGTATATACCTGCTTAGTAGGGCTTTTGGCCCCCCCAAGCGGTTTTCTTTTTCATACAAAGTCAGCTTATTGCCCCCACAATCCGGGTCCTCATTTTACCTGCCTCGGAAGGATGGAAGGCTGAGTCAACCTTGAGCCTGGTGAGATTTAAACTCGCAGTAATTGCAGGCAGCTGGCAGCTAAGTGCTATTTAATAGCACTTTAGTCCGCTGCGCCACCAAGGCTCCTGTAGCTGGCATTATTGAGGGTCCAGAGCCCACTGAACAAAGTAAGAGTTGGTAGTTCTTCAGGTACTTTCTGGATTGTTCAAGGTCCCTCTGGTTTCTAATCTTCCTTTCAGGTAAAGTGGGCAAAATATAGGTGGGTGGTAGGAGCACAGTTACATAACAAATCATATGGTCTCATCCTGACAGTAGTTAAGTCTACTTGGTTTAATATCTTAGCCTTCACATACACACACCCCAATCAGCTATTAGGAGCTAACTCTCCTAATTCTAGTGTGGGGAGCTACAAATACCTTTTGGGGAAATTTCCTAATTGAGAGCAGAACTATGGGAGATGGTAGTTCTCCTCTCACGCAATGATGTTTCCGGAGGCTTTTCTTTCCAGAACAATAACTGAACTCCCAGTTCTTCTACTGAGGAAGTCACAGGCTGCACAGTCCAAGAATCAGATGGTGGGTATTTCGTCACTCTGGAAGTGATCTGTCCAAGATGCCAGGCCTTCCACTTTTAGTGCCACATGGGTGGTCAGAAGCACTTGAAACGGTCCCTTCCACTTCTGATCCAAGGAGGCTGTTAATCCCCATGTCTTTACAAGCACCCAGTCTGCAGGCTGAAACGGATGTACTGGATGATCTAGTCCAGGGTATTGATTTTCCTGCAGATAACAGGAAAGAAAATTCATAACCCCAGCGAGTTGACTTACATATTGGTACAAGGTCAGTTCGCCCACCAGTGGGATGGACCTCTCCTCTGCCTTTAGGGAGGGATGTGGTCGCCCAAAAAGGGCCTCAAAAGAGGCTCAAGCCCATTCGCTGTCGAGGTGCAATGTGCAGCCCTAACAACATGAGTGGCAAAGTTTGCGATGAGGACAGGTGAGCCTCCTGGCATAAGTGAGCTAGCTGTTGTTTTTTTAAAATCATTACCTTTTTCTGCCATAGGACTACTTGCCAGGTGGTAGACTGAATAAAGCTTCCGAGTGATCTTTAACTGTTCACACAAACCTTAGCTGTGAAATATGGGTCACAATCAAAGGATATACTATTTGGCAGCCGAAACCCAGGAATGATTTCTTCCAGTAGGAGATTTACTACTTCATGCTCTCTATTAGTCCTGCAAGCAAAAGCCTCAGGCCATCCTGTGAAGGTACATTCTAGTCCCACAACATACTCAAAAGCTTGCTTTCTAGGTAATTCAGTGAAGTCTATTTCCCAAATTGTCCCTGGGTAGTTGCCTTTAAGTTGGACTCCTAACGGGTGGGCCCCTGGCTACTTTTGGATTATTTCTGGCATAGATCAGACAAACTGCTACAGCTTGGGAGGCTGCGGAATAGAGACCCTTGTCTACTACACAGCATGTCACTTAGTCTACCAGTCCCTTTGACCCCCCATTGTGTGCTGGCATGTATTTGTTATAAATGAATCCTCTGAGGTGTATTTGGTAGAATAGGTCTTCCCTCTCCCTTCCACCACCCATCCTTCCTCTCCCTGCCTCCAACTGATGTGGCCCATGTCCTACCCTTGGGAGTCCAAGAGAGTGGAGAGATGGGTAGGGAGAAATAGGAATGAGGTAGGCTGTTCATTCTAAGTGTGGTAGGGAGGCTTCCTTAGCAGCTCCATCTGCAGCCCAATTTCCTTTTGTGTAAAGGGGAATCTTAGAATGTCCCTTGACATGTAAGACTCCTACTTGTTTTGCTTGCCAAGCAGCCTCCAATACTTTTAAAATTTGTGGGCTATATTTAACGGTTGATTCTCTTGCATTTAATAATCCTCTTTCCTTCCATAAGGCTCCATGGGCACACAAGGCTCCAAAGGTATATTTGCTATTAATGTTTGTCCCACAGCCAGCTGTAAGGCTCTAGTTAGAGTGACCAGTTCAGCCAGTTGGGCAGAAATGTTTACTGGTAATGGGTTCACTTCTCCAACTTCCCATGCTGTCACCACTGCATATCCGGCCTTTCTCTGGCCTTCTACCATAAAGCTACTAGCATTCACAGTCAGCATTTGGGATCGACTGATCACAAGTCTACCCGTCTGCCAAGCCCCCGCCGGTAGGTCTTTGGACCTACCCTGTCCTGTAGGGACAGGGGGATAGAGAGGGACCCCTCGGACGGCCGAGAGGAACGGGCAGGTTCCTGGGGCCGGAGGATTGCCCTCTGCGCCGGTGGTGGTGGAATGGCGGCCATGGCGGCTGGCCTGAGACCATGGCAACCGGGATACAAGAATGTGCAGGAGGAGAAGAGGAGAAGCGTTTGAGCAGGGGGCTAGACTAGAAGACCTCCAAGGCCCCTTCCAGTTCTATTCTGATTGATTGATTGATTGACTTCCAGAATTTGTGAGCCAGCTGGCTCAGGAGTTTTTGGAGTTGAAGTCTGCAAATTATAAAAAGGCCATCAGTCCCCCCCCCAATTGCTAAAGGGAAAGTTTTTGAAAAATCCTGGGGAGAAAGAAACATCCATTGTACAGATTGCCAAACAATTATTAAGGATCCAATCAGCTTGTTAAAGGGGAAAATGCTTTTTTTTTCAATAGGAAGAAGGAAACATTTATGGGACCAGAGGGAGTAAACTTGGACTGAAAGAGACAGTAAGAAGCCCTTGATAAAAGCCCAAAACTAATCTTGCAATTGATGGGTTGTCTCAGAGATAAAGGGGAAATTAAACTCTTTTCAGTCACTTTTAATTGGAATATCCTGCAGAGAAAGAACTGCCTGGACTGCCCCCTTCCCAGCCATCCAATCAGGAAACGGATCAGGAAAAGCCCTAAAACTGGGCAAAAGTCAACATAAAGAGGCAGCCTGGATCACTCTGTGGAAGGGAGACAGAGAAGACTATCTTGTAGATGTAGAATATGGAATATGTAGAATGTGGAATAGGATCATTTGCTGACTGGAAATCTTCACGTTTGACCAATGAAATGCCTCTTAAGGCAAAAGGTGGATAGAAAGAGGCATTAGGAGTCTCAGGCCAACTTAGGACAGCGGGACCCATGGGGAGAGGTGGGGGGATCTGGTGGGTGGAGAACATCTTAATACACCTTTGTCCTTTGTTCAAGGGCTTTCTGGGGAGGCTTCTTTAATCCCAACAGGGTCTCTGAGGGGACATAAAGAGTCCCAAGCCCCCTCCTTTATCTTGCCTTTTTGTTGGTGGCACCTCGTTTATGGAATGACCTCCCCAGAGTCCCTTAATTGGCACCCACAGTGGCCTCAGTTTGGCACCAGGTGAAGACCTTTGGAAGGAAGGAAGGAAGGAAGGAAGGAAGGAAGGAAGGAAGGAAGGAAGGAAGGAAGGAAGGAAGGAAGGAAGGAAGGAAGGAAGGAAGGAACCATGAATATGACTGCAACTACAGTACTACTACTAAACAGGTTTAGGGCTGGGATCTAATTTACAGAACATTCACATCTAAATCTCTTTTAAATATTCCTCAGAAGTGGGGAGATGCAACGCAGAAACAACCCTAGAGGGAGTCAACAAAGACCTAAGGGAGGGAAGCCCCACCCCTTATTTACATACAGGGAAAAGGCGGAGCTGGCTGCCATCTTGAGTTTGTTGACATGCCTTGGGACACCGTGGCCGTAATCCCCATCCCTTTCGATAGTCTGTTGGGCTAGATCAGTGGCTCCCAATTTGACATATGTGAAGTCAAATAATAAGCATTTTAACATTTCTCATTTTTAATGTATATAGACATTAAAAAGTGCTTTATGAGAGTGTTTCACACTTATGACCATTGCAGCATCCTCATGATTACTTGATCAAAATTCAGTCGCTTGGCTATTGGCTCATATTTATGACGGTTGCAGGGTCCCCGAGTCATGTGATAGATTCCCCTTGCCTTCTTTTGCAACCATCCAGGCGCCTTCCCCTGGTACAGTCCATTCCTTGTGGCTGCCACTCCACTCAGCTCCCTCACATGGTTGGGTGGGGGTCAGATGGCTATTCAGCCAGTTCTCCCTCTCTCTCCTCTCTCCCCCACCCCCTCCTGCTTGCTGGTCTCTCCTGCCACTGCCTCTGCTCCTCCCGTGATTCCCCTGCCTGCCTCCCTTTCTCTCCATCTCCTTCCTCCTCCTCCTTCCTCAACCTTTCCTCACACACTTTTCCCTCCTTTCCCCCCCACTCCTTTCTCTCCCTTTCCTCAACCCATCCTCATGTGTCGCTTCCCCCCCTCACTTGGTGGGGTGGAGTCCAGGTGAGCCAGGAGGCCCCACTTCCCTTCTCTCCCTTCTCCCTCAGGTTTGCCCCCAAAGAGACCCACCTATCCCTCTCGCCCTCTCTCTCTATCCACTGCTCCCCTCCTTCTTCCTGCCAAAACCTCCTCCTTTTCATTCCCTTCTTCCCCCGTGAGAGTTAAAATGGGGCAAAGCTCACTTAACTGCTGTCTCACTTGGGAGCAGAAATTTGGGGCTCAATTGTAAGTCCAGGACTACCTGTATTAGGTATGTTCATTAGGATTCCTCATTTGCTCCTTTGCCAACAGCAGCTTGTCAATCTTCAGTTCTTTAGATGCTTTGAGGGGTTCCAGAGATCTGCTGTCAGCATTCAAAGTCACCATATCAGTTAAGTTTCACTCCCCTTATTTATTTTTATCTCGGCTTTATTATTTTTACAAATAACTCGAGGTGGCAAACATATCCAACGCATCTTCCTCCTCCTATACCTGTGAGGCTATAAAGCTTATATCGAGTGTAATACTTGCTGAAGCCCTGCTAGGGTTCCTTGGATTATGACAATTATGTGTTAAAAGGAAACAGGAGGAAAAAGGGGGAAGGAAAGAAAAAAAGAAGGGGATGATTATAGAATATATGGAGTTATGGACACCTACACAATCATTGATTGCAACTAACATGAAACAAACAAGCATGATCCATAAATGGGATGAAGAGCTGTGACAGACATATAAAATCACGATTGACAGGCTTAGCTGTAAGGTATCTTTAATACTGATACACCTGAACACAGGATGCTAAAGCCGATAAAAATCCTAGGACACCTCTTTTTTTTTTATCCAGACAAATAGAAATGCTGATCAGGTTATTCCTTTATAAGGACTGATTGACTGACCAGGGTGGCATAGAACAATAAAGGAAGCTGAAGTAGCAAAAAGTTAAGGAATCTCTGCTTTAAAGGCTTTCGGAGATCCCTGCTTGGCAAATAGGGATTTTTCCAAATTTTTGTTTATGGTTATCTCTTCTTTTAGGGGAGTGTCATGCAGACGCCCTCCCACAAACAGAAACAGGGCAGAAGGGTCTCTCCAACCAAGGAAGTGTGTGAGAATGTATGGAGCAGAGTTGCTGTGCTGGCATCAAAAAAGCTCACTTGTCCCCCTTCGCAGTTGAGATAGATGCGGATCCTCGTGGGCTCCTCAGTCAGGAACAGGTCAGAGCGTTTTGATGGAGATATGGCCTCGTATTTCCCTTCCCATTTCACAAACTCCCAGAGCCTGATCTCCTCATCAAGATTTGTTAAGTTCACTGGCTTTTTGGCAACCCCTACACCCCATATTCCTTTACCTCCTACAATAACTTCCCAGAAATGTCTCCCTGTGGAGAACTCCTGACAGCCAAGGACACAAGGATAATGTACAAATCTCATGGGGTCTGAGACAGGATATTTTCCTTCAACTAGCTTAACTCTTTTGACACTTTTTCGATCTTCAGAGACTTCAAGCCACTCAAGATTGGCTGTGTCTGGATCCAGAGTTACATTCTCTACAAGGGGGAAGAGAAGAAGGAAGGACAAAAACAAGAGCTTCAGCTGCAGGCCTGGTTTGTATCTTCACCCCCAAGAGTTTAACCCTCTTGTGTGAATGGAGTTCAGCTTCCAAACACCCCCCCCCCCAGGACT
Organism: Pantherophis guttatus; assembly: GCF_059756535.1. Taxonomy (NCBI): domain Eukaryota; kingdom Metazoa; phylum Chordata; class Lepidosauria; order Squamata; family Colubridae; genus Pantherophis; species Pantherophis guttatus. The sequence continues at coordinate 260,503,502 of NC_142064.1, read as the reverse complement.
GGAAGACTCATTGTTCTTTTAAACAACACCTAAGCATTGCCTGGTCAAGAGTCCTCCAACTTTGGCCACTGTAAGACTTGTAGTCTTCAACTAACAGAATTCCAATGGCTGATGGGGCTGCTATTGTCCAGGTCCCTCTGCTCCCTTTTCTCCAAGCACTCGGGCTCTCCCACTGTCTTAGTCCCATCCTCTGTTGACTGCCGGCCTGTTCAGCGCTCCTCTGGCCTTCTCCTTCCATTCACTTAGGTTGCCTTCGCCATCTTCCAGTCCATCTCCCTCCCCTCCATCTGCCACTAAGCTGCACACCTTCAGGATACCTTGACTACCTGTACAGCTTTTGGCTCCTCCCCTCAGCTCTTCGTCTCTTGGCTCCACTGGTCAATTCCTCTAGTCTCTAGTCTCCCATGTGGCCGCCACTCTGCTGATTACTGTCCAGCTTCGCCATCCTGGATGGGGAATTCTGGGAACTGAAGTCCACAAGTCTCACAATGGCCAAGTCCTTCAAACCCTTCATAGCGCTCCACCTCTTCCAGAAGATCAGGCAGAGCCAGAGGCTGCCATGTTTCAATTCTGAACTGGTAAAAGTCAGAAAGCTCCCCCAGAGGTAACTTAGGACACATGATGGGATGTGAGGAGGCTCCGTCTTTTTCTCTACGAGCATCAGGGTATCACAGGGATGTACAAAAGGGGAGGATCTTATACAGGAAACCTCTGCTTTCTGATGGCCCACAGAGTGGAGGCAACCCTGATGCTCCAACTTTGCTATTTGCTTTGACCCAAAGGACCTAATTTCTGCTCCCAAAGACCTGGTCTCTCACCAACTTATAGTCAGGCAGTAAAATCAAGAGGATGTTATTAGCTTTGTAGGAATTCAAGATTCCTTTCACTCCCAGGTCATATTTTCCCATTTGTCCAGGTATTTCATTCTACACCAAGATTGGCTTCAGTTTTTTAGATTACCGTATTTTTCAGAGTATAAGATGCACCAGAGTATAAGACACAGCTTAGTTTTTGGGGAGGAAAATAGGGGGAAAAAATCTGCCTACCAGATATTCATCTGGCTATCGTCCTTAGTCTGGTCAGCTTCAGCACATTAGTTTGCTGGTTTTTTATCCCCTGCTTGGGGATAAAAAACAGCTTCTAAGGCACAGCTGAGAGGAAGCAGCAATGAGAAAAGCAGGCAAAGCTTCACTCGGCTGGTACCTGGTTAGGGCTGAAAAAAGAACAGCTGAGAGTCGGAGCAAAGCAGGGAGACTGCTTCACTCAGGGAGTTGAGGGAGCAGGCAAAGCTGGGAAGATTGCTTGCTAGTGCTTCATTAGTGCCTCGGTGGGGCTGAAAAAAAAGGTTCCAAAAAGCTACATACGGAGTATAAGATGTACCCAAATTTTCAGCCTCTTTTAGGGGGGGAAAGGTTCGTCTTACACTCCAAAAAATATGGTATGTATAGAATGGAACAGAGCGGAGTAGGAATAGAGGAGTAGAACAGAACAGAACAGAACAACCGCTTTATTTGTCCAAATGTGATCAGACAAGGAATTTTTCTCCACTGCATTAGCTAATATTGTACATATAAATGGCAAGTAATAGTTCATAAATCATATAATCATTAAAGTTTTCGTAATTAAACCTATATTTTTCTTTTTGATCTATTATGTTTCTCTTCACGTTACTGCATCAGAGCTTAAAATAGCAAGGAAATCCAATTCCTATAACTCATATTTACCTTCCTGTAGTTGAAGTCCACTTTCCAGAGTATCTGGGGAAGAAAAGGGAGGAATTCAGCATCTCATCCCTGGAATTGGAGCAACAGAAGGGCCTCCCTCAGATTCCCTGGTTTGCTTTCCTTCGACTCAGATCAGGAAATAAGGAATAGGGAAAGCTACAAGCCAGAATGTCATTGGTGGCTATATATATTCCATCAGGTATAAATATATTCCACTATACATTCCGTATACAGGTAGTCCTCAATTTACAACTATTTCTTTATAAAATTATAACAGCACTCACAAAAGAGCTTTATGACCGGTTCTCACACTTATGACTGATGCAGTCTCCCCAGTCACATGTTCAAAATTTGGGCACTTGGGAACCAGCTTTTATTTACGATGGTTGCAGCATCCCATGATTCTGGGATTGTCCTCTTCAACCTTCCTGGGAAGCTTCTCACATGCAAAGTCAATGGGGGAATCCAAATTCATTTATCAACCGTGAGTCACTTAACTGCTGTGATTTTCTGAATAACTCTGGCAAAAAAGTTCGTAAAATGGGGCACAGATCACTTAACAACTGCCTTGCTTAGCCACAGAAATTTTCAGCTCAACGGAGGTCGTAAGTCAAGAACTACCTGTATGTATTCCATTATACTTAGTGGAAACTTATTCTGCTTCCCCAGTGATCAGGGCATATGGATTTGGGCCAGGGGTGGGCTCCACTTACCTTCGCTACCGGTTCACAATGTGCGTGCGTGCGCAGAGTGTCTGTGATGATGTCCAGGTGGATGGGCGGAGCCTCCCGCCACCGCTACTACCAGTTTGCAAGATCCAGAGCGAACCGGTAGGAACCCACCACTGATTTGGGCTACGTAGACTACAGGTAGTTTCCATTTACAATCCTAACTGAGACACTGATCCTGAAATCGATCCCTCTTTGATCCATGTGACATTGACCCAGAATCTCTCTTGGATGCTCAAAATGTCATCCAGCATAAAACCCCAGCGGCTGTTTTTTTACCTCTCAGTTTTTTCATCGCACTTTTCAGAAGCTCAGTCATATCACTGTAATCCCAGATTATTGTCCACTTTGGCCCTAGAAGTAAATCCACCGGATTTTCATATGTTTCCTTTGCCTGGTATCTGGCAAGACAAAATAGCAGAACAACAGAGTTGGAAGGGACCTTGTAGGTCATCTAGTCCAACACACATACACCAGCACCAAAGCAGGAGACCCCACACCGTCTCTGACAGATGGCAGTCCGGCCTCTTCTTGAAAGGTTCCAGTGATGAAGCTCCCACAACGTCTGAAGGCAAAGCTCTTCCAGTGGTTCATTCTCCTCAGTCAGAATTTTTCTCTTATTTTCAGGTTGAATCCCTCCTTGATCAGTTTCCATCCATTATTCCTTGTCTGGCCTTCAGGTGCTTTGGAAATCAGGTTGACCCCCTCCTCTCTGTGACAGACCCTCAAATATTGGAACACTGTTGCTATCATGTCTCCCCTGGTCCTTCTCTTCACTAGACTAGCCATGCCCAGTTCCTGCAACTTTTATCAACCTGCCAATAGAAGCTTTCTAAACCATCAGATGGTGCTTGAGGATTGGCTAGCTACAGGATCCAGTCTGAGTTGGTCACTGGAGGTTTTGACTTCTGAGCTTTCAGACTCGTGCTGGAGCCCATCCTTAGGGAACTTCTCTCTCTCTCTCTCTCCAGAATGTGTGCACTGGGCTGTTCTACGCATTGTATTTATGTGGTGCCTGGTTGTGTGTGGCTTTTAGTTGTTAAGTGGGGTGTTGATGGACAGCTATTAAGTCATTGATTGTCATTTTCTTGTGTTGCCCTGTCCTCGGATCCTAAGTACCTGGTAAGCTGGTGGGAAATCAGCACTCCTGTTGACTGAGAAGGGCCCTGTTTCCATGGCTTCAGTCATTTCTCTGGCTAGCTATTCAAATATGGGTACCATGTGCGACTCAGTGGATCCTGATCCAGAACTGCACTCATCCACCTTCATCAAGTTAAAGGAGAGATCTAGTAAAGGCCAATAAGTTTCAGTTTTGGGGCTCCCTACTCTTGAAAATTCTTGTGAATCTCTTGGCCAAAACAATGGATTGTATCTTACCAAATGACTGATGACACATGACTACTATGGGTGACGTAGGTATTTAGACGATGGATATAATATTCAAACTGATCTTGATGGATTTTAGTTCTGCATTTAACACAATTCTTCCACATAGACTAGTGTCTATCTAAACTTAAGGACTTTGGACTTTCTCATTCAATCTACCTTTGGATTATGGATTTCCTGTCTGGCCGCTCTCAAGAGGGTCAGATTAGGTAATCACACCTCCTCGGCCCTTATTCTTAACACTGGTACACCACAGGGTTGTATGTTCAGTCCCTTATTCTATACTCTTTATGTACATGACTGCATTCTCACTCACGCTACTAATACTATTATTAAATTTGCAGATGATACAACAGTGGTAGGACTCATCTCCAGGGGGTGGGGTGAGTCTGCCTATCGAGATGAAGTGGACCAGTTGCTTTCAATGTGTGGAGACAATAATTTGGTCCTTACCACCAATAAGACCAAGGAGTTTATAGTGGACTACAGAAGGAATAGATCAGATATCCAGCCCTCGCTTATCAATGGAGACCAGGTGGAGCAAGTGGCCAGTTTTAGATTTTTGGGTGTTATCATAAAAGAGGATCTGACCTGGGGTGCTCACACTGCAGCACTGGTCAAAAGGGCCCAGCAGAGATTACACTAGTTGAGACTACTCAGGAAAAAACAACCGAATGAAAAACTGCAGGTGATCTTCTACCGCTGCACTATAAAGTATTTTAACTTATTGCACCTGTGTATGGTTTGCCAATTGCACCGTGGCAGATAGGACAGCGCTCCAGAGGGTTAACATCATTGCCCAGAGGATCATTGGTTGCCCCCTCCCCTCCTTGGAAGAGCTTTATAGCTCCCGCTGCCTTAAGAAAGTTCAAAATGTTCCCAAAGATCCATCTCATCCTGGGCACCCCTTTTGTTGAACTATTGCCATCTGGCAGATGGTAAATAAAAACAAGGACAAATAGGCTGAAAAACAGCTTCTATCCCAGAGCGGTAACTATGTTGAATTCTACTGTATAGTGCAATACTAATGCAGTATCACAGGTTTTCAATTTAATTGTGTAGAATGTGAAGGATATGTGGTTTTGTTTTATTATTATTAGTAGTAATAATAGATGTACACTGAAGATGGCATTTAATTTCGTTGTACGAGGTGCAATTACACCAAAGTAAACTTAAATTTAAAGGTAATGCAATGAAATTGCAGATAACATCTGTCACAATGTCCCTGTAATCACAATTCAGGTGCTTGGCAACTGGCATGTATTTATGACAGTTGCATTACTTGGAATAGCTTACATCCTACAATACCTTTAAAACCATCAAACATCTGTCTCTTCTTAGAAAGGACTCAATAGGTGGAAAAAAATGCCAAATTAAATCTAAACGTCTGGTTGAGTGTGTGACGGACTATAACAATTCACCATATCAAATACTGCTAATTACGTCCTGTTGAGGTTGTCTAAGGAAATTGATGAGTATTTGTTAGCAACCAGTTACAACGGCTCTCAAAAAACTGACTCACAACCATTTTCACACTTAACATCTGTCACAGTTTCCCTGTAATCACTATTCTGGTGCTTGGAAACTGGCATGTATTTATGATAGTTACATTACTTGGAAGAGCTTACATCCTACAATGATACCTTCAAAACCATCAAACATCTGTCTCTTCTTGGGAAGGAGTCAATAGGCAGATAAAACTGCCAAATTCAGTCTAAACGTCTGGCTGACTATGCAACCAACAATAATTGATCATCTCAAATATTGCTAATTATATTGTGTTGAAGTTATCTGAGGAAATGTCTAAAAAGCCCTGAAATACAGTACGCAATCTTTACATTAAAATACTGTGAAATACAGAAAGACCTTTCCAAAATAGGAAAACTGTTGGAGGAGCTGCTGATCTCTGAGACTGTAAAGAAAAGGGTGGATTTACTTACTTCTTCAAGATGCTTCCAATGTCCTAAAAAAAAGAGAGACAACGCATTGAAAGGAGCCATTTCCTAGGCAGAAAATTAAATTCTTACATTTACAAAACAAATGAGTGAAACCTCTGGACAACTAGACACTAACAGACATATAAAGTACTTCCATTTTTTTAAAGAAAAAAAATCCCATTGCTCTTTTTTCCTCAGCTGTTCAACCTCTTTTGGAGAGGTATTGTTTTTACTTTTTTGCCTGAGAAAAATTATACCCTAGTTGAATTCAACACAATTACAGTATATATATATATATATATAAAACATAATAGCAAAAAGAAAAGACCATTTGAAAAACAAAACAGTGCATCAATAGAATAAAAACATGCCCTGCATTTATGCTTCCAGAATGAAGGCACACAATCCAGGTGGTTATAATACTTTATAGAAAGAGATCAGTGTTGGGTTTTTCCTTGCCTGGAGATTAAGGGGAGGGGGAGACCCTACAAAGAACACCCACCACTACATCCTCTAATAGGAGACAGGAACCTCAAATTGTGAAGAATATAGAGACAGTGACCAGTACTTTGAATTCCTGCTTATTGCATGGCCTGCTTTTTCTGTATCAAATTATGTATCCCTAATTTAAGCCAATACAGTTAGTCCTTGACTAAATAGCTCATTTGGTGACTGTTCCTTTCCATAGAGTCAAATGCAGCCAGAATCCTACATGGAGACATGGGAAGGTATATCAACCTCCACAAGAGAAGAAGGGATGGAAAAAGTGATGGAGCTAGAAAAAATGACAAAATTGACTGCTTTAATTAGATATGACCCATTGCTTCTACTTGGAAGCTGCTTCTAAACTTTCTGCTTGAGATAGAAAAAAAAAGAACTCTTGATACTTGATTTTTCTTATTAGACTAATCTGTTTTTATACACATGGATAATAATGAGTAAATATAAAAAAATAACTTGAGGCTGTAATTTTATTTTGTATTTTACTGTGCTGAAAATGTTTTGTTTTCCCTTTATCTGACACTTCTTTCCCATTCTTATCCTTCTCCGTTTCCCTATTTTCTTTATTTCCATTTGTACTTTTCACTATTATAATTTCAATTAAATTTCTGGGGAGGGGGAAGGAAAGAGTCAAAAAGAGTATTCTGGGGAGGGGCTAAAGCAGGCTATTCCATTTCATCATTGGTACACCATGATACCAAAAAAATGCTGAGACAGAGAGGAGCAATAAAGGTGATAAGGGCTCTGGAGGCCAAACTGTACAATGAATGGCAAAGGGGACACGGTAGGCTCAGCCTAACAAAGAGAAGGCTTAGGGGAGACCCTACCACCATCTTCCAATACTTGGAAGGCTGTCATAGAGAAAAGGGCATCGATTTAGTCTCCGTAGCACCTGAAGGCAGGACAAGAGGCATGGGGTGAAAACTCATCACAAAGAGATCCAACCTAAAATACAAAAGAATTTCCTGACAGTGAGAAGTATTTATCAGTGGAACAGCTTCCCTCCCAGAGTTCTGGGTGATCCATCACTGGAGGCTTCCAATAATAGATTTGTTCCGGATGGAATAAGGACTCTGCCTTGGGCAGAGAAGACCTCCAAGGTCCCTTCCAGCCCTAGGATTCTATGATCTCTATGGTATTACCTGACCTGTAAGAGTTTGCTGGCTGGCTGCTGAAGCTTCTCTTCTATCTCCTGGATGAGATGGTCAAGAGAGCCCAGTTCCTCCATGTGCTTGGCCAAACCCTTCTCCTTTCTTGCCATAATATCCTTCTCCGTTTCTTCCATTTGAGTCAATAGAAGCTTCTCCTGTGCTTCTAACCAGAGGTGTAGCTCTCTGAATTCAGCCATTACACTTTTTTTCACTTTGTCGATGCGATCCTAGAACAAGAAAGAAAAAGCAAATGGCATAATTTTATTTTATTTTAATTATTTTATTTAATAATTTTAATTTTGTCATGATAATTAAATGGATTCCTTGAAGAATCCAAAAGTGAAGTGGGAGAATTTCCTAGGGAGAAAAAAACCCTTTTGACATTAAAAAACACAAGGGGGAAGTTTGTAAAAAGAAAAAAAAAGGCTCCAGTTTAAATGATCTCTCATGAAAATTTTCTTAGCAATCAGGGATTTCAAAAATGTAGACAGAAAAATGTTTGTGTTCACAATTTTTTCAGTGATGAAATATGATTTGCCTTAATTTATTAAGGAAGCCAAACCTATTGCATAAAACACAGCTCATGGGATAGGGGCACTTAACCCAACTGAGATTCATTTAGCCAATGGTGACATCTCAGTCCCCAGGTTAAGAACAAGTTCTGTGCCTCACACAGTCTTTAACTTTGAATTAATTTAAGTCAGAATTTGTACTTACAAACAGGCTGCCTATTATCAAAGATGGCGACTGAGGTTCTCCTTCCTATTAGCTCAGAAGCTCCTCACCATTGGATCAATACTTACAAGCATCTCCTGCACTCTTTGCTCTGTGTCTCCTTTGTATGTAGCTATTTTTTCTTTCTGCTCCTTCTGAGCCTTCAGGCAATCTTCCACCTTGATCTGAAAAATATAAGTTTTGAGTTTCTTTTCTGTAAAGAATTACATCGGAGGGAAGGCCCAGTTAGAAGACACAGAATATTCAATCATCATAAATACATGACAGTTGGCAAACGTCCAAATTTTGATCCTGTGACCATGGAATGCCTGCAATGATCACAAGGATGAAAAACATTCTCTCACTTTTTTCATTGCCAAGGACTCCCTGCAAGGGCATTAAAGTGAGCTGCCTGAGTCTCCTGGTTGCAGTCATCCCAGAAGCATCACTGAGAAATGAAAGTTTGGGCTGATCCAACAGGAGTGGTTTTTGGCCTCTGCACTCAAGATTTGGACTCCATGACAATTTCGCTCTAGAGCAAATGTGGAAAGGGAGCTGGTGAAGGGAGCCTATTTCTTCCTACAGGCAATTTCTGTTGCTAAGCAAGACAGTTAAGTGAAGTTTTTTCTCATTTTACAACCTTTCTTCCAAATGTTGTTAAGTGAATCACTGCCGTTGTCAGGTTAGTCACACAGCTGTTAAGCGAATCTGGCTTCTCCATTGACTTTGTTTATCAGAAGGTGGCAAAGGGTGAACACAAGAGCCCAGGACAACACAACAATACAATTGACAAGCATCTGAATTTTGATCAGTGACAACAGGGATGTCAACCTGTTTTTTAAACATTGCAGGCAGGGAGATAAGGGGTGGGATAAAGCAGCAGGAAGCAAGTAAACTAGTAAAAAGACTGCGAGGGCTGGCACTGGATGCCCCTCCAAAGCGATTCCTCCTGGCTGACTCCTACCTGGGATTCCTGGAAAGCCTCCTCCGCAGGGATCACCGAGTGGCCCTTGTGCTCTTTGGATAGGTAGCAGACCACGCAGATGAGAGTCTCGTGGTCCTTACAAAAGAGCTTGAGGGGCTCCTGGTGCTTAGGGCAGAAGCTCCCTCCTTCCTCGCCCCAAGGACCTCCGCATCGCCTGGCCACTTCAGCCACCCACGCCAGCTGCCGGTTGGGGAGGAGGCTGTGGGGCGTGAAGGTCTGTCCGCACTGGGGACAGGAAGCCTCCGATTCCGACGTCCCCCAACTGCGAGTCAGGCAGCCCCGGCAGAAGTTGTGGCCGCACTCCGGGATGAGCAGGGGGTCCTGGAAAAAGTCCAGGCAGATGGAGCAGGTGGCTTCTGCCATCAAATCCTGCAAGGACGCTTCGGCCGCCATCGCCGCTTCCTCCGCCGGGACAAAGAAAGAGAAAGATAAGTTTCGTTTCTTTTCCTCCAAATCAGGTGACCGTCTTTGGGCTGTGCCTAGGCAGAAACCAAAATGAATTGTTGTTCCTCTTGCGATCAGCTTCGCTGGCTTCTTAAAGAAGAACTGCAGTATGTTGAAAGGAACAAATTGGGGAGGAGTAAACAGTCGCGGGACGGACCCCTGATCAATTATTATTAGCCCAACCAGCTCGTTAAGGGGGAAATTGTTTTAAAAACTGGAGAGAAGGAAGCATCCCTGGGACTAATCACCAATCAATTACAATCGATCCCAGCATCCTGTTAAAGAGAAAAAAAAGTTTTTAAAAACTGGGGAGAAGCCAAAATTCATGGGATGCTCCCCCACCCCATCAAATATTGATCCAAACATTCTGCTAAAGGAGAGGTGGGGAACCATGGCCCCTTTATAACTTGTGGATTTCAAATGGTATATACAGGGTCTCCTGTTTGAGCAGGGGGCTAGACTAGAAGACCTCCAAGGGCCCTTCCAGCTCTATTCTGATTGATTGATTGACTGATTGATTGATTGATTGACTTATTTGTGAGCCAGCTGGCTCAGGAATGTTGGGAATTGAAGTCTGCAAATTATAAAAGGGCCATAGTTCCTCCCCACACACACACACACTTGCTAAAGGGAAAGATATTGAAAAATCCTGGGGAGAAAGAAACATCCATAGGACAGATTCCCAATCAATTATTTTTGATCCAACCAGTTTGTTAAAGGGGAAAATGGTTTTTAAAAACTAGGAAGAAGGAAGCATGTGACCAGAGGGAGTAAACTTGGAATGAAACAGACAGTAAGAGGCCCTTGATAAAAGCCCAAATCTAATGCTGCAAATGATGGGATGTCTCAGAGATAAAGGAAAAGGACAGGTAGAAATTAATCTCTTTTCTTTGGTCACTTTTAATACAAATATCCAGCAGAGGAAGAACTGCCTGGACTGCCCCCTTCCCAGCCAGCCAATCAGGAAATGGACCAGGAAAAGCTCTAAAACTGGGCAAAAGTCAAGGTGAAGAGGCAGCCTGGGGCAGTCCGTACAAGGGAGATAAGGCAGAAGACTTATCTTGTAGATGTAGAATATGGAATATATAAAATGTGGAATAAGATCATTTGCTGAATAGAAATCTTCAAGTTTGAGGTGCCTTAAGGCAAAAGATGGATAGAAAGAGTTATTAGTAGCCTCAGGCCAATTTAGGAGGGGGGAGGGAGGAAATCTGGTGGGTGGAGAACATTTTATACACCTTTGCTCTTTTTTCAAGGGCTTTTTCAGGAGGCTTCTTTAATCAGAACAGGGTCTCTGAGAGGCCATAGACAGTCCCAAGCCCCCTCCTTTATCTTGCCTTTTTGGTGGTGGCACATAATTTCTGGATGACCTCCCCAGAGTCCTTTAAATGGCACCCACAGTGGCATCATTTTGGCACCGGTGAAGGCATTTCTAGGAAGGAAGGAAGGAAGGAAGGAAGGAAGGAAGGAAGGAAGGAAGGAAGGAAGGAAGGAAGGAAGGAGAGCACCACGAATATGACTGCAACTACTGTACTACTACTAAACAGGTTTAGGGCCTGGAAACTTTAGAGACCTAATTTATAGAATTCACATCTAAATCTCTTTTGAATATTCCCCAGAAGTGGGAAGATGCTGCAAAGCAGGAACAACCCTAGAGGGAGTCAACAAAGGCCTAAGGGAGGGAAGCCCCACCCCTTATTTGTGAGGAAGGCAGAGCTGGCTGACACCTTGAGTTTGTTGACATCCCTTGGGACACCCTGGCCGTAATCCCCATCCCTTTTGAGGTTCTGTTGGGCTAGATCAGTGACTCTCAATTTGACATATCACTACCTCAGAATTACAGGGTTCTATCTGACATTTTTGTCAAAAATGAGTTAAGAATGTGACAAGGTTCTATCTACCATGGCTTAATTTTTTAACAACTTATTTCATAAAATTTCTAAATAGATTCGCCACAAATAGCAAAATGACAAGGTTCTATCTATACTATCGCACGAAAACTCAGAACTACAGGGTTCGATTTGCAGCAGCCAATTGTCGTGCTTGGCTGCTCCCATGTGATGGAGCAAGGATGGAGCCTGCAGCGCTCCATCCTTCTGGACACGTGAATACCAAAATAATGTCTCTTTTCCACGATAGGGAAGCAAGTTCAGACTTATAGAAACCAAGTGGATCCGAGTATGTTCCAGAAACTGAAGATACCAATCGGATATGGAACTTTTAATTGCGTATTCTGTGCTTTAAGTCTATACCATTCACTAACGCTATTACAGTCCAGGCCCGGAAAATTGGAACACGGTCACCATCTGTGCCTTTGAAAAGAAGATGAGGAAACTTGCTTTGCCAATACCGCCTGCTGCATCTGTTACATTGCCTGTGCCTAAGACAGAGCTACAGCGGTGGTGGATTGCCCCCCGGTTCGGACCGGTTCTATAGAACCGGTAGTAAAACCAGCGGGAGGCTCCACCCACTGACCTTGATGTCACCAGAAGCGATCTGTGCATGCACAGAAGCAAGAAGGGTGCGCGAGCGATCCCGTTGCGAACCGGTAGTAAAGTTAAGTAGAACCCACCCCTGAGCTACAAGTACACACACTATCCAAAGCAAAACAAGATGACATAGAAAGTATGCTCAAATGGATGCTTAAAGTCGATAATGACTATTACTGCACCATTTTGAAGGAACCGTTATGCAAAACTGGGGTTAAATAGTAATTCTCGGTATTCAGACATGCATTCTTACATTTAATGCTGAACCTTCAAATAGTAATTTACAAGCATTTTATGGTCACAAAAACAAATTCGAGTTAATATCAAGTTGAATTCAGTACTTTTTTCAAAAAAATTTTTTTATTAAACATTGTAATTCTCATTTCTATGGTGTAACTTAGTGTGACAAAGTTCTATCTGATATTCGGAGCCTCTAATATGACCCCAAGATGAGTCACCATCGGCCTCATTTTTTTTTCTTGCATGCACCATTTGTTGGTAGGCTCACCTACCAAACGTTTTCCTTCTACGTACAATGGGGTAACCAGTAAAATTTTTCAAATGTTTAAGGCTCATTTCCAAAAAAATGGTTGCGACACACATAGAACCCTGTAATTCTGAGGTAGCGATATGTGAAGTCAAATAATAAGCATTTTAACATTTCCCGTTTATGAGCATCCTTATGGTTACTTGATCAAAATTCAGTCGCTTGGCAATTGGCTCATATTTATGACGGTTGCAGTGTCCCCCGGTTATGGGATCCCCCTTTATGACCTTCTGACAATGGGGAAATGGAATTCATTAGCAACTGTGTCACTAACATAACAAATGCAGTGATTCACTTAACAACTGTGACAAGAAAGATCATCATGTAGGCGCTATCCCCAAAAGGGGCGCTGGGGTCCCCTTGCCCTCTTTTTCAACCATCCAAACGCCTTCCTCTGCTACAGTCTGTTTGTTGTTGGTTGCCACTCCATTCGGATCCCTTGCTCAGGCACCTCCACTTGCCCTGCTCGGCTGGACTCTGCTGCATTGCCCTTCCAGTCGGTCCCTTCCGGAGTCTCCTCTCAGCAGGTGGATTACGCGGCTGGTGGTGGTCAGACGGCCAATCAGCCAGTTCTTCCTCTCTCCCCTCTTTATCTCTGCTGCTTGCTGATCTGTCCTACCACTTCCTCTGCTCCTCTGTTCATTCCCCTGCCTGCCTCCCTTTCTTTTCATCTCTTTCCCCTTCCTCCTCCTCCTCCTTTCTCAGCCTTTCCTCACACACTTTTCCCTACCTTTCTCCACACTCCACTCTCCTTCACATTCCTTTCTCCCCCTTTCCTCAACCTGTCCTCATGCGTCGCTTCCCCCTCTCTCTTGGTGGGGTGGAGGCCAGGTGAGCCAGGAGACTCCACTTCTCTGCCTCCAAAGAGAGTCACCTGTCCCTCTCACCCTCTCTCTATCCCCTGCTCTCCTCCTCTTTCCTGCCAAAACATCCTCCTTTTCATTCCCTTCTTCCACCATGATTCAGTTAAAATGGCACAAAGCTCACTTAACAGGTGTCTCACTTGGCAGCAGAAATTTGGGGCTCGGTTGTAAGTCCAGGACTACCTGTATTAGGTATGTTCATTAGGATTATCTTCAGTTGTTTAGATGCTTTGAGATGTTCCAGAGAGCTGTGGTCAGCAAGCAAAGTCACCATATCAGAGTTACGTTTCACTCCCCTTATTTATTTTTACCTCGCCTTTATTATTTTTACAAATAACTCAAGGTGACAAACCTATCTTCGTCCTCCTATTTTCCCCACAACAGTCCTGTCAGGTGGTTTGGACTGAGAGAGAATGATTGGCTCAGAGTTACCAACTGGCTTTCATGGCTAAGGCAGGACTTGAACTCACAGTCTTCCTCTTCAAAGCAAGAGGGAAAAAGAATGTTATTGTCAAATAATGTATTTATTTAATAATGTATTTCATTTTTACAATTCTATTAACAATTCTTTTTAACTTTTGGCTTGATCCAGGTGACACATTTAGGGCACAGAGGACTCACGTTTTCTATCTTGATAACAAATGCTATGTTTTATTTTTTTTTTCTGTCTTCTGTGCATCTTCTGTTTCTATGTATTGCACTGAATAAATTTATTGGCATAAAATTGCAATCCATGAGACACCTACTGTATAAAATTACAGTCAGTCTTACAATCAGTAATCCGATTGTTGTAGATAACCTACGTAAGTATAAAAAGATAGGAAAAGTACTAGGATTTGTTTTTAAAAAAACCTATGAGGCTATAAAACTTATGTTGAGTGTAATACTTGCTGAAGCCCTGCTGGGGTTTGTTGGATTATGACAATTATGTGTTAAAAGGAAACAGGGAAAAAACGGAGAAGGAAAGAAAAAAAGTTAAAGATTACAGAATATACTGAGTCATCGACAATCATTGATTGCAACTAACATTAAACAAACAAGCATGATCCATAAATGGGATGAAGAGCTGTGACAGACATATAAAATCATGATTGACAGGCTTATCTATAAGGTATCTTTAATACTGATACACCTGAACACATGATAAAACCTATAAAGATCCTAGGACACTTCATTTTTTTTTTCTCCAGGCAAATAGAAATGCTGATCAGGTTATTCCTTTATAATGACTGATTGACTGACCAGGGTGGCATAGAACAATAAAGGAAGCTGAAGTAGCAAAAAGCTAAGGAATCTCTGTTTTAAAGGCTTTCGAGATCCCTGCTTGGCAAAGAGGAATTTTTCTAAATTTTGTTTATGGATGTCTCTTCTTTGAGGGGAGTGTCATGCAGGCACCTTGGCTCAAATAGAAAGAGGGCAGAAGGGTCTCTCCAACCAAGGAAGCATCTGAGAATGTATGGAGCAGAGCTGCGGTCCTGGCATCAAAAAAGTTCACTTGTCCCCCTTTGGAGTTGAGAGAGATGCGGATCTTTGTCGGCTTCTCAGTCAGGACCAGCTCAGAGTGTTTTGACGGAGATATGGCTGTGTATTTCCCTTCCCATTTCTGAAACTCCCAGCACCTGGTCTGCACATCAACGTTTGTTAAGTTCAGTGGCTTGTTGGCAACCCCTATACCCCATCCTGCTGTATCTCCTACCATAACTTCCCAGAAATGTCTTCCTGTTGAGAACCTCTGACAGCCAAGGACACAAGGATGATATACAAATCTGTTGCGGCCTGAGACAGAATATTTTCCTTCAACTGGCTTAACTCCTTTGACGCTTTTTAGATCTTCGGAAATGTCAAGGCGGTCAGGATGGGCTGTGTCTGGATCCAGAGTTACATTCACTGTAAGGGGGAAGGGAAGGAAGGGAAAAAAAACAGGAGCTTCAGCTTGAGGCCTAGTTTGTGTCTTCAACTCCCAAGGGTTTAACTCTAGAGTCTCCTTTGTGAATGGAGTTCAGCTTCCAACACCACCACTACTACCCAGAACTGGAGGAGTCATTGTTTTTTTCAACCACACCTCACCATTGCCTGGTCCAAGGTTCTCCAACTTTGGCAATTGTAAAGAAATGTGGACCCCTGGCCAAGTCCTTCAAACCCTTCATAGTGCTCCACCTGTTCCAGCCTCCATACACAATTCTCATTAGCTTCCATCTTGCATATGAGATTAATGGGTTTGGGAGTGAAGAGTAGTTGGCTTTGCCTTCAGTGAGTTGCTTTGATGGCCCAGGTTGAACAAGGACTCTGCCTGGAGCCTTAATCCAGAGGATCAGGCAGAGCAAGTGGCAGTCATGTTTCAATTGTGAACTGGCACAGTCAGAAGTATCCCCCAGAGGTAACTTAGGACACATGATGGGATGTGAGGAAGATCCGTCCTTTTCTCTGCGAGCATCAGGGTATCACAGGCATGTACAAAAGGGGAGGATCTTGCACAGGAAACCTCTGCTTTCATCAATCTGATGGCCCACAAGGTGGAGGCAGCCCTGATGCTCCAACTTTGCTATCTGCTTTGATCCAAAGGACCTAATTTCTCTGCTCCCAAAGACCTGGTCTCTCACCAACTTATACTCAGGCAGTAAAATCAATAGCTTGATAGTGTTATTAGCTTGGTAGGAATTCTTTGTGTCAGCCCTGGAACCATTTCCCACACACATATACACACCTTGGCACTTCAGGGCTGCCACAGTGAAGAAGATCGAGCTGTGGGAGGGGGAAGGAAGAGACAACTGGGGGATTGTAGCCATAATCAAATTCTTTCTCCTGAGAACCAAGAGTTTTCCCACCAGGTGCAAGGAGGTGTGGTCTCAGACTGAGTGACCCTTGGACTGTGACCTGATTGGACCATGTAATAGACTGCATGGGCAGGGAAGGGAAAACTTTACTTTTAATTAATTACCTTAATTACCTTAAACTTTACTTTTAATTAATTACCTTTAATTAAAACTTTACTTTTAATTAGTCGGGTTTCCCCAGATGTGCCAATATGATGTGCCTAATAAATCTATACTTTGAGGAACATGCCTGCCTTGAAGTTTTGATTCTGTTGGGTCTGTTACTTGGAACCCTGACACTATGTGCTTTTCAGTCCCACCCCATATTTTCCCATTTCTCCAGATTTTTCATTCTGTATCAAGACTGACTTCAATTTTCTAGATTATATATACATAATCATACATAATGAACAGGATAGACTAAAACTGGGATGGGATGAGATAGGATGGGATTGAGTAGAGTAGAGTAGAGTAGAGTAGAGTAGAGTAGAGTAGAGTAGAGTAAAGTAGAATAGAATAGGATAGGATAGGATAGGCTAGGATAGGATAGGATAGGATAGGATAGGATAGGATAGGATAGGATAGGATGGGATAGGATAGGATAGGATAGGATAGACTAAAATTGGGATGGGATGGGATGGGATGGGGTGGGGTGGGGTGGGGTAGAATAGAATGGAATAGAATAGAATAGAATAGAATAGAATAGAATAGAATAGAATAGAATAGAATAGAATAGAATAGAATAGAATAGAATAGAATATGGATGAAAAAATAAGGAACTTCCAGCAAATGATAGCTAAAAATGAACAACAAATTAAGATAATAGAAGAGAAATCAGAGCAAGCAAAGAAAAGAATGGAGGAGATGAATCAAACACAGGCAGACAAGGATTTAGAAGGAACAGTAATCAAGTTAGAAATCAAAAAAGCCATTTCCTGAGATTCCAGAACATTGAAGAAGTAAAAGGGGAAGATCTCATTGATATGATGGTAGAGTTGCTGGCAGATGCCTTGGAGATAAACAAGAATAGACCAGACCAGACCAGACCAGACCAGACCAGACCAGACCAGACCAGACTAGACTAGAACAGACTAGAACAGAATTCTTTATTGGCCAAATGTGATCAGACACACAATGAATTTGTCTCCTGTGCATAAACTCATAATGTACATAGAAACAGCAAGTAATAGGTCATAAATAATAAAATCATTAAAGCTTACTGAATCATCTTAGTCTTTAAGGTATCTACTCCTATATTTTTCTTTTAGGTGACTCTATCATGTTAAAGTTAATGGCATAAGAGCTCAAAATAGCAAGTGATTGTGATTCTTAGAACTCATATTTACCTTCCTGTAGTTGAAGTCCACTTTCCAGAGTATCTGGGGAAGAAAAGGTAGGGATTAAGCATCTCATCACTGGAATTGGAGCAACAGAAGGGCCTCCCTCAGATTCCCTGATTTGCTTTCCTTGGACTCAAATCAGGAAATAAGGAATATAGAAAGCTACAAGCCAAAATGCCATTGGTGGCTATATATATATAATCAGATATACAGTATTTTTCAGACTATAAGATGCTCCAAACTATAAGACACACTTAGCTTTTGGGGAAGAAAACAACAACAAAAAAATCTGCCTCTCCCTCCCAGCAATTTGCCTCCTTGCAGCAAACAGACTGGTCAGCTTCAGCACAGTCTGATTTAGCATGAGCAGCTGATTGTTGCCTGTATTTGCCTCCTGGAATACCAATGATTAGCTGTACCAGTCTGTAGCAGGGGTGAAATGCTCCCGGTTCGGACCGGCTCGGGCGAGTAGGTAGCGATGGCGGTGGGCAGTTCAGAGAACCAGTAGCAAAAGTCCCTGCCCCCACCCATGCCTATCTGAGCCGCGCGATCATCAGAGCCTTTCTTTTCTTTTAAATGGCTCTGATGATCCAAGCTCTGACGATCCCAGCTGAGTTACCTTAGCTGCTGGTCGCAACGCCTGCCTTGCTTCGCTTGCTGTAATACCTGTGATCCATTGCATCAGCAAGCAACTGAATCTCCCTGCCTGCAATCAAGCTCATCGGTGAACAGCTCTATCTGCCTGCCTGCCTGCCTTCCTGCTGTACCTTCTATTGCAGGGGTCTCCAACCTTGGCAACTTTAAGACTTGTGGAATTGTGAACTCCCAGCAAAACTGGCTGAGGAATTCTGGGAATTGAAGTCCACAGGTCTTAAAGTTGCCAAGGTTGGAGACCCCTGTTCTATTGGCTAAGTTTTTTTCCCCTTTGGGAGCTTTAAAAAACATAGTTAATTGGGTTTTTTTTTTAGTTGTTCTTTTTTTAGACCTAGCCATTTAAAGTTTAGGAAGTTTTAAATTTAGTTGCTTTTATATAAAAATAAAAATAAAATAATATTTGTGCAGCTTTCTGAGATTTAGTGTGTTTCTGTAGTGTTTCACTCTAACTACACAAACACACAAAATCTCACAAAGCTGTATGTGGAATTTTGTGTGTGTGAAGTGTGAAAGTTGGTTTTTTGGGCTTTTTGTGGCTGTGTGAGGTTCCTGCTTGTTGCAGGGGCCATTTTGGGTCTAGCACAGCTGCTTTTATATTGTGGATGAGACAGTTGTGTTGTGTTGTGTTTTGTAGGTTAAAAAAGGGAAAAGAAGTGACATTGACTTGGCCTCGCCCACCCAGTCACCTTACCACCAAGCTCCGCCCACCAATTAAGCCACGCCCACAAAACCGGTAGCAAAAAAAAATAGATTTCACCCCTAGTCTGCAGGGATCGCCATTGCCTATTGTTGCCTCTGTGTGCCCTGTTTTTGGTCTCCATTCACCCCGTTTTCAGACTCCGCGCGTGGAGGTCAAAAACGGAGCATGCAGAGGTGGCGATCCCCACAGCCTAGAACAGCTGATTGGTGGTATTCCAGGAGGGAGATCCAACCAGACAATCAGCTGCTGATGCTAAATTACACTGTGCTGAAGCTGACCAGGCTGTTTGCTGTTTGCTGCATGGGGGCAAATTGCTGGGAGGCAGAGGCCGAAGGGT
Source organism: Pantherophis guttatus (assembly GCF_059756535.1). Lineage (NCBI taxonomy): Eukaryota > Metazoa > Chordata > Lepidosauria > Squamata > Colubridae > Pantherophis > Pantherophis guttatus. The sequence goes on along the minus strand of NC_142064.1, from coordinate 260,484,189 downwards.
GGGGGCCAGCGGGTGGGCGGCGCTTTGGCAACATTGGCTGTACAAAGCACACAGATATTCCCACCCACCTTTGTGTGGGGAGTGCTTCTTATACACCGAAAAATACAGTAAATATATTCTACTATATATTCCATATACCTCAATTTAGGTATATGGTCCTCAACTTACAACCATTTGTTTAGTGAAGTTACAACGGCACTGACAAAAGTGATTTATGACCGGTTCTCACACTTAGTATTGTTGCAGCCTCCCAGGATCCTGGAATTGTCATCTTCAACCTTCCTGGGGAGCTTCTGACAAGCAAAGTCAATGGGGGAAGTCGCTTAACAGCCACATTCTTCACTTAACTGTTGTGATTTTCTGAATCTGACAGGAATCTGATTTTCTGACAGGTGAGCCTCCTGGCATAAGTGAGCTAGCTGTTTTTTTTTTTTAATCATTACCTTTTTCTGCCATAGGACTACTTGCCAGGTGGTAGACTGAGTAAAGCTTCCGAGTGATCTTTAACTGTTCACACAAACCTTAGCTGTGAAATATGGGTCACAATCAAAGGATATACTATTTGCAGCCCAAACCCAGGAATGATTTCTTCCAGTAGGACGTTTACTACTTCATGCTCTCTATTAGTCCTGCAAGCAAAAGCCTCAGGCCATCCTGTGAAGGTCCATGCTAGTCCCACAACATACTCAAAAGCTTGCTTTCTAGGTAATTCAGTGAAGTCTATTTCCCAAATTGTCTCTGGGTAGTTGCCTTTAAGTTGGACTCTTAGGGGTGGGCGCCTGGCTACTTTTGGATTATTTCTGGCATAGATCAGACAAACTGCTACAGCTTGGGAGGCTGCGGAATAGAGACCCTTGTCTACTACACAGCATGTCACTTAGTCTACCAGTCCCTTTGACCCCCCATTGTGTGCTGGCATGTATTTGTTACAAATGAATCCTCTGAGGTGTATTTGGTAGAATAGGTCTGCCCTCTCCCTTCCACCACCCATCCTTCCTCTCCCTGCCTCCAACTGATGTGGCCCATGTCCTGCCCTTGGGAGTCCAAGAGAGTGGAGAAGTGGGTAGGGAGAAATAGGAATGAGGTAGGCTGTTCATTCTAAGTGTGGTAGGGAGGCTTCCTTAGCAGCTCCATCTGCAGCCCAATTTCCTTTTGTGTAAAGGGGAATCTTAGAATGTCCCTCGACATGTAAGACTCCTACTTGTTTTGTTTGCCAAGCAGCCTCCAATACTTTTAAAATTTGTGGGCTATATTTAACGGTTGATTCTCTTGCATTTAATAATCCTCTTTCCTTCCATAAGGCTCCATGGGCACGCAAGGCTCCAAAGGTATATTTGCTATTAATGTTTGTCCCACAGCCAGCTGCAAGGCTCTAGTTAGAGTGACCAGTTCAGCTAGTTGGGCAGAAATGTTTACTGGTAATGGGTTGACTTCTCCAACTTCCCATGCTGTCACCACTGCATATCCTGCCTTTCTCTGGCCTTCTACCATAAAGCTACCAGCATTCACAGTCAGCACTTGGGATCGACTGATCACAAAGATTGGGTCTACTGGCACAGACTGAATCCACTACCTGTACACAATCGTGATGCAATTCACCTGGGGCAAGAGTGTAGCTGGAATGAGTAGCTCTAATTGCATACCTCTAATTGTATGGCTGGGGAGTCAAGCAAGAGGGTCTGATATTTGGCTTGGCGGCCCCCCAGTCATCCAAAATGCTCCCTTTACTTCCATAATCTCTTGAACCCCCTTTGGGACTTTTACTATGGGATAAAGTGATAGTGTTAACTGTTGAGCTTCTTCAACTAGCAGGGCTGTTGCTGCCGCTGTTCCCAAGCCATCCCAATGCCCGAGCCTAATTTCTGGGTGAGAACTTTCATTGCAATGCCTTCCCATTCCTGTACAAATAGAGTAAAAGGCGTAGTGGGGTCTGGAAGCCCCCAGTGCCGGTGCTCCCAAAAAGCTCCCTCTCTTATTTGTGTGAATGTTATCTAATCCATTCACAGATTTTCCCATCCCCCCTTTAACAGCCTCATAAAGGGGCTTGATGATAAATCAAAAATTAAGAATCTGAAATTCTACAAAAACCCAAGACTCCCAATTGTTTTCTGTTAACAGGGGGCTTTAATGGATTGCCTCCCTCCTTAGGCTAAAAGTCTCCAGCTGTGCTGCAGAGATGCCATATCCTAAGTTTTTAACCTCCTGCTGTGCAATTTGGGCTTTTGTTGTTTCAGGCCCATTATAGCCTTTCCTGAAACCCCAACAAAAAGTATCTCATAGGTAGTCCAAGGAGCAATAGATCGGTTAAGGACAGAGCTACTGGCTCCTGTATCTATTAACATTTTATGTATAGATCCCCCAATTTGGACTTCCACCAGGGGTTGGGGGGTTGGGGGAGCAATGGCTTCCTTCCCCTGGCCTCTTCATCTTCTTTTTCTGCTTGCATGGCTCTAGTCACCAGGCATCCATTCTTCCAATCTCCTTCTTTCCTGCATATAACACACTGGTTGGGGCCCAAGGGGACCTTTCCTCTTCCATGCCCTGAACTCCCCCTCCTCTTCCGGATTGTGTCCCCTGCCTCCCCCCTTTTCCTGCCTAAGGGCATCTGCTAGGAAGATAGCATTTTGGGGAGCCTTCTGGATTTCTTTCTTATTTTCCTCTTACCCTCTGGAGATAAAAAAAAAACTTTATAAACTAAGTCAACCAATTCTCAAATGCCTTTCCCTGGACCTCCTCCTACTTTCTGTAACTTTCTTCTAATATCTTCTGCTGACTGCTCTATAGAAATCATGTTTATCATTTTCTGATTGTCTGAGGCTTCAGGATCTAAATCAGTGTATTGCCTGAAAGCCCGGTATATTCTTTCAAAAAAAAGTCCTCAGGACTCTCATCTTTCTTTCTGCCTTATTTCAGATACTTTTGCAAGATTCTTACTTTAGGGAACTCCATTTTGGATTCCATAGAAGACTAAAGATTGAGAATTCTGTAGCCTCATATTGTCCCCATCATCATCCGGATCCCTTTCTGGTTCCCTGAGGGGAAATTCCCAGCCGGTTGTCACTCTCATGCTCTCTCTTTTTTTTTTTTAACTGCTGCTCCATCATCCCCCCCTCACCTGTCTCTGTTCCTCTGGTGTTAAAAGGACATCCATCTGTGTCTGAATGTCTGCCCAAGTGGGGTTATGTGTCCTTATAACAGTAAGAACAGAGAGTGCATTTTCTCTGGTCTTCCCTATAACTGAGATTTTGTTGCTTCCAGTTATAAAGGTCTGAAGTAGAAAACGGTGTGTAAACTAGCACTCAAGGGAATCCATTTAGAATGGAATGGAATGGAATGGAATAGAATAGAATAGAATAGAATAGAATAGAATAGAATAGAATAGAATAGAATAGAATAGAATAGAATAGAATAGAATAGAATAGAATAGAATAGGATTTTTATTAGCCAAGTGTGATTGGACACACAAGGAATTTGTCTTGGAGCATATGTTCTCAGTGTAGATAAAATAAAAGATACGTTCATCAAGAATCCTAAGGTACAATACTTAATCGTAAGTTACAAATAAGCAATCAGGAAACAATATCAATATAAATAGTAAGGCTACAAGCAACAAGTGGGAGGAGATGGGTGATGGGAACGATGAGAATATTAATAGTAGTTCAGACTTTGTAAATAGTTTAACAGTGTTGAGGAAATTATTTGTTTAGCAGAGGGATGGCGTTCGGGAAAAAACTATTCTTGTCTCTAGTTGTTCTGGTGGGCAGTGCTCTATAGCGTCATTTTGAGGGTAGGAGTTGAAACAGTTGATGTCCAGGATGTGAGGGGTCTGTAAATATTTTCACAGCCCTCTTTTTGACTCGCGCAGTATTCAGGTCCTCAATGGAAGGCAGGTTGGTAGCAATTGTTTTTTCTGCAGTTCTAATTATCTTCTGAAGTCTGTGTCTATCTTGTGGGTTGCATTTCCTCCTCCTACCACTAAATTTTCTCTGAGTGGAGCCTGCATCTCCGGTTTCAGTTTTGAATGAGGTTGGATGTCACCAGAGTCACTCACTGTTTGATTACCTTGTTCCTCAGCCTCCCCCCTTCTCTGGGATCTCCTTGTCTGGGGCCTCCCATTCCATGAGTAGGTAGGGGATGGCAGACCAGTCTCAGAGTCCTTCAGTATAACCAGAGCAGCACTGGGTTTCTTTATAAGAAAGGGAATCCAAATAATTAACCCTTTCACAGTCTGGGGATAGGAAGTCAACACACACAGGCCTTTACACATCAGCATACTTACACATTTCTCCTCCATTCAAACTGCTTGCATAAAAAAAATCCACAGACAAATATTTCCTTTCATACTTTCTCCAGGGAAACCAATGATTATTTTAGGGAGCTTTCACAAGCCAATGAGATCCATTTTTCCAAATCCTTTTTATTTTTTAATAATAATAATAATAATAATAATAATAATAATAATAATAATAATAATAATAATAATAATAATAATAATAATAATAATAATAATAATAATAATGCCTTTTTGTTTATTGTTATTAGAGGGTCTTGCTCCTCTCCCAAGTCTTAGAAATGACACAACATAGAAACACATATACGCTACCTCCACACTCCTCTAACAGAAATGGACTATTAACAAGTTTCACAAATAAACCCAAATATTGTATCTCTGACTGTCTCTTTGTTTCTGCAATATTGCTTTTAGTTGCTCAATAAGTCCCATATTATGAGGACCTTGAAACGGTCAAAAATCATCTGGATTGTCCAAGGGAAGTTGAGGCCAGGCAGACGTACAATAATGAGAAAAGGCTGCCTTTGATCCCTACATCTAATCCTCCTAATATCTCAAAATTAGCCAAAATACAACCTACCAGCATCTCTTTGGGCAGCTTCCTTTTTGGCAACTCTGTCGCCCCCCAACTGGATGCCTTTTTGCTGCCAGTTTCCCATTTCAAAGCCGGATCTCAGGTGGATTCCTCTTATACCCTGGAATGTCTCCTGTCTGGTCTTTGCCTTTGTTTGCCTTTTACTTAGGGCTGGATTCCTCTTATCCACTGGGACTTCTCCTGTCCAGTCCTTACCTTTTCTCCACATTTTGCCTCTTTCTTTTCCTCCACCGGTGCTTGTTCCTGCTCCTCGCTTTCTTCAGGGCTTCAGCCTTTGAGTTCAATTAAGAAGTCACCAAGGATCTTACCTTCATTTAGACAGTGGCTCATTGCATTCAGTCAATCCCCTCTATGCGTCAGTGAGACATATTGATCTCTGCATCGCCCCTTGCTTTTCAGAGACTCAATCACTGTCAAAAGACTCATGAGCCCTGAGGGCAGCTGGCAGTGCAGAAACACACAGTCTTGGTCACCGACCATTTCAGCGCACTCACACACCTTTCAGCCTATCTGTCCAGGGGCCCTCCTCTTGTAGTCCTCCAATTGAATCCAGGCATGGAATCCTGGAATGAGCCCCCAGATTGTTGTCCCCAATTTGGGTCTGAGCCTGGTGCCGAGGCCAATGAAGGAAGCCAGACACGAGGTGAAGGTTTTGATTGCTTTTTATTGGGGTACCCCAAGGAAAAGGACTCACGGCCAAAAAGCCAAGAGAGCTAAGAACAAGCTTTATACATTTTCATTTTCAAGGACTTATTATTCAAGGAATAATTAGTAATTATTATTATACCCCTGAGCTTGTACCTCCCATTTCAGGTCAACAGGTCTTTTCCTCTCTTGCAACCATACTTACATGCTCGAGTAAACTTACCTGAACTGCATTTGGCTGCTATTAGATCTACTATGGGTTGGCAAAGGCTGGGTGTCAGGTCCTTCTACTTTGCAGGCCACTGCCAAACTGCCTCTAAAATTGGCTTCTAGCCTCTCCTTCCCCATAGCTCCACTCACATTTCCTCCTTTCTTACCTCCCCCCCCTTTAAAAGGGGAGCCACCTTTCCATTGCTAGCCAATCCTATCTCCCCATGGATTCCCACCAACCCCTCTTTCAAATGCTCTGCTCCCCCAGAGACTGGGAGATGCTGCAAAGCAGGAACAACCATAGGCCACAAAGGCCTAAGGGATGGAAGCTCCACCCCTTATTTACATATGGGTTACAGGCGGGGCTGGCTGCCATCTTGACTTTGTTGACCTGGCTGCCTTGGGAGACCCTTGCTCTAATCCCCATCCCTTTGAGATTCTGTGGGCTAGTTAAGTGGCTCTCAAGTTGGGGTCTGTGGAAGTCAAATAAATATTTTAACATTAGTCATTTTATAAGTATATAAGAACTGTCAGGCAGAGTTCGCGCATTGTTGTTTGTTGCCTGAGACCATACGGTCCATTTGTTGATTAAATCTTAATTACCTCAGACCACACTGAGTCTGCCGTCATTCAATTCAGCCGGTATTTGCCACAATCGCTTGGCAATTGGCTCATATTTATGACGGTTGCAATGTCCCTGAGTCATGTGATCACCCTTTGTGACCTTCTGACAAGCAAAGTCAAGGGGGAAGTCAGATTGATTTAGCAACTGTGTCACTAACTAAACAACGGAAGTGATTCACTTAACAACTGTGACAGGAAAGATTGTGATGTTCGCTGGGGTCAGGCTCCCCTTGCCCTCTTTTCCAGCCATCCAGACGCCTTCCCCTGCTTCAGTCCATTCCTTGTGCTTCCACTCCACTCTGGTCCCTTTGCTCAGGCCCCTCCACTTGCCCTGCTCAGCTGGACTCTGCTGTCTTCTCCTTCCAGCCGGTCCCTTCTGGAGTCTCCTCTCAGCAGGCAGATTGGGTGGTAGGGTTGTGATCAGACCCTTCTCCCTCTTTCCTCTCTCTCTCTCTCTCCTGCTGCTTGCTGGTCTCTCCTGCCACTTCCTCTGCTCCTCCGTTGATTCCCGTGCCTTCCTCCCTTTCTCTCCATCTCTTTCCCTTTCCTCCTCCTCCTCCTCTTCCCTCAGCTTTTCCTCATACCTTTCCCTACCTTTCCCCACACTCCTTTCTCCTCCTTTTCAATCTATCATCATGCATTGCTTCCTCCCTCACTCAGTGGGGTGGAGGCCAGATGAGCCAAGAGGCCCCATTTCCCTTCTTTGCTCCATCTCGCCATCTCTCTCTCTTGGTCTCCTCCTTCCAGCCAAGACCTCCTCCTTTATGTTCCCTCTTCCCCCATGATGCACTTAAAATGGGGCAAAGCTCACTTAATAGCTGTCACATTTGGCAGCAGAAATTTGGGGCTCAATTGTAAATCGAGGACTACCTATATTAGTTGTGTTTGGATTCCTCATTTGCTCCTTTGCCAACAGCAGTTTGTCAATCTTCAGCTGTTTAGATGTTTTGAGGTGTTCCAGAGAGCTGCTGTTAGCATTCAAAGTCACCATATCAGTTAAGTTTCACTCCCCTTATTATTTATTTGTATCTCAACTTCATTATTTTTACAAATAACACAAGGTGACAAACGAATCCAACACATCTTCCTCCTCCTATTTTCCCCACAACAATCCTGTCAGGTGGATTGGACTGAGAGAGAATAAATGACTCAGTCACCCAGCTGGCTTTCATACCTAAGGCAGGACTTGAACTCACAGTCTTCCTCTTCCAACCTTGGCACCTTAACCACTAGACCAAACTATATCTGACTTCCATCTCAATATCAAAGCCACTTTTGAGGTTCCTCAGATTGTTGACCCCTGGTGGCTCTCTGGACTTTTCTTGCTAAAGATTCAGGAGTGGCTTCCATTGCCCACTTCCTAGGGCTGAGTGAGAATGACTGGTCCAAGGTCACCCAACTGGCCTTGTACCTAAGGGAGGATTAGAACTCATGGCTTCTAGCTTGATTTCTTAACCACCACTCTAGATTGGCTTCTTTTTTTCAAGTTGCTTCTAGTTACTCAATAAAAAGGCAGAGTGGCTTAAAGCAAGAAGGAAAAACTGTTATTGTCAAATAATGTATTTATTTAATAATGTATTTCATTTGTACCATTCTATTAACAATTCTTTTTGACTTTTGGCTTGAGCCAGGTGACACATTTAGGGCACAGAGGACTCACGTTTTCTGTCTTGATAACAGACGGTATGTTTTATTTTTTTCCGTTTTCTGGGCATCTTCTGTTTCTATGTATTGCACTGAATAAATTTATTGGCATAAAATTGCAAAAGAAGGAACTGCAATCCATGACACACCTCCCATATAAAATTACAATCAGTCTTACAATCAGTAATCCGATTGTTGTAGATAACTTACGTAAGTATAAAAACACAATTATGTGTTAAAAGAAAAAGGGGATAAAAAGTGGGAAGGAAAGAAAAAAAGTTAAAGATTACAGAATATACCAAGTCATCGACAATCATGCAACTAATACGAAACAAACAAGCGTGATCCATAAATGGGATGAAGAGCTGTGACAGACATATAAAATCATGATTGACAGGCTTAGCTGTAAGGTATCTTTAATACTGATACACCTGAACACATGATGCTAAAGCCAATAAAGCTGATTGACTGACCAGGGTGACATAGAACAATAAAGGAAGCTGAAGTAGTAAAAAGCTGAGGAATCTCTGCTTTAAAGGCTTTCAGAGATCACTAGTTGGCAAATAGGGATTTTTCCAAAGAGTTGTCTATGGTTGTCCCTTCTTTTAGAGGAGTATCATGGAGGTGCCCTCACCCAAATAGAAGTAGGGCAGAAGGGTCTCTCCAACCAAGGAAGCGTCTGAGAACGTATGGAGCAGAGCTGCGGTCCTGGCATCAAAAAAGCTCACTTGTCCCTCTTTGCAGTTGAGGGAGATGCAGACCCTCGTGGGCCTCTCAGTCAGGACCAGGCGAGAGCATTTTGATGGAGATACGGCTGAGTATTTCCCTCCCCATTTCTGAAACTCCCAGCGCCTGGTCTGCTTATCAACATTTGTTAAGTTCATTGGCTTACTGGCAACCCCTACACCCCATCCTCCTTTACCTCCTACAATAACTTCCCAGAAATGTTTCCCTGTGGAGAACTTCTGACAGCCAAGGACCCAAGGATAAAATACAGATGTCATGGAGTCTGAGACAGGATATTTTCCTTCAACTGGCTTAACTCCTCTGACACTTTTTCGACTTTGGGAGACATCAAGGAGGCCAGGATGGGCTGTGTCTGGATCCAGAGTTACATTCTCTGCAAGGGGGAAGGGAAGTAGGAAGGAAGGAGAAAAAAAAGAAGTTTCAGCTGCAGGCCTGGTTTTATGTCTTCACCCCCAAGAGTTTAACCCTCTTGTGTGAATGGAGTTCAGCTTCCAAACACCCCCCCAGGACTGGAAGACTCATTGTTTTTTTAAACAACACCTAAGCATTGCCTGGTCAAGAGTCCTCCAACTTTGGCAACTGTAAGACTTCAACTCCCAGAATTTGCCTGATGGGGCTGCTATTGTCCAGGTCCCTCTGCTCCCTTTTCTCCAAGCACTCGGGCTCTCCCACTGTCTTTGTCCCATTCTCTGTTAACTGCCGCCGTGTTTGGCATCCCTCTGGCCTTCTCCTTCCATTCACTTAGGTTGCCTTTGCCATCTTCCAGCCCATCTGCCTCCCCTTCAGCTGCCACTCAGGTGCACACCTGCAGGATCCGTTGACTATCTGTACAACTTTTGGCTCTGCCACTCAGCTGTTAGTCTCTTGGCTCTTACAGTGGCCAAGGATGAAGACTTCTGGCCACGTCCTTCAAACCCTTCATAGTGCTCCAACTCTTCCAGCCTCCCTGCACAATTCTCTTTAGCTTCCATCTTGCAGATAAGACTAATGGGATTGGGAGGGAAGAGTGGTAGGCTTTGCCTTCAGTGAGTTGCTGGGAGGGCCCAGGTTGAACAGGGACTCTACCTGGAGAAGATTCTGAACTGGCAGAGTCAGAAGGATCCTCCAGAGGTAACTTGGAACACAGGATGGGATGTGAGGAAGCTCTGCCCTTTTCTCTGCGAGCATCAGGGTATCACAGGGATGTACAAAAGGGGACGATCTTATACAGGAAACTCGGCTTTCATCAGTCTGATGGCCCACATAGTGGAGGCAACCCTGATGCTCCAACGTTGCTATGTGCTTTGACCCAAAGGACCTAATTTCTTTGCTCCCAAAGACCTGGTCTCACAGCAGCTTATAGTCAGTCACTAAAATCAACAGGATGTTATTAGCTTCATAGTAATTCAATGTTCCTTTCAGTCCAGAACAGAGCAGAGTGGAGTGGAGTAGAAGTAGGAGTAGGAGTAGAACAGAACAGAACAACAGCTTTATTTGGCCAAGTATGATCAGACACACAAGGAATTTGTCTCTGCTCCATTAGCTCATATTGTACATATAATAGTTAATAAATCATAAAACCATTAAAGTTTACTGGATCATCATAGTCTTATATAGTATCTAATCCTATATTTTTCTTTTTTCTTACTGTATTATGTTTCTCTTAAAGTTATTGGCATCAGAACTTAAAATAGCAAGCAACTGTGATTTGTATAAATTCTTATAATATTTACCTTTCCATAGTTGAAGTCCACTTTCCAGAGTATCTGGGGAAGAAAAGGGACGAATTCAGCATCTCATCCCTGGAATTGGAGCAACAGAAGAGCCTCCCTCAGATTCCCTGGTTTGCTTTCCTTGGCCTCAGATCAGGAAATAAGGAATAGGGAAAGCTACAAGCCAGAATGTCATTGGTGGCTATATATATTCCATCAGGTATAAATATATTCTACTATATATTCCGTAAACAGGTAGTCCTCAACTTACAACCATTTGTTTAGTGAAGTTATAGTGGCACTGACAAAAGTGATTTATGACCGATTCTCAAACTTACAACTGTTGCAGCCTCCCCGGTCACATGATCAAAATTCAGGCACTTGGGAACCAGCTTGTATTTACAATGGTTGCAGCATCCTATGATTCTGGGATTGTCCTCTTCAACCTTCCTGGGGAGCTTCTCACACGCAAAATCAATGCATGAATCCAGATTCATTTATCAACCACGATTCAATTAACTGCTGTGATTTTCTGAATAACTGTGGCAAAAAAGTTCGTAAAATAGGGCACATCACTTAACAACTGCTTTGCTTAGGAACAGAAATTTTCAGCTCAACTGAGGCAATAAATCAAGAACTACCTGTATAGATTCCATTATATTTAGTGGAAACTTATTCTGCTTCTGTGATCAGTGCACAAAGATTCAGGATACAAAGAATACAAGTAGTCTCGTCTTATGCCCACAATTGAGCCCAGAATTTATGTTGCTAAGTGAGAAATTTGGTAAGTGAATGACTCCAGTTGTTAAATTGGTAACCAGGTTGTTAAGTGAATCTAGCTTCCCCATCGACTTTGCTTGTCAGGAGGTCACAAAAGATGATCACTGCAACCGTCAAAAATATGAACCCTTTTGTCAAGCATCGAAAAGTAAATCCTGTGGTTGTGGGGATGATACAATGGTCATAAGTGTGAAAAACGATCATAAGTCACATTTTTCAGTGCCATTCTAACTGTGAACAGTCACTAAGTGAAGTGTTGTAAATTGAGGACTACATGTAAATGATCAACTATGAGTTGATAATGGTTCCCATTTTTAGGTAGCACATCTTTAATGGGAGAAACCAGAAAGCTCCTCTTCCCCTCCTGATGCCAAGACACAAAAACTTTCCCCAGAGAAATAAGGGTGTCTCTTCCGCTGATCCTGAAATCGATCCCTCTTTGATCCACGTGACATTGACCCAGAATCTCTCTTGGATGCTCAAAATGTCATCCAGGGTAAAACCCCAGCAGCTGTTTTTTACCTCTCAGTTTTTCCATAGCCCTTTTCAGAAGCGCAGTCATATCACTGTAATCCCAGATTGTCCACTCAGGGTCCCAAAGTAAATCCACCGAATTATCATATGTTTTCTTTACCTCATATCTGGCAAGGCAAAATAACAGAATAGCAGAGTTGGAAAGTACTTAGGTCAACTAGTCCAACACCACAATCCCTGCTCAAGCAGGAGACCCTACATCGTTTCTGACAGGTGGCAGTCCGGCCTCTTCTTGACACCTTCCAGTAATGAAGCTCGCACAACGTCTGAAGTCAAAGCTGTTCCAGTGGTTCATTCATCTCAGTCAGAAAATTTATCCTTATTTCTAGGTTGAATCACTCCTTGATCAGTTTCCATCCTTATTCCTTGTCCGGCCTTCAGGTGGTTTGGGAAACAGATTGACCCCCTCCTCTCTGTGACAGACCCTCAAATATTGGAAGACTGTTGCTATCATGTCTCCCCTGGTCCTTCTCTTCACTAGACTAGCCCTGCCCAGTTCCTGCAACTGTTATTAGCCTGCCAATAGAAGAAGCTTCCTAAACCATCAGATGGTGCTTGAGGATTGGCTAGCAACAGGATCCAATCTGGGTTGGCCACCGGAGGTTTTGTCTTCTGAGCTTTCGAACTCGTGCTGGAGCCCATCCTCAGGGAACATCTCTCTCTCTCTCTCTCTATAGAATATGTGCACTGGGCTCTTCTATCCATTGTATTTATGTGGTGCCTGGTTGTGTGTGGCTTTTAGTTGTTAAGTGGGGTGTTGATGGCCAGCTATTAAGTCATTGATTATTGTTTTCTTGTGTTGCCCATCCTCAGCTCCTAAGTACCTGGTAAACTGGTGGTAAATCAGCACTCCTGTTGACTGACAAGGCCCCCTGTTTCCCAGGCTTCAGACATTTCTCTGGCTAGCTATTCAAATATGGGCACATTTCAGTTTGAGGCTCCCTTCTCTTCAAACTTCTTCTGAATCTCTTGGCCAAAATAAATGGATTTTATCTTACCAAATGACTGATGACTAATATGGGTGAGATAGGTAATCAGAAAGAAGATGGATGTCACATTCAAACTGATCTTGGTGAATTAAAGGTAATGCAATGAAATTTAATAGAGACGAATGCAGTTACAAATAACCTTCAATTTATGACTATTTGTTAGCAACCAGTTACAACGGCTCTCAAAAATTATGTCTGGGACTTCCGGTTTGATGTTATGGTGAGACGGTCAGGGAAATAGCGGGCTCTGATGAGCCCCGCGAAACCCCCAACTGCCGAACTGCTGCCCATGGAATGGAGGTCTTTGAAGCCGGGTGAGTGACAACCAACCCAGGCATTTAACAACGCTTGGAGAAATACCTTTTACTATAACACCTCTAGCCAAAAAACAGCAGCTGAATAACAAAGGGGCAATGATGACTCTGAAATGAAACTTTAAAGAAACAAAGACCCGACCGGAAACTGATTTTGGAATAGAACTAACTGAAAAAAAAACCCAACCAAATACTGAGATTTGATTAAAAGACAGAATAAAGTTTTAAATTTGAACTGGACTTTAAAAAGAAGAAGATTTGATACTTTTAAAATTAAAAATAAAGAGGAAAAGTTTTGATAGAAAATTGATTGATGAACAGATCCAACTGAGAAAATTAAACATTGTGGCTTGGTTCAAAAAGAGAGAGAGAGAGAGAGAGAGAGAGAGAGAGAGAGAGAGAGAGAGAGAGAGAGAGAGAGAGAGAGAGAGAAAACAGATTTAATATTTTTAAAATACAGAAAAAGAAGAGAATCAAATAGGACTGTTATATAATTGAAACAAAATGGATACTTGCATGACTAATGGAAATTGTGGATTGAGAAAAGGCACCTCCTGGTTTGAAAAGGAACACTGTAACTTGCTTCTTGTTTTGGAATATTTTGAATACTACAGATAATAGCCGTAGGATCTTGGTGGAGGAGGTGTTCTTTCTTTGTCTGCAGATGGCTCGACTTTGGCGAAAAGAAAGGGAAAATACAACGGAACTTTTATAATTGGTACTAACTGGCGCAGGAATGAAAGAAGTCAACAGACATAGGAACGAAAGGAGAAATAACTGATATATGTTGCTTGAAATTGTAGTAAGAAAAAGAATTAAAATGATCTATTGAGACTGTAAATTGAGGACTTTGAAATTCAAAAGAAATATATGTCAACAGACAAGGAAAGGAGGAAGTAAGATACTGTATTTTTCGGAGTATAGCACCTTTTTTCCCCACTAAAAGGGGGTGAAAATTTAGGTGCGTCTTATACACCAAATGTAGCCCTGCCCACCAACTGGACCCCACCCTTTGGCCTGTGCCTCGCAGCACTTACCTCCTTGCAAGCAAACAGCAAGAAAAAACAGCTCCTTTCAGCTTCAGCATAGGCTAATTAGCATATTGGCCACCGGCCAATACACTCTCACAGAGAGGGCCTCCTCGGGGTGCCGTCGGTCAGGCAATGTCGGCTGGCGGCCCCCAGGGGGCGAGCCTTCTCTGTGGGGGCACCCGCCCTGTGGAATGAGCTGCCTCCTGGAATACGATTGATCCCGGACCTCCGGACCTTCCGTAAAGCCCTGAAGACGTTTTTATTTCATCAAGACGGCCTAGCCTAAATGGTTTTTAATTGGGATTTTAAATTTTATGGATTTGGGGTTTTAAATTGGGTAGCCAGTGATTTAATTCTTTTTAATTATCTTAACTTTTGCATTTGTATGTTTTTTAATTTTGGCTGTTCACCGCCCTGAGTCCCTTCTGGGAGAAGGGCGGTATACAAATTAAAGTAATAATAATAAAAATATATATATATATGTTGATTAGATCGGCCTCTCGACTCTCAGCTGATTTGCTCTCAGCTGTTTTGGGCAGGGTTCTGCTGCTTGCTGCAAAGAGTGCTGGAGCAGATTTTTTTCCCCTTGTGCTAATCAAGCTATGCTGAAAATGAAAATGAAAGTAAAGCAGGCTGTTTGCTGCAACGAAGCAAAATTAGGCAGAGGGAGATTTCTTTTTCTTCTTTTTCCTCACTAAAGGTAGGTGCAAACAATGGGAAATTTAGGGCAAAAGAGGAGAGTTCAAGATTTTAAAACACAAAAGAAAAAAAGGAGAAAGAAAAAGGCAAAAATAAAAATAATAATTGGAATATTTGTCTTTGTATTTTTGAAATCTAGACAATGCTAAGTTTTTATTTTTTTTATTTTTTTTAGAAATATGAATAAGTATAAACTGTAACAATTGAAATACCTTTAATGGTATATGGTGGTGAAAGTAAAAAGGATTAAGTTGTACCTTGGATAACAGCTAGAACATTTCTAAATTTAATTAGGGAAATTGTAACGATTGAAATATTTTTAATTACATATTGTGATGAAAGTAGAAATGATTAAGTTGTGATTTGGAGGATTATATGGGCAAAACTATTTGGGTTATTGGGAGAGTTTAAGATGTGAAAATGAGTAACATAAGTGGAAAGCTCTATAGGAAATTGTAATAATTGAGATACTATTAATTGTATATTGTGTTGAAAGCAGAAATGGTTAAGTTGTGGTTTGGAGGAATATATGGGGGAAATTATTTGGTTTATTATTATTGGTAAATATAATTAATTGATTTGTAAGAAATTGGATTGCATGGAAATAATTGGAATATTCATGTTTATATTGATTAATATACAAAAAAGATAGTTATATAACTAATTGATTTATATTAAAATGTTGAATTTATATTAAACAACTGTATTACATAATTACATAATTAACCAATGTGAGGATGGACATAAAAATAGATGACAATGGGAAGCGGTATAATATAGAATAGAAGGGGAAAATTGAATTTGATTAAGATTAGAGATGAGGATGAAGGGTAATATTGGTTTTTTAAAAGAATAGATGAGGAATAAATATGGCAAAAAGGAAATATAGAAATTGTAAATTTAATTGAAATGACTAAACACTGTTTAAATTTGTGAACCGGCCAAATACTCTGTTCAAAGAAAATACATTATATGTTTGTAATGTGTGTTTGTCTAAAAAAAAAAAACTTTTTATAAAAAAAAAACAAAGCAAAAAAAATAGGTACATTTTATACTCCGGTGCATCTTATACTCCGAAAAATACGGTATATACGGCTGGAAAAAAAGATAAACATGATGTGATTAAAAATAGAAAGCAATGTACAGATGGATAGCAATAACAAAAAGGAGGTCTATATAGATGTATAACCATTGATATGAATATGTGAGAGAAATAGATTACGTTAAAAGAAATATACTTATATATGGATGTGTTTAATGTAAGAATTAAGTCTCATTGTTAAATTGCTATGGTAATGATAATATGAAAAACAAGATGATTATACTGGGTGTAAAAGGCACCATTAAAGATTTTAATGCTGAGATTAACAGCTAAAAGAAGATGACTAAAATGAAGATGATATGCTGGGACAAACAGGTAAAATAAAAATGACTATGTTAGAATTAATAATAATAATGAAATGATTATATTGGGAGTAATAGCAAATAAGGATGACTGTGCTGAGATAAGTAGTAAAATTTATGATAATAAATATTAAAAGTTAAAATATTGAGTAATTTTATGTAATTGTAGGGAAAAGAAAATTCAAATAACATGGGGTTAGGACTTTAAGATTTAAGTAACGGGTTTTAGGATAATGGAATTGTTGAATGGATAGAATTTAGGGTAATAATGATGTAAAATATTAAGTTGTGTTATTTGAAAATTAAGATTGAGGTGAAACAATAGAATGGTAATTGTTTTGAGTAAATCATTATAAGTAAGGTATTCCTTTTTCTTTATTTTTATTGTTATAAGATGGTAGTTAGTGGAGATTTGGATAAAGGAGGAGGAGTTTAATTGTAACTATGTTTGACTGCATCAATGGCTCATTCTGAAAAGATGTATTTTATGTTTATGTTTTAAAAAATAAAAAAAAACTTTTTCAAAAAAAAATGACTTGCATCCATTTTCACACTTAACATCTTCACAGTGTCCCTGTAATCACAATTCGGGTGATTGGCAACCGGTGTGTATTTATGATGGTTGCATTATTTGGAACAGCTTACATCCTACAATGATACTTTTAAAACCATCAAACATCTGTCTCTTCTTGGGAAGGACTTCATAGATAGATAATAATGCCAAATTCAATCTAAACCTCTGGCTGTGTGTGCAACCAACCATAATTGATCATATCAAATATTGCTAATTATATTGTGTTGAAGTTTTCTGATGAAGTATTTAAATAGCCCCGAAAATACAGTATGTTGTCTTTATATTAAAATACTGCTTCCAATATGAAAACTGCTGGAGGAGCTGCTGATCTCTGAGACTGTAAAGAAAAGGGTGGATTTACTTACTTCTTCAAGATGCTTCCAATGTCCTAAAAAATAAAGAGAGGAAGCACTGAAAGGAGCCATTTCCTAGGCAGAAAATTAAATTCTTACAGTCACAAAATACATGAGTGAAACGTCTGGACAACCAGACACTAACAGACACATAAAGTACTTCCAATTTTTTAAAAAACCCATTGCTCTTTTCCCTCTTCTTTTAGAATGGTATTGTTTTTACTTTCTTGTCTAAGAAAAATTAGACCCAGATTGAATCCAACACAATTACAGAAAATATATATTTATATATAAAACATGATAGCAAAAAGAAAATACTGTTTGAAAAACAAGGAAATGCAACAATAGGATAAAAAAAATCCCCTACATTTATGCTTCCAGAATGAAGGCACTTTGGAAAATCCAGGTGGCTTTAATACTTTGGAGAAGGTGATGAGTGTTGGGTTTCTCCTTGGCCTGGAGATTTAAGGGGAGGGGGAGACCCCACAAAGAACACCCACCACCACATCCTCCAATAGGGGATAGGAACCCTAAGCAGGCATTCTTAAAATCGTGAAGAATATATAGACAATTGACCAGAACTTTGAATTCTTGCTTTTTCTGAATTACATTATATATCCCTAATATTAGCCATTACAGGTAGTCCTTGACTTTCAATAGTTCATTTAGTGACCGTTCGAAGTTACCACGGCGCTGAAAAAGTGATGATCATTTTTCACACTTAAGACACTTACAGCATCCCCATGGTCACATGATCAAATTCAGCCACTTGGCAACCGATTCATATTTATGATGTTTGCAGTGTCCTGGGGGGGTCATGTGATCACCATTAGTGACCTTCTGACACAAAGTCAATGAGGAAGCTGGATTCATTTAACAACCGTGTTACTAACTTAACCACTGCAGAGATTCAACAACAATGGCAGGAAAGGTCGTAAAACGGGCCAAAATTCACTTAACAACTGTTTCACTCAGCAACAGAAATTTCAGACCCAATTGTGGTCATAAGTCAAGCACTACCTGTAGTCTTCATACCTTCCAGTCTCCTTTCCATAGAAAGAGTCAAAAAGTTTACTAAATGAGGAGTTGAAAAAAAGATTTTGAACTTGGTCGAGTGCAGCCAGAATCCTACATGCAGACATGGAAAGATATATCAATCCCCACAAGAGAAGAATGGATGGAAAAAGTGATGGAGCTAGAAAAAATGAAGAAATTGACTGCTTTAATTAGATATAACCTGTTGTTTCTACCTGGAAGCTTCTTCTAAACTGTGTGCTTGAGACAGAAAAAAAGAAACTCTTGTGCTTGATTTTGCTCATTAGATTAATCTGTTTTATAGACATGGCTAATAATGACTAAATATGCAAAAATAAAAAGTTGAGGCTGTCATTTTAGTTTGTATTTTACTGTGCAGAAAAAAGTTGAAAGACAATGGTTTTTTTTCTTTATCCTACACTTCTTTCCCATTCTAATCCTTCTCCATATCTCCATTTTCTTTATTTTCATTTGTACTTTTCACTACCGTGTTTCCCTGAAAATACAACTTACTCCCAAAGTAAGTCCTAGCTTGATTTTTACACATGCGCCCAATATAAGCCCACAATAAGCCATAATTAAGACCCCGCCCATTCCAAGGTGCAGGAGATGTGGCAAGGTGAACAGATAAATATTAAGCTAGGGTAGGGATGGGGACGTGGAGCTGCCCTACTTACAAGGCCTCGCACACCCAGACACCTGCCTTGCTCTGTCAGCCTACTTCTTCTGTGAATACCTGCATGGGTCACCCCCAGCCTCTGTTTCCCCATCAGAGGCCCTTCCAGAAAGCCCCCGGCAGCTGATAACAGAGCTCTGGAGCAGAGGATTGGACCAGAAGACTTCCAAGGTCCCTTCCAGCCCTGGGATTCTATGATCTCAACTTCCCGCCTGACCTGTAAGAGTTTGCTGGCTGGCTGCTGAAGCTTCTCTTCTATCTCCTGGATGAGATGGTCAAGAGAGCCCAGTTCCTCCATGTGCTTGGCCAAACCCTCCTCCTTTCTTGCCATAATATCTTTCTCTGTCTCTTCCATTCTAGTCAATAGAAGCTTCTCCTGTCCTTCTAACCAGAGTTGTAGCTCTCTGAATTCAGCCACTACATTTTCTTTCACTTCTTTGATGATGTCCTAGGACAAGAAAGAGAAAAAGCAAAAGGCATACTTTTATTTTAATTATTTTACTTAATTATTTTTATTCTAATTGATATAATAATTAAACAAATTCCTTGAAGAATCCGAAAGTGAGGTGGGAGAATTTCTAAAGGAGGAAAAAAAAAAACCTTTTGACATTAAAAAAGGCAAACGGAAAAGGTTTCTAAAAAAAAAAAAAAAGCCCCAAGTTTAAATGACCTCTCATGAAAATTTTCTTGGCAATCAGGGATTTCAAAAAAGGAGGCAGAAAAATATCTGAATTCATAATTTTTTCAATAAGATGAAATATAGTTTGTATTAATTTATTAAGCAAGCCAAACCTATTGCATAAAACACAGCTCATGGGATAGGGGCACTTAACCCAACTGAGACTCATTCAGCCAATGGTGACCTCTCAGTCCCCAGGTTAAGACCAAGTTCTGTGCCCTACACAGTCTTTAACTTTGAATTAATCTCAGTCAGAACTTGTACTTACAGACAGGCTGCCTATTATTAAAGATGGCGGATAAGGTTCTCCTTCCTATTAGCTCAGAAGCTCCTCACTGTTGGATCAATACTTACAAGCATCTCCTGCACTGTTTGCTCTGTCTCTCTTTTGTATGTAGCTATTTTTTCTTTCTGCTCCTTCTGAGCCTTCAGGCAATCCTCCACCTTGATCTGAAGAGAAAATACAAGTTTTGAGTTTCTTTTCCGTAAAGAATTACATCGGAGGGAAGACCCGGTTAGAAGATACAGTATATTCAATCGTCATAAATGCATGACAGTTGGCAAACTTCCAAATTTTGATCATGTGACCACAGAATGATGCAATGATCAGAAGGGTGAAAACCTTTATATTACTTTTTTCATTATCATTGTAACTTTGAACAGTCACTAAACAAACGGTTCTAAGTCGAGGACTACCTGCAAGGGCATTAAAGTGAGCTGCCTGAATCTCCTGGTTGCTGTCATCCCAGAAGCATCACTGAGAAATGAAAGTTTGGGCTGATCCAGCAGGAGTGTTTTTCTGGGTCTGCACTCAAGATTTTGGAGGACTCCATGACAATTTCGCTCTAGAGAAAATGTGGAAAAGGAGCTGGCAAAGGGAGCCTATTTCTCCCTACAGGCAATTTCTGTTGCTAAGCAAGACAGTTAACTGAAGTTTTGTCCCATTTTACAACTTTTCTTCCAACTGTTGTTAAGTGAATCATTGCAGTTGTTTCGTTAGTCACACAGCAATTAAGCAAATCTGGCTTTCCCATTGACTTTGTTTATCAGAAGGTGGCAAAGGGTGAACACAAGAGCCCAGGACAACACAATACAATTGACAAGCATCTGAATTTTGATCAGGGACAACAGGGATGTCAACCTGTTTTTTAAACATTGCAGGCAGGGAGATAAGGGGTGGGATGAAGCAGGAGGAAGCAAGTAAAGGGGTAAAAAGACTGCGAGGGCTGGCACTGGATGCCCCTCCAAAGCGATTCCTCCTGGCTGACTCCTACCTGGTATTCCTGGAAAGCCTCCTCCGCAGGGATCACCGAGTGCCCCCAGTGGTCTCTGGATCGGTCACAGACCAAGCAGATGAGAGTCTGGTGGTCCTTACAAAAGAGCTTGAGGGGCTCTCGGTGTTTCGGGCAGAAGCTCCCTCCTTCCTCGCCCCAAGGACCTCCGCATCGCCTGGCCACTTCAGCCACCCGCGCCAGCTGCCGGTTGGGGAGGAGGCTGTGGGGCGCGAAGGTCTGTCTGCATTGGGGGCAGGAAGCCTCCGATTCTGACGTCCCCCAACTGCGGGTCAGGCAGCCCCGGCAGAAGTTGTGGCCACACTGGGGGATGAGCACGGGGTCCTGGAAAAAGTCCCGGCAAACGGAGCAGGTGGCTTCTTCCACCAAATCCTGCAAGGACGGTTCGGCCGCCATCACCGCCTCCTCCGCCGGGAAAGGAAAGAGAAAGTTAGTTTCGCTTCTTTTCCTCCAAATCAGGTGACCGTCTTTGGGCTGTGCCTAGGCGGGAAACCAAAATGAATGGTTGTTATTCTTGCGGTCAGCCTCGCTGGCTTCTTAAAGGGAAAAAAGGTGTTTTAAAAACAACAAATTGGAGAGAAGCAAACGTTCACAGGACGGACCCCCGATCAATTATTATTGGCCCAATCTGGTCGTCAAGGGGGGTGGGGAAGAGTTTTTAAAATAATCTTCTTCTCCTCCTCCTCCTCCTCCTCCTCCTCCTCCTCCTCCTCCTCCTTCTTCCTTCTTCTCCTCCATATCCCTCATCCAACGTTGGCAATCATGTTGGTGATCCTATTTTTATCAACAGCTGCAGGAAAAAGTGCTGCTTTTTAAAATCTGGGGATAAAATCTTTTTAAAATCTGGGGAGAATATTCTTGGGACGGACCCCCAATCAATTACTGATCCAAGTATCCTGCTAAAGGGAAAGATACTGAAAAATCCTGGGGAAAAAGAAAATTATTATTCAGCCAGCCACTTGTTACAGGGGGAAATGCTTTTTTAAAAAATAGGAATAATGAAACGTTTATGGGATGGAATGGAGTAAAGTTGGCATGGAAGAAACCCTTAATAAAACCCCAAAGCCAATGCTGCTATCGATGGGATGTCTCATAGATAAAGGAGAAATTATAATCCGTTCCCTAACTTCTAATATGAATATCTGGCAGAGGAAGACCTGCCTGGACTGTCCCTTTCCCAGCCAGCCAATCAGGAAATGGATCAGGAAAAGCTCTAAAATTGGGCAAAGACTACCTTGTAGAATGTGGAATATGTAGATTGTGGAATGGGATCATTTGGTGGATGGAAATCTTCAAGTTTGACCAATGAGCTCCCTTACGGCAAAAGATGGATAGAAAGAGCCATTAGGAGTCTCAGGCCAACCTAAGAGGGGGGAGATGTGGTGGGTGGAGAACATCTTATAGCCCCTTTGTTCAAGAGCCTTTGGGGGAGGCTTCCTTAGTCACAATGGGCTCCCCAAGGGGACATGGACACAACAGTATAATAAAATGACACTTTTTGCTGCTTTTTCCTTTCCCTAGATGCCTGGATGTTGCCTGGTGGAAACCATTGAGAAAACTCAGATAGCCATAGGAATAATCTCTCCCTTGTCCCTGAAGGGATTATAACCCCCCCACACACAAAATATACAAATCACCTGGTCACAGGAACTCTCTGCCCTGCCCCTTGATCGGATTATTTCCCCAAAATAGAAACTGGACAAAGGAAGTAGCTCTTGAGGCAGGAAGGAAAGAACCGGACAGACATGGGAAACAAAAGAAGGAACCCTCACCTCACATTGCCTCAGGGTAGAAAAATGTACAAAACCACAACTCAGGACCCCAAAGGCCACCTTGCAAGGCAGGAACTCTGAAGTCACTTTTGCTGTCACTGTACTGCCTTCCTGTAATAAAACCTGAATTTTGGTAGCTTGCTGTCTTCAAATCTTTCTTTGTCGGCTTCTGCCAGCTGGAACGAACCGGAAAATTCTTCCAATGGAAAGAAGGGAGGAAGGAAGGAAGGAAGGAAGGAAGGAAGGAAGGAAGGAAGGAAGGAAGGAAGGAAGGAAGGAAGGAAGGAAGGAATCACTAATATGACTGAGGCTACTATAGTACTACTAAACAGATTTCGGGCCTGGAAACTATAGAGACCTAATTTCCATAACATTCACATCTAAATCTCTTTTTGATATCCCATATTTATGTTGCAGGAAAACCTTCAACCTAGGAAGCTTAACATTTTATCATCTAGTGTGTTAAAGGGAAGTACTGTATAGCAAAATCCTATCTAATTTTTTAAACTACGTATTCTAACTAGTAAAATCACTGAAAACATTTCCCTATATCTTGCTGTAGCATCCTTTTTTTACACTAATGGACACTCTTAGGTAACAATTCTGTTCCTAACTAATTGTTGTCCCCAATTCGGGTCTGAGTCTGGTGCTGAGGTCAATGAAGGACATCAGACATGAGATGCAGGTTTTGATTGCTTTTTATTGGGGTACCCCAAGGAAAAGGGCTCCTGGCCAAAATGCCAAGAGAGCCAAGAACAAAGGATGAAGAAAGCTTTATACATTTTCACTAAAGAAGAAGGCGGGACAAGGTGGGATAATAAGAAATATCATCTAATAAACATTTTAGTAATAATTCTACAATTTGTTCTATTGGACTCTCTAGCTGTCCCTATTCCTAAACCTTCGCTAATGAATGCCCCAGGAGTTATCTAATGCCCCTTTGATTTGCTGCAGGCCATCTCTATTCCTAACTTTTAGCTGAGGTCTGCAAGTTGCCTAACTTTGTTCCTTTTATCAGCTTTCTAACTACCCAGAATTGTTACAAGCTTTACACATGCATATTTCCTGCAGATAAGCAGTCTTTGTTCTTGCCAGACAGACTCCACAATTAGAGGCTTCCTGATTTACTTATTTTAGCAGATAGCCCATCATCTCCCCCACTTTGAATCTGAAAACTATTTAATTTTCCAAGATTCACCCAACATCAATATCCCTGTACTGGGAGACCCCATAGCTTGCTTACAGGTGGAAAGGCAAAGCAGAAGGCATTGTAATGCACAACAGGTGATTAAGAGAACAATGACTATGCCTGCCAGGGTAATTATTCGGTTCTTAACCAGTTGAACTCAGGCAACCATTCTGTCAGTCAATGCCACCAGCCTTTCCATTCATCAAGAACTGCCTGGACTGCCCCCTTCCCAGCCATCCAATCAGGAAACAGATCAGGAAAAGCTGAAAAATTGGGCAAAAGTCAACCCAAGGAGGCAGCCTGGATCACTCTGTGGAAGGGAGACAGAGAAGACTATCTTGTAGATGTAGAATATGGAATATGTAGAATGTGGAATTGGATCATTTGCTGAATGGAAATCCTCATGTTTAACCAATGAGGTGCCTCTTAAGGCAAAAGGTGGATAGAAAGTGGCATTAGTAGTCTCAGGCCAATTTAGGACAGGGGGACCCATGGGGAGAGGTGGGGGGATCTGGTGGGTGGAGAACATCTTATACACCTTTGTCCTTTGTTCAAGGGCTTTTTGGAGAGGCTTCTTTAATCACAATAGGGTCTCTGAGGGGACATACAAAGTCCCAAGCCCCCTCCTTTATCTTGCCTTTTTGTTGGTGGCACCTCGTTTATGGAATGACCTCCCCAGAGTCCCTTAATTGGCACCCACAGTGGCCTCATTTTGGCACCAGGTGAAGACCTTTGGAAGGGAGGGAGGGAGGGAGGGAGGGAGGGAGGAAGGAAGGAAGGAAGGAAGGAAGAAAAGGAACCATGAATATGACTGCAACTACAGTACTACTACTAAACAGGTTTAGGGCTGGGACTAATTTACAGAACATTCACATCTAAATCTCTTTTAAATATTCCCCAGAAGTGGGGAGATGCAACGCAGAAACAACTCTAGAGGGAGTCAACAAAGACCCAAGGGTAAGGTGACCAGACGTCCCGCTTTTGGCGGGACAGTCCCGCTTTTGAGCAATTTGTCCCGCGTCCCGCGGCGTTTTAAAAAAGTCCCGATTTTTCATTCTGCCTCCCGAGTCCCCGCTGATGGCTAGAGGGAAAAAAAACTGTTTGAACTCTTGCCGCGGGGCTTCAAAGGGCCAACCTACAGCTGATCAGTGTTAAAAAAAAACCTTGGTATATTTGCAGCGCAAGGCAGCCCTCCTCTCCTGTCGCTTGGGACTCGGAGCGGTAAACAGCGTCTGGTTCGGGGAGCAGCCGGATTTTGCTCTCCATTGCTCTCTCGGACCCCTGCAAGCTCTCATCTCTCGAGAAGCCCAACCAAAGTTTCCCGCGCCATTTCAGGGAGCGCTCCTCGAGAGACGAGAGCTTGCAGGGGGCCGAGAGAGCAATGGAGAGCAAAATCCGGCTGCTCCCCGAACCAGACGCTGTTTACCGCTCCGAGTCCCAAGCGACAGGAGAGGAGGGCTGCCTTGCGCTGCAAATATACCAAGGTGGAATCCTGATGCCGCCCTTACAGCGGAGAGAAGAAGCCGGATTTTGCTCTCCATTGCAGACACCAGATCGTAATGCACCACCTGCAAAAATGCGAAAATTTCCAAATGTAGCCCTGCCCTCTAACAGCTCTCCTGATGTTCAACTGTTGTCTCTCAAGGAGGATACTTGGCCAGCCTCATGCTTGATGTCTCCCACCTTGGCAGCTTTAAGACTTGTGGACTTCAGCTCCCAGAATTCTCCACAATTCCCCAGAATGGGCTCGACGGGAGTTGAAGTCCACAGGTTGTAAAAGAGCCACAATTGCCCAGCCCTGGGCTAGGGTAGGCTAATGCCGCGCGGATGGGAGGAGGGGCGGGCGACCCAGCAATTAAGTTGTGGTTTGGAGGAATATATGGGGGAAATTATTTGGTTTATTATTATTGGTAAATATAATTAATTGATTTGTAAGAAATTGGATTGCATGGAAATAATTGGAATATTCATGTTCATATTGATTAATATACAAAAAAGATAGTTATATAACTAATTGATTTATATTAAAATGTTGAATTTGTATTAAACAACTGTATTACATAATTACATAATTAACCAATGTGAGGATGGATATAAAAATAGATGACAATGGGAAGGGGTATAATATAGAATAGAAGGGAAAAATTGAATTTGATTAAGATTAGAGATGAGGATGAAGGGTAATATTGGTTTTTTTAAAAAATAGATGAGGAATAAATATGGCAAAAAGGAAATATAGAAATTGTAAATTTAATTGAAATGACTAAACGCTGTTTAAATTTGTGAACCAGCCAAATATTCTGTTCAAAGAAAATACATTGTATGTTTGTATGTGTGTTTCTAATTATTGCTATTTATTCATATTTGTTCTCTTTTATTCTTTAAAGTTTAACAATTCATTCTTTATCTTAATATCTTTATATTTGCTTGGGGTTGGCTTTCTTCCCTTTCATCTTTTTTATTGTACAGCAGTCTTTCTCCTCAAACCTACCACCTCTCTCTTTTCTTTCCTTCTTACTTTCTCTTCCCCCACCCTCTTTTTCTCCTCCCTACTTCCTCTTCCTTTCTCCTTCTCCTCCTCTCTTCCTCCCTCTCTTACCCTCACTCCTACTCTAATTTCCCTTCCTTCATCCCTCTCTATTGCTGTATCCTTTAATGCATATGGACTACTCAGAGGGCTGAAAAAGTTATTTTTGACTGGTCCTCACACTTTTGACCAGTCCTCGAACTTACAACTGTCCTCACATTTTACATTTTTGCCCTATCTTGTCATCATGGTGAAGAGAAGCAGTTGTGAAATGAGTGACATGGTTGTTAAGAATGCTGCATGGGCATAAATGTGAGGATGGTCATAAGTGTGAGGACCAGTCAAAAGTGCGAGGACCTGTCAGAAATGACTTTTTTCAGCCCTCTGGTTAGTCCTTTTGTGCATATGGACTACTCAGAGGGCTGAAAAAGTTATTTTTGACTGGTCCTCACACTTTTGACCAGTCCTCGCACTTATGACTGTCCTCACATTTTACATTTTTGCCCTATCTTGTCATCATGGTGAAGAGAAGCAGTTATGAAATGAGTGACATGGTTGTTAAGAATGCTGCACGGGCATAAATGTGAGGATGGTCATAAGTGTGAGGACCAGTCAAAAGTGTGAGGACCTGTCAGAAATGACTTTTCAGCCCTCTGAGTAGTCCCTATACACATAGCCATGGCCACCCGGTCACATGACCAGCTAGCCATGCCCACCCAGTCACATGGCCTCCAAGCCACGCTCACACAATAAGCCACGCCCACAATGGTGTCCTTCTTACCAATGTTAAAATCTGTTCACCTTACCCTATACGCATAGCCATGGCCACCCGGTCACATGACCAGCTAGCCACGCCCACCCAGTCACATGACCAGCTAGCCACGCCCACAAAATAAGCCATGCCCACAATGTCCCTCTTTACCAATGTTAAAATCTGGTCACCTTACCCAAGGGAGGGAAGCCCCACCCCTTATTTACATATAGGGAAAAGGCGGAGCTGGCTGCCATCTGGAGTTTGTTGACATGCCTTCGGATACCATGGCCGTAATCCCCATCCCTTTCGATAGTCTGTTGGGCTAGATCAGTGGCTCTCAACTTGACATATGTGAAGTCAAATAATAAGCATTTTAACATTTCTCATTTTTAATGTATATAGACATTAAAAAGTGCTTTATGACAGTGTTTCACACTTATGACCATTGCAGCATCCTCATGATTACTTGATCAAAATTCAGTCGCTTGGCTATTGACTCAAATTTATGACGGTTGCAGGGTCCCCGAGTCATGTGATAGATTCCCCTTGCCTTCTTTTGCAACCATCCAGGCGCCTTCCCCTGGTACAGTCCATTCCTTGTGGCTGCCACTCCACTCAGCTCCCTCACATGGTTGGGTGGGGGTCAGATGGCTATTCAGCCAGTTCTCCCTCTCTCTCCTCTCTCCCCCACCCCCTCCTGCTTGCTGGTCTCTCCTGCCACTGCCTCTGCTCCTCCCGTGATTCCCCTGCCTGCCTCCCTTTCTCTCCATCTCCTTCCTCCTCCTCCTTCCTCAACCTTTCCTCACACACTTTTCCCTCCTTTCCCCCCCCCCACTCCTTTCTCTCCCTTTCCTCAACCCGTCCTCATGTGTCGCTTCCCCCCCTCACTTGGTGGGGTGGAGGCCAGGTGAGCCAGGAGGCCCCACTTCCCTTCTCTCCCTTCTCCCTCAGGTTTGCCCCCAAAGAGACCCACCTATCCCTTTCGCCCTCTCTCTCTATCCACTGCTCCTCTCCTTTTTCCTGCCAAAACCTCCTCCTTTTCATTCCCTTCTTCCCCCGTGAGAGTTAAAATGGGGCAAAGCTCACTTAACTGCTGTCTCACTTGGGAGCAGAAATTTGGGGCTCAATTGTAAGTCCAGGACTACCTGTATTAGGTATGTTCATTAGGATTCCTCATTTGCTCCTTTGCCAACAGCAGCTTCTCAATCTTCAGTTCTTTAGATGCTTTGAGGGGTTCCAGAGATCTGCTGTCAGCATTCAAAGTCACCATATCAGTTAAGTTTCACTCCCTTATTTATTTTTATCTCGCCTTTATTATTTTTACAAATAACTCAAGGTGGCAAACATATCCAACACATCTTCCTCCTCCTATACCGGTGAGGCTATAAAGCTTATATCGAGTGTAATACTTGCTGAAGCCCTGCTAGGGTTCCTTGGATTATGACAATTACGTGTTAAAAGGAAACGGGAGGAAAAAAGGGGGAAGGAAAGAAAAAAAGAAGGGGATGATTATAGAATATACTGAGTTATGGACACCTACATAATCATTGATTGCAACTAACACGAAACAAACAAGCATGATCCATAAATGGGATGAAGAGCTGTGACAGACATATAAAATCATGATTGACAGGCTTAGCTGTAAGGTATCTTTAATACTGATACACCTGAACACATGATGCTAAAGCCGATAAAGATCCTAGGACACCTCTTTTTTTTTTTTTATCCAGACAAATAGAAATGATGATCAGGTTATTCCTTTATAAGGACTGATTGACTGACCAGGGTGGCATAGAACAATAAAGGAAGCTGAAGTAGCAAAAAGCTAAGGAATCTCTGCTTTAAAGGCTTTCAGAGATCCCTGCTTGGCAAATAGGGAGATTTGTTTATGGAGGTCCCTTCTTTTAGGGGAGTGTCATGCAGGTGCCCTCCCTCAAAAAGAAATAGGGCAGAAGGGTCTCTCCAACCAAGGAAGAAACTGAAAATGTATGGAGCAGAGCTGCGGTCCTGGCATCCAAAAACCTCACTTGTCCCTCTTCGCAGTTGAGGGAGACGCAGATCCTCGTGGGCTCCTCAGTCAGGACCAGGTCAAGTTCTGATGACGGAGTCAGGGCTACGTATCCACTTTTTGATTTCCGAAACGCCCAGCGCCTGGTTTGTACATCAAGATCTGTTAAGTTCACTGGCTTGCTCCCAGACTTCCGGCGCTTGGGCTGCTTATCAACATTTGTTACATTCACTAGCTTGATGGCAACCCCTACACCCCATATTCCTGTACCTCCTACAATAACTTCCCAGAAATGTCTCCCTGTGGAGAACTCCTGACAGCCAAAGACACAAGGCGTATATGCAAATCTCATGGGGTCTGAGACAGGATTTTTTCCTTCAACTCCTTTGACACTTTTTCGATCTTCCGAGACTTCAAGGAGGCCAGGATTGGCTATGCCTGGATCCAGAGTTACATTCACTGTAAGGGGGAAGGGAAGAAGGAAGGAAAAAAACAAGAGCTTCAGCTGCAGGCCTGGTTTGTGTCTTCACCCCAAGAGTTTAACCCTCTTGTGTGAATGGAGTTCAGCTTCCAAACACCCCCCCAAGACTGGAAGACTCATTGTTCTTTTAAACAACACCCTAGCATTGCCTGGTCAAGAGTCCTCCAACTTTGGCAACTGTAAGACTTGTAGACTTTAACTAATAGAATTCCAATGGCTGATGGGGCTGCTATTGTCCAGGTCCCTCTGCTCCCTTTTCTCCAAGCACTCGGGCTCTCCCACTGTCTTAGTCCCATCCTCTGTTAACTGCCGGCCTCTTCAGCGCTCCTCTGGCCTTCTCCTTCCATTCACTTAGGTTGCCTTCACCATCTTCCAGTCCATCTGCCTCCCCTCCATCTGCCACTAAGCTGCACGCCTTCAGGATACGTTGACTACCTGTACAGCTTTTGGCTCCTCCCCTCAGCTCTTCGTCTCTTGGCTCCACTGGTCAATTCCCCTAGTCTCTAGTCTCCCAGGTGGCCGCCACTCTGCTGATTACCGTCCAGCTTCGCCATCCTGGATGGGGAATTCTGGGAACTGAAGTCCACAAGTCTCACAATGGCCAAGTCCTTCAAACACTTCATAGCGCTCCACCTCTTCCAGAAGATCAGGCAGAGCAAGAGGCTGCCATGTTTCAATTCTGAACTGGGAAAAGTCAGAAGGATTCCCCAGAGGTAACTTAGGACACATGATGGGATGTGAGGAGGCTCCATCATTTTCTCTACGAGCATCAGGGTATCACAGGAATGTACAAAAGGGGAGGATCTTATACAGGAAACCTCTGCTTTCATCAGTCTGGTGGCCCACAGAGTGGAGGCAACCCTGATGCTCCAACTTTGCTATTTGCTTTGACCCAAAGGACCTAATTTCTGCTCCCAAAGACCTGGTCTCTCACCAACTTATAGTCAGGCAGTAAAATCAAGAGGATGTTATTAGCTTGGTAGGAATTCAAGATTCCTTTCATTCCCAGGTCATATTTTCCCATTTGTCCAGGTATTTCATTCGACACCAAGATTGACTTCAGTTTGTTAGATTACCGTATTTTTCAGAGTATAAGACGCACCAGAGTATAAGACACAGCTTAGTTTTTGGGGAGGAAAATAGGGGGGGAAAAATCTGCCTACCAGGTATTCATCTGGCTATCGTCCTTAGTCTGGTCAGCTTCAGCACATTAGTTTGCTGGTTTTTTATCCCCTGCTTGGAGATAAAAAACAGCTTCTAAGGCACAGCTGAGAGGAAGCAGCAATGAGAAAAGCAGGCAAAGCTTCACTCGGCTGGTACCTGGTTAGGGCTGAAAAAAGCTTCTAAAGAACAGCTGAGAGTTGGAGCAAAGCAGGGAGACCGCTTCACTCAGGGAGTTGAGGGAGCAGGCAAAGCTGGGAAGATTGCTTGCTAGTGCTTCATTAGTGCCTCGGTGGGGCTGAAAAAAAGCTTCCAAAAAGCTACATACAGAGTATAAGTTGCACCCAAATTTTCAGCCTCTTTTAGGGGGGGAAAGGTTCGTCTTACACTCCAAAAAATATGGTATGTATAGAACGGAACGGAGCGGTGTAGCAGTAGAGAACAGAACAGAACAGAACAACCGCTTGATTTGGCCAAATGTAATCAGACACACAAGGAATTTTTCTCCACTGCATTAGTTAATATTGTACATATAAATGGCAAGTAATAGTTCATAAATCATATAATCATTAAAGTTTACTGGATCATCATAGTCTTATATAGTAATTAATCCTATATTTTTCTTTTTGATCTATTATGTTTCTCTTCACGTTACTACATCAGAGCTTAAAATAGCAAGGAAATCCAATTCCTATAACTCATATTTACCTTCCTGTACTTGAAGTCCACGTTCCAGAGTATCTGGGGAAGAAAAGGGAGGAATTCAGCATCTCATCCCTGGAATTGGAGCAACAGAAGGGCCTCCCTCAGATTTCCTGGTTTGCTTTCCTTGGCCTCAGATCAGGAAATAAGGAATAGGGAAAGCTACAAGCCAGAATGTCATTGGTGGCTATTGCAGGCTATTGCTATAATGCATTGTAAGCCGCCCTGAGTCTACGGAGAAGGACGGCATATAATTTGGACTAATAAATAATAAAAATAAATAAATAAATTCCATATACAGGTAGTCCTCAAGTTACACCTATTTTTTTAGTGACGTTATAGCAGCACTGACAAAGGAGCTTTATGATCGGTTCTTACACTTAGGACTGTTGCAGCCTCCCCAGTCCCGTGATCAAAATTTGGGCACTTGGGAACCAGCTTGTATTTACAATGGTTGCAGCATCCCGTGATTCTGGGATTGTCCTCTTCAACCTTCCTGGGGAGCTTCTGACCCGCAAAATCAATGCATTAATCCAGACTCATTTATCAACCATGATTCACTTAAGTGCCATGATTTTCTGAATAACTGTGGCAAAAAAGTTCATAAAATGGGGCACAGATCACTTAACAACTGCCTTGCTTAGCCACAGAAATTTTCAGCTCAACGGAGGTCGTAAATCAAGAACTACCTGTATGTATTCCATTATATTAAGTGGAAACTTATTCTGCTTCCCCAGTGATCAGGGCATATGGATTTGGACCAGGGGTGGGTTCCACTTACCTTCGCTACTGGTTCACAATGTGTGTGCGTGCGCAGAGTGTCTGTGATGATGTCCAGGTGGATAGGCGGAGCCTCCCACCACCACTACTACCAGTTTGCAAGATCCAGAGCGAACCGGTAGGAACCCACCACTGATTTGGGCTACGAAGACTACAGGTAGTCTTCATTTACAATCCTAACTGAGACACTGATCCTGAAATCGATCCCTCTTTGATCCATGTGACATTGACCCAGAATCTGTCTTGAATGCTCAAAATGTCATCTAGCTTAAAACTCCAGCGGCTGTTTTTTACCTCTCAATTTTTTCATGGGACTTTTCAGAAGCTCAATCATATCAGTGTAATCCCAGATTGTCCTCTTTGGCTCTAGAAGTAAATCCACCGGATTCTCATATGTTTCCTTAGCCTGGTACCTGGCAAGACAAAATAACAGAATAACGGAGTTGGAAGGGACCTTGTAGGTCATCTACTCCAGCATCCCCCCCAACCACCCAAGCAGGAGACCCCACATTGTTTCTGACAGGTGGCAGTCCGGCCTCTTCTTGAAAACTTCCAGTGATGAAGCTCCCACTACTTCTGGAGGGAAGCTGTTTCATTGGTTGATTGTCCTCAGTCAGAAAATTTCTCCTCATTTCTAAGTTGAATCTCTCCTTGATCAGTTTCCATCCATTATTCCTTGCCTGGCCTTCAGGTGCTTTGGAAAACAGATTGACCCCCTTCTCTCTCTGACAGACCCTCAAATATTGGAACACTCTCTTCAGAATGTGTGCATTGGGCTGTTCCATGCCTTGTATTTATGTGGTGCCTGGTTGTGTATGGCCTTTAGTTGTTAAGTGGGGTGTTGATGGACAGCTATAAAGTCATTGATTGTCATTTTCTTGTGTTGCCCTGTCCTCAGATCCTAAGTACCCGGTAAGATGGTGGGAAATCAGCACTCCTGTTGACTGACAAGGGCCCTGTTTCCTAGGCTTCAGTCATTTCTCTGGCTAGCTATTCAAATATGGGCACCAGGGCGACTCAGTGGATCCTGACCCAGAACTACACTCATCTACCTTCATCAAGTTAAACAAGAGATCTAGTAGAGGAAACTGAGTTCCAGTTTTGGGCTCCCTACTCTTCAAAATTCTTGTGAATCTCTTGGCCAAAACAATGGATTTGTCAGAGTTTGCAGCAATCCAACCAGCACACAAGTAAATAATTCAGCAGGATTCATTTATAGAAGAAACTTCTTTATATACAATAATATAGAGCATGATGCATGTATACAATACCCATGCAGTAGAAGCCAGGACCAGATCTCAGGATCCTCGGACCACGAAACGGAAGAAACACAACAAATCACCAATAGACAAGGTTTTGCTTTGGGATGATGGTTTACTTTCGTAGCAACGAAGGATACTGCAGTCGTACGCGATTTAAAAACGGCGCTAAGGGCGTGTAGCTCGTAGCGTTTTTATGCCTCTCCGCCCAGCTGCTGTGGGGCGTAGCCCGCGCCGCGTCCATCCGCCCCCCCGAACCAGAGAATCGTCGGCGGAATCCTCTCCGCCCAGCTGCTGTGGGGCGTAGCCCGCGCCGCGTCCATCCGCCCCCCCGAACCAGCGAATCGTCGGCGGAATCCTTTCAGCTGAGATGACGTTGCATGCGGGAAACTGCTGCCACGAGAAGCCCTATATCCGACGCATCCCGCCACCTCACCCGGCCGCCTAACCCAGCGCTCCGAGCCCCACCCCCGTGTGCCACCATGTGTGCCCGCTGGCCGTCCAACCCCGAAGCTGAAGGGCGAGGGATCGGCGGTGAGTTGTGTCGAGCGTGAGGGCGAGCTCAACATGCGGCACCCCTTCACCACGGTGTGGTCTGAAAGATACAAAGCAGATTCGTTAGCTCCTATTATCTCCGGTGGACTCGGTTTCATAGGGTATTTGCTATGAAACCGTTTCTGTAATTTTTTAGCGTGTACATCCTCCATAGGTACCCAGGATGCCTCCTCTTCAGGGTATCCCTTCCATTTAACTAGATACTTGAGCCGGCCCCTACTCAGTTTTGAGTCTAATATGTCTTCCACCTCGTATTGCTCATCCTTAACAGGCCCCGGATATGGCGGTCTATTCCTGATACGAGTTACTGGTTTTAGCAGACTCACATGGAACACGGGGTGTATCTTCCCTAATAAAGATGGGAGTTTGAGAATCACAGTAACTGGGTTTATTACCCGAAGTACAGGGAAAGGGCCTAGGTATTTCGGACCCAGCTTCCGGTTTGGTACCTTCAGTTTGATATATTTAGTGGACAAATATACTAGATCCCCAACCTTGAGGGGATCACTATGGGCCCGTTTCTTGTCTGCATGCGCTTTATACACAGTAGCGGCCTCATCTAACGCCTCTCTAACCTGTGGCCATAGTGTACGTATTTTATCCGCCCATTCCTGCGGATTCTGCTCACCTTTGGGTAGGTCTTCTAACTCGGGTATCGCTACAAACTCACGACCTGTGACAATACGAAAAGGGGTAAAACCGGTACTGCTATGTACCGCGTTGTTATAGGCAACCCCAGCCAATGGCAAGAGACTGGACCACTCGGTTTGTTGATACGAGACGTAGCATCGAAGGTAACGTTCTACCATGGCGTTGGCTCTCTCAGCTGCTCCATTAGTGCTAGGGTGGAATGCTGAACTGAGCCCTTGCGTCGAGCCAATGGCTTGTATAAAAGACCTCCAAAATCTAGCTGTGAATTGCACCCCCCTGTCTGAAATGATATGCCGAGGCACCCCATGTAACCGGTACACATGTTGAATAAACAGTTTTGCTAGCTTTCTGGCTAATGGCAGTCCGTTGCATGGGATGAAATGGGCCTGTTTTGAAAAAAGATCTATCACCGTCCATATGACTGTATGCCCATTACTGTCTGGTAGATCGACCACAAAATCCATACCTATCTCATCCCAAGGCCTAATGGGATTTGCGACTGGTTGTAGTAAACCGAGGGGCTTCCCTGGCCGTGGTTTTGATTTAGCGCAAACAGTGCAGCTTGTGACGTACGCATCCACGTCAGACCGCAGACGTGGCCACCAGAACTGGCGCCGGATCAGGTGTAATGTTTTGAGGAACCCAAAGTGACCGGCAGTTTTGGCATCATGACACCTTTTAAGGACGTCTTGCCGTAACACACTAGGGATATACATTTTATCTCCTTTCCAAGCTAGTCCATTGTTATATGTGACGAGCTGTGTGTTCTCTGCCACCCACTTATCCTGGGATGTGGCCTCCCGTACTGACTCCTCCCAACACCGTTGGTTTTCTGCGCTGGACGCCGCCCTCCCACCGTGGCCGTTACCAGGGAGGATAGCCTGAACAACGTCGTCCCGTTTACTGTGGAATTGGGGTAGTCGTGATAAAGCGTCAGCGAGGAAGTTCTTTCCTGCCGGTACATATTTCAAGACAAAGTTGAAACGTTGGAAATAGTGGGCCCACCGCACCTGTTTTGGGGATAATTTCCTGGGGGTTTGTAAAGCTATCAGGTTTTTGTGGTCCGTCCAGACCTCAAACTGGGTACGGGCCCCTTCTAGAATGTGTCGCCAACTAATGAGAGCCCAGCGGACAGCAAAAGCCTCCTTTTCCCATATAGCCCAACCCCGTTCCGTGGCACTAAATTTCTTGGATGTATATGCGCATGGTTGCAACTGCCCTTGGCTATTGGGCTGCAACAACACAGCCCCCACGGCCACATCACTTGTGTCCACCTGCACTATGAACGGAGTCTCTTGATCAGGATGCTGTAGTACTGGGGCCTGTGCAAACTGAGCTTTCAAGCTGTCGAAAGCCATCTGGCAAGCCGACGACCAATTCAGCTTCTGACCTGGCCGTGGCTTTCCCACCTGTCCCCTAGTTTGCAAAAGGTCAGTGAGTGGTAATGCTATATGGGCAAAAGAGGGAATAAATTGCCTATAGAAATTGGCAAACCCGAGGAAACTTTGCAATTGTTTCCTTGTCTCTGGGGCTTGCCATTCCAAAACGGTACTGACCTTCTTCGGATCCATTGTCAAACCGTCTGTAGAAATCCTATAGCCCAGATAATCCAACTGAGTACGATGGAATTCACATTTTGACACTTTCACATATAATTTAGTGTCCAATAAACGCCGCAATACCTGACGGACTAACTGTACATGTTCCTTCATTGTTCTCGTATAGATCAGTATGTCGTCTAGGTACACTAAGACACCACGGTAGAGGTATTCATGGAGAACCTCGTTGATTAATTGCATAAACACTGCCGGGGCGCCTTGCAGTCCGAATGGCATAACCCGGAATTTATAACTTCCTAGGGGGCAATTAAACGTGGTTTTCCACTCATCCCCCTGTCTGATTCTAACCCGGTAATACGCCTCCCTCAGGTCTAACTTAGTGAAATATCGCCCCGTCGCTAATGTGGCCAGAAGGTCTTTTATCAACGGGAGGGGATACAGTGGTTCTACACTCACAGCGTTTAGGCCCCGGAAGTCGACGCATAAGCGAAGGCCCCCATCCTTCTTCTCCCGGAATAGTACTGGAGCAGCCATATGGGCTCTACTGGGTTCAATAAAACCCCGGGCTAAGTTCTTGTCGATATATTTACGCAATTCATCTACCTCCCTGGGTGTCATCGCGTACATTCGGGGTTTCGGTAACTTCGCACCAGGTACAAGTTCTATAGCGCAATCTGTCCTACGGTGAGGTGGTAATATATCACACTCCGCCTCGTCGAATACAGCTGCTAGATCTGTATACACTGCTGGAACCCCCGGTGTCAGGGGTCTCGAGTTATGTTCGGTCCCTTCCAGCAACCGACTAGAGGGTTCAGGAGCACTTGGTTCAGGCCCTAGTTCAAGGCGGAGTTTGCGATACCCTCCTTCCCACCAGATAGTTGGTTTCCATTTGTCCAGCCATGTTAACCCCAGGATAATGGGCTCGATCATAACATCCACTACTATGAACCGAAGATACTCTTTATGCTCTCCTATCCGTAATTGTACTAGTTCCGTTACCTGCGTAGCAGGAGCCCCCCCCAACGTTGACCCGTCCACCTGTTCAAACTTAATAGGTGAGTGCAACCGATATAGCCGTAACCCTAACTGCACCGCTAATGCTCGTCTCATCAAGCAACGAGTACAGCCAGAGTCGATTAGCGCTCCCTGTTGTACAGCCAGACCCCGTCGTGTGTTCTTCATCGTAACCGGGATCAGAAAAGGACGAACGGGAGCACTCACCATTGGATCCCGGTTGCTGTCCTCCTCGTCGCTATCCCCCTCTACAACGAATGCCTCGCCAGTGCTGGAACGTTCTGCAGGCTCGATTGGTGACGTGTCGTTACCGGACGGTCGAGCCTGAGCCACGACCTTGGACCGTTCTGGCGTGGTCCTTTGGCGTTCATGGCCCTTCCCCCCAGTCGCGGGTGTTCGGCTTACGGGTTGTTGGGAGGGCGGAAGAGGGCAGTCCAGAGCACGGTGGCCTATCTGATTGCATCGGAAACAACGAAACGTCGGCCGACGAACGGAGTCTCCAAGCGCTGTAGGTGCACTTCCTCGGTTGGCCACAGGTCGCTCTGGCAGCCTCCTCACTTGGGCTGATGGTCCTGCACTGGGTCTGCCGCGGAACTCTTTCAGCCCCATATCCAGGTCTATGGCTGCTCGAAACCACTCCGACAGACGCGGTGGTAATCCTCGATATACGCATGCCTGTCTCAGGTCCCGATCCAGTCCCAAATGAAATTGATGCACAAGCATACGTTCAGGCCACGCCCGCAACCGCCCAGCGATGGAACGGAATTCTTTCACATAGTCCTTGGCAGGACGGCCTTTTTGTCTCAAGGACACAAGCTCCCCTTCGGCCTGTTGTGTCCTAGAATCATCCTCGAACCGGGCCCAAAGGCCCTCCAGAAAAAGTCCAACGTCGGTTAACTCACGGGCGTGGTCGCTGTGTAGGTCCGCCACCCAGTCAGCAGCCTCCCCTGCCATAACGGTGGTAAGGGCAACCACCATGGACCACTGGGATGGGTAGAACCGGCCATAGAGATCGAGATAACTGATAGCTTGGCTGAGAAAGATTGCCACTCGGTCCGCACTCCCATCAAACGTTGCTTGGAAAGGAGGAGGGCCCCACATAGGCTGGGCCCCCCATGGCCCCGCCGTCCAGGGTGGTATGGACCTGGGCTGACCAGCAGGTGTGCCACGGAAGCTCTGTGAGGGTGCCCGCCGCCCTGTTTCGGCCTGACGTTCCTCCTGTGCAGGCCGACCCCTGGTATCCGGGCGACCCGTTGCCCTCTCCTGACCGTCTGTAGGGGGAATGGTCTCATGTCTCTGTCCAGAGGCCCCCCCCGTCTGCCCTCAACTTTGGGCTGGCCAGACGGAAACGGGTATCTGTTGTAGTTGTAGAAGCCCCTTGCCAAGCTGCTGAAGACTCCCCCCCCATAGCCCATGGTTGCCAGGACTGTGCGTCCCGAAAGCTGGCCTCCCCAAACTTCTCCCTTAGGACATCCAGAGTCGAAGGAGCCAGATCGGTGGAATAACTCCACCCCCCCCTTCCTCATCATCAATCCACCGCCTCTCTCTCCACCTAAGGAACCTTTCATCCGTGGAGGGTGGGGTCGGCACTCCCTTACTCGGACCGGTGAGGGCTGAGCTATGCCACTATTCTCCAGAGGCCGTAGTTGTCCTCCCCTCCGGCTCGCCTGGCCCCTCACATTGACTCCCCGTCCATTCCTTCGGCCGAACGACAAGGGTGGGAGCCTCATCCAAGCCCCCTGCGCTTGCCTCCGCTTGCTCTACCCCGGAGTCCTCCCCCACGCACAGCTCAGGATCCAAACCTTCAGCCATTCGTCTGTTTGGTTCCTCCGCTGAAGTAAAAAGAAAAGCGCCGTTTTCCTCTCAGGATCCTCAGACCACGAAACGGAAGAAACACAACAAATCACCAAAAGACAAGGTTTTGCTTTGGGATGATGGTTTACTTTCGTAGCAACGAAGGATACTGCAGTCGTACGCGATTTAAAAACGGCGCTATGGGCGTGTAGCTCGTAGCATTTTTATGCCTCTCCGCCCAGCTGCTGTGGGGCGTAGCCCGCGCCGCGTCCATCCGCCCCCCCGAACCAGCGAATCGTCGGCGGAATCCTCTCCGCCCAGCTGCTGTGGGGCGTAGCCCGCGCCGCGTCCATCCGCCCCCCCAAACCAGCGAATCGTCGGCGGAATCCTTTCAGCTGAGATGACGTTGCATGCGGGAAACTGCTGCCACGAGAAGCCCTATATCCGACGCATCCTGCCACCTCACCTGGCCGCCTAACCCAGCGCCCCGAGCCCCACCCCCGTGTGCCACCATGTGCGCCCGCTGGCCGTCCAACCCCGAAGCTGAAGGGCGAGGGATCGGCGGTGAGTTGTGTCAAGTGTGAGGGCGAGCTCGACACCAGAATAACCAGAACTCAGAAACACAGAAGCTATATTGCAAGGACAAAGTAACTCTTATATATATACAGATCAGTCAATTTAAGCCCCGCCCAGGCTCCGAGCCATCTCCCATGGCTCACAATAGATCCTGTTTCTTAGTCACCAAACAGTTCCCATTGGTTGTCTTGTTGTTATGGCTATCCCAGCTCATAATTTCTTATACACTGACAGGATTGTATCTGACCAAATGACTGATGACTAATATGGGTAAGGTAGGTACTGCCACCAGTGACATGCTGCCCAGGAAGGAGGAGGGCTGGGGGAGGGAGGCCTGGGGAGGACAGCAGGCCTAGCTGGCCGCCGACAGTGCCATGCTGACCAGGATCAAGGTAAGCTGCCGCATGGGGGTGGGGGGGCAGGCCTGGCTGGCTGGCTGGCTGCATACTAGCCATTCTGGGAAGGCCTCTGGTGACATCAGGGTTGGCAGCAAAGCTCCCGATTTCACCGAATGCCTCTTTCTTACTGTGGGAAGGGGATGGGCCACCTGCAGCACTTGCTTGAAGCTGGTTTGGGAAGAGAAAAAACACAGCCAAATTAGGCGGGACACCCCCCCACCCAGATCCCTCCAGACTGGTCACCCTTCGGTAGCCTCCTCACTGAACTACACGACCCAACAGTGATCACCCACCCAAACGGAGCCCGCTCTTCCGAGCGCCCGCTCTTTCTTGCAGCGAATGAGCTGGGGGCGCGAAAAGCATTCCCCACTTCTCTACCTGCACACTGTTACTGGCTCTCCACCCCCCCCCCCCCCAAGACCAACAAGACGCTGCTACCCGGGGCCACCGGCCGCTACCTGGGTGCAGAGCCGGTAACAGAATGCAGGTAGAAAAGAAGCAGGAAAGCTTTTCAGCAGGGAGGCTACCAAAGGGAGACCCGTTTGGAGGGATCTGGGGGGGGGTGTCTTGCCTAATTCGGCTGCGTTTTGTATTTTACAGTTACTATGTTCCTTAGTGGGTCGTGCAAACTGCTATTCCGAACAATGCTATTTATACGGGGTGGGGGTGGGGGGCACTGAGGATGAGTTTGTAGCACCAAGGGGGCGGTGGACTGAAAAAGTTTGGGAACCACTGGATTAAACTAATGCAATGTAATTTAATAGAGACAAATTCAGTTACAAGTAACCTTCAGTTTATGACTATTTGTTAGCAACCAGTTACAATAGCTCTCCAAAAACTGACTTACAACCATTTTTCCACTTAACATCTGTCACGGTGTCCCTGTAATCACAATTCGGGTGCTTGGCAACCAGTGTGTATTTATGATAGTTGCATTACTTGGAAGAGCTTACATCCTACAATGATACTTTTAAAACCATCAAACATCTGTCTCTTCTTGGGAAGGACTCAATAAATGGATAAAAAGGCAAATTCAGTTGAAACCTCTGGCTGAGTGTACAACCAACATAATAATTGATCAGATCAAATATTGCTAATTATATTGTGTTGAGGTTGTCTGAGGAAAGGTCTAAAAGGCCCTGAAATACAGTATGTTGTCTTTACATTAAAATACTGCGAAATAAAGAAAGAACTTTCCAAAATAGGAAAACTGCTGGCGGAGCTGCTGATCTCTGAGACTGTAAAGAAAAGGGTGGATTTACTTACTTCTTCAAGATGCTTCCAATGTCCTAAAAAATAAAGAGACAAAGCACTGAAAGGAGCCATTTCCTAGGCAGAAAATTAAATTCTTACAGTCACAAAATACATGAGTGAAACGTCTAGACAACCAGACACTAACAGACATACAAAATACTTCCATTTTTTAAAAAAATCCATTGCTCTTTCCCCCCCCCCTTTTTTTTAGAGTGGTATTGTTTTTACTTTCTTGTCTAAGAAAAATTAGACCCCGGTTGAATCCAACACAATTACAGAAGATATATATTTATATATAAAACATGATCGCAAAAAGAAAAGACTATTTGAAAAACAAAATAGTGCATCAATAGGATTAAAAAAATCCCCTGCATT
Organism: Pantherophis guttatus; assembly: GCF_059756535.1. Lineage (NCBI taxonomy): Eukaryota > Metazoa > Chordata > Lepidosauria > Squamata > Colubridae > Pantherophis > Pantherophis guttatus. The sequence continues at coordinate 260,442,573 of NC_142064.1, read as the reverse complement.
TATGCTTCCAGAATGAAGGCAGTTTGGAAAATCCAGGTGGTTATAATACTTTGGAGAAGGTGATCAGTGTTGGATTTCTCCTTGGCCTGGAGATTTAAGGGGAGGGGGAGACCCTACAAAGAACACCCACCACCACATCCCCCAATATGAGATAGGAACCCTAAGCAGGCATTCTTAAAATCGTGAAGAATATATAGACAATTGACCAGAACTTTGAATTCCTGCTTTTTCTGAATTACATTATGTATCCCTAATATTAGCCATTACAGGCAGTCCTTGACTAAACAGTTCATTTAGTGACCGTTCGAAGTTACGACGGCACTGAAAAAAATTCTTTATGATCATTTTTCACACTTAAGGCTGTTGCAGAAAAAGTGGATACAGAATACTATAAAATTTGGTATAGAGGGTATGAGTGGTTGGAGGAAAGGAAAAATGAAGAAGAAAAATAAGGGGGAGATCAAGAAATGTCCAAAAATAATGGGGAAAATGGGTAAAATACAATTTAGTGATTGAAATGAAAAAGAGAAATATATTGTAAATGAAATGATGGGGACAGATAGTAATTTGGAATGAGATGAAGTAAAATTTGTGGAAATAGTAAATAATAAGGAAGGACCACTATGAAAAAGCTGTAAAAAGAGTCTTGTATATAAGTGTTGTATGTCTTGTATTGTTTTACTGTTATAAATAAATAAACTTAAAAAAAAAAGACACTTGCAGCATCCCCATGGTCACATGTTCAAAATTCAGCCACTTGGCAACCGATTCATATTTATGACGGTTGCAGCGTCCTGGGGTCATGTGATCACCATTAGTGACCTTCTGACAAGCAAAGTCAATGAGGAAGCCGGATTCATTTAACAACCGTGTTACTAACTTAACCACTGGAGAGATTCACTTAACAAGAGCGGTAAGAAAGGTCGTAAAATGGGGCAAAATTCACTTAACAACTGTTTCACTCAGCTACAGAAATTTCGAGTCCAAGTGTGCTGATATGTCAAGGACTACCTGTAGTCTTCATACCTTCCAGTCTCCTTTCCATAGAAAATGTAAAAAAGTTTACTAAATGAAGAGTTGAAAAAAAGATTTTGAACTTGGTCGAATGAAGCCAGAATCCTACATTCAGACATGGAAAGATATATCAATCCCCACAAGAGAAAAACGGATGGAAAAAGTGATGGAGCTAGAAAAAATGAAAAAATTTACTGCTTTAATTAGATATAATCTGTTGTTTCTACTTGGAAGCTGCTTCTAAACTTTGTGCTCGATATAGAAAAAAATGAATTCTTGATGTTTGATTTTGCTTATTAAACTAATCTTTTTTATAGACATGGCTAATAATTACTAAATATGCAAAATTAAAACGTTGAGGCTGTAATTTTATTTTGTATTTTACTGTGGAGAAAAAAAGTTGACGACATTTTTTTTCTTTTTCCTTTATCCTACACATCTTTCCCATTCTTTCCCTTCTCCATTTCCCTATTTTCTTTATTTCCATTGGTACTTTTCACTATTATAATTTTGATTAAATTTATGAAAGAAAAAAAAAAGGAAAGAGTCAAAAAGAGTATTCTATGGAGGGGCTAAAGAATGCAGAGAGGAGCAATGAAGATGGTAAGAGGCCAGGAAGCCAAACCATACAATGAGTGGCTAAGGGAACTCAGTATGCTTAGCCTAAGGAAGAAAAGGCTTAGGGGAGACACAACAGCCATCTTCCAACACTTGAAGGGCTCTCATAGGGAAAAGGGGTGGAAGCTCATCTGGAGTTGCAAGCTAAAATAAGGAAGAATTTCCTGACAGTGAGAAGTATTTATCAGTGGAACAGCCTGCCTCCCTGAGTTTTGTGTCCTCCATCACTGGAGGATTCCAATAATAGTTTGGACAACCATTTTTGGGGGATGGTTATAAGGTCCCCTGTCTTGGGTAGAAGATTGGACCAGAAGACCTCCAAGGTCCCTTCCAGCCCTAGGATTCTATGATCTCAACTTCCTGACTGACCTGTAAGAGTTTGCTGGCTGGCTGCTGAAGCTTCTCTTCTATCTCCTGGATGAGATGGTCAAGAGAGCCCAGTTCCTCCATGTGCTTGGCCAAACCCTTCTCCTTTCTTGCCATAATATCCTCTTCTATCTTTTCCATTTTAGTCAACAGAAGCTTCTCCTGTCCTTCTAACCAGAGTTGTAGCGCTCTGAATTCAGCCACTACATTTTCTTTCACTTTTTCAATATGATCCTAGAACAAGAAAGACAAAAAACATACTTTTATTTTATTTTAATTGTTTTACTTAATTATTTTTACTTTTATTTTAATTGTTATAATAATTAAACAGATTCCTTGAAGAATCCAGAAATGAGGTGGGAGAATATCCAAAGGAGACAAAAAACCCATTTGATATTAAAAAGGATAGGGGAGAAAGGGTTTTTTTTTGTTTTTGTTTTTTTTAAAGGTTCTAGTTTAATGACCTCTCATGAAAATTTTCTTGGCAATCAGGGATTCCAAAAAAGGAGACAGAAAAATGTTTGAGTTCACAATGTTTTCAATTGGATAAAATATGGTTTGCATTAATTTATTAAACAAAACAAACCCATTGTATAAACCATGGCTCATGGGATAGGGGCACTTAACCCAACTGTGACCCATTCAGTCAATGGTGACATCTTAGTCCCCAGGTTAAGAACACGTTCTGTGCCCTAACACCGTCTTTAACTTTAACCAGTGAGATGGTTCCGCCCCAGGAGCCTGATGGAACCCAAAAGGTTCCTGATGGAGCTTCAGTCATTTCCTGCCTCCTTAACCCACGATTCCTCCGAGGCCCTAGTGGCAGCCTGGGAACAGGCTGCGGTAAGGGCCGTGGATCAAATCGCGCCTATGCGGCCTCTGATCCGACGCAGATCCCGTGTGGCTCTATGGTTCACTGTGGAGCTCAGGGAAATGAAGCATCGGAAAAGATGCCTGGAGGGTGGTTGGAGGTCCTCCCAATCTGAATCCGATCGAACACAGTTAATAACCTATATTAGGTCTTATCTTGTGGCGATGGAAGCGGCAAAACGACAATATTTCACCGCTCTCATTGCCTCTGCAGAAAACCGCCCAGCCGCCCTGTTTAGGGTGACCCGCTCCCTCCTTAACCTTGGTGAGAGGGAGGACCCCTTGCAGGGCCAAGCTGAGGATTTTGCACAGTTTCTGGAAGATAAAATCGCTCAGATCCGGACCGGGTTGGACTCTGACTGGGCAGAGTCCACTGAGGAGACCGGGCCTAGTCTTGGTGGGGACACCTGGGTTGAGTTTGTGCCTGTTTCGTTGGATGAAGTGGACAGGATTATGGGTCGGCTGGGGGCCTCCACATGTGCATTGGACCCGTGTCCCTCCTGGCTTGTTTCTGCAGCCAGAGAGGTGACCGGAGACTAGATCCAGGCTGTTGTTAACGCCTCGCTGAGGGAAGGATTCGTCCCCGCTGCACTCAAAGAGGCGGTGGTTCGACCCCTCCTTAAGAAGCCCAACCTGGGCCCGGACTCCCTTAACAACTATCATCCAGTCTCCAACCTCCGCTTTTTAGCGAAGGTTGTTGAGACCGTGGTGGCACAGCAATTCTCTCATTTCCTGGAAGAAACAGACTACCTGGACCCTTACCAATCTGGTTTCAGATGCGGTCACAGCATGGAAACAGCATTGGTCACCCTAGTGAATGATTTCTGGCGGGCCCGTGATGGGGGTTGTTCCTCCATCCTGGTCCTTCTTGACCTCTCAGCGGCTTTTGATACCATCGACCATGGTATCCTACTGCAGTGACTCAGGGGGTTGGCGATAGGAGGCCCTGTGTTGCAGTGGTTCTCCTCCTACCTCTCGAGCCGCTCGCAGTTTGTATCGGCGGGGGGGTCAGAGATTCTCCCAGAGGCCCCTCACTTGTGGAGTGCCTCAGGGATCAGTTCTCTCCCCCCTGCTTTTTAACATCTATATGAAGCTGCTGGGTGAGATCATTCATGGTTTTGGAGTGAGGTATCACCAATATGCGGATGATACCCAGCTTTATATCTCCACCCCGGGCCACCCTGGGGATGCCCTTTCCGTGATGTCCCGTTGTCTGGAGGCAGTGCGGGCTTGGATAGGAAGGAACAGGCTCAGACTCAACCCTTCCAAGACTGAGTGGCTGTGGATGCCGGCATCTCAGGATCTAGATGTATCATCTTTAGTGATTGGAGGGGAGATGCTTACCCCCTCCAACAGGGTTCGCAATCTGGGTGTCCTCCTGGATTCTCGGCTGTCCCTGGATGATCATCTGACGGCCGTAACCAGGGGGGCTTTCACACAAGTGCGTCTTGTGAGCCAGTTGTGCCCTTTCCTAGACCGACGTGCCCTCGCCACGGTCACTCATGCCCTTGTTACTTCTCGGTTGGACTACTGTAACGCCCTCTACATGGGGCTGCCCTTGGGATGCATCTGGAGGTTCCAGCTAGTCCAGAATGCGGCCGTGCGGGCAGTTACGGGGGCTCCTTGTTGCTCTCATGTTACACCTCTCCTGCGTGAGCTGCACTGGCTGCCGGTTGCTCTCCAGGACCGTTTCAAGGTGCTGGTGCTTACCTATAAAGCCCTACATGGCTTAGGCCCGGGGTACTTACGGGACCATCTTCTGCCTTCCTCCCACCGTCCCGTGCGCTCCCACAGAGCAGGCCTCCTCAGGGTGCCGTCAGCCAAACAATGTCGGCTAGCGGCCCCCAGGGGGAGAGCTTTCTCTGTTGGAGCGCCGACCCTCTGGAATGGTCTGCCCACCGAGCTCAGGATAGCCCCCGACCTCCTCTCCTTTCCCCGCGAACTGAAGGCGTGGCTGTTCCAACAATAATCTGATCATGGGGTTGTACAATGCTATAATTTTAAATTGTTTTTAAGGGGGGGGTTAATTTTAATTTGAATTAACACTGTGATTTGTATTGTTGATTGCTGTATGTAAGCCGCCCTGAGTCCTTCGGGAGAATGGCGGCATATAAATCACAATAATAAATAAATAAATAAATAAATAAATAAATAAATAAATAAATAAATAAATAAATAAATAAATGAACTTGAATTTCATTTAAGTCAGAATTTGTACTAAAACACAGGCTGCTTATTATCAAAGATGACAGACGGTGTTTTCCTTCCTATTAGCTCAGAAGCTCTTCACCCTTGGATCAATACTTACAAGCATCTCCTGCACTGTTTGCTCTGTGTCTCCTTTGTATGTAGCTATTTTTTCTTTCTCCTGCTTCTGAGCCTTCAGGCAATCCTCCACCTTGATCTGAAAAATACAAGTTTTGAGTTTCTTTTCCGTAAAGAATTACATCGGAGGGAAGACCCAGTTAGAAGATATATGCAATCGTCATAAATACATGGCAGTTGGCAAGCGTCCAAATTTTGATCATGTGACCACAGAATGCTGCAATGATCATAAGGGTGAAAAACATTATGTCACTTTTTTCATTGTCGTCATAACTTTGAACAGTCACTAAAAGAATGGTTTTAAGTCGAGGACTACACGTAATGGCATTAAAGTGAGCTGCCTGAGTCTCCTGTTTGCAGTCATCCAGAAGCATCACTGAGAAATGAACGTTTGGCCTGATCCAGCAGGAGTGTTTTTCGGGGTCTGCACTCAAGACTTTGGAGGAATGACGATTTCGTTCTAGAGCAAATGTGGAAAGGGAGCTGGCAAAGGGAGCCTATTTCCCCCTACAGGCAATTTCCCTTGCTAAGCAAGACAGTTAAGTGATGTTCTTGCTGCAGTTGTTTTTTTTAAAAAATAATATTTATTAAATTTTCAAACATTAAAATATACAGTACAAAAAATAGAAAAGAAAAAAAAATAAAAATCTATAACACACAACAAAAACAAACAAAAACAAACACATCAAAACCTAAGCACTAGTAACAGCTTTTCTATATCAGTATCTCTATCCTAATTAACTTCCATATACAAATTCTACTTCTATCTGTCTTAACTTACATCCTTATCTAAGTTACAATATCTTCTATTCACAATTCGGTTTCGTAACAAAATATCGCTTATATTTTAGATTTACTCTCCGGCCAGGAATACCATCTATTCCAAATTAAATAGTACTTGGTGTCTACCCTTTTCTTAATTTCCATAGATAATCTGTCCATTTCTGCGCAGTCATAATTTTTTAAAATTATAAATTTGTCTGGAGGGGATATCCGGTTGTTTCCAATTTTGTGTTATGGCAAGTCTACACGCAGTTAGTATGTGTAAAGTGATATATTGTATTTTTTTTTCCATTTTCCTTTCTTAAATACGAAGGAGGAATAGTTCTGGTTTTTTTTCTATCCTCCACCCAGTTATCTCTTCCCGCCACTTTTTTATCTTCCACCAAAATTTCTTAATCTTAGGGCAGGTCCACCTCATGTGGTAGAAGGTCCCCTGGCTATGGCCGTACCTCCAACAATCTGGGGACCTGTTTTGAGAACATCCTTGCCAATCTCGCTTGTGGCAGGTGCCATCGGTAAAACGTCTTATAAAGATTCTCCTTGTAAGCAGCTGACATTGTTAGTTTACAGTTTCTCCCCCACAATTTATCCCATTGATCCAAATGAATGTTATATCCAAAATTTCTTGCCCAGCTAATCATTGTTTCCTTCATGGTTTCTTCTTCCATTTTAAATTTTAACAGAAAATTATACATTTTTGTGGTCATTTTTTCTCCTGGTCCTAATAATATCTTATCCAATTCCAATTGTTTTCCGTGTATACCATATTGTCCCCTGTCTTTTTTATATTTTGTCTTAATTTGCAAATACGGCCCCCAGTCAATTTTTATTCCTTGTTTTTTTAAATCCTGTTCTGTTTTTTTAAAAATTTCCAAGGTCTTGCTGCAGTTGTTAAGTGAATCACTGCAGTTGTTCACTTAGTAACACAGTTGTGAAGCGATTCTGGCTTCCCAATTGACTTTGCTTGTAAGAAGGTCACTAAACGAATAGTTGTAATTCAAAGACTATGGTAAATCTGTCTTCCAAAAAATTTCAGCCACAGAGGATAAAGCAGGAGGTGAAGGTCTCAGGTTGGAATTAGGGAAGTTTGTTAAAGGAATGACAGAGGCAGAAAGTTGCAGAGGAGTGTAATAAGACCAGTAACCAATGGGGGGACACATAGACATCAACGTTGGAAACTTCTTGCTTATTATAATAATAAAACACACAGCTCTTTTGATAAGAAAGCTTATTAGCACAAATACGCAATGCATGAGGAATGTGAATAAAGTAGGCCAGGACAAGAAATCAAAAGAAACTCCTGTCGGACTTCCAGTGGCTCCACGGCGCCAAAAGACACTCCCTTGCAAGTGCCAGCCCCAGGACTCCGTTAGAGCCGCTAGAACAGCGAAAATCAGCTGTCTAGCGGCTTGAAAACTTTCCCCCTGGGAGAAGGGGGGATAGAGAGCTGATGGGTGTGGGTAGAGCTCTCCAAAAGCCCCAGGTTCTTTTTAAATCTGAGGCTTAAAGGGTGAGAGCTCCCCGGGAAGCCCGTCATTGCTCCGGACCTGGCATGCTTCTGCTTCAAGCAGAACCAGACGTCGCGACCACCCCAGCAACTCAATTTTAAAGAAAAAAATAATTTTGGACTTGAAAGCTGGCAGAGCAAATACAGGAGAAACGAAAATTGCAAGTACTAAACTTTAACTCCGAAAAATCTATCACTTCCCTCTGAATTTCTATGGGAGAAAGAGAAAGTAAGATGGCGTTTGACTCTAACGGGGCGTGGAGATATGAAAGTTAGATACAAAGTATTATGTGGTGTTGAAAGCCCCTGCTTAAAAGAAGAGGACTTTATTCTAAGAGAAGAAGGATTTAAAAATTATTTCAAAAAAAAAAAAAAAGACTTGTACCACTTAAGGATTGGAATAATTGACTTAGTTGTTGGAAAAGTATAAAAGGAAAAGTTTTATTGGGGGGGAAAAAATGGCTGGCTTTTCTGAAAGTGATGAAGGCTCACAAATGCTGACTGTGGATCTTTCTGAAGAAATTTTAGAATCATTTACCTCCACGTTAGTGGAAAGAATTGAAGGGTTTTTCAAGAAGGATTTTACTCAAATCCCAAACAAAGATATAAGTGAAGATACTGTATCGGTATTTCAGTTGCTGAATGAGGAGGCGGAAGAAAAAATCCAGTTTATTGTGCCTTTGGAAAATGAAATGGAGGTTCTTCAAATTAAGAAGGAAAGGCAGAGAGGCTTGAAGGAGTGTAACCAGGAAATATTGAGAGACATTCCTCCAAAGGCTTTGATACAGACAAATGGAAAATTGTCAGGAGGCGTTGGGATTCTTTATACAAAAAGGAAGATTTGAAGTGAAACTTCACAACTTTTTTACAAAAATGGACTCCCAATCGCAGTTAAAGAGGTGTTTTTATTGAAAGGAATTACTTTGCAAAGAGAACAGGATTGTGGCGGAGGAATAAGACTGAAGAAGAAAGAAAGAAAGAAGAAAGTTCGCAAAAAAGTCAGGAAAAAATGGAGAAGGGAAAATTACAATCCTCTTTGTTGGGGAGGATAGTAATAGTGGAAAGGAATGATTATATCTGTATTTAAAGATATGATTGGTTTTGAAAAGTTATATTATAGTGGAAATGAATGATTTATCTATATTTAGGGACATGATTTGTTTTGAAAAGTTATATTACATATTGTTATGTTTGAATATTGTGGATGAGAAAGTTATGGACAGTGTAGATCATTCAATATAAGTTTATGGGTTAGAAGAAGGATATTAATTAAACCTTTATATTTTGTTTTAAATTACATTAATACTATATTAAATAATGCTTTGTTGAAGAATAAATATAAACTAGTGGGGTTCCGTCGCTGTCAGACGGTCCCTTGGGACTGCCAGCCCCGTCGCCCGTAAAGAGCCGCCTTCACAGCTGAAAGGCGGCTTGAAAAACTCCATTTCCATAAGGAAATGTGAGATAGAGCAGGCGAGGGCAGGTAGAGTCCTCTGCGAAGTCCCCAGAGTTTTTCTTTTACTCTTGGGGACGAAGCAGGATGAGGCTCCCTATTTTCTTCGCCGCTGCTCCGGGCTTTGGGAGACCTCTGCCTTTTTCAGAGCCAGGCGACGAGACCAAGCCTTTCAACGAAAATCAACAGATTGTTTAATTAAAGAGGATGAGATTTGGACTTGGGACCCTAAATCGCAAGTATTCTTAACGATTTTATAAGCGATCTTAAGTGAAGGAAAAAAAAAGTTTAAAATGGCGACCGCTGAGGCTTGAGAGGAAGAAAGCCAAAAGCGAAAGTCCTTCCGTAACAAGCTACAAAGTAGCGGAATAAACAGTGCTGGCTAGAATCGAGAAGAAAAATTTATATTTTAAGTTTCTTTTTTCTTGGAGATTTGATATTGATCTTGTTTGGAGAGAAGCTCTCTTTCTTTAAAAAGAGTTTGTCTGTGTGGCAGGATGGCATTAAAACTAATAAAGCCTGACAAACAAGCAGCGGGGGGGGGGTTCCCCCATTTACAATTATGTGAACAAGTTTCGAGCTTACAGAGTCAGAAGAATGGCTTTAATTTAAAAGAATTTGTCCTGGAGGAAATGGCAAGACATCACGAGACTGTGAACCAGAATCTTGAAAAATTTAGGCAGGAAATTAAAGAATTGATACAACTAAAGTATGATAATTTGCAACGAAAGATTGTAACAGTGACTAATGCTTTTTCAGAAATAGTTATAAAGATGGATACAAATATCAAGTTATTAGAGTCTAAAATGGAGGAAGTTGATGATAAGATTTATAATTTGGATAATAAAATACAAAGAATTGAAAATGATTTGATAAATATTCAAGACAATAGTTTAGAAGTAAAGTCTAAAAAGGAAGCTGCTCACGAGACTTACAATGCAGAAGATATAAAGCAAGGGATTGAAAAAGAAGTTACAATGATGCAATACAGGCTCACGGAATTTGCGGTCAGAATGAGAGGGTTACAGGAAAATAATAGAGATGATTTAAGAAAAATATCTGCTCAAGTTCTGGCCGGGATTTTAAAGGTTCATCCTGAGGAGGTATTTTGTAAGATTGACAAGGCCTATAGAGTAAATTCTTGGATTGCAAAGCAAAGGCAATTGCCTGGAGATGTGGTGATTTACTTTACAGATAAAGAAATAAGAAATGATATTGTGCAAAAATCCTTTAATTCTACTCTACAACTGTATGGAAGAAAGATTTGGATATATAAAGAGTTGCCGCCCAAGATGTTAAAAGTCAGAAAGAAATTTGGATTTTTGGTGACTGAGCTAAAGAAACAAAACATCTCATTCAGGTGGGATGTCCCAGTTGGCATAATATTGAGATATCAAGGAGAAAGATATCAACTAAATACTGTTGAAAAAGCGGAAGAATTTTATTACAAGGTTCTCAAAATGGGTTCAACATCTTCATGTATAATATATGAGTGGAATAAAGAAAAGCAAAATCAACAAGAGATAGAAATTCAGGATAAGCAGAAGGAGGTGGAAATAATGGAAAAACAACAAGTTACAGAGGTCTTTGTAGATGAGCCGCTTCTGGATTCTCCTTTAGAGGTCTCAGCTGGACTATTTATAAATACAAGAGAGGCGGCTCTGGATTCTAATGTGGTGACTTATCAAGTTACAGACCAGCATGGAAATCGATCAGTTGATATACAACTTATAGAACCAGAATGGAGACTTAAGCCACAAAAGCCAAACCAAGAAGATCAAGTTATAGATCAGCATGAAAACCAAACAGTTGATATACAATTTATAGAAAGGAAATCAGGATGGAGATCTAACCCACAAAAAGTCAAGAAAAGAAGAAGCAGGTCTCACAAAAACAAAAACTTTTAAACTAAACAACAGTGTAATGCCAGTTATCTAAGAGATGATTGAATATATGAAAAGATAGCTGAGGCAAAGTATTGGTTTATATTATCTTGAGGAGGGTGACAGACCTCTGCAGTGCTGTACTTTTGGGATGTGAAAAGGGCCTTAAACTGAATGGATTGGAATTATCTTTTTTGGATTCTTTAAGTATGGTAGTCCTGTAGGAAAGTGGGTGGAGACAGGTTAGCTTATTGATTGTTTAGTTTAAGAAAAGGGATATTATGTTTAGATATGAATATATGTAAAAGATTTGAGTTAAGAGATATATCTATGGGGGTGGAGGAAATGGGCAGACTATGAGTTGAATAAATGTTAAATTAGGATTTATTATATAGTTTTATAGTGGAAGGTTGCTTTGAAATGTTATATTAATATACATAAAAGATTTGATTTAAGAGATATATGTATGGGGGGAGAAAAAGGGTAGATTATGAGTAGAAATTGCTAAACTGGGAGATATAATAATATTATTATGTTAAATTAGGAGTTATTATATAATGTTATAGTAGAATGTTATTTTGAAATGTATAGTATAAGGGGGATATAATAATATTATTAGAAAGAAAGGGTCAGCATATGGGGGATGGAGTAAGGGGATGGTAAAGTATTATATAATCTGTTATGAATTTGGGTTTTATTTTGAAAAAGCCACAGGGGGAGGGGAGGGGGAGGGGGGGTTAGAGAGGAGGGGGGGGAAAGGAGGAAAAATTTGTATTTGAAAAACTTTTTCAATAAAAAAAAATATAAACTAGTGGGGTATAAGGAAAATATAAGTGGTGCAAGGGTTGAGGGAAGGTTTGATAATATTTTATATAGTAGAAAATAAGATGAATAAGTTCAGGCAAAGTTATTAAGCAAGGAATGTTTCCAGTAAGATTTAATATAAGTTTATGGAGTAAAAAGTAAAAAAAAAAGGCTCTTACAATATACTTTATTTGAGATTGGTTAAAATATTTTGTTAATGTGTTAATATATGTAAGGGTTGGGGATCTGATGGTTAACTGTAATTGGGCTTTGATTGTGTAATGCTGGAAGAAAGAAGACTTTCTTATTATTGAATACTGGACAAGAACGAAGTTGGATTGATTACTTTCAAGCAATAATTGGTTTAAATAGTTATATTTAGATATGAACAAGGGGAGTTAAAGTGCAAGGGGGAGATAAATCTATAGATAGTTAGCTCAGGTTTCTTTTTTGCGCTTGTTAAATTCTATATCCTGTATTTGCTCTGGGAAGTCCAGGGGGGGTTGGGGCAGGAGGGGGGGAGGAGAGGGGGAAAACATGTGTAAAACTTTTTAAAAACTTTTTAATAATAATAAAAAGAAACTCCTGTCAAGGAACCTTAATCTTAATCCTATATTTTGAATGTTTACATCGTTCAGGGGTCTTGGCTCCTTTAGCTGCTGCGACCCTTTTACTGAAGTATGTCATTAAAAGTCCCTTGAGCCGCCTCTCCAGTCTGGTTCTAATTCGCATCTGCGCCAGGCTAAACCCAGTTTGTGGACAACAGAAAAAGTAAATTGGTCCAAGGATTGCCAGGAAGACCAAGGATCTGGCTCTCCCTCCGCAGCGATTCCTCCTGGCTGACTCCTACCTGGTATTCTGGGAAAGCCTCCTCCATTGGGATCACCGAGTGGCCCTCCTGCTCTTTGGATCGGTCGCAGACCACGTAGATGAGGGTCTCGTGGTCCTTACAGAAGAGCTTGAGGGGCTCCCGGTGCTTCGGGCAGAGGCTCCCTCCTTCCTCATCCCTAGGACCGCCGCATCGCCTGGCCACTTCAGCCACCCGCGCCAGCTGCCGGTTGGGGAGGAGGCTGAGGATCCCAAAGGTCTGTCTGCATTGGGGACAGGAAGCCTCCGATTCCGACGTTCCCCAACTGCGGGTCAGGCAGCCCCGGCAGAAGTTGTGGCCGCACTCCGGGATGAGCACGGGGTCCTGGAAAAAGTCCAGGCAAATGGAGCAGGTGAGTTTTTCCAGCAAAACAGGCAAGGACGCTTCGGCCGCCATCGCCGCCTCCTCCGCCGGGACAAAGAAAGAGAAAGTTAAGTTTCGTTTCTTTTCCTCCAAATCAGGTGACCGCCTTTGGGCTCTGCCCAGCCGGGGAAACCGAAATGAATTGTTGTTGCTCTTGCGGTCAGCCTCGCTGGCTTCTTAAAGGGGAAAAAAGTGTTTTATAAACAACAAACTGGAGAGAAGCAAACATTCGCAGGACGGACCCCCGATCAATTATTATTGGCCCAATCAGCTTGTCAAAGGGGGGGGAGTTTTCAAAATAATAATCCTTCTTCCATCTTCCTTCCTTCCTTCCTCCTCCCCCTCCTCCTCCTCTTCCTTCTCCTTCATATCCTTCATCAGATGTTGGCGATCATGTTGCCGATCCTATTTTTATCAACAGCCGCACGAAAAAGTGCTGCTTTTTTAAATCTGGGGAGAAGCAAATATTTTTGGGACGGACCCCCAGTCAATTACTGATCCAAGTATCCTGCTAGAGGGAAAGACATTGAAAAATCCTGGGGAGAAAGAAACATCCATGGGGCTGATTCACCATCAATTATTATTCAGCCAGCCACTTGCTAAACGGGAAAATGCTTCTTTAAAAAATGGGAAGAACGAAACGTTAATGGGACAGAAACGGAATGGAGTAAAGTACCTCATTTATGGAATGTCCTCCCCAGAGACCCTCAGTTGGCTCCCACAGTGGCCTCATTTTGGCACCAGGTGAAAACCCTTCTGTGTTGGGAGGGAGGGAGGGAGGGGAAGGAAGGGAGGGAGGGAGGGAGGGAGGGAGGGAGGGAGGGAGGGAGGGAGGAAGGAAGGAAGGAAGGAAGGAAGGAAGGAAGGAAGGAAGGAAGGAAGGAAGGAAGGAAGGAAGGAAGGAAGGAATCACTAATGTGACTGAGGCTACTATAGTACTACTAAACAGATTTAGGGCCTGGAAACTATAGAGACCAAATTTCCATAACATTCACATCTAAATCTCTTTTTGATATCACATATTTATGTTGCAGGAAAACCTTCAACCTAGGAAGGTTTAACATTTTATCATCTAGTGTGTTAAAGGGAAGTACTGTGTAGCAAAATCCTATCTAATTTTTTAAAGTCTGTATTCTAACTAGTAAAATCACTGAAAACATTTCTCTATATCTTTGCTGTAGCATCCTTTTTTTTACACTAATGGACACTCTTAGGTAACAATTCTGTTCCTAACTAATTGTTGTCCCCAATTGGGGTCTGAGTCTGGTGCCGAGGCCAATGAAGGACGCCAGACACGAGATGCAGGTTTTGATTGCTTTTTATTGCGGTACCCCAAGGAAAAGGGCTCCTGGCCAAAATGCCAAGAGAGCCCAGAACAAAGGATGAAGAAAGCTTTATACATTTTCACTAAAGAAGAAGGCGGGACAAGGCGGGATAGTAAGAAATATCATTTAATAAACATTTTACTAATAATTTTACAGTTTGTTTAATTGGTCTCTAGCTGTCCCTATTCCTAAGCCTTGGCTAATGAATGCCCCAGGAGTTATCTAATGCCCCTTTGATTTGCTGCAGGCCATCTCTATTCCTAACTTTTAGCTGAGGTCTGTAATTTGCCTAACTCTAGTTACTTTTATCAGCTTTCTAACTACCCAGAATTGTTACAAGCTTTACACATGCATATTTCCTGCGGATAAGCAGCCTTTGTTCTTGCCAGACAGACTCCACAATTACAGGCTTCCTGACTTAATTTCAAGTGGGTGCCATGACCTGGTTTTATTTTAACAGACAGCCCATCATCCCTCCCCCCTGCCCCCCCCCCTTTGAATCTGAAAACAATTTAATTTTCCAAGATTCACCCAAGATCAACACCCCTGTACTGGGAGACCCCGTAGCTTGCTTACAGGTGGAAAGGCAAAGCAGAAGGCATTGTAATGCACATCAGAAACTTTTGGTGGTCCGTGGAGAAATCTTCGTATTTTTGCTGGTGCACCCTATTGGAGGACCTGCTCCGGGATGACCAACGAGCCAGTCCTTTGAGTGTGACTACTACAGCTCTGGAATATGGGACTGGCTGTGACTGGGCTGGAAATCTCTGCCCTGGGCAGGCATGTGCAATGAGCAACTTTGCAAGTGGTAGAGGACGCAAAAAGGAGCGCAGCCCTCTCCGTCTGGAATGAAATAATGGTGCTGTTGCCACGGCCGGGGAGATCAATCAACCAATCATCAATCAGAATAGAGCTGGAATGTGCCTTGGAGGTCTTCTAGTCCAGGGGTCCCCAACCTTTTGGACCTCAGGGACCACCAAGTTCACAATTTTAAATCCCGCGTCCCACTAATACGCCGCTTGCTGAAGCGCCTGGACTCCCAGTGACGGGATGGGGTCCTTCAGGCACTCTCCCTTCTCTCTCTTTCTCTCTCTCCCTCTCTCTTTCTCTCTCCCACATCTCTCTCTCTCTTTCTCTCTCTCCCTCTCTCTTTCTCTCTCTCTCCCCTCTCTCTCCCAGTCTCTCTCTCCCTCCCTCTCACATCTCTTTCTCTCCCTCTCCCACTCTCTCTCTCTCTCTCTCTCTCCTTCTTTCTCTCTCACACATCTCTCTCTCTCTCTCATTATGATTCTCTAATTCTGATTCTCTCTTTCTCTCACTCTCTCATTCCCTCTCTCTCTCCCACTCTCTCTCTCCCCCATCTCTTTCTCTCTCTCACATCTCTCTTTCTCTCCCTCTCCCCCCTTCTCTCACACATTCTGATTCTCTCATTCTGATTCTCTCTCTCTGATTCTCTTTCATTCTGTCTCTCTCTCTGATTCTCTCTCTCTCTCACACACATCTCTCTCTCTCTTCCCCACACACACACACTCTCTCTCTGTCTCTCATTCTCTCTCATTCTGATTCTCTCTCTGTCTCTCATTCTCTCTCATTCTGATTCTTGCTCTCTGATTCTCTCTCTTTCATTCTCTGTCTCTTTCTCTGTCTCTCATTCTCATTCTGATTCTCTCTCTCTCTCTCTCTCTCTCTCTCTCTCTCTTCCCCACTCTCTCTCTCCCTCTCATTCTCTCTCATTCTGATTCTCTCTCATTCTCTCTCTCTCTCACTCTGTCTCATTCTCTCTCTCTCTCTCTCTCTCTCTCTCATTCTCTCTCTCTCTCTCTCTCTGTCTCATTCTCTCTCTCTCTCTCTGGAGGAGCGCTGGCTGAAGCGGTGCGGGAAACTTCGGCCGGGCTCCTCGGGAGACGAGAGCCTGCGGGGGGCCGATCTGGCGTCTGCAATGGAGAGCAAAATCCGGCTGCTCCCCGGACCAGGCGCCGTTTACCGCTCCGCGTCCCAAGCAGCAGGAGACGAGGGCTGCGTGGCCCCCCCGGCTGGCGCAAATATCCATCCGCGCAGGTGCACGTAGCGCTTCGCTCCCGCAGCTTCCAGCCATCGCCGTCGCTGCTCCGGCCCCTTTGCGCCGCCCCCTCCCCCGCCGCGGCCCCAGCGCCAGGATTCCCTCCCGGACGGAGAGCCTGCGCGCCTTTTGCCAATTGCCCCGCCTGCAAAGTGGGTGCAGAGATTCCCAGCCCCGCCACGGCCGCTCCCGTATGCAGAGCTGTAGGAGTCGCCCTCCCAGGACTGGCCCATTGGTCCTCCCGGAGCAGCTCCTCCAACAGGGCGCAACGGCAGAAGCACGAAGGTTTCTCCACGGACCACGGAAATTTGCAGTGCTTCACTTAACAACTGTGACAGGAAAGATGGTCATATAACGCTACCCGTTTCCCTGGGGTCCGGGTTCCCCTTGCCCTCTTTTCCAACCATCCAGGCGCCCTTCCCCTGCTACCCTCCATTCCTTGTGGCTGCCACTCCACTCTGGTCCCTTTGCTCAGGCCCCCCACTTGCCCTGCTCAGCTGGACTCTGCTGTCTTCTCCTTCCAGGCGGTCCCTTCTGCAGTCTCCTCTCAGCTGGCGAGTCACACGGTGGGATGGTGGCCAGATGCCGGTCAGCCCTTCTTCCTCTCTCTGCTCTCTCTCTCTCTCTCTCTCTATCCCCTGCTCTCCTCCTCTTTCCTGCCAAAACCTCTTTTCATTCCTTTTTTCTGCCTTGATGCACTTAAAATGGGGCAACGCTCAATTTAAATTTAAATTTGATTTATATGCCGCCCTTCTCCGGAGACTCAGGGCGGCTTACAGTGCGTTAAGCAATAGCCTTCATACTTTTGTATATTTTATACAAAGTCAGCTTATTGCCCCCACAAACTGGGTCCTCATTTAACCTACCTTAGAAAGGATGGAAGGCTGAGTCAACCTTGAGCCTTGGAGAGATTCGAACCAGCAGTAAATTGCAGGCAGCTGTGTTAATAACAGGGTGCTTTAAACCACTGTAGTACCAAGGCTCTGCCAGTCTCACTTGGCAGCAGAAATTTGAGGCTCCATTGGTTGTAAATCAAGGACAACCTGTATTAGGTATGTTTGGATTACTCATTTGCTCCTTTGCCAACAGCAGCTTCTCAATCTTCAGCTGTTTAGATGCTTTGAGATGTTCCAGAGAGCTGCTGTTAGCATTCAAAGTCACCATATCAAAGTTAATTTTGTATCCTGCCTTTATTCTTTCTACTAATAACTCAAGGTGGCAAACATATCCCACACACCTTCCTCCTCCTGTTTTCCCCACAACAGTCCTGTGATAGGATAGGAAGGGATTCCTGGGGAAAAGGAGGCCTGAGAGGATAGGAAAGGCAGCTTAAGGAGGGAAAGGAGAGGGAGTGATGGCAATAGGGAGGAGAGGAGAGGCTTCTGTGGGGCAAGCCTGAGGGAGCGAAGGGGATAGGATAGGAGAGGCTTCTGTGGGGCAGGCAGAGGAATCCATGAAGGAGCAGAGGTGGTGGAAGGAGATGCCAGCAGGCAATTCAAGAGAGGGGAGGGGGGAGGGAGGGAGGGGAAGAGGGGGGCTACCAGCCACATGAATACCATCTCATCACTTGACCTGCATGCTGAGAGACTGACCACCATACTACATGATCCAGGCCAGTAGAGGTGCCTGAGTGAGGAACCAGTGTGGACCAGCAGCCATATCAAGAGGGCGAGGAGAACCCCGACTCCACCGGCCCTTCCTTCCTTCCTTCCTTCCTTCCTTCCTTCCTTCCTTCCTTCCTTCCTTCCTTCCTTCCTTCCTTCCTATCTATCTATCTATCTATCTATCTATCTATCTAAATATCTATCTATCTATCTATCTATCTAAATATCTACCTACCTACCTACCTACCTACCTACCTACCTATCTATCTATCTATCTATCTATCTAAATATCTATCTATCTATCTATCTATCTATCTATCTATCTATCTATCTATCTATCTATCTATCTATCTATCTATCTATCTAAAGATCTAAAGATCTAAAGATCTAAAGATCTACCTACCTAACACCTACAGTATGTATTTATTGTGTATCTGGCCTTTATTCTTTCTACTAATAACTCAAAGTGGCAGGCATATCCAACGCATCTTCCTCCTCCTATTTTCCCCACAATCCTGTGAGGTGGTTGGACTGAGAGAGAAGGACTGGCTCAAAGTCACCCAGCTGGCTTTCATGGCTAAGGCAGGACTTGAACTCAGTCTTCCTCTTCCTAGCCTGGCGCCTTAACCACTAGATCCCACTGGATCTGAACTTCCATCTCACTATCAAAGTCATTTTTGGGGTGCCTCCGACTGTTGACTCCCGGTAACTGCCTGGACGAATCTCCCTCCACTTTTCTTGGTAAAGATTCGGAAGTGGTTTTACCATTGCCTGCTTCCTAGGGCTGAGTGAGAGTGACTGGTCCAAGGTTGCCCACGTGGCTTTGTGCCTAAGTCAGGATTAGAACTCATGGTTTCTAGCTTGATTTCTTAACCACCACACTGTTTTTAATGTGTTTAAAATAAAAAACTTTAATTAAAAAAAACAATTTTATTTCAATTTTGGCTTGAGCCAAATAACACATTGTGCTCACATCTCCTATCTTGATAACAGATGGTATGTTTTGTTTTTGTCTGCTGTCTTGTTTGTCTTCTTTTTCTATGTGTTACACTGAATAATCACTGATCTGTTTGATTTTAAACAACATAAAATTAATAACATCACTCTAAAGTAGAAATACAATCTCATATTGACTGACCCATTCCTTCAATTTCCAAAGCTCCACAACTGCAAGCAATTCGGTGCAACATAGAATACACAATCAAGGAAGGTGTAGTAGCAAAAGCTAAGGAGTCTCTGCTTTAAAGGCTTTCAGAGATCCCTGCTTGGCAAATAGGGATTTTTCACAAGTTTTGCTTATGGATGTCCCCTCTTTTAGGGGAGCGTCATGTAGACACCAACTGGCAAATAGAAACAGGGCAGAAGAGTCTCTCCAACCAAGGAAGCGACTGAGAACGTATGGAGAAGAGCTGCGGTTCTGGCATCAAAGAAGTTCACTTGTCCCCCTTCGCAGTTGAGACAGATGCAGACCCTCGTGGGCCTCTCAGTCAGGACCAGGTCAGAGCGTTCTGATGGAGAGATGGCCCCGTATTTCCCTCCCCATTTCCCAATCTGCCAGCGTCTGGTCTGCACGTCAACATCTGTTAAATTGAATGGCTTGCTGGCAACCCCTACACCCCATCCTTCTCTGCCTTCTATAATAACTTCCCAGAAATGCCTCCCTCTTGAAAACTCCTGACAGCCAAGGACGTAAGGTTTAATTTTAAATCTCGTGCAGTTCCTGGGAGCATTTATTGTTTTAACTGGCTTAACTCCTTTGACGCTTTTCCGATCTTCAGAGATTTCAAGGTGGTCAGGATGGGCTGTATCTGCATCCCGAGTTACATTCTCTATAAGGGGGAAGGGAAGGGAAGGGAAGGGAAGGGAAGGGAGGAAGGAAGGAAGGAAGGAAGGAAGGAAGGAAGGAAGGAAGGAAGGAAGGAAGGAAGGAAGGAAGGAAGGAAGGAAGGAGAAAAAGAGCTTCAGCTGCAGGACTGGTTTGTGTCTTCACCCCCAAGAGTTTAACCCTCTTGTGTGAATGGAGTTCAGCTTCCAAACACCCCCTCCAGGACTGGAAGACTCATTGTTTTTTTAAACAACACCTAAGCCATTGTCTGGTCAAGAGTCCTCCAACTTTGGCAACTGTAAGACTTGTGGACTTCAACTCCCAGAATTCCCCTGAAGGAGCTGCTAGTGTCCAGCTCCCTTGGCTCCCTTTTCTCCAAGCACTCAGGCTCTCTCACCTTCTTTGTCCCATCCTCTGTTAACTGCCAGCCTGTTTGGCACCCCTCTGGCCTTCTCCTTCCATTCACTTAGGTTGCATTTGCCACCTGCAAATCCAGCTGCCACTCAGCTGCACTCCCTCAGAATCTGTCCATTAGTTGTCCTGCTTTTGGCTCCTCCACTCAGCTGTTCCTCTCTTGGCTCCACTGGTCAATTCCCCTGGTCTCTAGTCTCCCATGTGGCCACCATTCTGCTGATTGCCCTCCAGCTTCGCCATGCTGGATGGAGAATTCTGGGAACTGAAGTCCACAAGTCTTACAGTGGCCAAGGTTGAAGACCTCTGGCCAACTCCTTCAAACCCTTCATAGTGCTCCACCTCTTCTAGCTCCCTGCACAATTCTCTTTAGCTTCCATCTTGCAGATGAGAGTAATGGGATTGGGAGTGAAGAGTGATTGGCTTTGCCTTCAGTGAGTGGAGTGGAATGCACTTCAATTCTTTATTGACCAAGTGTGATCAGACACGCAAGGAATGTCTCCTGTGCATAAGCTCAAAATGTACATATAAACAGCAAATAATCATAAAATCATTAAAGTTTACTGAATAGTCATGCTGCTTAAGGTATCTAATCCTATATTTTTCTTTTTTCTTGCTCTATTATATTTCTTTTAAAGTTAGTTGCATCAGAGCTTAAAACAGCAAGCAATTGCAATTCCTATAACTTATATTTACCTTTCTGTAGATGAAATCCACTTTCCAGAGTATCTGGGGAAGAAAAGGGAAGGATTAAGCACCTCATCACTGGAATTGGAGCAACAGAAGGGCCTCCCTCAGATTCCCTGGTTTGCTTTCCTTGGCCTCAGATCAGGAAATAAGGAATAAGGAAAGCTACAAGCCAGAATGTCATTGGTGACTTTATATATATTCCATCAGGTATAAATATATTCTACTATATATTCCATATACCGGTAGTCCTCAATTTACAACTATTTCTGTAGTGAAATGATAGCAGCACTGACAAAAGTGCTTTATGACCGGTTCTCACACTTAGGACTGTTGCAGCCTCCCCAGTCACGTGATCAAAATTCGGACACTTGGGAACCAGCTTGTATTTACGATGGTTGCAGCATTCCATGGTTCTGGGATTGTCCTCTTCAACCTTCCTGGGGAGCTTCTGACATTCAATGTCAATGGAGGAATCCAGATTCATTTATCAACCATGATTCACTTAACTGCTGTGATTTTCTGAATAAGTGGCAAAAAAGTTCATAAAATGGGGCACAGATCACTTAGCAACTGCCTTGCTTAGCAACAGAAATTTTCAGCTCAACTGAGATTGTAAGTCAAGAACTACCTGCATATATTCCATTATACTTAGTGGAAACTTATTCTGCTTCCCCAGTGATCAGTGCATTTGGGTTTGGGCTACGATGAATACAGGTAGTCTCCATTTACAATCCTAACTGAGACACTGATCCTGAAATTGATCCCTCTTTGATCCATGTGACATTGACCCAGAATCTCTCTTGGATGCTCAAAATGTCATCCAGTGTAAAACCCCAGCGGCTGTTTTTTACCTCTCAGTTTTTTCATAGTGCTTTTCAGAAGCCCAGGGATATCGCTGTAATCCCAGATTGTCCACTTCGGCTCTAGAAGTAAATCCACTGGATTCTCATATGTTTCCTTAGACTGGTACCTGGCAAGACAAAATAGCAGAATAACAGAGTTGGAAGGGACCTTGTAGGTCATCTAGTCCAGCACACACACCCCATCGGCCCAAGGAGGAGACCCCACATTGTTTCTGACAGATGGCACTCTAGTCCCTTCTTGAAAACTTCCACTGATGAAGATCCTACAACGTCTGAAGGCAAGGCTGTTCTAGTAGTTCATTCTCCTCAGTCAGAAAATGTATCCTTATTTCTAGGTTGAATCTCTCCTTGATCAGTTTCCATCCATTATTCCTTGTCTGGCCTTCAGCTGCTTTGGAAAACAGATTGACCCCCTTCTCTCTGTGACAGACCCTCAAATATTGGAACACTGTTGCTATCATGTCTCCCCTGATCCTTCTCTTCACTAGACTAGCCACGCCCAGTTCCTGCAACCGTTATCAACCTGCCAATAGAAGAAGCTTTCTAAAGCATCAGATGGTGCTTGAGGATTGGCTAGCTACAGGATCCAATCTCCTCTCTCTCTCTCTCTCTCTCTCTCTCTCTCTCTCTCTCTCTCTCTCTCTCCAGAATGTCTGCTGTTCGAAGCCTTGCATTTATGTGGGGCCTGGTTGTGTGTGGCTTTTAGTTGTTAAGTGAGGTGTTGATGGCCGGCTATTAAGTCATTGACTGTCCTTTCATTGTGTTGCCCTGTCCTCGGATCCTAAGTACCTGGTAAACTGGTGGGAAATCAGCACTCCTGTTGAGTGAAACGTCTGGACAACCAGACACTAACAGACACATAAAGTACTTCCATTTTTTAAAAAAATCCATTGCTCTTCCCCCCCCCAATTTTTAGAGAGGTATTGTTTTTACTTTCTTGTCTAAGAAAAATTAGACCCATATTGAATCCAACACAATTACAGAAGATATATATTTATATATAAAACATAATAGCAAAAAGAAAAGACTATTTGAAAAACAAAATAGTACATCAATAGGATTAAAAAAATCCCCTGCATTTATGCTTCCAGAATGAAGGCACTTTGGAAAATCCAGGTGGTGATAATACTTTGGAGAAGGTGATCAATAAGATGACTTTGTATAAATATACAAAAGTAGGAAGGCTATTGCTTAAAGCATTGTAAGCCGCCCTGAGTCTCCGGAGAAGGGCGGCATATAAATCGAAATTTAAAAAAAAAAAAATATTTTGTATTTTACTGTGCAGAAAAAAAGTTGAGAGACATTTTTTTCTTTCTCCTTTATCCTACACATCTTTCCCATTCTAATTCTTCTCCATTTCCCTATTTTATTTTCATTTGTACTTTTTACTACCAAGTTTCCCTGAAAATACGACTTGCTCCCAAAGGAAGTCCTAGCTTGATTTTTACATGTTTGCCCAATATAAGCCCAGCCGCCACAATAAGGCATAATTAAGACCCCGCCCACTCCAAGGTGCAGGAGGTGGGGCAAGGGGAACGGATAAAAATTAAGCTAGGGTAGGGATGCCCTACTTACCAGGCCTCACACATCCTGACACTTGCCTTGCTTTGCCAGCCTACTTCTTCTGAGAATGCTTGCATGGGTCACCCCCAGCCTCTGTTTCCCCATCAGAGGCCCTTCCAGAAAGCCCCCGGCAGCTGATAACAGAGCTCTGGAGCAGAGGATTGGACTAGAAGACCTCCAAGGTCCCTTCCAGCCCTGGGATTCTATGATCTCAACTTCCCGCCTGACCTGTAAGAGTTTGCTGGCTGGCTGCTGAAGCTTCTCTTCTATCTCCTGGATGAGATGGTCAAGAGAGCCCAGTTCCTCCATGTGCTTGGCCAAACCCTTCTCCTTTCTTGCCATAATATCCTTCTCCGTTTCTTCCATCTGAGTCAACAGAAGCTTCTCCTGTCCTTCTAACCAGAGTCGTAGCTCTCTGAATTCAGCCACTACATTTTTTTTCACTTCTTTGATGATGTCCTAGGACAAGAAAGAGAAAAAGCAAAAGGCATATTTTTATTTTTATTATTTTACTTAATTATTTTTATTTTAATTGATATAATAATTAAACAAATTCCTTGAAGAATCCGAAAGTGAGGTGGGAGAATTACCTAAGAAAAAAAAACCCTTTTGACATTAAAAAACGCAAACGGGAAAGGTTTCTAAAAAAAAAAGGCCCACGTTTAAAATGACCTCTCATGAAAATTTTCTTGGCAATCAGGGATTTCAAAAAAGGAGGCAGAAAAATGTCTGAATTCACAATTTTTTCAATAAGATGAAATATAGACTTCCGGTTTGCGAGCTTCGGCGACGGCGGTGATTTTTTAAAGACCGCCAGCCCCGCCGCCTGTAGAGCCGCCCCGCGAACGAGGAGCAGCTCGAAAACTCCGAAATCTTGAAGATTGTAGGAGCAGAGACAGCAGGGCACAGGTTGAGCCCCTGTAACCCCCCCAGGGAATTGCTTCTGGGGGTGAAAACAGGTGCGGCTCCCTCCCAACCTGCGGAGACTCCGGGCGGCGTGGGACGATTCTGCCTTCAGCAGAACAAGCCGGCAGCAGCAAACTTTTAAAGTGAGAGGAACTAATCCTAACAAACAGCGGAAATATTAACTTGAATCCAGAAACTTGAAAATTGCAAGTATTAGTGCTTTGTTGACTTTTTAAATCAAAAGAGAAAGTGAGCGAGTGAAAGTGATTTGAAAAAATATGGCGCCCAGCATTTGAGTTAACGAGCTAGTGAAAGTGGATTTGTGAAGCCTTCCTGCTTTGCTACAAAGTTGTAAAGCTGCTACAAAGTTGCTCTATCTAAAGAAAAAATTTCTTTTGCTAAAATTTGACTTTGCTTTACTTCAGTTTCACTTGATTAAATCTGGGGGACTTTTTTAGAAGTTTCTGTGGAAGAGGGAAAGGAAAAAGAACTTCCCTTTTCAGAAAAACTAGCTTACGTGGCACGATGGCTTCAAAGAAGCAGGAAGGGAAGGCAACAGGGGGGGGGATCCCCCATACATAAACAAGAAACGCAGCTTCCCTCTGCACAGCAGTTACAGACCCAGAAAAAAGAATTTGATGTGGGAGACTTAAAACAATTTATTTCTAAAACTCTGGATGATAAATTTCTAAAATCTCAACAGGAAATAGATGATAAACTTCAAAAATCACATCAGGAATTTATGCAGGAAATTAATGAAGTTAAAGATATGGTGAAACAGAATCAAAATAAGGTGACCAAAAAAATATCAGAAGTGGCGTCTGGCCTGGCAGAATTTATTGGGAAAGTTGATTTTAAAGTTGAAGAATTTAAATCAGAAGTTAATGTCAAGATGAAAGACAATGATTATAAAATTGATGAAGTTGACAATAAAATGCAGAGAATTGAAGATGAGATTGTTATGATACAATTCCGGGCGATGGAATTCGCCATACGGCTTCGGGGAATTCGAGAGGGGGAGAGACAGGATTTGAGACAAGTTTGTTCTGAAGCCTTGGCCAAGATTCTACAAGTTAATCCTGATGTGGTATTTCACAAAATAGATAAAATTTACAGAGTGAACTCTTGGGTGGCCAGACAAAGACAACTGCCTAGAGATGTGGTCATATACTTTACAGATAGAGAAATTAGAAATGATATCCTGCAAAAATCTTTTCATACTTCTGTACAAGTGGGGGGTTCACGACTTGAAATTTTTAAAGAATTACCTCCTAAAATGTTGAAAGCCAGAAAAGAATTTGGTTTTCTTGTTAAGGAATTGAAAAATTTACAGATACCCTTCCGGTGGGATGCACCAGCTGGGATAATTTTTAGATATAAGGGAGAAGGATATCGGCTGAATACCGTGGAGAAGGCACAACACTTTTACACTACTATTCTTAAGGAAAGAACACCATCTCCACGTACATCCACAGTTTTGGAGATTAAAGAGAGTGAAGAGAGGCAATTGCAAGAACAGTCCAAGCAGGAATTAGAAGTAGTGCAGGGTGCAGAAGGAGGTTTTTTGAGTGAGCCCCTGTTTGATTCTTCTCCAATTTTGGACTTGATTCAGTTGACTGAAGTTAAAGATCAACGTATAACTAGAGCTCAATCTAAGCTACTTAAACAAAAGCAACAACAACAACAGGAAAGACAAGACAAGAAGGCAGTTAAGAGTACTGTACAAGAGAGTGGAGCTATGGGAGGAGCGATATCGAAGCTTTCGGATGAACTTCAAGCATATTGCTCTGTGCTCCAGAAAGAGGCTGATGACCTTTAAGTGTTTATCTTGGAATGTCAATGGGTTGAATTCAGCACAGAAAAGGAAGAAACTATTTACATATTTGAAACAATTTAATAATGATATAATATGTTTACAAGAAACGCATATTACAACTCAAGATCAAAAATATTTGATAAACTCAAAATTAGCACATTTTATATCTTCAACTTCGCAGAAAAAGAACGGTGTGGTTATTTATGTAAATAAAAAGTTAACAGCTAAAGTTATAGAAGCAGATCAAGATGGTAGGTTTGTAGCAATTGAATTGATTACAGCAAATGGCCAAATTCTTTTGATTGGAATTTATGCTCCCAATCAACAACAGGACTATTTTTATAAGATGTTACATACTAAAATATTGCAATGGGACTATAGATCTATTTTAATTATGGGAGACTGGAATGGAGTAATTGATTCTAAACTAGATAAAAAGAGTTTGGCAAAGTCTAGAATTAGACTACCACAGACTTTTTTTGATATGAAAGAAGATATGGAACTAAAAGATGTTTGGAGAATACATAACCCAAAAGAATTGGATTACACTTTCTTTTCTGATAGACATAGATCCTTTTCTAGGATTGATTTTATCCTGTTGTCAAATGATCTACTTGTTAAGACAAAAAGAACAAAGATTTTTCCAAGAACTTTGACTGACCATAGCCCTGTATGGATAGAAATTGAGATGGATAAGGTTGAGAGACGTTCTTGGAGATTAAATGAGAACTTGTTTAGATATGAAAAAAATACAATAGAACTTAAAAAGCATTTGAAAGAATCCTTTGAAATAAATTTGAATAAAGGTACCCCAATTGAAATTGTTTGGGACGCAAGTAAAGCTTACATGAGAGGGGTACTTATCTACATGAACTCTAAACATAGACTGTTCCGACAAAAGAAAAGATCTGAATTGGAAATGGAAATAAAGAATAAAGAACAGTTACTTATTAAAAACCCAACAGATGAAAGAATACGAAGTGCTATAAAACTTTTGAAAGACCAATTTCAAATGCTTATGGCGGAACAAGTTGCAACAAACTTACAATATGCGAAGCATAATACATTTTGCAACGCTAACAAACCGGGCAGATGGTTGGCTTACACATTGAGGAAAAAACAAAGTATACGGACTATTGATAGTATTGATATTGGAGGGAAAGAAATTTCTCAACAAAAATTAATTAAAGAAGCTTTTGTGGACTATTATACCAAACTATATGCCAAAGAGGAGGTGCAGAATGGACTTATAGAAAAATATTTAAATGATAAGAGAGTTACAAGAATTACTGATCAACAAAAGGAAAGAATGAATTATCCTATAACAGAGGAGGAGATAATAGCAGCAATTAAACAGTTAAAAACAGCCAAAGCTCCTGGCACGGATGGTTTGACCGCAGTGTATTACAAAACTTTACAAGCTGAAATGGTGGGACAACTTAGAGATTTATTTTGCAATATTCAACAAGGGGGTAAAATACCCCCATCATGGACAACTGCTTATATATCTTTGATACCAAAAGAACAAGTTGGTCCTAAAAAACCAGAGAATTATAGACCAATATCTCTTTTGAATACAGACTATAAAATCTATGCGAAAGTATTAGCCAACAGGTTGATGCCAGTAATTCAAAAGGTGATTCATGAGGATCAAGCGGGATTTATTGAGGGCAGATATATGAAGGACAATGTAAGGCAAGTAATAGATTTATTGGAATATCTTGATAAGAATAAACAGACTCCTGCAGTGCTGGTTTTTTTGGATGCAGAGAAGGCCTTTGATAGAGTGGATTGGAATTTTCTACTAAAGACTTTAAAAAAGATGGACTTTGGGGACCAATTTATACAGGCGATTTCAGCAATTTATCAAGAGCAAAAGGCACAGATTATTATCAATGGAAGTCTGACGACAGAGTTTAAAATTGAAAAGGGAACAAGACAGGGATGTCCGTTGTCCCCACTTTTATTTATTTTAACATTGGAAGTCTTGCTAAATACAATACGGGACTCTAAAATTTTGAAAGGTATAATGATAAGGCAAGAGGATTATAGAATAAAGGCATTTGCAGATGATCTGGTTGTTACCCTATCACAACCAATGGAATCAACAATCCTGATGAAGGACATTATACAAGACTATGGTAGAGTTTCAGGTTTTAGACTGAATTCAAAAAAGACCAAAATGATAGTTAAAAATATGACACAAGATCGTAAACATGAGCTTGAAAGGAGGGCAGGTTTTGAAATTGTACCTAAGGTAAAATATCTTGGAGTTCAGGTTGCAGAATCAAACATGAAATTGTTTCAAAATAATTATGAGGTGTTGTGGCGAGATGTACAGAAAGATATGGAGATTTGGAAAAAGCTGCAACTGTCTTTACTTGGAAGAATAGCAGCAGTTAAGATGAACATTTTGCCAAGATTTCTGTTTTTGTTTCAAATGATTCCGGTGCTTAAAAGTGATAAACAACTGAAAGTTTGGCAGTCTGGTGTGAATAAGTTTGCCTGGAACGAGAAGAAGCCGAGAGTGAAATTGAAAATTATGCAAGATGTTCCAGAAAGAGGAGGCCTTAAACTCCCAAACCTACAGTTATATTATGATGCAGCAGCTTTAACTTTAACAAGTGATTGGTTTGGAAGTAAAAAGACTGGAATATTGAATGCAGAAAGTTTTGATCTTGAATTTGGATGGCATGCTTATTTATTTTATGACGACAAAGTAGATAAAGTATTTAAAAGTCATATACTTAGAGACTCTTTGATGAGAGTTTGGAAGAAGCACCGACTCAAATGGGATTATAAAATACCGCTATGGCTGGATCTTGGTCATACTTTGTGGAATACAAATATAATGTCACTCGGGGGGTTTTTATACAAAGAGGTTCTTTTTACAGATGCGGGCAGATGGCAGCTGAAGACATTGCAGACACTGTTGGACGAAGGGATTAATTTAACTTGGTTACAATATAATCAATTACAATTGCGATGGAAAGAGGACCAAAAAACTGGTATTATGTTACATGAGGAAGAATTGGTTAGACATATAAAAGAGAAAGGTCCAATGCATATCAAAAGGCTTTATAATGTTTTGCTAGAAAGGGACTCAGAAACTGAATTAGTTAAAGATTGTATGATTAAGTGGGCACAAAATTTTGAAGAACCAGTAATGTTGGAAACATGGGAAAAAATTTGGGTTCAGAATGTTAAATTTACACAGTCGCAGAACCTGAGGGAAAATTTTTATAAAATGTTTTATAGATGGCATTTAGATCCTAAAAAGTTGTCATGTATGTACCCTAATGTTCAGCCAAAATGTTGGAGATGTGAATGTTTAGATGCTACGTATTATCATGTTTGGTGGACCTGCAGGAAAGTTAAGGCTTTTTGGATAAAAATTTGGTGGGTCATGCAGAATGTTTTAAAGAAAAAAATTCAATTTTCTCCACAACTGTTTTTATTGGGTATAGTTAAGGGTTTTACACGGGGTGAAATAAAACTGATATTGTATATGATAACAGCAGCAAGATTGTTGATAGGTAAATATTGGAAGAATGAAGCTTTGCCTACTATCGAGGAATGGACTTTGAAGATGGCCAGTTTTGCAGAGATGGCGAAGATTTCAGCATATTTAAAAGACTGTTCACAAGAGACTTATGAATGGGAATGGAAAAGGTGGATAGAATATGTTCAGAACAAATACCAAACTAGAAAGTATCAAATAGCTTTTACTTGAAAATAATGTATTAGAAATATTTTAAAGAGACAAAGTGGAAAAATTATACAGGGGGAGGGATGGGTTCAAGCTTATATATCAGTGTTATTAGTTATGAGTACATAATAGGGAAGTCTGGGGGGGAGGGTTAGGGAGGGTTAGGGAGGATGGGAAGTTTGGGGAGGGAGGTGGGGGGGGTGAAAATGTAATTGTAAAACTTTTGCAATAAAAAAAAAATAAATAAGATGAAATATAGTTTGCATTAATTTATTAAACAAAACAAACCCATTGCATAAAACACAGCTCATGGGATAGGGGCACTTAACCCAACTGTGACTCATTCAGTCAATGGTGACCTCTCAGTCCCCAGGTTAAGACCAAGTTCTGTGCCCTACACAGTCTTTAACTTTGAATTAATCTCAGTCAGAACTTGTACTTACAGACAGGCTGCCTATTATTAAAGATAGCGAATGAGGTTCTCCTTCCTATAAGCTCAGAAGCTCCTCACCTTTGGATCAATACTTACAAGCCTCTCCTGCACTGTTTGCTCTGTGTCTCTTTTGTATGTAGCTATTTTTTCTTTCTGCTCCTTCTGAGCCTTCAGGCAATCCTCCACCTTGATCTGAAGAGAAAATACAAGTTTTGAGTTTCTTTTCCGTAAAGAATTACATCGGAGGGAAGACCCAGTTAGAAGATAAAGTATATTCAATCGTCATAAATGCATGACAGTTGGCAAACTTCCAAATTTTGATCATGTGACCACAGAATGATGCAATGATCAGAAGGGTGAAAACTCTTATATTACTTTTTTCATTGTCATTGTAACTTTGAACAGTCACTAAACAAACGGTTCTAAGTCGAGGACTCCCTGCAAGGGCATTAAAGTGAGCTGCCTGAATCTCCTGGTTACAGTCATCCCAGAAGCATCACTGAGAAATGAAAGTTTGGGCTGATCCAGCAGGAGTGTTTTTCTGGGTCTGCACTCAAGATTTTGGAGGACTCCATGACAATTTTGCTCTAGAGAAAATGTGGAAAGGGAGCTGGCAAAGGGAGCCTATTTCTCCCTACAGGCAATTTCTGTTGCTAAGCAAGACAGTTAAGTGAAGTTTTGTCCCATTTTACAACTTTTCTTCCCACTGTTGTTAAGTGAATCACTGCAGTTGTTACTTTAGTCACACAGCAGTTAAGCGAATCTGGCTTCCCCATTGACTTTGCTTATCAGAAGGTGGAAAAGAGTGATCACAAGAGCCCAGGACAACACAACATGACAGTTGACAAGCACCTGAATTTTGATCAGGGACATCAGGGATGTCAACCTGTTTTTTAAACACTGCAGGCAGGGAAATAAGGGGTGGGATAAAGCAGGAGGAAGCAAGTAAACGGTTCCAAAGACTGGATGCCCCTCCCCAGCAATTCCTCCTGGCTGACTCCTACCTGGTAGTCCTGGAAAGCCTCCTCCGCAGGGATCACTGAGTGGCCCCAGTGGTCTCTGGATCGGTCGCAGACCAAGCAGATGAGGGTCTGGTGGTGCTTACAAAAGAGCTTGAGGGGCTCTCGGTGTTTCGGGCAGAAGCTCCCTCCTTCCTCGCCCCAAGGACCTCCGCATCGCCTGGCCATTTCAGCCATCCGCGCCAGCTGCCTGTTGGGGAGGAGGCTGCGGGGCACCAAGGTCTGTCTGCATTGGGGGCAGGAAGCCTCCGATTCTGACGTCTCCCAACTGCGGGTCAGGCAGCCCCGGCAGAAGTTGCGGCCGCACTCCGGGATGAGCAGGGGGTCCTGGAAAAAGTCCAGGCAGATGGAGCAGGTGGCTTCTCCCACCAAATCCTGCAAGGGCGCTTCGGCCGCCATCACCGCCTCCTCCGCCAGGAAAGGAGAGAGAAAGTTAAGTTTCACTTCTTTTCCTCCAAATCAGGTGGACAGAGGAAGACTTCCCTGGACTGTCCCTTTCCCAGCCAGCCAATCAGGAAATGGATCAGGAAAAGCTCTAAAATTGGGCAAAGACTACCTTGTAGAATGTGGAATATGTAGAATGTGGAATGGGATCATTTGCTGGATGGAAATCTTCAAGTTTGACCAATGAGCTCCCTTAAGGCAAAAGATGGATAGAAAGAGCCATTAGGAGTCTCAGGCCAACCTAGGACAGGGGGATCCATGGGGGGCGGGGAGGGAATCTGGTGGGTGGAGAACATCTTATAGCCCCTTTGTTCAAGGGCTTTTGGGGGAAGCTTCCTTAGTCACAATGGGCTCCCCAAGGGGACATGGACACAACAGTATAATAAAATGACACTTTTTGCTCCATTTTCCTTTCCCTAGATGCCTGGAGTTTGCCTGGAGGAAACCATTGAGAAAACTCAGATAGCCATAGGAATAATCCCTCCTTTGCCCCTGAAGGGATTATAACCCCCCCCCAAATACAAATCACGTAGTCACAGGAACTCTCTGCCCTGCCCTGCCCTTTGATCGGATTATTTCCGATCCACATGGAGGAAAGAACCAGACAGACATGGGAAACAAAAGAAGGAACCCTCACCTCACATTTCCTCAGGGTAGAAAAATGTATAAAACCACAACTCAGGACCCCAAAGGCCACTTTGCAAGGCAGGAACTCTAAAGTCACTTTTGCTGCCACTGTACTGCCTTCCTGTAATAAAACCTGCTTTTTGGTAGCTTGCTGTCTTCAAATCTTTCTTTGTCGGCTTCTGCCAGCTGGAACGAACCGGAAAATTCTTCCAACGGAAAGAAGGGAGGGAGGGAGGGAGGGAGGAAGGAAGGAAGGAAGGAAGGAAGGAAGGAAGGAAGGAAAGAAGGGAGGAAGGAAGGAAGGAAGGAAGGAAGGAAGGAAGGAAGGAAGGAAGGAAGGAAGGAAGGAAGGAAGGAAGGAAGGAATCACTAATATGACTGAGGCTACTATGATGCTACTAAACAGATTTAGGGCTGGAAACTATAGAGACCTAATTTCCATAACATTCACATCTAAATCTCTTTTTGATATCCCTTATTTATGTTGCAGGAAAACCTTCAACCTAGGAAGGTTTAACATTTTATCATCTAGTGTGTTAAAGGGAAGTACTGTATAGCAAAATCCTATCTAATTTTTTAAACTACGTATTCTAACTAGTAAAATCACTGAAAACATTTCTCTATATCTTGCTGTAGCATCCTTTTTTTACACTAATGGACACTCTTAGGTAACAATTCTGTTCCTAACTGTTGTCCCCAATTGGGGTCTGAGCTTGGTGCCGAGGCCAATGAAGGATGCCAGACACGCAGTGCAGGTTTTAATTGCTTTTTATTGGGGTACCCCAAGGAAAGGGCTCCTGGCCAAAATGCCAAGAGAGCCAAGAACAAAGGATTAAGAAAGCTTTATACATTTTCACTAAAGAAGAAGGCGGAACAAGGCGAGATAATAAGAAATATCATCTAATAAACATTTTACTAATAATTCTACAATTTGATCTTTTGGAGTCTCTAGCTGTCCCTATTCCTAAACCTTGGATAATGAATGCCCCAGGAGTTATCTAATACTCCTTTGATTTCCTGCAGGCCATCTCTATTCCTAACTTTTAGCTGAGGTCTGCAAGTTGCCTAACTCTAGTTACTTTTATCAGCTTTCTAACTACCCAGAATTGTTACAAGCTTTACACATGCATATTTCCTGCGGATAAGCAGCCTTTGTTCTTGCCAGACAGACTCCACAATTACAGGCTTCCTGACTTACTTTCAAGTGTGGGCCATGACCTGGCTTTATTTTAGCAGACAGCCCATCATCCCCCCCTCCCTTTGAATCTGAAAATGATTTAATTTTCCAAGATTCACCCAACATCAATATCCCTGTACTGGGAGACCCCGTAGCTTGCTTACAGGTGGAAAGGCAAAGCAGAAGGCATTGTAATGCACAACAGGTGATTAAGAGAACAATGACTATGCCTGCCAGGGTCATTATTTGGTTCTTAGCCAATGGAAATCAGGCAACCATCCTGTCAGGAGGTTGTTGGTCCCCACGTCTTTACAAGTACCCAGTCTGCAGGCTGAAACGGATGTACTGGATGCTCTAGTCCAGGGTATTGATTTTCCTGCAGATAACGGGAAAGAAAATTCATAACCCCAGGGAGTTGTCTTACATATTGGTACAAGGTCAGTTCGCCCACCAGTGGGATGGACCTCTCCTCTGCTTTTAGGGAGGGATGTGATCACCCAAAAAGGGCCTCAAAAGAGGCTCAAGCCCATTCGCTGTCGAGGTGCAATGTGCAGCCCTAACAACATGAGTGGCAAGGTTTGCGATGAGGACAGGTGAGCCTCCTGGCATAGCTTAGCTAGCTGTTTTTTTTTTTTAATCATTACATTTTTCTGCCATAGGACTACTTGCCAGGTGGTAGACTGAGTAAAGCTTCCGAGTGATGTTTAACTGTTCACACAAACCTTAGCTGTGAAATATGGGTCACAATCAAAGGATACACTATTTGGCAGCCCAAACCCAGGAATGATTTCTTCCAGTAGGACGTTTACTACTTCATCCTCTCTATTAGTCCTGCAAGCGAAAGCCTCAGGCCATCCTGTGAAGGTCCATGCTAGTCCCACAACATACTCAAAAGATTGCTTTCTAGGTAATTCAGTGAAGTCTATTTCCCAAATTGTCCCTGGGTAGTTGCCTTTAAGTTGGACTCCTAAGGGGTGGGCGCCTGGCTACTTTTGGATTATTTCTGGCATAGATCAGACAAACTGCTACAGCTTGGGAGGCTGCGGAATAGAGACCCTTGTCTACTACACAGCATGTCACTTAGTCTACCAGTCCCTTTGATCCCCCATTGTGTGCTGGCATGTATTTGTTATAAATGAATCCTCTGAGGTGTATTTGGTAGAATAGGTCTGCCCTCTACCTTCCACCACCCATCCTTCCTCTCCCTGCCTCCAACTGATGTGGCCCATGTCCTACCCTTGGGAGTCCAAGAGAGTGGAGAGATGGGTAGGGAGAAATAGGAATTAGGTAGGCTGTTCATTCTAAGTGTGGTAGGGAGGCTTCCTTAGCAGCTCCATCTGCAGCCCAATTTCCTTTTGTGTAAAGGGGAATCTTAGAATGTCCCTTGACATGTAAGACTGCTACTTGTTTTGTTTGCCAAGCAGCCTCCAATACTTTTAAAATTTGTGGGCTATATTTAACGGTTGATTCTCTTGCATTTAATAATTTACTATTGCAATGCTCTCTACATGGGGCTCCCCTTGAGGAGCACCCGGAGGCTCCAACTGGCGCAGAGTGCGGCCGCGCGGGTGGTAATGGGAGCGACATGGCGTTCCCATGTAACACCCCTCCTGCGCGAGCTGCACTGGCTCCCGGTGGTCTTCCGGGTGCGCTTCAAGGTTTTGGTTACCACCTTTAAAGCGCTCCATGGCTTAGGACCTGGGTACTTGCGGGACCGCCTACTACCACCAATAGCCTCCCACCGGCCGGTACACTCCCATAGAGAGGGGCTCCTCCGGGTGCCGTCAGCCAAACAATGCCGACTGGTGGCCCCCAGGGGGAGAGCCTTCTCTGTGGGGGCACCTACTATCTGGAACGAGCTCCCCCCAGAGATACGGAGGATCCCGGATCTGCGCACCTTCCGCCGCGCTTTAAAGACCTTACTATTTCACCAGGCGGGCCTGGCCTAATTTTCTCCCTCTTTTATAAAAGATTTTTAATTTTAAAATATTTTTAAAATATCTTTTAGTATTTTATACATTCAATTTTAAATTGGTTTTAAAAGATTGGGGTTTTAAATTTGTCGGGGCCAAAATTATTTAATTTGATTTTATTCTACTTTTAAATTTTGTATGTATGTGTTTTATTGTTTGGCTATGCACCGCCCTGAGTCCTTCAGGAGTGGGGCGGTATAGAAATCAAATCAAATCAAATAAAAATAAATAAATAAAATAATCCTCTTTCCTTCCATAAGGCTCCGTGGCCACGCAAGGCTCCAAAGGTATATTTGCTGTTAATGTTTGTCCCACAGCCAGCTGTAAGGCTCTAGTTAGAGTGACCAGTTCATCCAGTTGGGCAGAAATGTTTACTGGTAATGGGTTGACTTCTCCAACTTCCCATGCTGTCACCACTGCATATCCGGCCTTTCTCTGGCCTTCTACCATAAAGCTACCAACATTCACAGTCAGCATTTGGGATCGACTGATCACAAGTCTACCCATCTGCCAAGCCCCCGCCGGTAGGTCTTTGGACCTACCTTGTCCTGTAGGGACAGGGGGATAGAGAGGGACCCCTCGGACGGCTGAGAAGAGCGGGCAGGTTCCTGGGGCCGGAGGCTTGCCCTCTGCGCCGGCGGCGGTGGAATGGCGGCCATGGCGGCTGGCCTGAGACAGCGGCAACTGGGATACAAGAATGTGCAGGAGGAGAAGAGGAGAAGCGTTTGAGCAGGGGGCTCACAACAATAAAACACAAGCCACAATATAAAATAAAAATTTAAATCTAAAAAATTTAAAATTAACCCTTAAAACCATTAAAACCCCATCGTCAGTCCAGGTCAAGGGAATTAAAAAGCCAAGTTTTTAATTCACGGCAGAAGGTGCGAAGGTCAGGCGCTAATCGGAGCTCCAAGGGAAGTTGATTCCAGAGGGTGGGCGCACCGACCGAGAAGGCTCTTTCCCTGGGGGCCGCCAGCCGCCACTGTGTAGCCGACGGCACCCTGAGTAGGCCCTCTCTATGGGCGCGAACCGGGCGATGGGATATCATTGCTGGCTGCAAGTGGTCCACCAAATATCCTGGTCCTAAGCCATGTTGGGCTTTATTGGTCATCACCAGCACCTTGAATCTCGCCCGGAGGGCAACCGGTAGCCAATGCAAACCGCGTAGGAGGGGTGTAACATGGGAGTATCGGGATTCTCCCATCACAACCCGCGCGGCTGCATTCTGCACCAGCTGAAGCCTCCGGGTGGTCCTCAAGGGCAGCCCCATGTAGAGAGCATTGCAGTAGTCAATCTGTGAGGTGACCAGCGCATGAGTAACTGTGCGTAGGGCAATTATTATTGATCCAACCAGCTTGTTAAAGGGGCAAATGCTTTTTTTTTCAATAGGAAGAAGGAAACATTTATGGGACCAGAGGGAGTAAACTTGGACTGAAAGAGACAGTAAGAAGCCCTTGAT
Organism: Pantherophis guttatus; assembly: GCF_059756535.1. Classification (NCBI taxonomy): domain Eukaryota; kingdom Metazoa; phylum Chordata; class Lepidosauria; order Squamata; family Colubridae; genus Pantherophis; species Pantherophis guttatus. The sequence goes on along the minus strand of NC_142064.1, from coordinate 260,405,816 downwards.
AAAAGCCCAAAACTAATGCTGCAATTGATGGGATGTCTCAGAGATAAAGGGGAAATTAAACTCTTTTCAGTCACTTTTAATTGGAATATCCTGCAGAGAAAGAACTGCCTGGACTGCCCCCTTCCCAGCCATCCAATCAGGAAACGGATCAGGAAAAGCCCTAAAACTGGGCAAAAGTCAAAGTGAAAAGGCAGCCTGGATCACTCTGTGGAAGGGAGACAGAGAAGACTATCTTGTAGATGTAGAATATGGAATATGTAGTGTTATGTAAATAGGTTTGTTTGGCGGGAAGTTTGAATTAACTGACCATCAGCTGATTGGCTGACCACCACAGCTGCAAGGTATATAAAGGGAGATGGCTCCCTGAGTCAGTTGCTGGGTTCTCAACATATAATAAAGAGCTGTTGTCACTCACTACTCTGGCTTGCTGGGTCCTCATTCACCCAACATAACATTGGCGACGAAGGTGGGATTTTGAGGCCAGAAGCAGAGAAGAGCTGAAGCCACACTCAAGAGAAAAAGAGCTGAGGCCACGTTCAGAGAGAGGACCGGAGACTGCATCCTGAATCCAGCCAGGCGAGCGAGCGGAGCACAGGAGAATCCCGAAACGATGTCTGCCTACACCCCGCCAGCGCCGTTCGACCCCAAAGAGGAGAAGTGGGGATCCTACATGACCCGGTTCGAGTGTTTTATGGTGGCGAAGGACATGCAAGGGCTACCGGACGTTCGGAAGAAGGCCCTGTTCCTGAGCCACTGCGGACCATGGGTATTCGACACAGCTGAAGCCTGTGTCAAATTCGGTCCACAACATTTCCTGGTCAACGCTGCAGACCCTGCTGAAAGACCACTATGCCCCAATGCCATCGAAGTACGTCCAGCGGTACGATTTCCAGCAAAGGCTTCAGCAGGACGGCGAGTCGATCAGCGAGTATGTCGCTGCCCTGCGTAAGGCCGCAACCCAGTGCTAGTACCGAGACCTGGATGAAATGCTTCTAGAGCAACTAATTTGCGGAGTGAGGGACGGCCGGCTACAGAGAAGACTACTCGCGAGGTCAAACCTGACCCTATACATTGCCCTGGATGAGGCAAGAGCCCAAGAGTCATCTGTAAAAGCTGCCAAGAAACTGAAGGACTCCTATCTCGGCCGGACAGCGCAGAGGACGGCAACCGTGCACCGAGAAGCCGTAAACACCGAGAGCGAGGGGGAGTCCGAAGAGGAAGTCTACCGCACCGAGCAGTCCCGGACGGCCCGGAGGGAACCCAGAAACGGGTGCGCCAGCTGCGGAGGGCCCCATCCCCGACAAAACTGTAAGTTCAGGGACGCCATCTGCCATTCCTGCGAGAAAAGGGGCCACATCGCTCGGATCTGCAGGTCCAAGCCACACCAGAGCTACAAACTACATGGCCAATCCGGCCAATCTGAATCAGTGCCACACCGGAGGCCCAACAAAGATGGCGGCAGCTGGAAGGGCGCGAAATTCGAAGATGCTGGGGCCTACACCATACGCATCGAGCAGACCTGCACCTCGCCCGGAGAAAAGACCTACACCACGGTCAAAATCGAGGGGTGGGAGTGCCAGATGGAAATCGACACAGGATCTCCCATATCCATCATGTCGTGGGCCAATCTAAAGAAAGCCATCCCCAGCGTACACAAGCGACAGCTCCAACCGCAACAACGCAGGCTGAAAGACTACCAGGGGAACCGCATCCCCGTTGAAGGAAGAGGCGAGTTCCAAGTGCAGTACAGGGAGTTAACCGAGAAGCTACCCCTCACCATCGTCAGCGACAACCTCCCGAGCCTCCTGGGCATGGACTGGTTTCGAGCCCTGGGCATGGGATTCACCGGAGTAAGGAACGTTCGAGGCACCCTGAAAGACGACCTGATGCAGGAGTTTCAGGACGTGTTCGACAAACAGCTTGGCAAGTATGTGGGGACCCCTATTTCGTTCAATCTCAACCCCAATATTGCACCCATTCGTTTAAAGCCTAGGCGGGTACCGTTCGCCCTGAAGCCCAAAATTGATGTCGAATTAGACAAACTAATCAAGCCAGGGGTGCTAGTTCCGGTTGACTACGCCAAATGGGAGACCCCAATCGTAACACCAGTAAAGCCGGACGGATCAGTGCGCATATGCGCTGATTATAAATGCACAATAAATAAGGCCCTGCAGCAAAGTGCCTATCCGGTGCCCATCGTCCACCACCTACTGCATTCCCTGGGTCCCGGCAAGATCTTCGCAAAACTTGATCTTGCGCAGGCGTACCAGCAACTGCCGGTAGATGGCGCTACCGTGGAAGCACAGACTATCGTAACCCACAGAGGGGCTTTCAAGTGCACCCGCCTGCAGTTTGGAGTAAGCATAGCCCCCAGGCTTTTTCAAAGCACCATGGAGCGGTTACTACAGGGAATCCCCGGGGTGGTCCCCTATTTCGATGACGTGCTCATTACCGCTGAAAACGAGCAACAGCTAGGGGAAAGGCTGAGGAAGGTCCTAGGGAAATTCAGGGACGCGGGACTCAGAGTAAAAAGAAACAAATACATGATTGCGGTCCCCTCAGTTGAATTCCTAGGATACAGGGTAGATGGCACCGGCATACACCCCACGGAGAGCAAGATCAGGGCAATCAAAGAAGCACCCAACCCCAAGGATAAAGCGGAACTACAGGCCTTCCTGGGGCTATTAAATTTTTACACCATCTTCTTAAAAGACAAGGCGACAGTGGCTGAACCCCTACACAGACTATTAGCCAAAAAATCCACTTGGAAATGGGGGAAGGTCGAAGACAGGGCATTCGCCGGCATTAAAAAACTGTTATCAGCTGAGAGTTTCCTAATCCAGTACAATGCAACCCTTCCCCTTGTTCTAGCTTGTGACGCGTCTCCGTTCGGGGTGGGAGCCGTCCTGAGCCATAGACTCCCGAATGGAATGGAGGCGCCCATCGCCTACTACTCCCAAACTCTGTCAAGTGCCGAGAGGAATTATAGTCAGCTCGACAAGGATGCCCTCGCCGCCGTTTCGGGAGTGAAAAAATTCCACGAATACTTGTTCGGGAGAGACTTTGACCTAATCACCAACCATCGACCGCTCCTGGGCCTCCTCGCGGGAGACCGACCAACACAGGCAGCCCTATCGCCCAGGATGACATGCTGGGCCATCTTCCTCGCAGCATACTCCTATCGCCTGGTACACCGACCAGGGGCGGACATGGGCAACACGAACGCACTCAGCCAATGCCCACTACCCGACAACCTAGAGGATCCCATGCCCGGCATCCCCATCTTGCTGATAGACGTATTGGACTTGGGACCTATAACATCAGAAGAGGTTGCGAGAGCCTCAACCAAAGACCACGTGATCCGGACAGTCGCAAGTTGGGTCATAAGGGGGTGGCCAGAAAAGACTGGGAGCGGGGAATTTAAACAGTTCGCGGGAAAACGGGACGAACTAACCATGCAAGGGGGTTGTTTACTATGGGGCGACCGGGTTGTTATTCCCTTGCGCCTAAGGGAAAAAGTATTAACGTTGTTGCATGAGGGGCACCCTGGGATTGTACGCATGAAGGGGCTAGCCAGGAGCTACGTCTGGTGGCCCAGTATGGATGCAGACATTACCGAGTGGGTGGGGAGATGCCAGCCCTGCCAAGAGTCTAGATCAGATCCACCAACAGCACCCGTGAGGGAGTGGGAAAGACCCCAGGGACCCTGGTCCAGGATCCACATTGATTTTGCTGGCCCGTTTCACGGACAGACCTTCATGGTCATTGTAGATGCGTTTTCCAAGTGGCTGGAGATTAAGCTAATGAAGGCCACTACCACCGAAGCAACCATCAGGGAGCTCAGACAGTTATTTGCCACCCATGGATTACTGGACATCCTAGTGTCGGACAATGGGCCACAGTTCACCACGACACAATTCGAGGGGTACTTAGCGGACCTAGGGATCAGACATGTCCTTTCGGCCCCATTTCATCCGGCTAGTAATGGTCAGGCTGAGAGATTTGTGAGGTCAGCAAAGGAGGCCCTTTCACGGTTAAGCCCCGGGGACTGGCAGGAAAGGGTAGACAAATTCCTAACAGCACAGCACTCCACACCCTGTACAGCCACAGGCCGAAGTCCGGCGGAGCTATTAATGGGGTGGAAACTCCGAGGGGTACTAGACAGACTTAACTCCAACTACTCCCCAGAAGTCTTCAAGGGGGGGAGAGGAAGCTCAGAGAGTTCACCATAGGAACACCGGTCCATGCCAGGAACTACGGGAAGGGCCCACTCTGGGAGGCAGGAACCATTGCAGAAATCACGGGGCCCAAATCATACAGGGTAGACATGAGGGACAGGAGAGTTTGGCGCAGGCACATTGATCAACTAAGGAAACGAATAGCCGCAGACACCGAGGACAGATTCGATGAGCCGATCCCTAACCCTGACTACCAACCAGAAACACAAACTACAAGCCCGGCAAAGCGGAGGACTTAGCTGAGGATTCGGGTATCCAGCGGTGCCCCATCGAGGAGGTCCAGCCCGCCGGGGAAGTCGCCGCCCACAAAGAAGTCTCGGAGGTTCCATTGGCGGAGCAGGGAGAAACAGAGAGTCCCTCCGACCTGCTCGACGACGCCCTCCAACTGAACTGCGCAGGTCAACTAGGATTCGTACACGCCCTAGTCACCTGAGAGACTTTGTATGCAAATAACGCCCTAAGTGACTTCTGGGAAGGGAGGAGTGTTATGTAAATAGGTTTGTTTGGTGGGAAGTTTGAATTAACTGACCATCAGCTGATTGGCTGACCACCACAGCTGCAAGGTATATAAAGGGAACTGGTTCCCTGGGTCAGTTGCTGGGTTCTCACCATATAATAAAGAGCTGTTGTCACTCACTACTCTGGCTTGCTGCGTCCTCATTCACCCAACATAACATGTAGAATGTGGGATAGGATCATTTGCTGACCGTAAATCTTCACGTTTGACCAATGAAATGCCTCTTAAGGCAAAAGGTGGATAGAAAGAGGCATTAGGAGTCTCAGGCCAACTTAGGACAGGGGGACCCATGGGGAGAGGTGGGGGGATCTGGTGGGTGGAGAACATCTTATACACCTTTGTCCTTTGTTCAAGGGCTTTTTGGGGAGGCTTCTTTAATCCCAACAGGGTCTCTGAGGGGACATACAGAGTCCCAAGCCCCCTCCTTTATCTTGCCTTTTTGTTGGTGGCATCTCGTTTATGGAATGACCTCCCCAGAGTCCCTTAATTGGCACCCACAGTGGCCTCATTTTGGCACCAGATGAAGACCTTTCGAAGGAAAGAAGGAAAGGAAGGAAGGAAGGAAGGAAGGAAGGAAGGAAGGAAGGAAGGAAGGAAGGAAGGAAGGAAGGAAGGAAGGAAGGAAGGAAGGAAGGAAGGAAAGGAACCACGAATATGACTGCAACTACAGTACTACTACTAAACAGGTTTAGGGCTGGGACCTAATTTACAGAACATTCACATCTAAATCTCTTTTAAATATTCCTCAGAAGTGGGGAGATGCAATGCAGAAACAACCCTAGAGGGAGTCCACAAAGACCTAAGGGAGGGAAGCCCCGCCCCTTATTTACATATAGGGAAAAGGCGGAGCTGGCTGCCATCTTGAGTTTGTTGACATGCCTTGGGATACCTTGGCCGTAATTCCCATCCCTTTCGATAGTCTGTTGGGCTAGATCAGTGGCTCTCAATTTGACATATGTGAAGTCAAATAATAAGCATTTTAACATTTCTCATTTTTTAATGTATATAGACATTAAAAAGTGCTTTATGAGAGTGTTTCACACTTATGACCATTGCAGCATCCTCATGATTACTTGATCAAAATTCAGTCGCTTGGCTATTGACTCATATTTATGACGGTTGCAGGGTCCCCGAGTCGTGTGATAGATTCCTCTTGCCTTCTTTTCCAACCATCCAGGCGCCTTCCCCTGGTACAGTCCATTCCTTGTGGCTGCCACTCCACTCAGCTCCCTCACATGGTTGGGTGGGGGTCAGATGGCTATTCAGCCAGTTCTCCCTCTCTCTCCTCTCTCCCCCGCCCCCTCCTGCTTGCTGGTCTCTCCTGCCACTGCCTCTGCTCCTCCCGTGATTCCCCTGCCTGCCTCCCTTTCTCTCCATCTCCTTCCTCCTCCTCCTTTCTCAACCTTTCCTCACACACTTTTCCCTCCTTTCCCCCCCACCCCTTTCTCTCCCTTTCCTCAACCCGTCCTCATGTGTCTCTTCCCCCCCTCACTTGGTGGGGTGGAGGCCAGGTGAGCCAGGAGGCCCCACTTCCCTTCCCTCCCTTCTCCCTCAGGTTTGCCCCCAAAGAGACCCACCTATCCCTCTCGCCCTCTCTCTCTATCCACTGCTCCCCTCCTTTTTCCTGCCAAAACCTCCTCCTTTTCATTCCCTTCTTCCCCCGTGAGAGTTAAAATGGGGCAAGGCTCACTTAACAGCTGACTCACTTGGGAGCAGAAATTTGGGGCTCAATTGTAAGTCCAGGACTACCTGTATTAGGTATCTTCATTAGGATTCCTCATTTGCTCCTTTGCCAAGAGCAGCTTGTCAATCTTCAGTTCTTTAGATGCTTTGAGGGGTTCCAGAGATCTGCTGTCAGCATTCAAAGTCACCATATCAGTTAAGTTTCACTCCCCTTATTTATTTTTATCTCGCCTTTATTATTTTTACAAATAACTCAAGGTGGCAAACATATCCAACCCATCTTCCTCCTCCTATACCTGTGAGGCTATAAAGCTTATATCGAGTGTAATATTTGCTGAAGCCCTGCTAGGGTTCCTTGGATTATGACAATTATGTGTTAAAAGGAAACGGGAGGAAAAAAGGGGGAAGGAAAGAAAAAAAGAAGGGGATGATTATAGAATATACTGAGTTATGGACACCTACACAATCATTGATTGCAACTAACATGAAACAAACAAGCATGATCCATAAATGGGATGAAGAGCTGTGACAGACATATAAAATCATGATTGACAGGCTTAGCTGTAAGGTATTTTTAATACTGATACACCTGAACACATGATGCTAAAGCCGATAAAGATCCTAGGACACCTCATTTTTTTTTTTATCCAGACAAATAGAAATGATGATCAGGTTTTTCCTTTATAAGGACTGATTGACTGACCAGGGTGGCATAGAACAATAAAAAAAGCTGAAGTAGCAAAAAGCTAAGGAATCTCTGCTTTAAAGGCTTTCGGAGATCCCTGCTTGGCAAATAGGGATTTTTCCAAATTTTTGTTTATGGTTATCTCTTCTTTTAGGGGAGTGTCATACAGGCACCTTCGAACAAACTGAAAGAGGGCAGAAGGGTCTCTCCAACCAAGGAAGCGTCTGAGAATGTATGGAGCAGAGTTGCTGTGCTGGCATCAAAAAAGCTCACTTGTCCCCCTTCGCAGTTGAGACAGATGCGGATCCTCGTGGGCTCCTCAGTCAGGACCAGGTCAGAGTGTTTTGATGGAGATTCGGCCCAGTATTTCCCTACACATTTCCAAAACGTCCAGAACATGGTCTGCTTATCAACCTTTGTTACATTCAGTAGCTTACTGGCAACCCCTACAGCCCATCCTTCTCTATCTCCTACAATTACTTCCCAGAAATGTCTCCCTGTTGAGAACTTCTGACAGCCAAGGACACAAGGCATAGATATGGGTTCTTTAAATGGCTTAACTCCTTTGACGCTTTTTCGATCTTGGGAGACTTCAAGCCACTCAAGATTGGCTGTGTCTGGATCCAGAGTTACATTCTCTGTAAGGGGGAAGGGAAGAAGGAAGGAAAAAAACAAGAGCTTCAGCTGCAGGCCTGGTTTGTGTCTTCAACTCTCAAGTGTTTAACCCTCTTGTGTGAATGGAGTTCAGCTTCCAAACACCCCCCCCCCCCAGGACTGGAAGACTCATTGTTCTTTTAAACAACACCTAAGCATTGCCTGGTCAAGAATCCTCCAACTTTGGCAACTGTAAGACTTGTAGACTTTAACTAACAGAATTCCAATGGCTGATGGGGCTGCTATTGTCCAGGTCCCTCTGCTCCCTTTTCTCCAAGCACTCGGGCTCTCCCACACTCTTAGTCCCATCCTCTGTTAACTGCCGGCCTGTTCAGCGCTCCTCTGGCCTTCTCCTTCCATTCACTTAGGTTGCCTTCACCATCTTCCAGTCCATCTGCCTCCCCTTCAGCTGCCACTACCTTGACTACCTGTACAGCTTTTGGCTCCTCCCCTCAGCTCTTCGTCTCTTGGCTCCACTGGTCAATTCCCCTAGTCTCTAGTCTCCCATGTGGCCGCCACTCTGCTGATTACCGTCCAGCTTCACCATCCTGGATGGGGAATTCTGGGAACTGAAGTCCACAAGTCTCACAATGGCCAAGTCCTTCAAACACTTCATAGTGCTCCACCTCTTCCAGAAGTTCAGGCAGAGCAAGAGGCTGCCATGTTTCAATTCTGAACTGGGAAAAGTCAGAAGGATCCCCCAGAGGTAACTTAGGACACATGATGGGATGTGAGGAGGCTCCGTCTTTTTCTCTACGAGCATCAGGGTATCACAGGGATGTACAAAAGGGGAGGATCTTATACAGGAAACCTCTGCTTTCACCAGTCTGATGGCCCACAGAGTGGAGGCAACCCTGATGCTCCAACTTTGCTATTTGCTTTGACCCAAAGGACCTAATTTCTGCTCCCAAAGATCTGGTCTCTCACCAACTTATAGTCAGGCAGTAAAATCAAGAGGATGTTATTAGCTTGGTAGGAATTCAAGATTCCTTTCACTCCCAGGTCATATTTTCCCATTTGTCCAGGTATTTCATTCTACACCAAGATTGGCTTCAGTTTTTTAGATTACCGTATTTTTCAGAGTATAAGACGCACCAGAGTATAAGACACAGCTTAGTTTTTGGGGAGGAAAATAGGGAAAAAAATCTGCCTACTAGGTATTCATCTGGCTATCGTCCTTAGTCTGGTCAGCTTCAGCACATTAGTTTGCTGGTTTTTTATCCCCTGCTTGGGGATAAAAAAAAGCTTCTAAAGAACAGCTGAGAGTCGGAGCAAAGCAGGGAGACCGCTTCACTCAGGGAGTTGAGGGAGCAGGCAAAGCTGGGAAGATTGCTTGCTAGTGCTTCATTAGTGCCTCGGTGGGGCTGAAAAAAGCTTCCAAAAAGCTACATACGGAGTATAAGATGCACCCAAATTTTCAGCCTCTTTTAGGGGGGGGGAAAGGTTTGTCTTACATTCCAAAAAATATGGTATGTATAGAACGGAACAGAGCAGAGCAGGAGTAGAGGAGTAGAACAGAACAGAACAGAACAGAACAACCGCTTGATTTGGCCAAATGTGATCAGTCACACAAGGAATTTTTCTCCATTGCATTAGCTAATATTGTACATATAAATGGCAAGTAATAGTTCATAAATCATATAATCATTAAAGTTTACTGGATCATCATAGTCTTATATAGTAATTAATCCTATATTTTTCTTTTTGATCTATTATGTTTCTCTTCACATTACTGGCATCAGAGCTCAAAATAGCACGGAAATCCAATTCCTGTAACTCATATTTACCTTCCTGTACTTGAAGTCCACTTTCCAGAGTATCTGGGGAAGAAAAGGGAGGAATTCAGCATCTCATCTCTGGAATTGGAGCAACAGAAGGGCCTCCCTCAGATTCCCTGGTTTGCTTTCCTTGGCCTCAGATCAGGAAATAAGGAATAGGGAAAGCTACAAGCCAGAATGTCATTGGTGGCTATATATATTCCATCAGGTATAAATATATTCTACTATATATGCACCTCAGTGGTGCAGTGGACTAAAGTGCTATTAAGTGTTACCACTTAGCTGCCAGCTGCCTACAATTAGTGCAAGTTCAAATCTCACCAGGCTCAAGGTTGACTCAGCCTTCCATCCTTTCGAGGTAGGTAAATTGAGGACCCGGATTGTGGGGCCAATAAGCCAACTTTGTATAGAACAACACCGGGGGGGGGGGGGCGAAAGCCCTAATAAGCAGGTATATACAAAAAAGAATGCAGGCTGTTGCTATAATGCACTGTAAGCCGCCCTGAGTCTACGGAGAAGGGCGGCATATAAATTGGACTAATAAATAATAAAAATAAATAAATAAATTCCATATACAGGTAGTCCTCAAGTTACAACTATTTTTTTAGTGATGTTATAGCAGCACTGACAAAGGAGCTTTATGATCGGTTCTCACACTTATGACTGTTGCAGCCTCCCCAGTCCCATGATCAAAATTTGGGCACTTGGGAACCAGCTTGTATGTACAATGGTTGCAGCATCCCATGATTCTGGGATTGTCCTCTTCAACCTTCCTGGGGAGCTTCTGACACGCAAAATCAATGCATGAATCCAGATTCATTTATCAACCACGATTCACTTAACTGCCGTGATTTTCTGAATAACTGTGGCAAAAATGTTCGTAAAATGGGGCACTGCTCACTTAACAACTGCCTTGCTTAGCAACAGAAATTTTCTGCTCAACTGAGGTCGTAAGTCAAGAACTACCTGTATGTATTCCATTATACTTAGTGGAAACTTATTCTGCTTCCCCAGTGATCAGGGCAAATGGATTTGGGCCAGGGGTGGCCTCCACTTACCTTCGCTACCGGTTCACAATGTGCGTGCGTGCGCAGAGTGTCTGTGATGATGTCCAGGTGGGTGGGCGGAGGCTCCCACCACCGCTACTACCAGTTCGCAAGATCCAGAGCGAACCGGTAGGAACCCACCACTGATTTGGGCTACGAAGACTACAGGTAGTCTCCATTTACAATCCTAACTGAGACACTGATCCTGAAATCAATCCCTCTTTGATCCATGTGACATTGACCCAGAATCTCTCTTGGATGCTCAAAATGTCATTGAGTGTAAAACTCCAGCGGCTGTTTTTTACCTCTCAGTTTTTTCATGGCACTTTTCAGAAGTGCAGGGATATCACTGTAATCCCAGATTGTCCTCTTTGGCTCTAGAAGTAAATCCACCGGATTCTCATATGTTTCCTTAGCCTGGTACCTGGCAAGACAAAATAGCAGAATAACAGAGTTGGAAGGGACCTTGTAGGTCATCTAGTCCAGCATCCCCCCCAACCACCCAAGCAGGAGACCCCCCCTTTGTTTCTGACAGGTGGCAGTCCGGCCTCTTCTTGAAAACTTCCAGTGATGAAGCTCCCACTACTTCTGGAGGGAAGCTGTTTCATTGGTTGATTGTCCTCAGTCAGAAAATTTCTCCTTATTTCTAAGTTGAATCTCTCCTTGATCAGTTTCCATCCATTATTCCTTGCATGGCCTTCAGGTGCTTTGCAAAACAGATTGACCCCCTTATCTCTGTGACAGACCGTCAAATATTGGAACACTCTCTCCAGAATTTGTGCATTGGGCTGTTCCATGCCTTGTATTTATGTGGTGCCTGGTTGTGTATGGCTTTTAGTTGTTAAGTGGGGTGTTGATGGACAGCTATTAAGTCATTGATTGTCATTTTCTTGTGTTGCCCTGTCCTCAGATCCTAAGTACCTGGTAAGATGGTGGGAAATCAGCACTCCTGTTGACTGACAAGGGCCCCTGTTTCCCAGGCTTCAGTCAATTCTCTGGCTAGCTATTCAAATATGGGCACCATGTGCGACTCAGTGGATCCTGACCCAGAACTGCACTCATCTACCTTCATCAAGTTAAACAAGAGATCTAGTAGAGGCAACTAAGTTCCAGTTTTGGGCTCCCTACTCTTCAAAATACTTGTGAATCTCTTGGCCAAAACAATGGATTTGTCAGAGTTTGCAGCAATCCAACCAGCACACAAGTAAATAATTCAGCAGGATTCATTTATAGAAGAAACTTCTTTATATACAATAATATAGAGCATGATGCATGTATACAATACCCATGCAGTAGAAGCCAGGACCATAATAACCAGAATTCAGAAACACAGAAGCTATATTGCAAGGACAAAGTAACTCTTATATATATACAGATCAGTCAAGCTAAGCCCCACCCAGGCTCCGAGCCATCTCCCATGGCTCACAATAGATCCTGTTTGTTAGTCACCAAACAGTTCCCATTGGTTGTCTTGTTGTTATGGCTATTCCAGCTCATAATTTCTTATACACTGACAGGATTGTATCTGACCAAATGACTGATGACTAATATGGGTGAGGTAGGTAAACAATTAGCAGATGGATATAACATTCAAACTGATCTTGATGGATTAAACTAGTGGTTCCCAAAGTGGGCGGGATGATTTACGGGGTGCTAAGAGGCAAGGGGGGCATCGGGGGGTGCTAAGAGGCAAAGGGGGTGGCAGAGAGTGCTGGAGTTGGGCTCCCCCCTGCAACTGTAACTCTTTTTAAATCAGACGTGATATGTAAGTCCGTGATGGCAAACCTATGGCACGCGTGCCACAGGTGGCATGTGGAGCCATGTCACCTGGCACGCGCGGCATCGGCCATTCCTCTTCCGGGTTCACAACCCAAAGCTCAGATCATCAGACTAGCTGGCCAGTGCACATGTGTGCATCAGAAACTGAAAGTTTGTTTCCCGGGGCACGCATGCCACTGGGCAGCTCCTCTTACCACGCGTGTGAGGCTGAACTCTTGGATGCTCTCTTATTGCTCTCCTTGCTTGCTATCGGTCGCTGCTTGCCCAAACGACTCGGCCCAGGCCCAGCTGCTCCACTCCTCGCCCGCTTGACTGCCGTTGCCTTCCTAACTTTTGGTAAGTTGCAGGTGGGCTGCCGCGGATGGGGGGGAGGGGCTGGAGGGGCGGCATGCCTGGCTGGCCTACTGCCACATGTGATGTGCTGCCCAGGAAAGGGGAGGGCTGTGGGGGGGAGGGGCTGGGGGGGATTAAATATTGCTAATTATATTGTGTTGAGGTTGTCTGTTGAGGTTGTTTGGAAAGGTCTAAAAAGCCCTGAAATACAGTACGTTGTCCTTACAATAAAATACTGTGAAATAAAGAAAAAACCTTTCCAAAATAGGAAAACTGCTGGCAGAGCTTCTGATCTCTGAGTCTGTAAAGAAAAGGGTGGATTTACTTACTTCTTCAAGATGCTTCCAATGTCCTAAAAAATAAAGAGAGGAAGCACTGAAAGGAGCCATTTCCTAGGCAGAAAATTAAATTCTTACAGTCACAAAATACATGAGTGAAACGTCTGGACAACCAGACACTAACAGACATACAAAATACTTCAATTTTTTTTAAAAAATCCATTGCTCTTTCCCCCCCCTTTTTTTTTTTTTAGAGTGGTATTGTTTTTACTTTCTTGTCTAAGAAAAATTAGACCCAGATTGAATCCAACACAATTACAGAAAATATATATTTATATATAAAACATGATAGCAAAAAGAAAAGACTATTTGAAAAACAAGAAAATGCACCTATAGGATAAAAAAAATCCCCTGCATTTATGCTTCCAGAATGAAGGCACTTTGGAAAATCCAGGTGGTGATAATACTTTGAAGAAGGTGATCAGTGTTGAGTTTTTCCTTGGCCTGGAGATTTAAGGGAGGGGAAGACCCTACAAAGAACACCCACCACCACATCCCCCAATACGGGATAGGAACTCTAAGCAGACATTCTTAAAATCGTGAAGAATATATAGACAATTGACCAGAACTTTGAATTCCTGCTTTTTCTGAATTACATTATGTATCCCTAATATTAGCCATTACAGGCAGTCCTTGACTAAACAGTTCATTTAGTGACCGTTCAAAGTTACCACGGCACTGAAAAAAATTATTTATGATCATTTTTCACACTTAAGGCTCTTGCAGAAAAAGAGGATACAGAATACTATAAAATTTGGTACAGATGGTATGAGTGGTTGGAGGAAAGGAAAAATGAAGAAGAAAAATAAGGGGGAGATAAAGAAATGTCCAAAAATAATGGGGAAAATGGGTAAAATACAATTTAGTGATTGAAATGAAAAAGAGAAATATATTGTAAATGAAATGATGGGGACAGATAGTAATTTGGAATGAGATGAAGTAAAATTGGTGGAAATAGTAAATAATAAGGAAGGACCACTATGAAAAAGCTGTAAAAAGAGTCTTGTATATAAGTGTTGTATGTCTTGTATTGTTTTACTGTGTTATAAATAAACTTTTTTAAAAAAAGAAAGACTCTTGCAGCATCCCCATGGTCACATGATCAAAATTCAGCCACTGGGCAACCGATTCATATTTATGACGGTTGCAGCGTCCTGGGGTCATGTGATCACCATTAGTGAACTTCTGACAACCAAAGTCAGTGTGGAAGCCTGATTCATTTAACAACCGTGTTACTAACTTAACCACTGCAGAGATTCACTTAACAACAGCGGCAAGAAAAGTCATAAAATGGGGCAAAATTCACTTAACAATTGTTTCCCTCAGCAACAGAAATTTCGAGTCCAAGTGTGCTCATATGTCAAGGACTACCTGTTGTCTTCATACCTTCCAGTTTCCTTTCCATAGAAAGAGTCAAAAAGTTTACTAAATGAGGAGTTGAAGAAAAGATTTTGAACTTGGTCAAGCTAAAATAAGGAAGAATTTCCTGACAGTGAGAAATATTTATCAGTGGAACAGCCTGCCTCCCTGAGTTTTGGGTGCTCCATCACTGGAGGATTCCAATAATAGTTTGGACAACCATTTTGGGGGGATGGTTATGAGGTCCCCTGCCTTGGGTAGAAGATTGGACCAGAAGACCTCCAAGGTCCCTTCCAGCCCTAGGATTCTATGATCTCAACTTCCTGACTGACCTGTAAGAGTTTGCTGGCTGGCTGCTGAAGCTTCTCTTCTATCTCCTGGATGAGATGGTCAAGAGAGCCCAGTTCCTCCATGTGCTTGGCCAAACCCTCCTCCTTTCTTGCCATAATATCCTTCTCCGTTTCTTCCATTTGAGTCAATAGAAGCTTCTCCTGTCCTTCTAACCAGAGTTTTAGCTCTCTGAATTCAGCCACTACATTTTTCTTCACTTCTTTGATGAGCTCCTAGAATAAGAAAGAGAAAAAGCAAAAGTCATAATTTTATTTTTAATTGTTTTACTTAATTATTTTTACTTTTATTTTAATTGTTACAATAATTAAACAGATTCCTTGAAGAATCCAGAAGTGAGGTAGGAGAATATCCGAAGCAAACAAAAAACCCATTTGATAATAAAAAGCGTAGGGGGAAAGGGTTTTTGTTTTTTTTTAAAGGCTCTAGTTTAATGACCTCTCATGAAAATTTTCTTAGCAATCAGGGATTCCAAAAAAGGAGACAGAAAAATGTTTGTGTTCACAATTTTTTCAATAGGATGAAATATGGTTTGCATTAATTTATTAAACAAAACAAACCCATTGTATTAAACAAAGCTCATGGGATAGGGGCACTTAACCCAACTGTGACTCATTCAGCCAATGGTGACATCTTAGTCCCCAGGTTAAGAACACGTTCTGTGCCCTAACACCGTCTTTAACTTTAACCAGTGAGATGGTTCCGCCCCAGGCGCCTGATGGAACCCGAAAGGTTCCTGATGGAGCTTGGATCATCTCCCGCCTCCTTAACCCACGATTCCTCCGAGGCCCTAGTGGCGGCCTGGGATCAAATCGCTCCCTTAACCTTGGAGCGAGGGAGGACCCCTTTCAGGGCTGAGCTGAGGATTTTGCACAGTTTCTGGAAGATAAAATCGCTCAGATCCGGACCGGGTTGGACTCTGACTGAGCAGAGTCCACTGAGGAGACCAGGCCTAGTCCTTGGTTGAGTTTGAGCCTGTTTCGTTGGATGAAGTGGACAGGATTATGGGTCGGCTGGGGGCCTCCACGTGTGCATTGGACCCGTGTCCCTCCTGGCTTGTTTCTGTAGCCAGAGAGGTGACCGGAGACTGGATCAAGGCTGTTGTTATCGCCTCGCTGAGGGAGGGATTCATCCCCGCTGCACTCAAAGAGGCGGTGGTTCAACCCCTCCTTAAGAAGCCCAACCTGGACCCAGACTCCCTTAACAACTATTGTCCAGGCTCCAGCCTCCGCTTTTTAGTGAAGGTTGTTGAGACCATGGTGGCACAGCAATTCCCTCATTTCCTGGAGGAAACAGACTACCTGGACCCTTACCAATCTGGTTTCAGGCGCAGTCACAGCATGGAAACGGCATTGGTCACCCTAGTGAATGATCTCTGGTGGGCCCGTGATGGGGTTGTTCCTCCATCCTGGTCCTTCTTGACCTCTCAGCGGCTTTTGATACCATCGACCATGGTATCCTACTGCAGCGACTCAGGGGGTTGGGGATAGGAGGCACTGTGTTGCAGTGGTTCTCCTCCTACCTCTTGGGTTGCTCGCAGTTTGTATCGGCGGGGGGGTCACAGATCCTCCCAGAGGCCCCTCACTTGTGGGGTGCCTCAGGGATCAGTTCTCTCCCCCCTGCTTTTTAACATCTATATGAAGCCGCTGGATAAGATCATTTGTGGTTTTGGGGTGAGGTATCACCAATATGCGGATGATACCCAGCTTTATATCTCCACCCCAGGCCACCCTGGGGATGCCCTTTCCGTGATGTCTTGTTGCCTGGAGACAGTGCGGGCTTGGATGGGAAGGAAAAGGCTCAGACTCAACCCTTCCAAGACTGAGTGGCTGAGGATGCCGGCATCTCGGGATCTAGAGGTACCATCTTTAGTGATCGGAGGGAGATTTTTACCCCCTCCAACAGGGTTCGCAATCTGGGTGTCCTCCTGGATTCTCGGCTGTCCCTGGATGATCATCTGACGGCCGTAACCAGGGGGGCTTTCACACAAGTACATCTTGTGCGCCAGTTGTGCCCTTTCCTAGACCGAGATGCCCTCGCCACGGTCACTCATGCCCTTGTTACTTCTCGGTTGGACTACTGTAATGCCCCCTACATGGGGCTGCCCTTGGGATGCATCCGGAGGCTCCAGCTAGTCCAGAATGCGGCCACGCAGGTAATTACGGGGGCTCCTCGTTACTCCCGTGTTACACCTCTCCTGCGCGAGCTGCACTGGCTGCCGGTTGCTCTCCGGGTCCGTTTCAAGGTGCTGGTGCTTACCTATAAAGCCCTACATGGCTTAGGCCTGGGGTACTTACGGGACCATCTTCTGCCTTCCTCCCACCGTCCCATGCGCTCCCACAGAGCAGGCCTCCTCAGGGTGCCGTCGGCCAAACAATGTCGGCTAGCGGCCCCCAGGGGGAGACCTTTCTCTGTTGGAGCGCCGACCCTCTGGAATGGTCTGCCCACCGAGCTCAGGATAGCCCCCGACCTCCTCTCCTTTCCCCGCCAACTGAAGGCATGGCTGTTCCAACAATAATCTGATCGTGGGGTTGTACAATGCTATAATTTTAAATTGTTTTTAATGGGGGTTTTAATTTTAATTTGAATTAACACTGTGATTTGTATTGTTGATTGCTGTATGCCCTGAATCCTTCGAGAGAATGGCGGCATATAAATCACAATAATAAATAAATAAATAAATAAATAAATAAATAAATAAATAAATAAATAAATAAACAAACTTGAATTTCATTTAAGTCAGAATTTGTACTAAAACACAGGCTGCCTATTATCAAAGATGGCAGACGGTGTTTTCCTTCCTATTAGCTCAGAAGCTCCTCACTGTTGGATCAATACTTACAAGCATCTCCTGCACTGTTTGCTCTGTGTCTCCTTTGTATGTAGCTATTTTTTCCTTCTCCTCCTTCTGAGCCTTCAGGCAATCCTCCACCTTGATCTGAAAAATACAAGTTTTGAGTTTCTTTTCCGTAAAGGATTACATCGGAGGGAAGACCCAGTTAGAAGATATATGCAAGCGTCATAAATACATGGCAGTTGGCAAGCGTCCAAATTTTGATCATGTGACCACAGAATGCTGCAATGATCATAAGGGTGAAAAACATTATGTCACTTTTTTCATTGTCGTCATAACTTTGAACAGTCACTAAACGAATTGTTTTAAGTCAAGGACTACCTGTAATGGCATTAAAGTGAGCTGCCTGAGTCTCCTGGTTGCAGTCATCCAGAAGCATCACTGAGAAATGAACGTTTGGCCTGATCCAGCAGGAGTGTTTTTCGGGGTCTGCACTCAAGACTTTGGAGGAATGACAATTTCGTTCTAGAGCCAACGTGGAAAGGGAGCCTATTTTACCCTACAGGCAATTTCCCTTGCTAAGCAAGACAGTTAAGTGATGTTCTTGCTGCAGTTGTTTTTTAAAAAAAATAATATTTATTAAATTTTCAAAGATTAAAATATACAGTACAAAAAATAGAAAAGAATAAAAAATAAAAAACTATAACACACAGCAAAAACAAACAAACAAAAACATACACATCAAAACCTAAGCACTAGTAACAGCTTTTCTATATCGGCATCTCTATCCTAATTAACTGCCATACACAAATTCTACTTCTATCTGTCTTAACTTACATCCTTATCTAAGTTACAATATCTTCTATTCACAATTTGGTTTCGTAACAAAATATCGCTTATATTTTAGATTTACTCTCCAGCCAGGAATACCATCTATTCCAAATTAAATAGTCCTTCGGGTCTTCCCTTTTCTTAATTTCCATAGATAATCTGTCCATTTCTGCGCAGTCATAATTTTTTTAAATTATAAATTGGTCTGGAGGGGATATCCGGTTGTTTCCAATTTTGTGTTATGGCAAGTCTACACGCAGTTAGTATGTGTAATGTGATATATTGTAATTTTTTTTCCATTTTCCCTTCTTAAATACCAAGGAGGAATAATTCCAGTTTTCTTTCTATCTTCCACCCAGTTATCTCTTCCAGGCATTTTTTTATCTTCCACCAAAATTTCCTAATCTTAGGGCAGGTCCACCACATATGGTAGAAGGTCCCTCGGCTATGGCCGTACCTCCAACAATCCGGGGACCTGTTTTGAGAACATCCTTACCAATTTCGCTTGTGGCAGGTGCCATCGGTAAAACATCTTATAAAGATTCTCCTTGTAAGCAGCTGACATTGTTAGTTTATAGTTTCTCACCCATAATTTATCCCATTGAGCCAAATGAATGTTATAGCCAAAATTTGTTGCCCAGCTAATCATTGTTTCCTTCACGGTTTCTTCTTCCATTTTAAATTTTAACAGAAAATTATATATTTTTGTGATCATTTTTTCTCTTGGTCTTAAAAATATCTTATCCAATTCCAATTGTTCTCTGTGTATACCATATTGTTCCCTGTCTTTTTTATATTTTGTCCTAATTTGCAAATATGGCCACCAGTCAATTTTTATTCCTTGTTTTTTTAAATTTTGTTCTGTTTTTAAATTTCCAAGGTCTTGCTGCAGTTGTTAAGTGAATCACTGCAGTTGTTCACTTTTAGTAACACAGTTGTGAAGTGATTCTGGCTTCCCAATTGACTTTGCTTGTGAGAAAGTCACTAAATGAATGGTTGTAATTCAAAGACTATGGTAAATCTGTCTTCAAAAAAATTGCAGCCACAAAGGATAAAGCAGGAGGTGAAGGTCTCAGGTTGGAATTAGGGAAGTTTGTTAAAGGAATGGCCGAGGCAGAAAGTTGCAGAGGAGTGTAATAACACCAGGAACCAATGGGGGGGACACATAGACATCAACTTTGGAAACTTCTTATTATAATAATAAAACACACAGCTCTTTTGATAAGAAAGCTAATTAGCACAAATACGCAATGTATGAGGAATGTGAGTAAAGTAGGCCAGGACAAGAAATCAAAAGAAACTCCTGTCAAGGAACCTTAATCTGAACCCTATATTTTGAATGTTTACATCGTTCAGGGGTCTTGGCTCCTTTAGCTGTTGAGACCCTTTTGTTGAAGTACGTCATTAAAAGTCCCGTGAGCCTCCTCTCCAGTCTGGTTCTAATTTGCATCTGCGCCAGGCTAAACCCAGTTTGTGGACAACAGAAAAAGTAAATTGGTCCAAGGATTGCCAGGAAGACCAAGGATCTGGATGCCCCTCCGCAGCGATTCCTCCTGGCTGATTCCTACCTGGTATTCCGGGAAAGCCTCCTCCGTAGGGATCACCGAGTGGCCCCTGTGCTCTTTGGATAGGTAGCAGACCAAGCAGATGAGGGTCTCGTGGTCCTTACAGAAGAGCTTGAGGGGCTCCCGGTGCTTCTGGCAGAGATTCCCTCCTTCCTCACCCGGACGGCTGCTGCATAGGCTGGCCCCTTCCAGCACCCGCGCCAGCTGCCAGTTGGAGAGGAGGCTGCGGGGCGCGAAGGTCTGCCTGCATTGGGGGCAGGAAGCCTCCGATTCCGACGTTCCCCAACTGCGGGTCAGGCAGCCCCGGCAGAAGTTGTGGCCGCACTCCGGGATGAGCACGGGGTCCTGGAAATAGTCCAGGCAGATGGAGCAGGTGGCGTCTTCCAGCAAAACAGGCAAGGACGCTTCGGCCGCCATCGCCTCCTCCTCCACCAGGACAAAGAAAGAGAAAGTTAAGTTTCGTTTCTTTTCCTCCAAATCAGGTGACCGCCTTTGGGCTCTGCCCAGATGGGAAACCGAAATGAATTGTTGTTATTCTTGTGCTCAGTCTCGCTGGCTGAGTGAAAAAAAAGTGTTTTATAAACAACAAACTGGAGAGAAGCAAACATTCGCAGGATGGACCCCCGATCAATTATTATTGGCCCAATCAGCTCGTCAAAGGGGGGGGGGGAGTTTTCAAAATAATAATCCTTCTTTTTCTTCCTTCTTCCATCTTCCTTTCTTCCTCCTCCCCCTCCTCCTCCTCTTCCTTCTCCTTCATATCCCTCATCGGACATTGGCGATCATGTTGGCGATCCTATTTTTATCAACAGCCGCACGAAAAAGTGCTGCTTTTTAAAATCTGGGGAGAAGCAAATATTTTTGGGACAGACCCCCCCAGTCAATTACTGATCCAAGTATCCTACTAAAGTGAAAGATATTGAAAAATCCTGGGGAGAAAGAAACCTCCATGGGGCTGATTCACCATCAATTATTATTCAGGCACCCACTTGTTAAAGGGGAAAATGCTTTTTTAAAAAATGGGAAGAATGAAACGTTTATGGGATGGAATGGAGTAAAGTTGGCATGGAAGAAACCCTTGATAAAACCCCAAAGCCAATGCTGCAATCGATAGGATGTCTCACAGATAAAGGAGAATGTAGAAATTATAATCCGTTCCCTAACTTCTAATATGAATATCTGGCAAAGGAAGACCTGCCTGGACTGTCCCTTTCCCAGCCAGGAAGTGGATCAGAAAAGTTCCAAAATTGGGCAAAGACTACCTTGTGGAATATGCAATATATAGAATGTAGAATGGGATCATTTGCTGGATGGAAATCTTCAAGTTTGACCAATGAGCTCCCTTAAGGCAAAAGATGGATAGAAAGAGCCATTAGGAGTCTCAGGCCAACCTAAGAGGGGGGAGATGTGGTGGGTGGAGAACATCTTATAGCCCCTTTGTTCAAGGGCTTTTGGGGGAGGCTTCCTTAGTCACAATGGGCTCCCCAAGGGGACATGGACACTCCTAAGGCCCTTCCTTTATCTTGCCATTTCAGAGGTGGCACCTCATTTATGGAATGTCCTCCCCAGAGACCCTCAGTTGGCACCCACAGTGGCCTCATTTTGGCACCAGGTGAAAACCTTTCTGTGTTGGGAGGGAGGGAGGGAGGAAGGAAGGAAGGAAGGAATCACTAATATGACTGAGGCTACTATGATGGTATTAAACAGATTTAGGGCCTGGAAACTATAGATACCAAATTTCCATAACATTCACATCTAAATCCCTTTTTAATATCCCATATTTATGTTGCAGGAAAACCTTCAACCTAGGAAGTTTAAAATTTTATCATCTAGTGTGTTAAAGGAAAGTACTGTATAGCAAAATCCTATCTAATTTTTTAAAGTCTGTATTCTAACTAGTAAAATCACTGAAAACATTTCTGTATATCTTGCTGTAGCAACCTTTTTCTTACACTAATGGACACTCTTAGGTAACAATTCTGTTCCTAACTAATTGTTGTCCCCAATTGGGGTCTGAGCCTGGTGCTGAGGCCAATGAAGGATGCCAGACACGAGATGCAGGTTTTGATTGCTTTTTATTGGGATACCCCAAGGAAAAGGTCTCCTGGCCAAAATGCCAAGAGAGCCCAGAACAAAGGATGAAGAAAGCTTTATACATTTTCACTAAAGAAGAAGGCGGGACAAGGCAGGATAGTAAGAAATATCATCTAATAAACATTTTACTAATAATTTTACAATTTGTTTTATTGGTCTCTAGCTGTCCCTATTCCTAAACCTTGGCTAATGAATGCCCCAGGAGTTATCTAATACCCCTTTGATTTGCTGCAGGCCATCTCTATTCCTAACTTTTAGCTGAGGTCTGTAATTTGCCTAACTCTAGTTACTTGTATAAGCTTTCTAACTACCCAGAATTGTTACAAGCTTTACACATGCATATTTCCTGTGAATAAGCAGCCTTTGTTCTTGCCAGACAGACTCCACAATTACAGGCTTCCTGGCTTACTTTCAAGTGTGTGTCATGACCTGGTTTTATTTTAGCAGACAGCCCATCATCCCATCCCCCCCCCTTTGAATCTGAAAACGATTTAATTTTCCAAGATTCACCCAACATCAATATCCGGTTCTTAACCATTTGGAATCAGGCAACCATCCTGTCAGTCAATGCCACCAGCCTTTCCATTCGTCCATGGGGGGTGGGGGGAGGAGTTGCAGCTATCTTTGTGATGTGTGTAGTTCAGCTGTGGAATTCCTCCGATTTGTCCAGAATCTGCACACAGCATTGTTGTCCAAGTAGGGCACAGACACTTCCTTTGGATGCCATATATCTAGATATATCTCTGAATGGCTTCTTGATCTTCTGCTGCAGCAATAAAGAAACTCCCCAGTCTCATTAGCTAGGATTTCCTCCACTGCCTATATACGATACATTCATTCATTCATTCATTCATTCATTCATTCATTCATTCATTTATTAGGTCAATTTATATGCCGCCCTTCTCCGGAGACTCAGGGCGGTTTACAATGCCTTAAGCAGTAGCTTTCATACTTTTGTATATACCTGCTTAGTAGGGCTTTTGGCCCATCCTAAGCGGTGTTCTTTTTTATACAAAGTCACCTTATTGCCCCCACAATCTGGGTCTTTATTTTACTTACCTCGGAAGGATGGAAGGCTGAGTCAACCTTGAGCCTGGTGAGATTTAAACTCGCAGTAATTGCAGGCAGCTGGCAGATAAGTGCTATTTAACAGCACTTTAGTCCACTGCGCCACCAAGGCTCCTGTAACTGGCATTATTGAGGGTCCAGAGCCCACCGAACAAAGAAAGGGGTTGATAGTTTTTCAGGTACTTTCCGGATTGTTCAAGGTCCCTCTGGTTTCTAATCTTCCTTTCAGGTAAAGTGGGCATAATATAGGTGGGTGATAGGAACACAGTTACATAACAAATCATATGGTCTCATCCTGACAGTAGTTAAGCTTTTCTTTCCAGAACAATAACTGAACTCCCAGTTCTTCTACTGAGGAAGTCACAGGCTGCGCAGTCCAAGAATCAGATGGTGGGTATTTCATCACTCTGGAAGTGATCTATCCAAGATGCCAGGCCTTCCACTTTTAGTGCCACATGGGTGGTCAGAAGCACTTGAAACGGTCCCTTCCACTTCTGATCCAAGGAGGTTGTTAATCCCCATGTCTTTACAAGCACCCAGTCTGTAGGCTGAAACGGATGTACTGGATGATCTAGTCCAGGGTATTGATTTTCCTGCAGATAACGGGAAAGAAAACTCATAACCCCAGCAAGTTGTCTTACATATTGGTACAAGGTCAGTTCGCCCACCAGTGGGATGGACCTCTCCTCTGCCTTTAGGGAGGGATGTGGTCGCCCAAAAAGGGCCTCAAAAGAGGCTCAAGCCCATTCGCTGTTGAGGTGCAATGTGCAGCCCTAACAACCTGAGTGGCAAAGTTTGCGATGAGGACCGGTGAGCCTCCTGGCATAAGTGAGCTAGCTGTTTTTTTTTTTTAAATCATTACCTTTTTCTGCCATAGGACTACTTGCCAGGTGGTAGACTGAGTAAAGCTTCCGAGCGATCTTTAACTGTTCACACAAACCTTAGCTGTGAAATATGGGTCACAATCAAAGGATATACTATTTGGCAGCCCAAACCCAGGAATGAGTTCTTCCATTAGGACGTTTACTACTTCATGCTCTCTATTAGTCCTGCAAGCAAAAGCCTCAGGCCATCCTGTGAAGGTCCATGCTAGTCCCACAACATACTCAAAAGCTTGCTTTCTAGGTAATTCAGTGAAGTCTATTTCCCAAATTGTCCCTGGGTAGTTGCCTTTAAGTTGGACTCCTAAGGGGTGGGCGCCTGGCTACTTTTGGATTATTTTTGGCATAGATCAGACAAACTGCTACAGCTTGGGAGGCTGCAGAATAGAGACCCTTGTCTACTACACAGCATGTCACTTAGTCTACCAGTGCCATTGACCCCCCATTGTGTGCTGGCATGTATTTGTTATAAA
Source organism: Pantherophis guttatus (assembly GCF_059756535.1). Lineage (NCBI taxonomy): Eukaryota > Metazoa > Chordata > Lepidosauria > Squamata > Colubridae > Pantherophis > Pantherophis guttatus. The sequence continues at coordinate 260,381,352 of NC_142064.1, read as the reverse complement.
TGAGTCCTCTGAGGTGTATTTGGTAGAATAGGTCTGCCCTCCACCTTCCACCACCCATCCTTCCTCTCCCTGCCTCCAACTGATGTGGCCCATGTCCTGCCCTTGGGAGTCCAAGAGAGTGGAGAAGTGGGTAGGGAGAAATAGGAATGAGGTAGGCTGTTCATTCTAAGTGTGGTAGGGAGGCTTCCTTAGCAGCTCCATCTGCAGCCCAATTTCCTTTTGTGTAAAGGGGAATCTTAGAATGTCCCTCGACATGTAAGACTCCTACTTGTTTTGCTTGCCAAGCAGCCTCCAATAATTTTAAAATTTGTGGGCTATATTTAACGGTTGATTCTCTTGCATTTAATAATCCTCTTTCCTTCCATAAGGCTCCATGGGCACGCAAGGCTCCAAAGGTATATTTGCTATTAATGTTTGTCCCACAGCCAGCTGTAAGGCTCTAGTTAGAGTGACCAGTTCAGCCAGTTGGGCAGAAATGTTTACTGGTAATGGGTTGACTTCTCCAACTTCCCATGCTGTCACCACTGCATATCCTGCCTTTCTCTGGCCTTCTATCATAAAGCTACCACCATTCACAGTCAGCACTTGGGATCGACTGATCACAAGTCTACCCGTCTGCCAAGCCCCCGCCGGTAGGTCTTTGGACCTACCCTGTCCTGTAGGGACAGGGGGATAGAGAGGGACCCCTCGGATGGCCGAGAGGAACGGGCAGGTTCCTGGGGCCGGAGGCTTGCCCTCTGCGCCGGTAGCGGTGGAATGGCGGCCATGGCGGCTGGCCTGAGACAGCGGCAACCGGGATAGAAGAATGTGCAGGAGGAGAAGAGGAGAAGCGTTTGAGCAGGGGGCTAGACTAGAAGACCTCCAAGGCCCCCTTCCAGTTCTATTCTGATTGATTGATTGATTGATTGATTGACTTCCAGAATTTGTGAGCCAGCTGGCTCAGGAGTTTTTGGAGTTGAAGTCTGCAAATTATAAAAAGGCCATCGGTTCCCCCCAACCCCCAATTGCTAAAGGGAAAGATTTTGAAAAATCCTGGGGAGAAAGAAACATCCATTGTACAGATTGCCAAACAATTATTATTGATCCAACCAGCTTGTTAAAGGGGAAAATGCTTTTTTTTTTTTAAAATAGGAAGAAGGAAACATTTATGGGACCAGAGGGAGTAAACCAGGACTGAAAGAGACAGTAAGAAGGCCTTGATAAAAGCCCAAAACTAATGCTGCAATTGATGGGATGTCTCAGAGATAAAGGGGAAATTAAACTCTTTTCAGTCACTTTTAATAGGAATCTCCTGCAGAGAAAGAACTGCCTGGACTGCCCCCTTCCCAGCCATCCAATCAGGAAACAGATCAGGAAAAGCTGGAAAATTGGGCAAAAGTCAACCCGAGGAGGCAGCCTGGATCACTCTGTGGAAGGGAGACAGAGAAGACTATCTTGTAGATGTAGAATATGGAATATGTAGAATGTGGGATAGGATCATTTGCTGACTGGAAATCTTCACGTTTGACCAATGAGGTGCCTCTTAAGGCAAAAGGTGGATAGAAAGAGGCATTAGGAGTCTCAGGCCAATTTAGGACAGGGGGACCCATGGGGAGAGGTGGGGGGATCTGGTGGGTGGAGAACATCTTATACACCTTTGCCCTTTGTTCAAGGGCTTTTTGGGGAGGCTTCTTTAATCCCAATAGGGTCTTTGAGGGGACATACAGAGTCCCAAGCCCCCTCCTTTATCTTGCCTTTTTGTTGGTGGCACCTCGTTTATGGAATGCCCTCCCCAGAGTCCCTTAATTGGCAGCCACAGTGGCCTCAGTTTGGCACCAGGTGAAGACCTTTGGAAGGAAGGAAGGAAGGAAGGAAGGAAGGAAGGAAGGAAGGAAGGAAGGAAGGAAGGAAGGAAGGAAGGAAGGAAGGAAGGAAGGAAGGAAGCTTGAATATGACAGCAACTACAGTACTACTACTAAACAGGTTTAGGGCTGGGACCTAATTTACAGAACATTCGCATGTAAATCTCTGTTAAATATTCCCCAGAAGTGGGGAGATGCAATGCAGAAACAACCCTAGAGGGAGTCAACAAAGACCTAAGGGAGGGAAGCCCCACCCCTTATTTACATATAGGGAAAAGGCGGAGCTGGCTGCCATCTTGAGTTTGTTGACATGCCTTGGGACACCCTGGCCGTAATCCCCATCCCTTTCGATAGTTTGTTGGGCTAGATCAGTGGCTCTCAATTTGACATATGTGAAGTCCAATAATAAGCATTTTAACATTTCTCATTTATTATTATTATTATTATTATTATTATTATTATTATTATTATTATTATTATTAAGTGGAGGCCCTACTTCCCTTCTCTCCCTTCTCCCTCAGGTTTGCCCCCAAAGAGACCCACCTATCCCTCTCGCCCTCTCTCTCTATCCACTGCTCCCCTCCTTTTTCCTGCCAAAACCTCCTCCTTTTCATTCCCTTCTTCCCCCGTGAGAGTTAAAATGGGGCAAAGCTCACTTAACAGCTGTCTCACTTGGGAGCAGAAATTTGGGGCTCAATTGTAGGTCCAGGACTACCTGTATTAGGTATGTTCATTAGGATTCCTCATTTGCTCCTTTGCCAACAGCAGCTTGTCAATCTTCAGTTCTTTAGATGCTTTGAGGGGTTCCAGAGATCTGCTGTCAGCATTCAAAGTCAGCATATCAGTTAATTTTCTCACCCCTTATTTATTTTTATCTCGCCGTTATTATTTTTACAAATAACTCAAGGTGGCAAACATATCCAATGCATCTTCCTCCTCCTATACCTGTGAGGCTATAAAGCTTATATCGAGTGTAATACTTGCTGAAGCCCTGCTAGGGTTCGTTGGATTATGACAATTATGTGTTAAAAGGAAACGGGAGGAAAAAAGGGGGAAGGAAAGAAAAAAAGAAGGGGATGATTATAGAATATACTGAGTTATGGATACCTACACAATCATTGATTGCAACTAACATGAAACAAACAAGCATGATCCATAAATGGGATGAAGTGCTGTGACAGACATATAAAATCATGATTGACAGGCTTAGCTGTAAGGTATCTTTAATACTGATACACCTGAACACATGATGCTAAAGCCAATAAAGATCCTAGGACACTTCATTTTTTTTTTATCCAGACAAATAGAAATGCTGATCAGGTTATTCCTTTATAATGACTGATTGACTGACCAGGGTGGCATAGAACAATAAAGGAAGCTGAAGTAGCAAAAAGCTAAGGAATCTCTACTTTAAAGGCTTTCGGAGATCCCTGCTTGGCAAATTTAATTTAATTTAATTTAATTTCCAATTTATATACCGCCCTTCTCCCTGAGGACTCAGGGCGGTGTACAGCCAAGATAAAAAACATAGAATACAAATATTAAAACATTTAAATATATATATAAATTTTGGCCCGAAAGTTAAAAAATCACAGACTAATTAAAAGAATTTAAACATTTCTTCTTAAGCCAACCCGGCTTGCTGAAAAAGATGGGTTTTCAGGGAACGACGGAAGGCATTGAGATCATGGATTCTCCTTATCTCCGGGGGCAACTGATTCCAGCTGGTGGCCTCAATGTAGGCTGGTGGTAGGGAGATTTCTTTATGGATGTCCCTTCTTTTAGGGGAGTGTCATGCAGGTGTCCTCACCCAAATAGAAATAGGGCAGAAGGTTCTCTCCAACCAAGGAAGCGTCTGAGAATGTATGGAGCAGAGTTGCTGTCCTGGCATCAAAAAAGCTCACTTGTCCCCCTTCGCAGTTGAGAGAGATGCGGATCCTCGTGGGCTCCTCAGTCAGGACCAGGTCATAGAATTTTGACGGAGATGCGGCCCAGTATTTCCCTTGGCATTTCCAAAACACCCAGCGCCTGGTCTCCCCAGCAAGATTTGTTAAGTTCACTGGCTTATTGGCAACCCCTACATCCCATATTCCTGTACCTCCTACAATAACTTCCCAGAAATGTTTCCCTGTTGAGAACTTCTGACAGCCATGGACAAAAGCATATTTTCCTTTAACTACTTTGACACTTTTCCGATCTTCAGAGATTTCAAGGCAATCAAGATGGGCAGTGTCTGGATCCAGAGTTACATTCTCTGTAAGGGGGAAGAGAAGGAAGGAAAAAAACAAGAGCTTCAGCTGCAGGCCTGGTTTGTGTCTTCACCCCCAAGAGTTTAACCCTCTTGTGTGAATGGAGTTCAACCCCCCCCCCCAAGACTGGAAGACTCATTGTTCTTTTAAACAACACCTAACCATTGCCTGGTCAAGAGTCCTCCAACTTTGGCAACTGTAAGACTTGTAGACTTCAACTAACAGAATTCCAATGGCTGATGGGGCTGCTATTGTCCAGGTCCCTCTGCTCCCTTTACTCCAAGCACTCGGGCTCTCCCACACTCTGAGTCCCATCCTCTGTTAACTGCCGGCCTGTTCAGCGCTCCTCTGGCCTTCTCCTTCCATTCACTTAGGTTGCCTTCGCCATCTTCCAGTCCATCTGCTTCCCCTCCATCTGCCACTAAGCTGCACACCTTCAGGATACCTTGACTACCTGTGCAGCTTTTGGCTCCTCCCCTCAGCTCTTCGTCTCTTGGCTCCACTGGTCAATTCCTCTAGTCTCTAGTCTCCCATGTGGCCGCCACTCTGCTGATTACCGTCCAGCTTCGCCATCCTGGATGGGGAATTCTGGGAACTGAAGTCCACAATTCTCACAATGGCCAAGTCCTTCAAACACTTCATAGCGTTTCCACCTCTTCCAGAAGATCAGGCAGAGCAAGAGGCTGCCATGTTTCAATTCTGAACTGGTAAAAGTCAGAAGGATCCCCCAGAGGTAACTTAGGACACATGATGGGATGTGAGGAGGCTCCGTCTTTTTCTCTACGAGCATCAGGGTATCACAGGGATGTACAAAAGGGGAGGATCTTATACAGGAAACCTCTGCTTTCACCAGTCTGGTGGCCCACAGAGTGGAGGCAACCCTGATGCTCCAACTTTGCTATTTGCTTTGACCCAAAGGACCTAATTTCTCTGCTCCCAAAGACCTGGTCTCTCACCAACTTATAGTCAGGCAGTAAAATCAAGAGGATGTTATTAGCTTGGTAGGAATTCAAGATTCCTTTCAATCCCACTCCATACTTTCCCATTTGTCCAGGTATTTCATTCTACACCAAGATTGGCTTCAGTTTTTTAGATTACCGTATTTTTCAGAGTATAAGACGCACCAGAGTATAAGACACCGCTTAGTTTTTGGGGAGGAAAATAGGAAAAAAATCTGCCTACCAGGTATTCATCTGGCTATCGTCCTTAGTCTGGTCAGCTTCAGCATATTAGTTTGCTGGTTTTTTATCCCCTGCTTGGGGATAAAAAACAGCTTCTAAGGCACAGCTGAGAGGAAGCAGCAATGAGAAAAGCAGGCAAAGCTTCACTCGGCTGGTACCTGGTTAGGGCAGAAAAAAGCTTCTAAAGAACAGCTGAGAGTCGGAGCAAAGCAGGGAGACTGCTTCACTCAGGGAGTTGAGGGAGCAGGCAAAGCTGGGAAGATTGCTTGCTAGTGCTTCATTAGTGCCTCGGTGGGGCTGAAAAAAGCTTCCAAAAAGCTACATACGGAGTATAAGATGCACCCAAATTTTCAGCCTCTTTTGGGGGGGGAAGGTTCGTCTTACATTCCAAAAAATATGGTATGTATAGAACGGAACGGAGCGGAGTAGGAGTAGAGGAGTAGAACAGAACAGAACAGAACAACCGCTTGATTTGGCCAAATGTGATCAGACACACAAGGAATTTTTCTCCACTGCATTAGCTAATATTGGACATATAAATGGCAAGTAATAGTTCATAAATCATATAATCATTTAAGTTTACTGGATCATCATAGTCTTCTATAGTAATTAATCCTATATTTTTCTTTTTGATCTATTATGTTTCTCTTCACGTTACTGCATCAGAGCTTAAAATAGCAAGGAAATCCAATTCCTATAACTCATATTTACCTTCCTGTAGTTGAAGTCCACTTTCCAGAGTATCTGGGGAAGAAAAGGGAGGAATTCAGCATCTCATCCCTGGAATTGGAGCAACAGAAGGGCCTCCCTCAGATTCCCTGGTTTGCTTTCCTTGGACTCAGATCAGGAAATAAGGAATAGGGGAAAGCTACAAGCCAGAATGTCATTGGTGGCTATATATATTCCCTCAGGTATAAATATATTCTACTATATATGCACCTCAGTGGTGCAGTGGACTAAAGTGCTATTAAGTGCTAGCACTTAGCTGCCAGCTGCCTACAATTAGTGCAAGTTCAAATCTCACCAGGCTCAAGGTTGACTCAGCCTTCCATCCTTTCGAGGTAGGTAAATTGAGGACCCGGATTGTGGGGGCAATAAGCCAACTTTGTATAGAACAACACCGCGGCGGGGGGGAGGGGCGAAAGCCCTAATAAGCAAGTATATTCAAAAAAGTATGCAGGCTATTGCTATAATGCATTGTAAGCCGCCCTGAGTCTACGGAGAAGGACGGCATATAAATTGGACTAATAAATAATAAAAATAAATAAATAAATTCCATATACAGGTAGTCCTCAATTTACAACTATTTTTTTAGTGACGTTATAGCAGCACTGACAAAGGAGCTTTATGATCGGTTCTCACACTTATGACGGTTGCAGCCTCCCCTGTCCCGTGATCAAAATTTGGGCACTTGGGAACCAGCTTGTATTTACGATGGTTGCAGCATCCCATGATTCTGGGATTGTCCTCTTCAACCTTCCTGGGGAGCTTCTGACACGCAAAATCAATGCATGAATCCAGATTCATTTATCCACCACGATTCACTTAAGTGCCGTCATTTTCTGAATAACTGTGGCAAAAAAGTTCGTAAAATGGGGCACTTCTCACTTAACAACTGCCTTGCTTAGCCATAGAAATTTTCAGCTCAACGGAGTCAAGAACTACCTGTATGTATTCCATTATACTTAGTGGAAACTTATTCTGCTTCCCCAGTGATCAGGGCATATGGATTTGGGCCAGGGGTGGGCTCCACTTACCTTCGCTACCGGTTCACAATGTGGGTGCTTGCGCAGAGTGTCTGTGATGATGTCCAGGTGGATGGGCGGAGCCTCCCACCACCACTACTACCAGTTTGCAAGATCCAGAGCGAACCGGTAGGAACCCACCACTGATTTGGGCTACGAAGACTACAGGTAGTCTCCATTTACAATGCTAACTGAGACACTGATCCTAAAATCGATCCCTGTTTGATCCATGTGACACTGACCCAGAATCCCTCTTGGATGCTCAAAATGTCATCTAGCTTAAAACCCCAGCGGCTGTTTTTTACCTCTCAGTTTTTTCATGGCACTTTTCAGAAGTGCAGGGATATCACTGTAATCCCAGATTGTCCTCTTTGGCTCTAGAAGTAAATCCACTGGATTCTCATATGTTTCCTTAGCCTGGTACCTGGCAAGACAAAATAGCAGAACAACAGTGTTGGAAGGGACCTTGTAGGTCATCTAGTCCAACACACACATCACCAACCCCCAAGCAGGAGACCCCACACTGTTTCTGACAGATGGCAGTCCGGCCTCTTCTTGAAAGCTTCCAGTGATGAAGCTCCCACAACGTCTGAAGGCAAAGCTCTTCCAGTGGTTCATTCTCCTCAGTCAGAAAATTTCTCCTTATTTCTAGGTTGAAACTCTCCTTGGTCAGTTTCCATCCATTGTTCCTTGTCTGGCCTTCAGGTGCTTTGGGAAACAGATTGACCCCCTTCTCTCTGTGACAGACCCTCAAATATTGGAACACTGTTGCTATCATGTCTCCCCTGGTCCTTCTCTTCACTAGACTAGCCATGCCCAGTTCCTGCAACCGTTATCAACCTGCCAATAGAAGCTTTCTAAACCATCAGATGGTGCTTGAGGATTGGCTAGCTACAGGATCCAATCTGAGGTGGTCACTGGCGGTTTTGACTTCTGAGCTTTCAGACTCGTGCTGGAGCCCATCCTCAGGGAACGTCTCTCTCTCTCCAGAATGTGTGCACTGGGCTGTTCTACGCATTGTATTTATGTGGTGCCTGGTTGTGTGTGGCTTTTAGTTGTTAAGTGGGGTGTTGATGGACAGCTATTAAGTCATTGATTGTCATTTTCTTGTGTTGCCCTGTCCTCGGATCCTAAGTACCAGGTAAGCTGGTGGGAAATCAGCACTCCTATTGACTGAGAAGGGCCCTGTTTCCATGGCTTCATTCATTTCTCTGGCTAGCTATTCAAATATGGGCACCATGTGCGACTCAGTGGATCCTGATCCAGAACTGCACTCATCCACCTTCATAAAGTTCCAGGAGAGATCTAGTAAAGGCCAATAAGTTTCAGTTTTGGGGCTCCCTACTCTTGAAAATTCTTGTGAATCTCTTGGCCAAAACAATGGATTGTATCTTACCAAATGACTGATGACACATGACTACTATGGGTGACGTAGGTAATTAGATGATGGATATAACATTCAAACTGATCTTGATGGATTTTAGTTCTGCATTTAACACAATTCTTCCACATAGACTAGAGTCTATCTAAACTTAAGGACCTTGGACTTTCTCATTCAATCTACCTTTGGATTATGGATTTCCTGTCTGGCCGCTCTCAAGAGGGTCAGATTAGGTAATCACACTTCCTCCGCCCTTATTCTTAACACTGGTAAACCACAGGGTTGTGTGTTGAGTCCCTTACTCTATACTCTTTACGTACATGACTGCATTCTCACTCACGCCACTAATACTATTATTAAATTTGCAGATGATAGAACAATGGTAGGACTCATCTCCAGGGGGCAGGATGAGTCTGCCTATCGAGATGAAGTGGACCAGTTGCTTTCACTGTGTGGAGACAATAATTTGGTCCTTGCCACCAATAAGACCAAGGAGTTTATAGTGGACTACAGAAGGAATAGATCAGATATCCAGCCCTCGCTTATCAATGGAGACCAGGTGGAGCAAGTGGCCAGTTTTAGGTTTTTGGGTGTTATCATAAAAGAGGATCTGACCTGGGGTGCTCACACTGCAGCACTGGTCAAAAGGGCCCAGCAGAGATTATACTACTTGAGACTACTCAGGAAAAAACAACCGAATGAAAAACTGCAGGTGACCTTCTACTGCTGCACTATAGAGAGTATCTTAACTTACTGCACCTGTGTATGGTTTGCCAATTGCACCGTGGCACATAGGACAGTGCTCCAGAGGGTTAACATCATTGCCCAGAGGATCATTGGTTGACCCCTCCCCTCCTTGGAAGAGCTTTAGAGCTCCCGCTGTCTTAAGAAAGTTCAAAACGTTCTTAAAGATCCATCTCATCCTGGGCACCCCTTTTTTGAACTATTGCCATCTGGCAGACGGTAAATAAAAACAAGGACAAATAGGCTGAAAAACAGCTTCTATCCCAGAGCGGTAACTATGTTGAATTCTACTGTATAGTGCAATACTAATGCAGTATCACAGGTTTTCAATTTAATTGTGTAGAATGTGAAGGATATGTGTTTTTGTTTTATTATTATTATTAGTAATAATAGATGTACACTGAAGATGGCATTTAATTTCGTTGTACGAGGTGCAATGACACCAAAGTAAACTTAAATTTAAAGGTAATGCAATGAAATTGCAGATAACATCTGTCACAATGTCCCTGTAATCACAATTCAGGTGCTTGGCAACTGGCATGTATTTATGACAGTTGCATTACTTGGAATAGCTTACATCCTACAATACCTTTAAAACCATCAAACATCTGTCTCTTCTTAGAAAGGACTCAATAGGTGGAAAAAAATGCCAAATTAAATCTAAACGTCTGGTTGAGTGTGTGACGGACTATAACAATTCACCATATCAAATACTGCTAATTATGTCCTGTTGAGGTTGTCTAAGGAAATTGATGACTATTTGTTAGCAACCAGTTACAACGGCTCTCAAAAAACTGACTCACAACCATTTTCACACTTAACATCTGTCACAGTGTCCCTGTAATAACTATTCTGGTGCTTGGCAACTGGCATGTATTTATGATAGTTGCATTACTTGGAACAGCTTACATCCTACAATGATACCTTCAAAACCATCAAACATCTGTCTCTTCTTGGGAAGGACTCAATAGGCAGATAAAATGGCCAAATTCAGTCTAAACGTCTGGCTGACTATGCAACCAACAATAATTGATCATATCAAATATTGCTAATTATATTGTGTTGAGGTTGTCTGAGGAAATGTCTAAAAAGCCCTGAAATACAGTACATTGTCTTTACATTAAAATACTGTGAAATACAGAAAGACCTTTCCAAAATAGGAAAACTGTTGGAGGAGCTGCTGATCTCTGAGACTGTAAAGAAAAGGGTGGATTTACTTACTTCTTCAAGATGCTTCCAATGTCCTAAAAAAGAGAGAGACAACGCATTGAAAGGAGCCATTTCCTAGGCAGAAAATTAAATTCTTACATTTACAAAACAAATGAGTGAAACCTCTGGACAACTAGACACTAACAGACATATAAAGTACTTCCATTTTTTTAAAGAAAAAAAATCCCATTGCTCTTTTTTCCTCAGCTGTTCAACCTCTTTTGGAGAGGTATTGTTTTTACTTTTTTGCCTGAGAAAAATTATACCCCAGTTGAATTCAACACAATTACAGAATATATATATAAAACATAACAGCAAAAAGAAAAGACCATTTGAAAAACAAAACAGTGCATCAATAGAATAAAAAAATGCCCTGCATTTAAGCTTCCAGAATGAAGGCACTTTGGAAAATCCAGGTGGTTATAATACTTTGTAGAAAGTCATCAGTGTTGGGTTTTTCCTTGCCTGGAGATTAAGGGGAGGGGGAGACTCTACAAAGAACACCCACCACTACATCCTCTAATAGGGGACAGGAACCTCAAATTGTGAAGAATATAGAGACAGTGTCCAGTACTTTGAATTCCTGCTTTTTGCATGGCCTGCTTTTTCTGTATCAAATTATGTATCCCTAATTTAAGCCAATACAGTTACTCCTTGACTAAATAGCTCATTTGGTGACTGTTCCTTTCCATAGAGTCAAATGCAGCCAGAATCCTACATGTAGACATGGGAAGGTATATCAACCTCCACAAGAGAAGAATGGATGGAAAAAATGATGGAGCTAGAAAAAATGACAAAATTGACTGCTTTAATTAGATCTGACCCATTCCTTCTACTTGGAAGCTGCTTCTAAACTTTCTGCTTCAGATAGAAAAAAAAAAGAACTCTTGATACTTGATTTTTCTTATAAGACTAATCGGTTTTTATACACATGGCTAATAATAAGTAAATATAAAAAAATAACTTGAGGCTGTAATTTTATTTTGTATTTTACTGTGCTGAAAATGTTTTGTTTTCCCTTTATCTGACACTTCTTTCCCATTCTTATCTTTCTCCGTTTCCCTATTTTCTTTATTTCCATTTGTACTTTTCACTATTACAATTTCAATTAAATTTCTGGGGAGGGGGAAGGAAAGAGTCAAAAAGAGTATTCTGTGGAGGGGCTAAAGCAGGCTATTCCATTTCATCATTGGTACACCATGATACCAAAAAAATGCTGAGACAGAGAGGAGCAATAAAGGTGATAAGGGCTCTGGAGGCCAAACTGTACAATGAATGGCAAAGGGAACACGGTAGGCTCAGCCTAACAAAGAGAAGGCTTAGGGGAGACCCTACCACCATCTTCCAATACTTGGAAGGCTGTCATAGAGAAAAGGGCATCGATTTAGTCTCCGTAGCACCTGAAGGCAGGACAAGAGGCACGGGGTGAAAACTCATCACAAAGAGATCCAACCTAAAATACAGAAGAGTTTCCTGACAGTGAGAAGTATTTATCAGTGGAACAGCTTCCCTCCCAGAGTTCTGGGTGATCCATCACTGGAGGCTTCCAATAATAGATTTCTTCTGGATGGAATAAGGACTCTGCCTTCTGCAGAGAAGACCTCCAAGGTCCCTTCCAGCCCTAGGATTCTATGATCTCTATGATACAACCTGACCTGTAAGAGTTTGCTGGCTGGCTGCTGAAGCTTCTCTTCTATCTCCTGGATGAGATGGTCAAGAGAGCCCAGTTCCTCCATGTGCTTGGCCAAACCCTTCTCTTTTCTTGCCATAATATCCTTCTCCGTTTCTTCCATTTTAGTCAATAGGAGCTTCTCCTGTCCTTCTAACCAGAGTTGTAGCTCTCTGAATTCAGCCATTATACCTTTTTTCACTTTGTCGATGCGATCCTAGAACAATAAAGAGAAAAAGCAAATGGCATAATTTTATTTTATTTTAATTATTTTATTTAATAATTTTAATTTTGTCATGATAATTAAATGGATTCCTTGAAGAATCCAAAAGTGAAGTGGGAGAATTTCCTAGGAAGAAAAAAATCCTTTTGACATTAAAAAACACAAGGGGGAAGTTTCTAAAAAGAAAAAAAAAAGGCTCCAGTTTAAATGATCTGTCATGAAAATTTTCTTAGCAATCAGGGATTTCAAAAATGTAGACAGAAAAATGTTTGTGTTCACAATTTTTTCAGTGATGAAATACGATTTGCCTTAATTTATTAAGCAAGCCAAACCTATTGCATAAAACACAGCTCATGGGATAGGGGCACTTAACCCAACTGAGACTCATTCAGCCAATGGTGACATCTCAGTCCCCAGGTTAAGAACAACTTCTGTGCCTCACACAGTCTTTAACTTTGAATTAATTTCAGTCAGAACTTGTACTTACAAACAGGCTGCCTATTATCAAAGATGGCGGATGAGCTTCTCCTTCCTATTAGCTCAGAAGCTCCTCACCATTGGATCAATACTTACAAGCATCTCCTGCACAGTTTGCTCTGTGTCTCCTTTGTATGTCGCTATGTTTTCTTTCTGCTCCTTCTGAGCCTTCAGGCAATCCTCCACCTTGATCTGAAAAATATAAGTTTTGAGTTTCTTTTCTGTAAAGAATTACATCGGAGGGAAGACCCAGTTAGAAGACCCAGTATATTCAATCATCATAAATACATGACAGTTGGCAAACGTCCAAATTTTGATCCTGTGACCATGGAATGCCTGCAATGATCACAAGGGTAAAAAACATTCTGTCACTTTTTTCATTGCCAAGGACTCCCTGCAAGGGCATTAAAGTGAGCTGCCTGAGTCTCCTGGTTGCAATCATCCCAGAAGCATCACTGAGAAATGAAAGTTTGGGCTGATCCAGCAGGAGTGGTTTTTGGCCTCTGCACTCAAGATTTGGACTCCATGACAATTTCGCTCTAGAGCAAATGTGGAAAGGGAGCTGGTGAAGGGAGCCTATTTCTTCCTACAGGCAATTTCTGTTGCTAAGCAAGACAGTTAAGTGAAGTTTTGTCTCATTTTACAACCTTTCTTCCAAATGTTGTTAAGTGAATCACTGCCGTTGTCAGGTTAGTCACACAGCTGTTAAGCGAATCTGGCTTTCCCATTGACTTTGCTTATCAGAAGGTGGCAAAGGGTGAACACAAGAGCCCAGGACAACACAATACAATTGACAAGCATCTGAATTTTGATCAGTGACAACAGGGATGCCAAACTGTTTTTTCAACATTGCAGGCCGGGAGATAAGGGGTGGGATAAACCAGGAGGAAGCAAGTAAAGGGGTAAAAAGACTGAGAGGGCTGGCACTGGATGCCCCTCCAAAGCGATTCCTCCTGGCTGACTCCTACCTGGTATTCCTGGAAAGCCTCTTCCGCAGGGATCACCGAGTGGCCCCAGTGGTCTCTGGATCGGTCGCAGACCAAGCAGATGAGGGTCTGGTGGTCCTTACAAAAGAGCTTGAGGGGCTCCCGGTGCTTCGGGCAGAAGCTCCTTCCTTCCTCGCCCCAAGGACCTCCGCATCGCCTGGCCACTTCAGCCACCCGCGCCAGCTGCCTGTTGGGGAGGAGGCTGCGGGGCGCGAAGGTCTGCCTGCATTGGGGGCAGGAAGCCTCCGATTCCGACGTCCCCCAACTGCGGGTCAGGCAGCCCCGGCAGAAGTTGTGGCCGCACTGGGGGATGAGCAGGGGGTCCTGGAAAAAGTCCAGGCAGATGGAGCAGGTGGCTTCTCCCACCAAATCCTGCAAGGGCGATTCGGCCGCCATCGCCGCCTCCTCCGCCGGGAAAGGAAAGAGAAAGTTAAGTTTTGCTTCTTTTCCTCCGAATCAGGTGACCGCCTTTGGGCTCTGCCCAGACGGGAAACCGAAATGAATTGTTGCTGCTCTTGCGGGCATCTTCGCTGGCTTCTTAAAGAAGAAGGAGAGTATTTTAAAAGGAACAAACTGGGGAGGAGGAAAAATTCAAGGGACGGAGCGCCGATCAGTTATTCTCAGCCCAACCAGCTCGTTAAAGGGAAAATTGTTTCAAAAACTGTGGAGAGAAGCAAACATCCCTGGGACGAACCCCGATCAATTACAATTGATCCTGTTAAAGAGAGTAAACAAGTTTAAAATATTGGGGAGAAGCCAACATTCATGGGATCCCCTCCCCCCCCGATCAATTATTGATCCACACATTCTGCTAATGGAGAGGTGGGGAATCACGGCCCCTTTATGACTGGAGGGTTTCAAATGGTATATATAGGGTCTATATTCTGATTGGTTGATTGATTGACTTCAACACCCGAAAGGGCCACTGTCCGTTCCTTGTGGCTGTCACTCCACTCTGGTCCCTTTGCTCAGGCCCTCCACTTGCCCTGCTCGGCTGGACTCTGCTGTCTTCTCCTTCCCGCCGGTCCCTTCTGGAGTCTCCTCTCAGCAGGCGGATCAGGCAGTGGTGGGGGTGATCAGATGGCCAGTCGGCCCTTCTCCCTCTCTCTCTCCCTCCTGTCTCTGCTCCTCCTTTGATTCCCCTGCCTGCCTCCCTTTCTCTCCATCTCTTTCCCCTTCCTCCTCCCCCTCCCCTTTCCTCAGCTTTCCCTCAGACTTTCCCCTATATTTCCGCCCACTCCGTAATCAATTAGAAGCTTTATATAACATTGAAAGTGATCTTGATGGATTAAATGGAACGCAATAAAATTTAATAAGGACGAAAGGAGTTACAAGTAACCTTCAATTTATGACTATTTGTTAGCAACCAGGTACAAACGGCTCTGAGGGACAAAAAAGGCTTAAAACCATTTTCACACTTAACATCTGTGGCAGTGTCCCTGTAGTCACAATTTGGGTGCTTTCAGACTGGCAGGTATTTATGATAGTTGCATTACTTGGAAGAGCTTACATCCTACAATGATACCTTTGAAACCAACAAACACCTGTCTGTTCTTGGGAAGGACTCAACAGGTGGATCAAAAGGCCAAATTCACTCTAAACATCCGGCTAAGTGTGAGATGGACTATAACAATTTACATGTAACAGTCACAGAGTGGGAAGGGACCGTGGAGGTCATCTAGTCCAACCTCCTGCTCATGCAGGAGACCTATACTAGGGATTCGAACTGTCTTAGCCACTGAGCCACCTAGCCAGGCTAGCCAGCAGCATCAAATACTGCTAATTATGTTTTTAATTTAATTTTAATCATTAGATCAGTGGCTCTCCATGTGTAGGTTGTGAAGTCAAATAAACAAGCATCTTAACATTTCTCGTTTTTAAGGTATATAGACATTAAAAAGTGCCCTATGACAGATTTTCACACTTACGACCATTGCAGCATCCCCACGATTACATGATCAACATTCAGTCGTTTGGCAATTGGCTCATATCTGTGACGGTTGCAGGGTCCCCTGGTCGTGTGATCAACCTTTGTGACCTTCTGACAAGCACAGTCAACGGGGAAGTCAGATTCACACTTAGCAACTGTGTCACTAACTTAACAACGGAAGTGATTCACTTAACAACTGTGACATGAAAGATGGTGATGTAGCGTCACCCCTGAAAGGGTCTCTGGGGACCAGGTCCCCCTTGCCCTCTTACAATCCATCATGTGGCTGCCCATCCACTTGGTCCCCCCACTTGCCCGGCTCAGCTGGACTCTGCTATCTTGTCCTTCCAGCTGGACCCTTGTGCTGTCTCCTCAGCAGGCGGATCACACGGTTGGGTGGTGGTCAGAAGTCTGGTTGGTCCTTCTTCCTCTCTCCTTCCTGCTGCTTGCTAGCCTCTCCTGCTGCTGCCTCTGCTCCTTCCTTGATTCTCTCCATCTTTCTCCTCCCTCCTCCTTTCTCTTTCCTCCCACACTTCTCCCTACCTTTCCCAACCCTCCTTTCTCCCCCTTTTCCCATCTATCCTCATGCATTGCTTCCCCCCTCATTCTATGGGGTGGAGGCCAGATGAGCCAGGAGGCCCCACTTCCCTTCTCTGCTGCCTCTTCCCATCTCTCTCTCTTGGTCTCCTCCTTCCTGTCAAAACCTCCTCCTTTACCTTCCCTTCCCCCTCATGATGCACTTAAAATGGGGCAAAGCTCACTTAATAGCCGTCTCACTTGGCAGCAAAAATTTGGGGCTCAATTGTGGTTGTAAATTGAGTACTACCTGTATTAGGTAAGTTTGGATAACTCACATGCACCTTTGCCAACAACGACTTGTCAGTCTTCAGTTTAGATGCTTTGAGATGTTCCAGAGAGCTGCTGTTAGCAATCAAAGTCACCATATCAGTGTTAAGTTTCACTCTCATTATTTATTTGTATCTCGCCTTTATTATTTTTATAAATAACTCAAGGTGGCAAACATATCCAACACATCTTCCTCCTCCTATTTTCCCCACAGCAAACCTGTGAAGTGGATTGGACTGAGACAGAATGACTGGTTCAAATTTACCAACTGGCTTACATGGCTTAGGCAGGACTTGAACTCTGGTGGCTCAGCAGACTAAAGCAGTGTTATTAACTGTTATTAACATCAGCTGCCTGCAATTACTGCAAGTTCAAATCCCACCAGGCTCAAGGTTGACTCAGCTTTCCATCCTTTCCAAGGTAGGTAAAATGAGGACCCAGTTTGTGGGGGCAATAAGCTGACTTTGTATAAATATACAAAAGTATGAAGGCTATTGCTTAATGCATTGTAAGTCGCCCTGAGTCTCCGGAGAAGGGCGGCATATAAATCAAATTTTATAAAAAAAACAACTCACAGTCTTCCTCTTCCTAGCCAAGTGCCTTAACCACTAGATCAAACTGGATCTCAATATCGAAGCCAGTTTTGGGCTGCCTCAGATTGTTAGCTGCTGGTGGCTACCTGGATGAATCTCCTTCCACTTTTCTTGGTAAAGATTCAGGAGTGGCTTGCCATTGCCCGCTTCCTAGGGCTGAATGAGAGGGACTGGTCCAAGGTCACTCAATAGGCCTTGTACCAAAGGGAGGATTAGAACTCATGGCTTCTAGCTTCATTTCTTAACCACTGGACTAGATTGACTTCTTTTATAGTTACACAATAAAAGCCACAGTGGCTCAAAGGAAGAGGGAGGAGTGTTATTTGGCATCCTGTCAAATAATGCATGTATTTAATAATGTATTTCATTTGTACAACTCTATTAACAATTCTTTTTGACTTTTGGCTTGAGCCGTTTAAGATACATAGGACTCACATTTTCTATCTTTTTTTTTTATTGCAAAAGTTTTACAATTACATTTTCACCCCTTTTCCCCCCCCACCTCCCCCCCCAAACTTCCCAACCTCCCTAACCCCCCCTAAGCCTCCCCACCCCCCAGACTTCCCTATAATATACTCATACTCATAAAAAACCCTTAATATAACACTTATATATAAACTTGAACCCCTCCCTCCCCTGTATAGTTTTTCTCTTTACCTCATTACATTAAAATATTTCCAATACATTATTTTCAAATAAAAGCTATTTGATACTTTCTAGTTTGATATTTGTTTTGAACATATTCTATCCACCTTTTCCATTCCCATTCATAAGTCTCTTGTGAACAATCTTTTAAATATGCTGAAATCTTCGCCATCTCTGCAAAACTGGCCATCTTCAAAGTCCATTCCTCGATAGTGGGCAAAGCTTCATTCTTCCAGTATTTACCTATCAACAATCTTGCTGCTGTTATCATATACAATATCAATTTTGTTTCACCCAATGTAAAACCCTTAACTATACCCAATAAAAACAGTTGTGGAGAAAATTGAATTTTTTTCTTCAAAACATTCTGCATGACCCACCAAATTTTTATCCAAAAAGCCTTAACTTTCCTACAGGTCCACCAAACATGATAATACGTAGCATCCAAACATTCACATCTCCAACATTTTGGCTGAACATTAGGGTACATACATGACAACTTTTTGGGATCTAAATGCCATCTATAAAACATTTTATAGAAATTTTCCCTCAGGTTCTGCGACTGTGTAAATTTAACATTCTGAACCCAAATTTTTTCCCATGTTTCCAACATCACTGGTTCTTCAAAATTTTGTGCCCACTTAATCATACAGTCTTTAACTAATTCAGTTTCTGAGTCTCTTTCTAGCAAAACATTATAAAGCCTTTTGATATGCATTGGACCTTTCTCTCTTATATGTCTAACCAATTCTTCCTCATGCAACATAATACCAGTTTTTTGGTCCTCTTTCCATCTCAATTGTAATTGATTATATTGTAACCAAGTTAAATTAATCCCTTCATCCAACAGTGTCTGCAATGTCTTCAGCTGCCATCTGCCCGCATCTGTAAAAAGAACCTCTTTGTATAAACCCCCCCCGAGTGACATTATATTTGTATTCCACAAAGTATGACCAAGATCCAGCCATAGCGGTATTTTATAATCCCATTTGAGTCGATGCTTCTTCCAAACTCTCATCAAAGAGTCTCTAAGTATATGACTTTTAAATACTTTATCAACTTTATCATCATAAAATAAGTAAGCATGCCATCCAAATTCAAGATCAAAACTTTCTGCATTCAATATTCCAGCCTTTTTACTTCCAAACCAATCACTTGTTAGAGTTAAAGCTGCTGCATCATAATATAGCTGTAGGTTTGGAAGTTTAAGACCTCCTCTTTCTGGAACATCTTGCATAATTTTCAATTTCACTCTCGGCTTCTTCTCGTTCCAGACAAACTTATTCACTCCAGATTGCCAAACTTTCAATTGTTTATCACTTTTAAGCACCGGAATCATTTGAAATAAAAAAAGAAATCTTGGCAAAATATTCATCTTAACTGCTGCTATTCTTCCAAGTAGAGACAGCTGCAGTTTTTTCCAAGTCTCCATATCTTTCTGCACCTCTCGCCACAACACCTCATAGTTATTTTGAAACAATTTCATGTTTGATTCTGCAACCTGAACTCCTAGATATTTTACCTTAGGTACAGTCTCAAAACCT
The DNA here is from genome assembly GCF_059756535.1 of Pantherophis guttatus. Taxonomy (NCBI): domain Eukaryota; kingdom Metazoa; phylum Chordata; class Lepidosauria; order Squamata; family Colubridae; genus Pantherophis; species Pantherophis guttatus. The sequence goes on along the minus strand of NC_142064.1, from coordinate 260,362,089 downwards.
GCCCTCCTTTCAAGCTCATGTTTACAATCTTGTGTCATGTTTTTAGCTATCATTTTAGTCTTTTTTGGATTCAGTCTAAAACCTGAAACTTTACCATAGTCTTGTATAATGTCCTTCATCAAGATTATTGATTCCATTGGTTGTGATAGGGTAACAACCAGATCATCTGCAAATGCCTTTATTCTGTAATCCTCTTGCCTAATCTTTATACCTTTCAAGATATTAGAGTCCCGTATTGTATTTAGCAAGACTTCTAGTGTTAAAATAAATAAAAGTGGGGACAACGGACATCCCTGTCTTGTTCCTTTTTCAATTTTAAACTCTGTTGTCAGACTTCCATTAATAATAATCTGTGCCTTTTGCTCTTGATAAATTGCTGAAATCGCCTGTATAAATTGATCCCCAAAGTCCATCTTTTTTAAAGTCTTTAGTAGAAAATTCCAATCCACTCTATCAAAGGCCTTCTCTGCGTCCAAAAAGACCAGCACTGCAGGAATCTGTTTATTCTTCTCAAGATATTCCAATAAATCTATTACTTGCCTTACATTGTCCGTCATGTATCTGCCCTCGATAAATCCCGCTTGATCATCATGAATCACCTTTTGAATTACTGGCATCAACCTGTTGGCTAGTACTTTCGCAAAGATTTTATAATCTGTATTCAAAAGAGATATTGGTCTATAGTTCTCTGGTTTTTTAGGACCGATTTGTTCTTTTGGTATCAAAGATATGTGAGCTGTTGTCCATGATGGGGGTATTTTACCCCCTTGCTGAATATTGCAAAATAAGTCTCTAAGTTGTTCCACCATTTCAGCTTGCAAAGTTTTGTAATACACTGCGGTCAAACCATCCGTGCCAGGAGCTTTGGCTGTTTTTAACTGTTTAATTGCTACTATTATCTCCTCCTCTGTTATAGGATAATTCATTCTTTCCTTTTGTTGATCAGTAATTTTTGTAACTCTTTTATCGTTTAAATATTTTTCTATAAGTCCATTCTGCACCTCCTCTTTAGCATATAATTTAGTATAATAGTCCACAAAAGCTTCTTTAATTAATTTTTGTTGAAAAATTTCTTTCCCTCCAATATCAATACTATCAATAGTCCGTATACTTTGTTTTTTCAATGTGTAAGCCAACCATCTGCCCGGTTTATTAGCGTTACAGAATGTGTTATGCTTCGCATATTGTAAGTTTGTTGCAACTTGTTCCGCCATAAGCATTTGAAATTGGTCTTTCAACAGTTTTATAGCACTGCGTATTCTTTCATCTGTTGGATTTTTAATAAGTAACTGTTCTTTATTCTTTATTTCTATTTCCAGTTCAGATCTTTTCTTTTGTCGGAACAGTCTATGTTTAGAGTTCATGTAGATAAGTACCCCTCTCATATAAGCTTTACTTGCGTCCCACACAATTTCAATTGGGGTACCTTTATTCAAATTTATTTCAAAAAATTCTTTCAAATGCTTTTTAAGTTCTGTTGTATTTTTTTCATATCTAAACAAATTCTCATTTAATCTCCAAGAACGTCTCTCAACCTTATCCATCTCAATTTCTATCCATACTGGGCTATGGTCAGTCAAAGTTCTTGGAAAAATCTTTGTTCTTTTTGTTTTAACAAGTAAATCATCTGTCAACAAAATGAAGTCAATCCTAGAGAAGGATCTGTGTCTGTCAGAAAAAAAAGTGTAGTCCAATTCTTTTGAATTATGTATTCTCCAAACATCTTTTAGTTCCATATCTTCTTTCATGTCAAAAAAGGTCTGTGGTAATCTGATCCTAGACTTTGCCAAACTCTTTTTATCTAATTTAGAGTCGATTACTCCATTCCAGTCTCCCATAATTAAAATAGATCTGTAATCCCATTGCAATATTTTAGTATATAACATCTTGTAGAAATAGTCCTGTTGTTGATTGGGAGCATAAATTCCAATCAAAAGAATTTGGCCATTTGCTGTAAGCAATTCAATTGCTACAAACCTACCATCTTCATCTGTTTCTATAACTTTAGCTGTTAACTTTTTATTTACATAAATAACCACACCATTCTTTTTTTGCGAAGTTGAGGATATAAAATGTGTTCCTAGTTTGGAGTTTATCAAATATTTTTGATCTTGAGTTGTGATATGCGTTTCTTGTAAACAAATTATATCATTATTAAATTGTTTCAAATATGTAAATAATTTCTTCCTTTTCTGTGCTGAATTCAACCCATTAACATTCCAAGATAAACACTTAAACGTCATCACCCTCTTTCTGGAGCAAAGAGCAATATAATTGAAGATCATCCGAAAGCTTCGATCTCGCTCCTCCCATGGCTCCAGTCTCTTGTGCAGTACTCTTAACTGCCTCCTTGTCTTGTCTTTCCTGTTGTCTTTCCATTTTCTATCTTGATAACAGATGGTATGTTTCATTTTTGACTACTGTCTTCTGGGAATCTTCTGTTTCAAGATGTATTACTGAATAAATTTATTGGCATAAAATTGCAAAAGAGGGAACTACAATCCATGAGACACCTACTGTATAAAATTACAATCAGTCTTCCAATCAGTAAAAAAATGTTTTTTAATAATTTTCCTATGTTTTTTGTTGTATTATTATTTTTTTGCTGTAAGCCGCCCCAGAGTCCCTTGGGAGTTGGGCGGCACAGAAATTCGATAAATTAAATTAACTTAAATTAAATCCGATTGTTCTAGATAACCTACGTTAAGTATAAAAAGATAGAAAAAGTACTAGGATTTGTAACAAAAAAAAAAAAACCCTGTGAGGCTATAAAGTTTACACTGAGTGTAATATTTGCTAGGGTTTTTTGGATTATCACAATTATGTGTTAAAAGAAAAAGGGAATAAAAAGTGGGAAGGAAAGAAAAAAAAGAAGGTAACATTACAGAATATCCTGAGTTATGGACACCTAAACAATCATTGATTGCAACTAACATGAAACAAGCATGATCCATAAATGGGATGGAGAGTTGTCACAGACGTATAAAATAACGATTGACAGGTTTAGTTGTAAAGTATCTTTAATACTGATACATCTGAACACACAATGCTAACACCGATAAAGCTCCTAGCACACCTCTTTTTTTTTTTATCCAGAAAAATAGAAATGATGATCAGGTTATTCCTTTATAATGACTGATTGACTGATCAGGGTGGCATAGAACAATAAAGGAAGCTGAAGTAGCAAAAAACTAAGGAATCTCTGCTTTAAAGGCTTAGGCAGATCCTTGCTTGGTAAATAGGGACTTTTCCAAATTTTTGTCTATTGTTATCCCTTCCTTTAGGGGAGTGTCATGCAGGCGCCTTCGAACAAACAGAAAGAGGCCAGAAGGGTCTCTCCAACCAAGGAAGCGTCTGAGAATGTATGGAGCAGAGCTGCAGTCCTGGCATCAAAAAAACTCACTCGTCCCCCTTCGCAGTTGAGACAGATGCGGATCCTCATGGGCTCCTCAGCCAGGACCAGGTTAAAGCGTTTGGACTGAGACATGGCCACATATTTCCCTTCCCATTTCCAAAACTCCCAGCGCCTGGTCTGCACATCAGCTTTTGTTAACTTCAGTGGCTTATTGGCAACCCCTACAGCCCATCCTGCTGTACCTCCTACAATAACTTCCCAGAAATGTCTCCCTGTTGAGAACTTCTGACAGCCAAGGAGATAAGGATGTCTTTCAAATCTCTTGCCGTCTGAGACACAATATTTTCGTTTAACTGGCTTAATTCCTCTGGCGCTTTTTCGATCTTGGGAGACATTAAGGCGGTCAGGATTGGCTGAGTTTGGATTGAGAATTACATTCACTGTATGGGGGAAGGGAAGGAAGGAAAAAAACAAGAGCTTCAGCTGCAGGCCTGGTTTGTGTCTTCAACTCCCAAGAGTTTAACCCTCTTGTGAGAATGGAGTTCAGCTTCCAAACATGTCCCCTGCCCCCCACCCACCCCACTCCAGAACTGGAGGATTCATTGTTCTTTTAAACCACACCTAACATTGCCTGGTCCAGGGTTCTCCAACTTTGGCAATGGTAAAGATTTGTGGACCCTTGACCAAGTCCTTCAAACCCTTCATAGTGCTCCACCTTTTCTAGCCTCCCTGCACAATTCTCTTTAGCTTCCATCTTGCAGGTGAGAGTAATGGGATTGTGAGGGAAGAGTGGTTGGCTTTGCCTTCAGTGAGTTGCCGGGAGGGCCCAGGTTGAACAGGGACTCTGCCTGGAGCATTAATCCAGAGGATCAGGCAGAGCAAGAGGCTGCCATGTTTCAATTCTGAACTGAATTGAGTCTGAAGGATCCCCCAGAGGTAATTTAGGACACAGGATGGGATGTGAGGAAGCTCCGCCCTTTTCTCTACAAGCATCAGGGTATCACAGGCATGTACAAAAGGGGAGGGTCTTCCTCAGGAAACCTCTGCTTTCATCAGTCTGATGGCCTACAAGATGGAGACAACCCTAGTGCTCCAACGTGGCTATTTGCTTTGACCCAAAGGACCCAATTTCTCTGTTCCCAAAGACCTGGTCTCTCACCAGTTTACACTCAGGCAGTAAAATCAAGACGATGTTATTAGCTTGGTAGGAATTCTATGTTCCTTTCACTCCCAGGCCATATTTTTCCATTTGCCCAGATCTTTCATTCTACACCAAGATTGACTTCAATTTCCTAGATTATGTATACAAAATTATACATAATGGGCAGGATAGAGTAGCATAGCATAGCATACTTTATTTGGCCAAATGTGATCAGACACAAAGGGAATTTGTCTCCTGTACATCAACTCACAGCGTACATATAAATGGCAAGTAATACTTCATAAATCATAAACTTACTAATGTTTACTGGAACGTCATAGTCTTTGAGGTATCTAATCCTGTATTTTTCTTTTTTGGTACCTCTATTATGTTTCTCTTAAAGTTACTGGCATCAGAGCTTAAAATAGCAAGGAAATCCAATTCCTATAAGTCATATTTACCTTCCTGTACTTGAAGTCCACTTTCCAGAGTATCTGGGGAAGAAAAGGGAGGAATTCAGCATCTCATCACTGGAATTGGAGCTACAGAAGGGCCTCCCTCAGATTCCCTGGTTTGCTTTCCTTGGCCTCAAATCAGGAAATAAGGAATAGGGAAAGCTACAAGCCAGAATGTCATTGTTGGCTATATATAACCCATCAGGTATAAATATATACTACTATAAATTCCATATAGAGGTAGTTCTCAACTTACAACCATTTGTTTAGTGATGTTTCAGCGGCACTGACAAAAGTGATTTATGACCGGTTCTCATACTTAGAACTGCTGCAGCCTCCCAGGATCCTGGAATTGTCCTCTGCAAGCTTCCTGGGGAGCTTTGACAAGCAAAGTCTATGGAGGAAGCCATATTTGCTTAACAACCACATTCTTCACTTAACTGCCGTGATTTTCTTAATAACTGTGGGGGGGGGAATTCATAAAATGGGGCACAGCTCACTTAACAAGCGCCTTGCTTAGCAAAAGAAAGTTTGGGCTCGACTGTGGTCATAAGTCAAAAACTACCTGCATATATTCCATTTTACTCAGTGGAAGCTTATTCTGCTTCCCCGGTGATCAGTGCACAAAGATTCAGGATACAAAGAATACAGGTAGTCTCGTCTTATGCCCCCAATTGAGCCTAGAATTTATGTTGCTAAGTGAGAAATTTGGTAAGTGAATGACTGCAGTTGTTAAATTGGTAACCCAGTTGTTAAGTGAATCTGGCTTCCCCATTGACTTTGCTTGTCAGGAGGTCACAAAAGATGATCACTGCAACCGTCATAAATATGAACTTGTTGTCAACCATCCAAATGTAAATCACGTGATTGTGGGGATGATACAATGGTCATAAATGCGAAAAACAATTACAAGTCACTTCTTTCAGTGCCATTATAACTGTGAATGGTCACTAAGTGAAGTGTTGTAAGTCGAGGACCACCTGTAAATGGTCAACTATGACTAGTTAATGGTTCCCGTTTCAGGTAGCACATCTTTAATGGGAGAAACCAGAAAGCTCCTCTTCCCCTCCTGGTGCCAAGACACGAGGCCTTTCCCCAGAGAAATGAGGGTGTCTCTTCCACTGATCCTGAAATCGATCCCTCTTTGATCCCCCTGACAGCAACCCAGAATCTCCCTTGGATGCTCCGGGATCAGAATGTCATCCAGGGTAAAACCTTGGAGGCTGTTTTTTACCTCTCAGTTTTTTCATGATACTGTTCAGAAACACAGTGATATCAATGTAATCCCAGATTGTCCACTTCGGCTCTAGAAGTAAATCCACCGGATTCTCATATGTTTCCTTTGCCTGATATCTGGCAAGACAAAATGACAGAATAACAGAGTTGGAAGGGACCTTGTAGCTCATCTAGTCCAGCACTCACCCACCCACCCCCAAACAGGAGACCCTACACCGTTTGTGACAGATGGTAGTCCGGCCTCTTCTTGAAAGCTTCCAGTGATGAAGCTCCCACAACGTCTGAAGGCAAAGCTCTTCCAGTGGTTCATTCTCCTCAGTCAGAATTTTTCTCTTATTTCCAGGTTGAATCCCTCCTTGATCAGTTTCCATCCATTATTCCTTGTCTGGCCTTCAGGTGCTTTGGAAATCAGGTTGACCCCCTCCTCTCTGTGACAGACCCTCAAATATTGGAAGACTGTTGCTATCATGTCTCCCCTGGTCCTTCTCTTCACTAGACTAACCATGCTCAGTTCCTGCAACCGTTATCAACCTGCCAATAGAAGAAGCTTTCTAAACCATCAGATGGTGCTTGAGGATTGGCTAGCAACAGGATCCAGTCTGGGTTGGTCACCAGAGGATTTGTCTTCTGAGCTTTTGGACTCATGCTGGAACCCATCCTCAGGGAACGTCTCTCTCCTTGTCCACAAATGTGTGCACTGGGCTGTTCTATGCATCGTATTTATGTGGTGCTTGGTTGTGTGTGGCTTTTAGTTGTTAAGTGGGGTGTTGATGGCCGGCTATTAAGTCATTGATTGTCGTTTTCTTGTGTTGCCCTGTCCTTGGATCCTAAGTACCTGGTAAGCTGGTGGTAAATCAGCACTCCTGTTGACTGACAAGGGCCCTGTTTCCCAGGCTTCAGTCATTTCTCTGGCTAGCTATTCAAATATGGGTACTATGGCGACCCAGTTTCAGTTGAAATGTCTTGTGAATCTCTTGCCAAAATAAATGAATTGTATCCTACCCAATGGCTGATGACTAATATGTGTGAGGTAGGTAATCAATTAGAAGATGGATATAACATTCAAACTGATCTTGATGGATTAAAGGTAATGCAATGAAATTGAATAGAGATGAATGCAGTTACAAGTAACCTTCAATTGATGACTATTTGTTAGCAAACAGTTACAATAGTCTCAAAAAACCGACAGGATAACCTTCTTCACAAGATCTTCACACCTGTGAATTGGCTCATTCAACATCTGACTGAGGGGAGGGGTTTCTAACTCCTTTATCCTAACAGAATTGCCTAAGGGGATCTGCTTTGCTTTTGTCTTGCAATCACTCCCTTTCAATAAAAGGTCCCTTTTGAAATGCTGCTGTCTCAAGAGTCTGAACTTTCTTGATTGGGGAGTGGAGGCAGGACCTTACAGCAACTTTTAAAACCTCTGTCTCTTCTTGGGAAGGACTCAATAGGTGGCTAAAAATGCCAAAGTCAATCTAAATATCTCGCTGACTGTGCAAACAGCCACAATAATTGATCATATGAAATATTGCTAATTATACTCCCGCTGTCTGAGGAAATGCCTAAAAAGCCCTGAAATACAGTACGTTGTCTTTACATTAAAATACTGCTAAATACAAACAGAACTTTCCAAAATAGGAAAACTGCTGGAGGAGCTGCTGATCTGAGACTGTAAAGAAAAGGGTGGATTTACTTACTTCTTCAAGATGCTTCCAATGTCCTAAAAAATAAAGAGACAAAGCACTGAAAGGAGCCATTTCCTAAGCAGAAAATTAAATTCTTACGTTTACAAAATAAATCAGTGAAATGCCTGGACAACCAGACTCTAAGATATATATAAAGTACTTTTTTTTAAATCCCACTGCTTTCCCCCCCAGCTATTCACATCTTTTAGAGAGGTATTTACGTATACAATTTGGGAGTTTGACACCTCTGTACTACATGGTTGGAAAAGACCTTGATAGGAAGCCAGAATTGATAAAAAGAAGGGAAAGAAAGTGAAAGGTAAAAAACACCTGGAAGGCCGTCTTATCGTTTTGTGTTCTACATCTATTTGCTTTCTGGATGTTTGGGAGTAACTGGTGAGCCTTTTGAAGATCTTCAAAGTAGTGTGGATTATAAACAATAGGAATTGCCCTGGAAACTGAACATTTGACTCTGTAGATTAATGAGACATGGGGAAATTTGGTGGGCCACTTCCCTCCCCGAGTTCTGTGTGCTCCATCATTGGAGGCTTCCAATAATAGTTTGGACAACCATTTTTTCGGGATGATATAAGGACTCCTTAGAGAGAGGATTGGACTAGAAGACCTCCAAGGTCCCTTAGAATCCCTAAGATTCTATGATCCCAACTTCCTGCCTGACCTGTAAGAATTTGCTGGCTGGCTGCTGAAGCTTCTCTTCTATCTCCTGGATGAGATGGTCAAGAGAGCCCAGTTCCTCCATGTGCTTGGCCAAACCCTTCTCCTTTCTTGCCATAATATCCTTCTCCGTTTCTTCTATTCTAGTCAATAGAAGCTTCTCCTGTCCTTCTAACCAGAGTTGTAGCTCTCTGAATTCAGCCACTACATTTTTTTCACTTTTCCGACGAGATCCTAGAACAAGAAAGAGATAAGACAAAAGGCATACTTTTATTTTATTTTAATTATTTTACTTATTTTAATTTTGTTATAATAATTAAACAGATTCCTTGCAGAATCCAAAAGTGAGGTGAGAGAATTTCCTAGGGAGAAAAAAACCATTTGATATTAAAAAACGCAGGGGAGGAAAAGGTTTCCTTTAAAAAAAAAAAAGGCTCTAGTTTAAATGATCTCTCATGAAAATTTTCTTGGCAATCAAGGGATTTCAAAAAAGGAGACAGAAAAATGTTTGATTTTGCAATTTTTTCAATAAGATGAAATATGGTTTGCATTAATTTATTATGGCAACCAAACCCATTGTATAAAACATGGCCCATGGGATAGATGCACTTAATCCAACTGTGACTCATTCAGCCAATGGTGACATCTAAGTCCCCAGGTTAAGACCAAGTTCTGTGCCCTAACACCGTCTTTAGCTTGAATTTCATTTAAGTCAGAACTTGTACTTACAAACAGGCTGCCTATCATCAAAGATGGCGGATGGGGTTCTCCTTCCTATTAGCTCAGAAACTCCTCACCCTTGGATCAATACTTACAAGCATCTCCTGCACTGTTTTTTCTGTGTCCCTTTTGTATGTAGATATTCTTACTTTCTGCTCCTTTTGAGCCTTCAGGCAATCCTCAACCTGGATCTGAAGAAAAAATACAAGTTTTGAGTTTCTTTTCGGTAAACAATCACATCGGAGGGACAACCTAGTTAGAAGATATATTCAACCAGTTGCCAAGCGTCCAAATTTTTATCATGGGACCACGGAATGCTGCAATTATCAGAAGGGTGAAAAACATGTCACTTTTTCCATTGTCATTGTAACTTCAAACAGTCACTAGACAAATGGTTCTAAGTCGAGGACTACCTGCAAGGGCATTAAAGTGAGCTGCCTGAGTCTCCTGGCTGCAGTCATCCCAGAAGCATCACTGAGAAATGAACATTTGGGCTGATCCAGCAGGAGTGTTTTTCTAGGTCTGCACTCAAGATTTTGAAGGAATCCATGACAATTTTGCTCTAGAGGAAATGTGGAAAGGGAGCTGGCAAAGGGAGCCTATTTCTCCCTACAGGCCATTTCCGTTGCTAAGCAAGACAGGGACACTGCAACCGTCATAAATACATGCTGGTTGCCAAGCGTCCCAATTTTGATCAGTAACCACAGGGATGCTGCAATGGTCATAAGTGTGAAAACGGTCATAAATCACTTTTTTCATTAGCGTTGTAACTTTGAACATTCATGAAATGAATGGTTTTAAGCCGAGAATTATGGTAAATCAGTCTTCAGAAAATTGCAGCCACAGAGGATAAAGCAGGAGGTGAAGGTCTCAGGTTGGAATTGGGGAAGTTTGTTAAAGGAATGGCCAAGGCAGAAAGCTGCAGATGAGTGTATAATAAGACCAGGAAGGAATGGTGGGTGGGACACTACTATTCAAAAAAAATAAAAAATATAAAAAAAGTGAAGTGTGAAGGAACCAATGAGTGATTAGCTTCCTTAATGTATAAAATTTGTATATGGTTTGGGGTCTTGGCTCCTTTAGCTGCTGAGAAGTACTTCAATAAAAGCCCCTTGAACCGCCTCTCCAGTCTGGTTCTCACTGGCATCTGCGCCAGGCTAAACCCAGTTTGCCGACAACAGAGGAAGCAAGTAAAGTGATCTAAAGATTGCCAGGAAGACCAAGGATCTGGATGCCCCTCCCCAGCGATTCCTCCTGGCTGACTCCTACCTGGTATTCCTGGAAAGCCTCCTCCGCTGGGATCACCCAGTGGCCCTTGTGCTCTTTGGATCGGTCGCAGACCACGCAGATGAGGGTCTGGTGGTGCTTACAGAAGAGCTTGAGGGGCTCCCGGTGCTTCGGGCAGAGGCTCCCTCCTTCCTCGCCCCAAGGACCTCCGCATCGCCCGGCCACTTCCACCAGCCGCGCCAGCTGCCTGTTGGGGAGGAGGCTGCGGGGCGCGAAGGTCTGCCTGCATTGGGGGCAGGAAGCCTTTGATTTCGACGTCCCCCAACTGTGGGTCAGGCAGCCCCGGCAGAAGTTGTGGCCGCATTTCGGGATGAGCACGGGGTCCTGGAAAAAGTCCCGGCAAACGAAGCAGGTGGCTTCTCCCACCAAATCCTGCAAGGGCGCTTCTGCCGCCATCGCCGCCTCCAAAAGGAAAGAGAAAGTGACTTTCGCGCCTTTCCCTGGGAATCAGGTGACCGCTTTTCGGCTCTGCCTAGGCGGGAAATGGAGATGAATTGTTCTTTCTCTTGTGCTCAGCTTCGCTGGCTTCTTAAAAAAGAACTGCCGTATTTTAAAAAGAACAATTTGGGGAGAAGCAAAAATTCCCAGGACGGAGCCCCGATCAGTTATTCTTGGCCCAACCAGCTCTTTAAAGGGAAAATTGTTTTAAAAACTGGAGAGAAGCAACCATCCCTGGGACGAACCACGGATCAATTGCAATTAATCCTAGCATCCTGTTAAAGAGAAAAAAAAAGTTTAAAAAACTGGGGAGAAGCCAACATTCTTGGGATCCCCTCCCCCCCACCGATCAATTATTGATCCAAAGTTCTGCTAAAGGAGAGGTGGGGAACCATGGCCTCTTTGTGACTGTCACTTGTAGGCTTGAAATGACATCAGGTCTCCTGCTTGAGCAACGGGCTGCGCTAGATGACCTCAAGGTCCCGTCCAGCTCTATTTTGAATGATTGAGTGATTGATTGACCATTCACGTTTTCTGAATAGTTTTTATCCCAGAGCTATAATTGCATAAATGAACTAAAGGGCCACCATCAGTGAGCTGTTGGACAGCATTACTTGGTCTGTTGTGTGGATGTTTGGGTGGTTTAGGGGTGGGGAATTTGGGGTGGGTGGGTGTTTGGGGATTGTTATGTGTGTTGGACCTGGTCTTTGGGTGTCAAGTGAATTTCGTTGCATGGGTATACTGTGTATACACGTACAATGACAATAAAGTTGTTGTTGTTGTATTATTATTATTATTATTATTATTATTATTATTATTATTATTATTATTATTATTATTATTATTATTATTATTATTATTATTCCCAGAATTACGGAGCCAACTGGCTCCGGAATTTTGGGAGTTGAAATTGGCAAATCATAAAAGGGACACCGTTCCCCACCCCTGTGCTAAACGGAAAGATATTGAAAAATCCCGGGGAGAAAGAAACATCCACGGGACGGATTCCCGATCAATTATTATCGATCCAACCAGTTTGTTAAAGGGGAAAATGCTTTTTCTGGGAAGAAGAAAAACATTTCTGGGGCAGGATGGAGTGAAGTTGGCATGAAAGACTGGGAGAGACCCTTAATACAACCCCAAATCTAATGCTGCAATTGATAGAATGTCTCACAGATAAAGGGGAACGTAGAAATTACAATCCTTTCTCTGACTTCTAAGCCTAACCCTTAAGGCAAAAGAAAGAGTAATTAGCAGTCTCGGGCCAACTTGGGGGGTGGAAATCTGTTTAGGAGTAGGGGGATCTGGTGGGGAACATCTTAGGCTCTTTCTTCAAGGGCTTTTTGGGTAGGATTTTGTTTAATGGATTACCAAATCTCCATTTCTAAAACTATCCTTGCTCAGTATCTGCTTGGGGGGGGGGAGCTGAGGCTCTGAGTTTCTGTCTCACTTAAGATTTTTCTCTTTTAGGGAAAATATTTTATCCTGCCTTTCTTTAAGATTTCTCAAAATATTTCATTCCTTCTAGGAGGGAGGTAGCTTCCCACAGCTTTCTTAGTCACAATGGGGTCCCCGAAGGGACATGGACACTACCAAGATTTATCTTTATCCTTTATCTTTTTTCTTCAGTGGTAGCACCTCATTTCTGGAATGCCCTCTGATTTACAGAACATTCACATCTAAGTCTCTTTGAAATATTCCCCAGAAGAGCAGAGATGCTGCATTTCTCATTTTTAATGTATATAGACATTAAAGTGTCTTATGACAGAGTTTCACACTTATGACCATTGCAGCATCCTCATGGTTACTTGATCAAAATTCAGTTGCTTAGCAATTGGCTCCTATTTATGATGGTTGCAGGGTCCCCCGAAACATGTGATCACCCTTTGTGACCTTCTGACACGCAAAGTCAACGGGGAAGTCAGATTGACTTAGCAACCATTTGACTAACTTAACAACTGCAGTGATTCACTTAACAACTGTGACAAGAAGGATCTTCATGTAGCACTACCCCCAAAACGGTTGGCTGGAATCCAGGTTCCCCTTGCCCTCTTTTCCAAGCATCCAGGCACCTTCCCCTGCTTCAGTCCATTCCTTGTGGCTGCCACTCCACTCTGGTCCCTTTGCTCAGGCCCCTCCACTTGCCCTGCTCAGCTGGACTCTGCTGTCTTCTCCTTCCAGCCAGTCCCTTCTGGAGTCTCCTCTCAACTGGCAGATCAGGTGGTGGGGTTGTGATCAGACCCTTCTCCCTCTTTCCTCTCTCTCCCTCCTGCTCTTGCTTGCCTCTCCTGCCACTGTCTCTGCTCCTCCATTGATTCCCCTGCTTTCCTCCCTCTCTCTCCCTCTCTTTCCATTTCCTCCTCCTCCTCCTTTCCTTAGCTTTTCCTCATACCTTTCCCTACCTTTCCCCACCCTCCTTTCTCCCCCTTTTCTCAACTATCCTCATGCGTTGCTTCCGCCCTCACTCAGTGGGGTGGAGGCCAGAAGAGCCAGGAGGCCCCACTTCCCTTCTCTGCTCCATCTCGCCATCTCTCTCTCTCTCTCTCTCTCTCTCTTGCTCCCCTCCTTCTTGCTAAAACCTCCTCCTTCGCATTCCCTCTTCCTCCATGATGCACTTAAAATGGGGCAAAGCTCACTTAATAGCTGTCACATTTGGCAGCAGAACTTTGGGGCTCAATTGTAAATCGAGGACTACCTGTATTAGATATATTTGGATTCCTCATTTGCTCCTTTGCCAAGAGCAGCTTGTCAATCTTCAGTTCTTTAGATGCTTTGAGATGTTCCAGAGATCTGCTGTCAGCATTCAAAGTCACCATAACAGAGTTAAGTTTCACTCCCCTTATTTATTTTTATCTTGCCTTTATTATTTTTACAAATAACTCAAGGTGGCAAACATATCCAAGGCATCTTCCTCCTCCTATACCTGTGAGGCTATAAAGCTTATATCGAGTGTAATACTTGCTGAAGCCCTGCTAGGGTTCCTTGGATTATGACAATTATGTCTTAAAAGGAAACGGGAGGAAAAAAGGGGGAAGGAAAGAAAAAAAGAAGGGGATGATTATAGAATATACTGAGTTATGGACACCTACACAATCATTGATTGCAACTAACATGAAACAAACAAGCATGATCCATAAATGGGATGAAGAGCTGTGACAGACATATTAAATAATGATTGACAGGCTTAGCTGTAAGGTATCTTTAATACTGATACACCTGAACACATGATGCTAAAGCCGATAAAGATCCTAGGACACTTCATTTTTTTTTATTCAGACAAATAGAAATGCTGATCAGGTTATTCCTTTATAAAGACTGATTGACTGACCAGGGTGGCATAGAACAATAAAGGAAGCTGAAGTAGCAAAAAGCTAAGGAATCTCTGCTTTAAAGGCTTTCGGAGATCCCTGCTTGGCAAATAGGGACTTTTCCAAATTTTTGTTTATGGTTATCTCTTCTTTTAGGGGAGTGTCAGGCAGGTGCTCTCCCACAAATAGAAAGAGGGCAGAAGGGTCTCTCCAACCAAGGAAGCGTCTGAGAATGTATGGAGCAGAGTTGCTGTGCTGGCATTAAAAAACCTCACTTGTCCCCCTTCGCAGTTGAGAGAGATGCGGATCCTCGTGGGCTCCTCAGTCAGGAACAGGCCACAGCATTTAGATGGAGATATGGCCTTGCATATCCCTGCCCATTTCCGAAACGCCCAGCTCCTGGCCTCCTCATCAAAATTTGTTAAGTTCACTGGCTTTTTGGCAACCCCAACACCCCATTCTCCTTTACCTCCTACAATAACTTCCCAGAAATGTCTCCCTGTTGAGAACTTCTGACAGCCAAAGACAGAAGGATAACGTATCAATCTCCTGGGGTCTGAGACAATATATTTTCCTTTAACGGGCTTAGCCATTTTGACGCTTTTTCGATCTTGGGAGACTTCAAAGAGTTCAGGAAGGGCTGTGTCTGGATCCAGAGTTACATTCTCTGTAAGGGGGAAGAGAAGAAGGAAGGAAAAAAAGAAGAATTTCAGCTGCAGGCCTGCTTTGTGTCTTCACCCCCAAGAGTTTAACCCTCTTCTGTGAATGGAGTTCAGCTTCCAAACACCGCCCCCCCCCCCCGGACTGGAAGACTCATTGTTTTTTTAAACAACACCTAAGCATTGCCTGGTCAAGAGTCCTCCAACTTTGGCAACTGTAAGACTTGTAGACTTCAACTAACAGAATTCCAATGGCTGATGGGGCTGCTATTGTCCACGTCCCCTCTGCTCCCTTTTCTCCAAGCACTGGGGCTTTCCCACACTCTTAGTCCCATCCTCTGTTAACTGCCGGCCTCTTCAGCGCTCCTCTGGCCTTCTCCTTCCATTCACTTAGGTTGCCTTCGCCATCTTCCAGTCCATCTGCCTCCCCTCCAGCTGCTACTAAGCTGCACACCTTCAGGATACCTTGACTACCTGTACAGCTTTTGGCTCCTCCCCTCAGCTCTTCGTCTCTTGGCTCCACTGGTCAATTCCTCTAGTCTCTAGTCTCCCATGTGGCCGCCACTCTGCTGATTACCATCCAGCTTCGCCATCCTGGATGGGGAATTCTGGGAACTGAAGTCCACAAGTCTCACAATGGCCAAGTCCTTCAAACACTTCATAGTGCTCCACCTCTTCCAGAAGATCAGGCAGAGCAAGAGGCTGCCATGTTTCAATTCTGAACTGGTAAAAGTCGGAAGGATCCCCCAGAGGTAACTTAGGACACATGATGGGATGGGAGGAAGCTCCATCTTTTTCTCTACGAGCATCAGGGTATCACAGGGATGTACAAAAGGGGAGGATCTTATACAGGAAACCTCTGCTTTCATCAGTCTGATGGCCCACAGAGTGGAGGCAACCCTGATGCTCCAACTTTGCTATTTGCTTTGACCCAAAGGACCTAATTTCTGCTCCCAAAGACCTGGTCTCTCACCAATTTATAGTCAGGCAGTGAAATCAAAAGGATGTTATTAGCTTGGTAGGAATTCAAGATTCCTTTCACTCCCAGGTCATATTTTCCCATTTGTCCAGGTATTTCATTCTACACCAAGATTGGCTTCAGTTTTTTAGATTACCGTATTTTTCAGAGTATAAGACGCACTGGAGTATAAGACACAGCTTAGTTTTTGGGGAATAAAATAGGAAAAAAAATTCTGCCTACCAGGTATTCATCTGGCTATCGTCCTTAGTCTGGTCAGCTTCAGCACATTAGTTTGCTGGTTTTTTATCCCCTGCTTGGGGATAAAAAACAGCTTCTAAGGCACAGCTGAGAGGAAGCAGCAATGAGAAAAGCAGGCAAAGCTTCACTCGGCTGGTACCTGGTTAGGGCAGAAAAAAGCTTCTAAAGAACAGCTGAGAGTCGGAGCAAAGCAGGGAGACCGCTTCACTCAGGGAGTTGAGGGAGCAGGCAAAGCTGGGAAGATTGCTTGCTAGTGCTTCATTGGTGCTTCGGTGGGGCTGAAAAAAGCTTCCAAAAAGCTACATACAGAGTATAATTTCACCCAAATTTTCAGCCTTTTTTAGGGGGGGGAAAGGTTCGTCTTACATTCCAAAAAATATGGTATGTATAGAATGGAACAGAGCGGAGTAGGAGTATAGGACTAGAACAGAACAGAACAGAGCAGAGCAGAACAGAACAGAACAGAACGGAACGGAACAGAACAGCTTTATTTGGCCAAATGTGATCAGACACACAAGGAATTTTTCTCCACTGCATTAGCTAATATTGTACATATAAATGGCAAGTAATAGTTCATAAATCATATAATCATTAAAGTTTACTGGATCATCATAGTCTTATATAGTAATTAATCCTATATTTTTCTTTTTGATCTATTATGTTTCTCTTCACATTACTGGCATCAGAGCTTAAAATAGCAAGGAAATCCAATTCCTGTAACTCATATTTACCTTCCTGTAGTTGAAGTCCACTTTCCAGAGTATCTGGGGAAGAAAAGGGAGGAATTCAGCATCTCATCCCTGGAATTGGAGCAACAGAAGGGCCTCCCTCAGATTCCCTGGTTTGCTTTCCTTGGCCTCAGATCAGGAAATAAGGAATAGGGAAAGCTACAAGCCAGAATGTCATTGGTGGCTATATATATTCCCTCAGGTATAAATATATTCTACTATATATGCACCTCAATGGTGCAGCGGACTAAAGTGCTATTAAGTGCTAGCACTTAGCTGCCAGTTGCCTACAATTACCAAGAGCCTTGGTACTACAGTGGTTTAAAGCACCCTGTTATTAACACAGCTGCCTGCAATTTACTGCTGGTTCGAATCTCTCCAAGGCTCAAGGTTGACTCAGCCTTCCATCCTTTCTAAGGTAGGTTAAATGAGGACCCAGTTTGTGGGGGCAATAAGCTGACTTTGTATAAATATACAAAAGGATGAAGGCTATTGCTTAACGCACTGTAAGCCGCCCTGAGTCTCCGGAGAAGGGCGGCATATAAATCAAATTTAAAAAAAAAAAAAAAAAATTAGTGCAAGTTCAAATCTCAGCAGGCTCAAGGTTGACTCAGCCTTCCATTCTTTCCAGGTAGGTAAAGGACCCAGATTGTGGGGCCAATAAGCCAACTTTGTATAGAACAACACCGCTGGGGGGGGGAGCCCTAATAAGCAGGTATAGACAAAAAAGTATGCAGGCTGTTGCTATAATGCATTGTAAGCCGCCCTGAGTCTACGGAGAAGGGCGGCATATAAATTGGACTAATAAATAATAAAAATAAATGAATAAATTCCATATACAGGTAGTCCTCAATTTACAACTATTTTTTTAGTGACGTTATAGCAGCACTGACAAAGGAGCTTTATAATCGGTTCTCACACTTATGACGGTTGCAGCCTCCCCAGTCCCATGATCAAAATTTGGGCACTTGGGAACCAGCTTGTATTTACGATGGTTGCAGCATCCCATGATTCTGGGATTGTCCTCTTCAACCTTCCTGGGGAGCTTCTGACATGCAAAATCAATGCATGAATCCAGATTCATTTATCAACCACGATTCACTTAACTGCCGTGATTTTCTGAATAACTGTGGCAAAAAAGTTCGTAAAATGGGGCACTTCTCACTTAACAACTGCCTTGCTTAGCCACAGAAATTTTCAACTCAACGTTGTCATAAGTCAAGAACTACCTGTATGTATTCCATTATACTTAGTGGAAACTTATTCTGCTTCCCCAGTGATCAGGGCATATGGATTTGGGCCAGGGGTGGGTTCCACTTACCTTCACTACCGGTTCACAATGTGTGTGCGTGCGTAGAGTGTCTGTGATGATGTCCAGGTGGATGGGCGGAGCCTCCCGCCACCGCTACTACCAGTTTGCAAGATCCAGAGCGAACCGGTAGGAACCCACCACTGATTTGGGCTACGAAGGCTACAGGTAGTCTCCATTTACAATCCTAACTGAGACACTGATCCTGAAATCGATCCCTTTTTGAGCCATGTGACACTGACCCAGAATCTCTCTTGGATGCTCAAAATGTCATCCAGTGTAAAACCTTGGTGGCTGTTTTTTACCTCTCAATTTTTTCATGGCACTTTTCAGAAGCTCAGTCATATCACTGTAATCCCACATTGTCCACTTTGGCTCTAGAAGTAAATCCACCGGATTTTCATATGTTTCCTTAGCCTGGTACCTGGAAGGACAAAATAACAGAATAACAGAGTTGGAAGGAACCTTGTAAGTGATCTAGTCCAGCATCCCCACCAACCCCCAAGCAGGAGACCCCCCTTTGTTTCTGACAGATGGCAGTCCGGCCTCTTCTTGAAAACTTCCAGTGATGAAGCTCCCACTACTTCTGGAGGGAAGCTGTTTCATTGGTTGATTGTCCTCAGTCAGAAAATTTCTCCTTATTTCTAATTTGAATCTCTCCTTGATCAGTTTCCAACCATTATTCCTTGCCTGGCCTTCAGGTGCTTTGGAAAACAGATTGACCCCCTTCTCTCTGTGACAGACCCTCAAATATTGGAACACTCTCTCCAGAATGTGTGCATTGGGCTGTTCCATGCCTTGTATTTATGTGGTGCCTGGTTGTGTATGGCCTTTAGTTGTTAAGTGGGGTGTTGATGGACAGCTATGAAGTCATTGATTGTTGTTTTCTTGTGTTGCCCTGTCCTCAGATCCTAAGTACCTGGTAAGATGGTGGGAAATCAGCACTCCTGTTGACTGACAAGGGCCCTGTTTCCCAGGCTTCAGTCAATTCTCTGGCTAGCTATTCAAATATAGGCACCATGTGCGACTCAGTGGATCCTGACCCAGAACTGCACTCATCCACCTTCATCAATTTAAACAAGAGATCTAGTAGAGGCAACTGAGTTCCAGTTTTGGGCTCCCTACTCTTCAAAATTCTTGTGAATCTCTTGGCCAAAACAATGGATTTGTCAGAGTTTGCAGCAATCCAACCAGCACACAAGTAAATAATTCAGCAGGATTCATTTATAGAAGAAACTTCTTTATATACAATAATATAGAGCATGATGCATGTATACAATACCCATGCAGTAGAAGCCAGGACCATAATAACCAGAACTCAGAAACACAGAAGCTATATTGCAAGGACAAAGTAACTCTTATATATATACAGATCAGTCAAGCTAAGCCCCGCCCAGGCTCCGAGCCATCTCCCATGGCTCACAATAGATCCTGTTTGTTAGTCACCAAACAGTTCCCATTGGTTGTCTTGTTGTTATGGCTATTCCAGATCATAATTTCTTATACACTGACAGGATTGTATCTGACCAAATGACTGATGACTAATATGGGTGAGGTAGGTAAACAATTAGAAGATGGATATAACATTCAAACTGATCTTGATGGATTAAACCAGTGGTTCCCAAAGTGGGTGGGATGAATTAGGGGGCGCTAAGAGGCAAGGGGGCCATCGGGGGGGGCTAAGAGGCAAAGGGGGTGGCAGAGAAGTGCTGGAGTTGGGCTCCCCCCTGCAACTGTAACTCTTTTTAAATCAGAAGTGATATGTAAGTCTAAGGTGACCAGACGTCCCGCTTTTGGCGAGACAGTCCCGATTTTTAGCAATTTGTCCCGAGTCCCGCGGCGTTTTAAAAAAGTCCCGATTTTTCATTCTGCCTCCTGAGTCCCCGCTGCCTCCTGAGTCCCAGCTGATGGCTAGAGGAAAAAAAAATGTTTAAACTCTTGCCGGGGCTTCAAAGGGCTGCCCTACAGCTGTTCTGTGTTAAAAGAAAACAAATGAGTAGACCCATGCCTGCAAAAATAGAAAAAACAGCCCCTTACAGCTTCCGTGTAGGTTAATTAGCAGGTTGATTAGCTGGACTTCCCCACTCTCAGCTGATTTGCTCTCAGCTGTTTTGCGCAGGGCTCTTGCTGCTTGCTAAATTGCTGGAGCAGATTTTTTTTTCTCCTTGTGCAAACCAAGCTCAAAACGAAACTGAAAGTGAAACAGGCTGTTGGCTTGTTTGGTGCAACGTTGGAAAATTAGGCAGCAGATTTCTCTTCTTTTTCCTCATCAAAAAAGGTAGGTACAAACAATGGGAAATTTAGGGCAAAAGAGGAGAGTTCAAGATTTTAAAACACAAAAGAAAAAAAGCTCTATTTAACTAGGGAATTGTAATAATTGAGATACTATTAATTGTATATTGTGTTAAAAGCAGAAATGGTTAAGTTGTGGTTTGGAGGAATATATGGGGGAAATTATTTGGTTTATTATTATTGGTAAATATAATTAATTGATTTGTAAGAAATTGGATTGCATGGAAATAATTGGAATATTCATGTTCATATTGATTAATATACAAAAAAGATAGTTTTATAACTAATTGATTTATATTAAAATGTTGAATTTGTATTAAACAACTGTATTACATAGTTACATAATTAACCAATGTGAGGATGATAAAAATAGATGACAATGGGAAGGGGTATAATATAGAATAGAAGGGAAAAACTGAATTTGATTAAGATTAGAGATGAGGATGAAGGCTAATATTGTTTTTTTAAAAAAATAGATGAGGAATAAATATGGCAAAAAGGAAATATAGAAATTGTAAATTTAATTGAAATGACTAAACACTGTTTAAGTTTGTGAACCGGCCAAATATTCTGTTCAAAGAAAATACATTGTATGTTTGTATGTGTGTTTCTAATTATTGCTATTTATTCATATTTGTTCTCTTTTATTCTTTAAAGTTTAACAATTCATTCTTTATCTTAATATTTTTATATTTGTTTGGGGTTGGCTTTCTTCCCTTTCATCTTTTTTATTGTACAGCAATCTTTCTCCTCAAACCTACCACCGCTCTCTTTTCTTTCCTTCTTACTTTCTCTTCCCCCCTTCTTCTCCTCCCTACTTCCTCTTCCTTTCTCCTTCTCCTCCTCTCTTCCTCCCTCTCCTACCCTCACTCCTACTCTAATTTCCATTCCCTTCCTTCATCCCTCTCTATTGCTGTATCCTTTTATGCATATGGATTACTTAGAGGGCTGAAAAAGTTATTTTTGACTGGTCCTTGCACTTTTGACCAGTCCTCGAACTTACAACTGTCCTCACATTTTACATTTTTTGCCCTATCTTATCACCATGGTGAAGAGAAGCAGTTGTGAAATGAGTGACATGGTTGTTAAGAATGCTGCACAGGCATAAATGTGAGGGTGGTCATAGGTGTGAGGACCAGTCAAAAGTGCGAGGACCTGTCAGAAATGACTTTTTTCAGCCCTCTGGTTAGTCCTTTTGTGCATATGGATTACTCTGAGGGCTGAAAAAGTTATTTTTGACTGGTCCTCGCACTTTTGACCAGTCCTCAAACTTACGACTGTCCTCACATTTTACATTTTTGCCCTATCTTGTCACCATGGTGAAGAGAAGCAGTTGTGAAATGAGTGACATGGTTGTTAAGAATGCTGCATGGGCATAAATGTGAGGATGGTCATAAGTGTGAAGACCAGTCAAAAGTGCGAGGACCTGTCAGAAATGACTTTTTTCAGCCCTCTGAGTAGTCCCTATACACATAGCCATCGCCACCCGGTCACATGACCAGCTAGCCACGCCCACCCAGTCACATGACCTCCAAGCCACACCCACAAAATAAGCCACACCCACAATTGTGTCCCTCTTTACCAATGTTAAAATCTGGTCACCTTATGTAAGTCCGTGATGGCAAACCTATGGCACGGGTGCCACAGGTGGCATGTGAAGCCATGTCGCCTGGCATGTGCGACATCGGCTATTCCTCTTCCGGGTTCATAACCCAAAGCTCAGATCATCAGACTAGCTGGCCAGTGCACATGTGTGCATCAGAAACTGAAAGTTTGTTTCCCGGGGCGCGCATGCCACTGGGCAGCTCCTCTTACCACGTGTGTGAGGCTGAACTCTTGGATGCTCTCTTATTGCTCTCTTTGATTGCTATCGGTCGCTGCTTGCCCGAACCACTCGGCCCAGGCCCAGCTGCTCCACTCCTCGCCCACTTGACTGCCGTTGCCTTCCTAACTTTTGGTAAGTTGCAGGTGGGCTGCCGTGGATGGGGGGAGGGGCTGGGGGGCGGCATGCCTGGCTGGCTGCTGCCACCAGTGACGTGCTGCCCAGGAAGGAGGAGGGCTGTGGGGGAGGGGGGAGGCCTGGGGAGGACAGCAGGCCTGGTTGGCCGCCGCCAGTGACATGCTGCCCAGGTCAAGGTAAGCTGCTGCGCCGGGTGGGGGGGGGCAGGCCTGGCTGGCTGGCTGGCTGCATACTAGCCATTCTGGGAAGGCCTCTGGTGACAGCAAAGGGTTGGCAGCAAATCTCCCGATTTCACCGAATGCCTCTTTCTTACCGTGGTAAAGGAATGGGCTGCGGTGCAAAACGTCAGCAACTTTGGCACTGCCACCTGCAGAACTTGCTTGGAGCTGGTTTGGAAAGAGATAAAACGCAGCTGAATTAGGTGGGACACCCCCCCACCCAGATCCCTCCAAACTGGTCACCCTTCGGTAGCCTCCCCACTGAACTACGTGACCCAACAGTGATCACCCACCCAAATGGAGCCCGCTCTTCCGAGCGCCCGCTCTTTCTTGCAGCGAATGAGCTGGGGGCGAGAAAAGCATTTCCCGCTTCTCTACCTGCATACTGTTACTGGCTCTCCCCCCCTCCCCCCCCAAGACCAACAAGACGCTGCTACCCAGGGCCACCGGCCGCTACCTGGATGCAGAGCCGGTAACAGAATGCAGGTAGAAGAGAAGCAGGAAAGCTTTTCAGCAGGGAGGCTACCGAAGGGAGACTCGTTTGGAGGGATCTTGGGGGGGGGTGTCTTGCCTAATTCGGCTGCGTTTTTCCTCTTTCCAAACCAGCTCCAAGCAAGCGCTGCAGGTGGCGGCGCAAGAACTTTTGAAGTTTGCCCACCGCAGCCTGTCCCTGTAGAACGGTAAGAAAGAGGCATTTGGAGAAATCGGGAGCTTTGCTGCAGACCCCGATATCACCAGAGGCCTTCCCGGGGTGGCTAGTAAGCGGCCAGCCAGGCCTGCCACCCCCCTGCCGAGGATCCAGGTGGGCTGCTGTGGGGGTGGGTTGTTGCTGCTGTCATTGCCACTGCCGCTGTTCCTCCGGGAAAGCCAGGGCCAGTATCAGTTAAGAGTTGGAAGGGACCTTGGAGGTCATCTAGCAACCCACTTCTCACGCAGAAGGACTATACTAGGGATTTGAACCACGTTTTAATTCTAGACACCCCTGTCTCCTCAGGTGTTGGAGCGTAGGGGGGGAGGTGCTTTTCAAGGAGCCACAAGTGGGGCTGAGAGCAGAGTCATTCTGACAGTGTCTTTTAAAATAGCTTGGAAGAGCAATTTTTTCCCTAACAATAATGGTTTGTATCCGGTAGAATAAAACATATGCCTGGAAAAAGTACTTGCAAAACGTGGACAGAAGGAAAAGGAAGGCAGGACTGGACTCATTATCAGTAGCTAGGAGTTCATCGTTAGCAGTGACTCCCACTGATTTTAAACTCATTTTAAGACTGGGATTGGTGACTACTGAAATTAAGTATTCAACACGGGTCTCAGAAATCTTTGAGAATCTGCAGAGGTGAAGACATTAGGTGGCCATCAGTCATTACTTTAGTGATGAACTCAAAGAGATCAAGCATGACATTGCCTATTTATCAGAACTGTTTGCAAAGTTCAATGAAGGGAATTTGCAGTTGCAAGGAAATGAGGTCAATCTTATTAAGGCCAAATCTGATCTCATCTCTACGTTTATTTCAAAGTTAACTCTATTCAAGCGCAATATAGGCCATCGCGAGCTATACCAATTTCCGAGCTTCTCCGAGCTAGAAGAGAAAGGTGGGATACAAGATGATGATCTGCAAGTTTTTTGTGACCATTTGGACATGCTGCATAAAGATACGTCTGAGCAATATCAGGATCTTCTTTTGATGGAAATTCCAGATTGGGTGATAAATCCATTTTCAGATACTGAGGAAGATGGGGTAGTGGAGGATCAACTAATAGAGTTGCAAAATGACATTGAGCTGAAGCCAAAGTTTAAGAAATCGTACCAAGAGTTTTGATTACAGAAGGAAATTTCTGATCGCTATCCTGCACTATGGACAGTGGTTAAGAAGCTCCTTGTTTCATTTCCAACATCATATTTGGTGGAACGTGGTTTCAGTGTGGTCATCCAACTTCTCTCCAAGCAGAGAAATCGAGTCCAGATTACTGAACGTCGTGATTTAAGACTCCTGCTAAATGGCTTAAAACCAGACATTGGGAAACTGGTATCACTTCATCAAGCCCATCCATCACATTAAGAATTTACTGAACAGTGAAGTAATTACTAAATTTTACTGAGTTTACTAAGTTAGTAGTTGCTGAGGTTCTTGATAAATGATTATCAGACTACCAGATACCAGATACCAAACCTGGTATCACTGGATCATGTTCAACAATTTTGTTGAATTAACAAAAGATTTTTAAATTGGGTTTTGAATAAACGTGCAATTAATTGTTACAGTTTTGTATTTTACTGTTACTATCTTCCTTAGTGGGTCATGCAAACCGCTATTCCAAACAATGCTATTTATACAGGGTGGGGGTGGGGGGCACTAAGGATGAGTTTATAGCACCAAGGGGGCGGTGGACTCAAAAAGTTTGGTAACCACTGGATTAAACTAATGCAATGTAATTTGATAGAGACAAATTCAGTTACAAGTAACCTTCAGTTTATGACTATTTGTTAGCAACCAGTTACAACAGCTCTCAAAAAACTGACTTACAACCATTTTCACACTTAACATCTGTCACAGTGTCCCTGTAATCACAATTCGGTGAATTGGCAAACCAGCATGTATTTATGATAGTTGCATTACTTGGAAGAGCTTACATCCTACAATGATACTTTTAAAACCATCAAACATCTGTCTCTTCTTGGGAAGGACTCAATAAATGGATAAAAAGGCAAATTCAGTCTAAACCTCTTGCTGAGTGTGCAACCAACATAATAATTGATCATAACAAACATTGCTAATTATATTGTGTTGAGGTTGTCTGAGGAAATGTCTAAAAAGCCCTAAAATACAGTATGAAATACTGCTAAATACAAACAGAACTTTCCAAAATAGGAAAACTGCTGTCGGAGCTGCTGATCTCTGAGACTGTAAAGAAAAGGGTGGATTTACTTACTTCTTCAAGATGCTTCCAATGTCCTAAAAAATAAAGAGAGGAAGCACTGAAAGGAGCCATTTCCTAGGCAGAAAATTAAATTCTTAGTCACAAAATACATAAGTGAAATGTCTGTACAACCAGACACTAACAGACATACAAAATACTTCCATTTTTTAAAAAAATCCATTGCTCTTTCCCCCCCTCTTTTAGAGTGGTATTGTTTTTACTTTCTTGTCTAAGAAAAATTAGACCCAGATTGAATCCAACACAATTACAGAAGATATATATTTATATATAAAACATGATAGCAAAAAGAAAAGACTATTTGAAAAACAAAATAGTGCATCAATAGGATTAAAAAAATCCCCTGCAATTATGCTTCCAGAATGAAGGCACTTTGGAAAATCCAGGTGGTGATAATACTTTGGAGAAGGTGATCAGTGTTGAGTTTCTCCTTGGCCTGGAGATTTAAGGGGAGGGGGAGACCCTACAAAGAACACCCACCACCACATCCCCCAATATGGGATAGGAACCCTAAGCAGGCATTCCTAAAATTGTGAAGAATATATAGACAATTGACTAGAACTTTGAATTCCTGCTTTTTCTGAATTACATTATGGATCTGTAATATTAGCCATTACAGCCATTACATACTATAAAATTTGGTATAGATGGTATGAGTGGTTGGAGGAAAAGAAAAATGAAGAAGAAAAATAAGGGGGAGATAAAGAAATGTCCAAAAATAATGGGAAAAAATGGGTAAAATACAATTTAGGGATTGAAATGAAAAAGAGAAATATATTGTAAATGAAATGATGGGGACAGATAGTAATTTGGAATGAGATGAAGTAAAATTTGTGGAAATAGTAAATAATAAGGAAGGACCACTATGAAAAAGCTGTAAAAAGAGTCTTGTATATAAGTGTTGTATGTCTTGTATTGTTTTACTGTGTTATAAATAAACTTTTTTTTTTAAAAAAAGACCCTTGCAGCATCCCCATGGTCACATGATCAAAATTCAGCCACTGGGCAACCGATTCATATTTATGACGGTTGCAGCTTCCTGGGGTCATGTGATCACCATTAGTGTCCTTCTGACAAGCAAAGTCAATGCGGAAGCCGGATTCATTTAACAAACGTGTTATTAACTTAACCACTGGAGAGATTCACTTAACAACAGCGGCAAGAAAGGTCGTAAAATGGGGCAAAATTCACTTAACAATTGTTTCCCTCAGCAACAGAAATTTCGAGCCCAAGTGTGCTCATATGTCAAGGACTACCTGTAGTCTTCATACCTTCCAGTTTCCTTTCAATAGAAAGAGTCAAAAAGTTTACTAAATGAGGAGTTGAAAAAAAGATTTTGAACTTGACCAAATGCAGCCAGAATCCTACATGCAGACATGGAAAAATATATCAATCCCCACAAGAGAAAAATGGATGGAAAAAGTGAAAAAAATTGACTGATTTATTTAGACATGACCCCTTGTTTCTACTTGGAAGCTGCTTCTAAACTTTGTGTTCGAGATAGAAAAAAATGAATTCTTGATGCTTGGTTTTGCTTATTAGACTAATCTGTTTTTATAGACATGGCTAATAATTACTAAATATGCAAAATTAAAACGTTGAGGCTGTAATTTTATTTTGTATTTTACTGTGCAGAAAAAAAGTTGAGAGACATTTTTTTTCTTTTTACTTTATTCTACACATCTTTCCCTCTCTTTTCCTTCTCCACTTCCCTATTTTCTTTATTTCCATTGGTACTTTTCACTATTATAATTTTGATTAAATTTATGAAAGAAAAAAAAAGGAAAAAGAGTATTTTGTGGAGAGGCTAAAGAATGCAATGAAGATGGTAAGAGGCCAGGAAGTCAAACCATATAATGAATGGCTAAGGGAACTCGGTAAGCTTAGCCTAAGGAAGAAAAAGCTTAGGGGAGACACAACAGCCATCTTCCAACACTTGAAGGGCTCTCATAGGGAAATGGGGTGGAAGCTCATCTGGAGATGCAAGCTAAAATAAGGAAGAATTTTCTGACAGTGAGGAGTATTTATCAGTGGAACAGCCTGCCTCCCTGAGTTTTGGGTGCTCCATCACTGAAGGATTCCAATAATAGTTTGGAAAACCATTTTTGAGGGGATGGTTATAAGGTCTCCTGCCTTGGGTAGAAGATTGGACCAGAAGACCTCCAAGGTCCCTTCCAGCCCTAGGATTCTATGATCTCAACTTCCTGACTGACCTGTAAGAGTTTGCTGGCTGGCTGCTGAAGCTTCTCTTCTATCTCCTGGATGAGATGGTCAAGAGAGCCCAGTTCCTCCATGTGCTTGGCCAAACCCTTCTCCTTTCTTGCCATAATATCCTTCTCCGTTTCTTCCATTTGAGTCAATAGAAGCTTCTCCTGTCCTTCTAACCAGAGTTGTAGCTCTCTGAATTCAGCCACTACATTTTTTTTCACCTTTTTGATGAGGTCCTAGAAGAAGAAAGAGAAAAAACAAAAGGCATAATTTTATTTTAATTTTAATTCTTTTAATTATTTTTACTTTTATTTTAATTGTTATAATAATTAAACAGATTCCTTGAAGAATCCAGAAGTGAGGTGGGAGAATATCCGAAGGAGACAAAAAACCCATTTGATATTAAAAAGCGTAGGGGGAAAAGTTTTTTTTTTTTAAAGGCTCTAGTTTAATGACCTCTCATGAAAATTTTCTTGGCAATCAGGGATTCCAAAAAAAGAGATGAGTTTGAGTTCACAATTTTTTCAATAGGATGAAATACGGTTTGCATTTATTTATTAAACAAAACAAACCCATTGCATAAAACACCGCTCATAGGATAGGGGCACTTAATCCAACTGTGACTCATTCAGCCAATGGTGACATCTTAGTCCCCAGGTTAAGACCAAGTTCTATGCCCTAACACCATCTTTAACTTGAATTTCATTTAAGTCAGAATTTGAACTAAAACACAGGGTGCCTATTATCAAAGATGGCAGACGGTGTTTTCCTTCCTATTAGCTCAGAAGCTCTTCACTGTTGGATCAATACTTACAAGCATCTCCTGCACTGTTTGCTCTGTCTCTCCTTTGTATGTAGCTATTTTTTCTTTCTCCTCCTTCTGAGCCTTCAGGCAATCCTCCACCTTGATCTGAAAAATACAAGTTTTGAGTTTCTTTTCCGTAAAGAATTACATCGGAGGGAAGACCCAGTTAGAAGATATATGCAATCGTCATAAATACATGGCAGTTGGCAAGCGTCCAAATTTTGATCATGTGACCACAGAATGCTGCAATGATCATAAGGGTGAAAAACATTATGTCACTTTTTTCATTGTCGTCATAACTTTGAACAGTCACTAAACGAATGGTTTTAAGTCAAGGACTACATGTAATGGCATTAAAGTGAGCTGCCTGAGTCTCCTGGTTGCAGTCATCCAGAAGCATCACTGAGAAATGAACGTTTGGCCTGATCCAGCAGGAGTGTTTTTCGGGGTCTGCACTCAAGACTTTGGAGGAATGACAATTTCATTCTAGAGCAAATGTGGAAAGGGAGCTGGCAAAGGGAGCCTATTTCGCCCTACAGGCAATTTCCCTTGCTAAGCAAGACAGTTAAGTGATGTTCTTGCTGCAGTTGTTTTTTTTTAAAAAAATAATATTTATTAAATTTTCAAACATTAAAATATACAGTATAAAAAATAGAAAAGAACAAAAAATAAAAAACTATAACAAACAACAAAAACAAGATTCAAAAACAAACACATCAAAACCTAAGCACTAGTAACAGCTTTTCTATATCGGCATCTCTATCCTAATTAACTTCCATATACAAATTCTACTTCTATCTGTCTTAACTTACATCCTTATCTAAGTTACAGTATCTTCTATTCACAATTCGGTTTCGTAACAAAATATCACTTACATTTTAGATTTACTCTCCAGCCAGGAATACCATCTATTCCAAATTAAATAGTATTTGGTGTCTTCCCTTTTCTTAATTTCCATAGATAATCTGTCCATTTCTGCGCAGTCATTTTTTAAAATTATAAATTGGTCTGGAGGGGATATCCGGTTGTTTCCAATTTTGTGCTATGGCAAGTCTACACGCAGTTAGTATGGGTAATGTGCTATATACATGGCTTAGGACCTGGTTATTTATGGGACCGCCTGCTACCACCAATAGCCTCCCACCGACCAGTACGCTCCCATAGAGAGGGGCTCCTCCGGGTGCCGTCGGCCAAACAATGTCGACTGGCGGCCCCCAGGGGGAGAGCCTTCTCTGTGAGGGCACCTACGATCTGGAACGAGCTCCCCCCGGAGATACGGAGGATCCCGGATCTGCGTACCTTCCGTCACGTGCTTAAGACCTTTCTATTTCACCAAGCCGGCCTGACCTAAGTCTTCCCCCTTTTTAAATGGAAATTTTAAATTTGGTTTTAAATTATTGGGGTTTTAAATTTGTTCAGCCAAATTATTTAATTTCGTTTTAATCTATTTTAAATTTTGTATTTATATGTTTTATTCCATGGCTGTTCACCGCCCTGAGTCCTTCGGGAGTAGGGCAGTATACAAATTCAATAAAATAAAAATAAATAAATAAATATTGTAATTTTTTTCCATTTTCCTTTCTTAAATACCGAGGAGGAATAGTTCTGATTTTTTTTCTATCCTCCACCCAGTTATCTCTTCCAGCCATTTTTTTATCTTCCACCAAAATTTCCTAATCTTAGGGCAGGTCCACCACATGTGGTAGAAGGTCCCTTGGCTATGGCCGCACCTCCAACAATCCGGGGACCTGTTTTGAGAACATCCTTGCCAATCTCGCTTGTGGCACGTGCCATCGGTAAAACATCTTATAAAGATTCTCCTTGTAAGCAGCTGACATTGTTAGTTTATAGTTTCTCTCCCATAATTTATCCCATTGAGCCAAATGAATGTTATATCCAAAATTTCTTGCCCAGCTAATCATTGTTTCCTTCACAGTTTCTTCTTCCATTTTAAATTTTAACAGAAAATTATACATTTTTGTGATCATTTTTTCTCCTGGTCCTAATAATATCTTATCCAATTCCAATTGTTTTCTGTGAATACCATATTGTTCCCTGTCTTTTTTATATTTTGTCCTAATTTGCAAATATTAGTCAATTTTTATTCCTTGTTTTTTTAAATCCTGTTCTGTTTTTTAAAAATTTCCAAGGTCTTGCTGCAGTTGTTAAGTGAATCACTGCAGTTGTTCACTTCGTAACACAGTTGTGAAGCGATTCTGGCTTCCCAATTGACTTTGCTTGTAAGAAGGTCACTAAATGAATGGTTGTAATTCAAAGACTATGGTAAATCTGTCTTCAAAAAAATTGCAGGCACAGAGGATAAAGCAGGAGGTGAAGGTCTCAGGTTGGAATTAGGGAAGTTTGTTAAAGGAATGGCCGAGGCAGAAAGTTGCAGAGGAGTGTAATAAGACCAGTAACCAATGGGAGGACACATAGACATCAACTCTGGAAACTTCTTACTATAGTAATAAAACACACAGCTCTTTTGATAAGAAAGCTAATTAGCACAAATATGCAATGTATGAGGAATGTGAATAAAGTAGGCCAGGACAAGAAATCAAGAGAAACTCCTGTCAAGGAACCTTAATCTTAACCCTATATTTTGAATGTTTACATCGTTCAGGGGTCTTGGCTCCTTTAGCTGCTGAGACCCTTTTGCTGAAGTACGTCATTAAAAGTCCCCTGAGCCTCCTCTCCAGTCTGGTTCTAATTCGCATCTGCGCCAGGCTAAACCCAGTTTGTGGACAACAGAAAAAGTAAATTGGTCCAAGGATTGCCAGGAAGACCAAGGATCTGGATGCCCCTCTGCAGCGATTCCTCCTGGCTGATTCCTACCTGGTATTCCAGGAAAGCCTCCTCCGCAGGGATCACAGAGTGGCCCCTGTGCTCTTTGGATCGGTCGCAGACCATGCAGATGAGGGTCTCATGCTCCTTACAGAAGAGCTTGAGGGGCTCCTGGTGCTTCAGGCAGAAGCTCCCTCCTTCCTCGTCCCTAGGACCGCCACATCGCCTGGCCTCTTCCACCAGCCGTGCCAGCTGCCTGATGGGGAGGAGGCTGCGGGGCGCGAAGGTCTGTCTGCATTGGGGACAGGAAGCCTCCGATTCTGACGTCCCCCAACTGCGGGTCAAGCAGCCCCGGCAGAAGTTGTGGCCGCACTTGGGGATGAGCACGGGGTCCTGGAAAAAGTCCAGGCAAATGGAGCAGGTGAGTTCTTCCAGGAAACCGTGCAAGGGTGCTTCGGCCGCCATCGCCACTGCCTCCGCCGGGACAAAGAAAGAGAAAGTTAAGTTTCGTTTATTTTCCTCCAAATCAGGTGACCGCCTTTCGGCTCTGCCCAGATGGGAAACCGAAATGAATTGTTGTTATTCTTGCGGTCAGCCTCGCTGGCTTCTTAAAGGGAAAAAAAGTGTTTTATAAACAACAAACTGGAGAGAAGCAAACATTCACAGGATGGACCCCCGATCAATTATTATTGGCCCAATCAGCTCGTCAAAGGGGGGGGGGAGTTTTCAAAATAATCTTCTTCTTCTTCTTCTTCTTCTTCTTCTTCTTCTTCTTCTTCTCCTTCCTTCCTTCCTTCCTTCCTTCCTTCCTTCCTTCCTTCCTTCCTTCCTTCCTTCCTTCTCCTTCATATCCCTCGTCGGACATTGGCGATCATGTTGGCCATCCTATTTTTATCAACAGCCGCACGAAAAAGTGCTGCTTTTTAAAATCTGGGGAGAAGCAAATATTTTTGGGACGGACCCCCCAGTCAATTACTGATCCAAGTATCCTGCTAAAGGGAAAGATATTGAAAAATCCTGGGGAGAAAGAAACATCCATGGGGCTGATTCACCATCAATTATTATTCAGCCACCCACTTGTTAAAGGGGAAAACGCTTTTTTAAAAAATGGGAAGAATGAAATATTTATGGGACAGAAATGGAATGGAGTAAAGTTGGCATGGAAGAAACCGGGAGAAACCCTTGATAAAACCCCAAAGCCAATGCTGCAATCGATAGGATGTCTCACAGATAAAGGAGAATGTAGAAATTATAATCTGTTCCCTAACTTCTAATATGAATATCTGGCAAAGGAAGACCTGCCTGGACTGTCCCTTTCCCAGCCAGCCAATCAGGAAATGGATCAGGAGAAGTTCCAAAATTGGTCAAAGACTACCTTGTGGATTATGCAATATATAGAATATGGAATGGGATCATTTGCTGGATGAAAATCTTCAAGTTTGACCAATGAGCTCCCTTAAGGCAAAAGATGGATAGAAAGAGCCATTAGGAGTCTCAGGCCAACCTAAGAGGGGGGAGATGTGGTGGGTGGAGAACATCTTATAGGCCCTTTGTTCAAGGGCTTTTGGGGGAGGCTTCCTTAGTCACAATGGGCTCCCCAAGGGGACATGGACACTCCCAAGCCCCTTCCTTTATCTTGCCATTTCAGAGGTGGCACCTCATTTATGGAATGTCCTCCCCAGAGACCCTCAGTTGGCACCCACAGTGGCCGCATTTTGGCACCAGGTGAAAACCCTTCTGTGTTGGGAGGGAGGGAGGGAGGGGAAGGGAGGGAGGGAGGGAGGGAGGGAGGGAGGGAGGAAGGAAGGAAGGAAGGAAGGAAGGAAGGAAGGAAGGAAGGAAGGAAGGAAGGAAGGAAGGAAGGAAGGAAGGAAGGAATCACTAATGTGACTGAGGCTACTATGATGCTACTAAACAGATTTAGGGCCTGGAAACTATAGATACCAAATTTCCATAACATTCACATCTAAATCCCTTTTTAATATCCCATATTTATGTTGCAGGAAAACCTTCAACCTAGGAAGTTTAAAATTTTATCATCTAGTGTGTTAAAGAGAAGTACTGTATAGCAAAATCCTATCTAATTTTTAAAGTCTGTATTCTAACTAGTAAAATTACTGAAAACATTTCTCTATATCTTGGTGTAGCATCCTTTTTTTTACACTAATGGACACTCTTAGGTAACAATTCTGTTCCTAACTAACTTGTTGTCCCCAATTGGGGTCTGAGCCTGGTGCCGAGGCCAATGAAGGACATCAGACACGAGATGCAGGTTTTGATTGCTTTTTATTGGGGTACCCCAAGGAAAAGGGCTCCTGGCCAAAATGCCAAGAGAGCCCAGAACAAAGGATGAAGAAAGCTTTATACATTTTCACTAAAGAAGAAGGCAGGACAAGGCGGGATAGTAAGAAATATCATCTAATAAACATTTTACTAATAATTTTACAGTTTGTTCTATTGGTCTCTAGCTGTCCCTATTCCTAAGCCTTGGCTAATGAATGCCCCAGGAGTTATCTAAGGCCCCTTTTATTTGCTGCAGGCCATCTCTATTCCTAACTTTTAGCTGAGGTCTGCAAGTTGCCTAACTCTAGTTACTTTTATCAGCTTTCTAACTACCCAGACTTGTTACAAGCTTTACACATGCACATTTCCTGTGAATCAGCAGCCTTTGTTCTTGCCAGACAGACTCCACAATTACAGGCTTCCTGACTTACTTTCAAGTGGGTGCCATGACCTGGCTTTATTTTAACAGACAGCCCATCATTCCCCTCCCCCTTTGAATCTGAAAACTATTTAATTTTCCATATTTACCCAACATCAATATCCCTGTACTGGGAGACTCCATAGCTTGCTTACAGGTGGAAACGCAAAGCAGAAGGCATTGTAATGCACAACAGGTGATTAAGAGAACAATGACTATGCCTGCCAGGGTCATTATTCGGTTCTTAACCAGTTGGAATCAGGCAACCATCCTGTCAGTCAATGCCACCAGCCTTTCCATTCGTCCATGGGGGGTGGGGGGAGGAGTTGCAGCTATCTTTGTGATGTGTGTAGTTCGGCTGTGGAATTCCTCCGATTTGTCCAGAATCTGCACACAGCATTGTTGTCCAAGTAAGGGAGACAAACGTCCTTAGGATGCCATATATCTAGAGCCATCCTATTCTGAACTGAACTGTCATTCTCTGAATGGCTTCTTGATCTTTTGCTGCAGCAATAAAGAAACTCCTCAGTCTCATTAGCTAGGATTTCCTCCACTGCCTGTATACATTGCATGGCATTATTGAGGGTCCAGAGCCCACTGAACAAAGTAAGGGGTTGATAGTTCTTCAGGTACTTTCTGGATTATTCAAGGTCCCTCTGGTTTCTAATCTTCCTTTCAGGTAAAGTGGGCATAATATAGGTGGGTGGGAGGAGCACAGTTACATAACAAATCATATGGTCTCATCCTGACAGTAGTTAAGTCTACTTGGCTTAATATCTCAGCCTTCACATACACACACCCCAATCAGCTAGTGGTAATAATTGGCTAACTCTCCTAATTCTAGTGTGGGGAGCTACAAATACCTTTTGGGGAAATTTCCTAACTGAGAGAAGACCTATGGGAGATGGTAGTTCTCCTCTCACGCAACGATGGTTCCGGAGGCTTTTCTTTCCAGAACAATAACTTAAGTCCCAGTTCTCCTACTGAGGAAGTCACAGGCTGCGCAGTCCAAGAATCAGATGGTGGGTATTTCGTCACTCTGGAAGTGATCTATCCAAGATGCCAGGCCTTCCACTTTTAGTGCCACATGGGTGGTCAGAAGCACTTGAAACGGTCCCTTCCACTTCTGATCCAAGGAGGTTGTTAATCCCCATGTCTTTACAAGCACCCAGTCTGCAGGCTGAAACGGATGTACTGGATGATCTAGTCCAGGGTATTGATTTTCCTACAGATAACAGGAAAGAAAACTCATAACCCCAGCGAGTTGTCTTACATATTGGTACAAGGTCAGTTCGCCCACCAGTGGGATGGAGGTCTCCTCTGCCTTTAGGGAGGGATGTGGTCGCCCAAAAAGGGCCTCAAAAGAGGCTCAAGCCCATTCGCTGTCGAGGTGCAATGTGAAACCCTAACAACGTGAGTGGCAAAGTTTGCGATGAGGACAGGTGAGCCTCCTGGCATAAGTTGAGCTAGCTGTTGTTTTTTTTTAAATCATTACCTTTTTCTGCCATAGGACTACTTGCCAGGTGGTAGACTGAGTAAAGCTTCCGGGCGATCTTTAACTGTTCACACAAACCTTAGCTGTGAAATATGGGTCACAATCAAAGGATATACTATTTGGCAGCCCAAACCCAGGAATGATTTCTTCCAGTAGGACGTTTACTACTTCATGTTCTCTATTAGTCCTGCAAGCAAAAGCCTCAGGCCATCCTGTGAAGGTCCATGCTAGTCCCACAACATACTCAAAAGCTTGCTTTCTAGGTAATTCAGTGAAGTCTATTTCCCAAATTGTCCCTGGGTAGTTGCCTTTAAGTTGGACTCCTAAGGGGTGGGCGCCTGGCTACTTTTGGATTATTTCTGGCATAGATCAGACAAACTGCTACAGCTTGGGAGGCTGCGGAATAGAGACCCTTGTCTACTACACAGCATGTCACTTAGTCTACCAGTGCCTTTGACCCCCCATTGTGTGCTGGCATGTATTTGTTATAAATGAGTCCTCTGAGGTGTATTTGGTAGAATAGGTCTGCCCTCTACCTTCCACCACCCATCCTTCCTCTCCCTGCCTCCAACTGATGTGGCCCATGTCCTACCCTTGGGAGTCCAAGAGAGTGGAGAAGTGGGTAGGGAGAAATAGGAATGAGGTAGGCTGTTCATTCAAAGTGTGGTAGGGAGGCTTCCTTAGCAGCTCCATCTGCAGCCCAATTTCCTTTTGTGTAAAGGGGAACCTTAGAATGTCCCTCGACATGTAAGACTCCTACTTGTTTTGCTTGCCAAGCAGCCTCCAATAATTTTAAAATTTGTGGGCTATATTTAACGGTTGATTCTCTTGCATTTAATAATCCTCTTTCCTTCCATAAGGCTCCGTGGGCACGCAAGGCTCCAAAGGTATATTTGCTATTAATGTTTGTCCCGCAGCCAGCTGTAAGGCTCTAGTTAGAGTGACC
Source organism: Pantherophis guttatus (assembly GCF_059756535.1). Classification (NCBI taxonomy): domain Eukaryota; kingdom Metazoa; phylum Chordata; class Lepidosauria; order Squamata; family Colubridae; genus Pantherophis; species Pantherophis guttatus. The sequence continues at coordinate 260,325,528 of NC_142064.1, read as the reverse complement.
AGTTCAACCAGTTGGGCAGAAATGTTTACTGGTAATGGGTTGACTTCTCCAACTTCCCATGCTGTCACCACTGCATATCCTGCCTTTCTCTGGCCTTCTATCATAAAGCTACCACCATTCACAGTCAGCACTTGGGATCGACTGATCACAAGTCTACCCGTCTGCCAAGCCCCCGCCGGTAGGTCTTTGGACCTACCCTGTCCTGTAGGGACAGGGGGATAGAGAGGGACCCCTCGGATGGCCGAGAGGAACGGGCAGGTTCCTGGGGCCGGAGGCTTGCCCTCTGCGCCGGTAGCGGTGGAATGGCGGCCATGGCGGCTGGCCTGAGACCGCGGCAACCGGGATAGAAGAATGTGCAGGAGGAGAAGAGGAGAAGCGTTTGAGCAGGGGGCTAGACTAGAAGACCTCCAAGGCCCCCTTCCAGTTCTATTCTGATTGATTGATTGATTGATTGATTGACTTCCAGAATTTGTGAGCCAGCTGGCTCAGGAGTTTTTGGAGTTGAAGTCTGCAAATTATAAAAAGGCCATCGGTTCCCCCCAACCCCCAATTGCTAAAGGGAAAGATTTTGAAAAATCCTGGGGAGAAAGAAACATCCATTGTACAGATTGCCAAACAATTATTATTGATCCAACCAGCTTGTTAAAGGGGAAAATGCTTTTTTTTTTTTAAAATAGGAAGAAGGAAACATTTATGGGACCAGAGGGAGTAAACCAGGACTGAAAGAGACAGTAAGAAGGCCTTGATAAAAGCCCAAAACTAATGCTGCAATTGATGGGATGTCTCAGAGATAAAGGGGAAATTAAACTCTTTTCAGTCACTTTTAATAGGAATCTCCTGCAGAGAAAGAACTGCCTGGACTGCCCCCTTCCCAGCCATCCAATCAGGAAACAGATCAGGAAAAGCCCTAAAACTGGGCAAAAGTCAACATAAAGAGGCAGCCTGGATCACTCTGTGGAAGGGAGACAGAGAAGACTATCTTGTAGATGTAGAATATGGAATATGTAGAATGTGGGATAGGATCATTTGCTGACTGGAAATCTTCACGTTTGACCAATGAAATGCCTCTTAAGGCAAAAGGTGGATAGAAAGAGGCATTAGGAGTCTCAGGCCAATTTAGGACAGCGGGACCCATGGGGAGAGGTGGGGGGATCTGGTGGGTGGAGAACATCTTATACACCTTTGTCCTTTGTTCAAGGGCTTTTTGGGGAGGCTTCTTTAATCCCAACAGGGTCTTTGAGGGGACATACAGAGTCCCAAGCCCCCTCCTTTATCTTGCCTTTTTGTTGGTGGCACCTCATTTATGGAATGCCCTCCCCAGAGTCCCTTAATTGGCAGCCACAGTGGCCTCAGTTTGGCACCAGGTGAAGACCTTTGGAAGGAAGGAAGGAAGGAAGGAAGGAAGGAAGGAAGGAAGGAAGGAAGGAAGGAAGGAAGGAAGGAAGGAAGGAAGGAAGGAAGGAAGGAAGGAAGGAAGGAAGCTTGAATATGACAGCAACTACAGTACTACTACTAAACAGGTTTAGGGCTGGGACCTAATTTACAGAACATTCGCATCTAAATCTCTGTTAAATATTCCCCAGAAGTGGGGAGATGCAATGCAGAAACAACCCTAGAGGGAGTCAACAAAGACCTAAGGGAGGGAAGCCCCACCCCTTATTTACATATAGGGAAAAGGCGGAGCTGGCTGCCATCTTGAGTTTGTTGACATGCCTTGGGACACGCTGGCCGTAATCCCCATCCCTTTCGATAGTTTGTTGGGCTAGATCAGTGGCTCTCAATTTGACATATGTGAAGTCCAATAATAAGCATTTTAACATTTCTCATTTATTATTATTATTATTATTATTATTATTATTATTATTATTATTATTATTATTATTATTATTATTATTATTAAGTGGAGGCCCTACTTCCCTTCTCTCCCTTCTCCCTCAGGTTTGCCCCCAAAGAGACCCACCTATCCCTCTCGCCCTCTCTCTCTATCCACTGCTCCCCTCCTTTTTCCTGCCAAAACCTCCTCCTTTTCATTCCCTTCTTCCCCCGTGAGAGTTAAAATGGGGCAAGGCTCACTTAACAGCTGTCTCACTTGGAAGCAGAAATTTGGGGCTCAATTGTAGGTCCAGGACTACCTGTATTAGGTATGTTCATTAGGATTCCTCATTTGCTCCTTTGCCAACAGCAGCTTGTCAATCTTCAGTTCTTTAGATGCTTTGAGGGGTTCCAGAAATCTGCTGCCAGCATTCAAAGTCACCATATCAGTTAAGTTTCACTCCCCTTATTTATTTTTATCTCGCCTTTATTATTTTTACAAATAACTCAAGGTGGCAAACATATCCAAGGCATCTTCCTCCTCCTATACCTGTGAGGCTATAAAGCTTATATCGAGTGTAATACTTGCTGAAGCCCTGCTAGGGTTCGTTGGATTATGACAATTATGTGTTAAAAGGAAACGGGAGGAAAAAAGGGGGAAGGAAAGAAAAAAAGAAGGGGATGATTATAGAATATACTGAGTTATGGATACCTACACAATCATTGATTGCAACTAACATGAAACAAACAAGCATGATCCATAAATGGGATGAAGTGCTGTGACAGACATATAAAATCATGATTGACAGGCTTAGCTGTAAGGTATCTTTAATACTGATACACCTGAACACATGATGCTAAAGCCAATAAAGATCCTAGGACACTTCATTTTTTTTTTATCCAGACAAATAGAAATGCTGATCAGGTTATTCCTTTATAATGACTGATTGACTGACCAGGGTGGCATAGAACAATAAAGGAAGCTGAAGTAGCAAAAAGCTAAGGAATCTCTACTTTAAAGGCTTTCGGAGATCCCTGCTTGGCAAATTTAATTTAATTTAATTTAATTTCCAATTTATATACCGCCCTTCTCCCTGAGGACTCAGGGCGGTGTACAGCCAAGATAAAAAACATAGAATACAAATATTAAAACATTTAAATATATATATAAATTTTGGCCCGAAAGTTAAAAAATCACAGACTAATTAAAAGAATTTAAACATTTCTTCTTAAGCCAACCCGGCTTGCTGAAAAAGATGGGTTTTCAGGGAACGACGGAAGGCATTGAGATCATGGATTCTCCTTATCTCCGGGGGCAACTGATTCCAGCTGGTGGCCTCAATGTAGGCTGGTGGTAGGGAGATTTCTTTATGGATGTCCCTTCTTTTAGGGGAGTGTCATGCAGGTGTCCTCACCCAAATAGAAATAGGGCAGAAGGTTCTCTCCAACCAAGGAAGCGTCTGAGAATGTATGGAGCAGAGTTGCTGTCCTGGCATCAAAAAAGCTCACTTGTCCCCCTTCGCAGTTGAGAGAGATGCGGATCCTCGTGGGCTCCTCAGTCAGGACCAGGTCATAGAATTTTGACGGAGATGCGGCCCAGTATTTCCCTTGGCATTTCCAAAACACCCAGCGCCTGGTCTCCCCAGCAAGATTTGTTAAGTTCACTGGCTTATTGGCAACCCCTACACCCCATATTCCTGTACCTCCTACAATAACTTCCCAGAAATGTTTCCCTGTTGAGAACTTCTGACAGCCATGGACAAAAGCATATTTTCCTTTAACTACTTTGACACTTTTCCGATCTTCAGAGATTTCAAGGCAATCAAGATGGGCTGTGTCTGGATCCAGAGTTACATTCTCTGTAAGGGGGAAGAGAAGGAAGGAAAAAAACAAGAGCTTCAGCTGCAGGCCTGGTTTGTGTCTTCACCCCCAAGAGTTTAACCCTCTTGTGTGAATGGAGTTCAACCCCCCCCCCCAAGACTGGAAGACTCATTGTTCTTTTAAACAACACCTAACCATTGCCTGGTCAAGAGTCCTCCAACTTTGGCAACTGTAAGACTTGTAGACTTCAACTAACAGAATTCCAATGGCTGATGGGGCTGCTATTGTCCAGGTCCCTCTGCTCCCTTTACTCCAAGCACTCGGGCTCTCCCACACTCTGAGTCCCATCCTCTGTTAACTGCCGGCCTGTTCAGCGCTCCTCTGGCCTTCTCCTTCCATTCACTTAGGTTGCCTTCGCCATCTTCCAGTCCATCTGCTTCCCCTCCATCTGCCACTAAGCTGCACACCTTCAGGATACCTTGACTACCTGTGCAGCTTTTGGCTCCTCCCCTCAGCTCTTCGTCTCTTGGCTCCACTGGTCAATTCCTCTAGTCTCTAGTCTCCCATGTGGCCGCCACTCTGCTGATTACCGTCCAGCTTCGCCATCCTGGATGGGGAATTCTGGGAACTGAAGTCCACAATTCTCACAATGGCCAAGTCCTTCAAACACTTCATAGCATTTCCACCTCTTCCAGAAGATCAGGCAGAGCAAGAGGCTGCCATGTTTCAATTCTGAACTGGGAAAAGTCAGAAGGATCCCCCAGAGGTAACTTAGGACACATGATGGGATGTGAGGAGGCTCCGTCTTTTTCTCTACGAGCATCAGGGTATCACAGGGATGTACAAAAGGGGAGGATCTTATACAGGAAACCTCTGCTTTCACCAGTCTGGTGGCCCACAGAGTGGAGGCAACCCTGATGCTCCAACTTTGCTATTTGCTTTGACCCAAAGGACCTAATTTCTCTGCTCCCAAAGACCTGGTCTCTCACCAACTTATAGTCAGGCAGTAAAATCAAGAGGATGTTATTAGCTTGGTAGGAATTCAAGATTCCTTTCAATCCCACTCCATACTTTCCCATTTGTCCAGGTATTTCATTCTACACCAAGATTGGCTTCAGTTTTTTAGATTACCGTATTTTTCAGAGTATAAGACGCACCAGAGTATAAGACACCGCTTAGTTTTTGGGGAGGAAAATAGGAAAAAAATCTGCCTACCAGGTATTCATCTGGCTATCGTCCTTAGTCTGGTCAGCTTCAGCATATTAGTTTGCTGGTTTTTTATCCCCTGCTTGGGGATAAAAAACAGCTTCTAAGGCACAGCTGAGAGGAAGCAGCAATGAGAAAAGCAGGCAAAGCTTCACTCGGCTGGTACCTGGTTAGGGCAGAAAAAAGCTTCTAAAGAACAGCTGAGAGTCGGAGCAAAGCAGGGAGATAGCTTCACTCAGGGAGTTGAGGGAGCAGGCAAAGCTGGGAAGATTGCTTGCTAGTGCTTCATTAGCGCCTCGGTGGGGCTGAAAAAAGCTTCCAAAAAGCTACATACAGAGTATAAGTTGCACCCAAATTTTCAGCCTCTTTTGGGGGGGGGAAGGTTCGTCTTACATTCCAAAAAATATGGTATGTATAGAACGGAACGGAGCGGAGTAGGAGTAGAGGAGTAGAACAGAACAGAACAGAACAACCGCTTGATTTGGCCAAATGTGATCAGACACACAAGGAATTTTTCTCCACTGCATTAGCTAATATTGGACATATAAATGGCAAGTAATAGTTCATAAATCATATAATCATTAAAGTTTACTGGATCATCATAGTCTTCTATAGTAATTAATCCTATTTTTTTCTTTTTGATCTATTATGTTTCTCTTCACATTACTGGCATCAGAGCTTAAAATAGCAAGGAAATCCAATTCCTATAACTCATATTTACCTTCCTGTAGTTGAAGTCCACTTTCCAGAGTATCTGGGGAAGAAAAGGGAGGAATTCAGCATCTCATCCCTGGAATTGGAGCAACAGAAGGGCCTCCCTCAGATTCCCTGGTTTGCTTTCCTTGGACTCAGATCAGGAAATAAGGAATAGGGAAAGCTACAAGCCAGAATGTCATTGGTGACTTTATATATATTCCATCAGGTATAAATATATTCTACTATATATGCACCTCAGTGGTGCAGGCGGACTAAAGTGCTATTAAGTGCTAGCACTTAGCTGCCAGTTGCCTGCAATTAGTGCAAGTTCAAATCTCACCAGGCTCAAGGTTGACTCAGCCTTCCATCCTTTCGAGGTAGGTAAATTGAGGACCCGGATTGTGGGGGCAATAAGCCAACTTTGTATAGAACAACACCGCGGCGGGGGGGAGGGGCGAAAGCCCTAATAAGCAAGTATATTCAAAAAAGTATGCAGGCTATTGCTATAATGCATTGTAAGCCGCCCTGAGTCTACGGAGAAGGACGGCATATAAATTGGACTAATAAATAATAAAAATAAATAAATAAATTCCATATACAGGTAGTCCTAAATTTACAACTATTTTTTTAGTGACGTTATAGCAGCACTGACAAAGGAGCTTTATGATCGGTTCTCACACTTATGACGGTTGCAGCCTCCCCTGTCCCGTGATCAAAATTTGGGCACTTGGGAACCAGCTTGTATTTACGATGGTTGCAGCATCCCATGATTCTGGGATTGTCCTCTTCAACCTTCCTGGGGAGCTTCTGACACGCAAAATCAATGCATGAATCCAGATTCATTTATCCACCACGATTCACTTAAGTGCCGTCATTTTCTGAATAACTGTGGCAAAAAAGTTCGTAAAATGGGGCACTTCTCACTTAACAACTGCCTTGCTTAGCCATAGAAATTTTCAGCTCAACGGAGTCAAGAACTACCTGTATGTATTCCATTATACTTAGTGGAAACTTATTCTGCTTCCCCAGTGATCAGGGCATATGGATTTGGGCCAGGGGTGGGTTCCACTTACCTTCGCTACCGGTTCACAATGTGGGTGCTTGCGCAGAGTGTCTGTGATGATGTCCAGGTGGATGGGCGGAGCCTCCTGCCACCGCTACTACCAGTTTGCAAGATCCAGAGCGAACCGGTAGGAACCCACCACTGATTTGGGCTACGAAGACTACAGGTAGTCTCCATTTACAATGCTAACTGAGACACTGATCCTAAAATCGATCCCTGTTTGATCCATGTGACACTGACCCAGAATCCCTCTTGGATGCTCAAAATGTCATCTAGCTTAAAACCCCAGCGGCTGTTTTTTACCTCTCAGTTTTTTCATGGCACTTTTCAGAAGTGCAGGGATATCACTGTAATCCCAGATTGTCCTCTTTGGCTCTAGAAGTAAATCCACTGGATTCTCATATGTTTCCTTAGCCTGGTACCTGGCAAGACAAAATAGCAGAACAACAGTGTTGGAAGGGACCTTGTAGGTCATCTAGTCCAACACACACATCACCAACCCCCAAGCAGGAGACCCCACACTGTTTCTGACAGATGGCAGTCCGGCCTCTTCTTGAAAGCTTCCAGTGATGAAGCTCCCACAACGTCTGAAGGCAAAGCTCTTCCAGTGGTTCATTCTCCTCAGTCAGAAAATTTCTCCTTATTTCTAGGTTGAAACTCTCCTTGGTCAGTTTCCATCCATTGTTCCTTGTCTGGCCTTCAGGTGCTTTGGGAAACAGATTGACCCCCTTCTCTCTGTGACAGACCCTCAAATATTGGAACACTGTTGCTATCATGTCTCCCCTGGTCCTTCTCTTCACTAGACTAGCCATGCCCAGTTCCTGCAACCGTTATCAACCTGCCAATAGAAGCTTTCTAAACCATCAGATGGTGCTTGAGGATTGGCTAGCTACAGGATCCAATCTGAGGTGGTCACTGGCGGTTTTGACTTCTGAGCTTTCAGACTCGTGCTGGAGCCCATCCTCAGGGAACGTCTCTCTCTCTCCAGAATGTGTGCACTGGGCTGTTCTACGCATTGTATTTATGTGGTGCCTGGTTGTGTGTGGCTTTTAGTTGTTAAGTGGGGTGTTGATGGACAGCTATTAAGTCATTGATTGTCATTTTCTTGTGTTGCCCTGTCCTCGGATCCTAAGTACCAGGTAAGCTGGTGGGAAATCAGCACTCCTATTGACTGAGAAAGGCCCTGTTTCCATGGCTTCATTCATTTCTCTGGCTAGCTATTCAAATATGGGCACCATGTGCGACTCAGTGGATCCTGATCCAGAACTGCACTCATCCACCTTCATAAAGTTCCAGGAGAGATCTAGTAAAGGCCAATAAGTTTCAGTTTTGGGGCTCCCTACTCTTGAAAATTCTTGTGAATCTCTTGGCCAAAACAATGGATTGTATCTTACCAAATGACTGATGACACATGACTACTATGGGTGACGTAGGTAATTAGACGATGGATATAACATTCAAACTGATCTTGATGGATTTTAGTTCTGCATTTAACACAATTCTTCCACATAGACTAGAGTCTATCTAAACTTAAGGACCTTGGACTTTCTCATTCAATCTACCTTTGGATTATGGATTTCCTGTCTGGCCGCTCTCAAGAGGGTCAGATTAGGTAATCACACCTCCTCCGCCCTTATTCTTAACACTGGTAAACCACAGGGTTGTGTGTTGAGTCCCTTACTCTATACTCTTTACGTACATGACTGCATTCTCACTCACGCCACTAATACTATTATTAAATTTGCAGATGATAGAACAATGGTAGGACTCATCTCCAGGGGGCAGGATGAGTCTGCCTATCGAGATGAAGTGGACCAGTTGCTTTCACTGTGTGGAGACAATAATTTGGTCCTTGCCACCAATAAGACCAAGGAGTTTATAGTGGACTACAGAAGGAATAGATCAGATATCCAGTCCTCGCTTATCAATGGAGACCAGGTGGAGCAAGTGGCCAGTTTTAGGTTTTTGGGTGTTATCATAAAAGAGGATCTGACCTGGGGTGCTCACACTGCAGCACTGGTCAAAAGGGCCCAGCAGAGATTATACTACTTGAGACTACTCAGGAAAAAACAACCGAATGAAAAACTGCAGGTGACCTTCTACCGCTGCACTATAGAGAGTATCTTAACTTACTGCACCTGTGTATGGTTTGCCAATTGCACCGTGGCAGATAGGACAGTGCTCCAGAGGGTTAACATCATTGCCCAGAGGATCATTGGTTGCCCCCTCCCCTCCTTGGAAGAGCTTTAGAGCTCCCGCTGTCTTAAGAAAGTTCAAAACGTTCTTAAAGATCCATCTCATCCTGGGCACCCCTTTTGTTGAACTATTGCCATCTGGCAGACGGTAAATAAAAACAAGGACAAATAGGCTGAAAAACAGCTTCTATCCCAGAGCGGTAACTCTGTTGAATTCTACTGTATAGTGCAATACTAATGCAGTATCACAGGTTTTCAATTTAATTGTGTAGAATGTGAAGGATATGTGTTTTTGTTTTATTATTATTATTAGTAATAATAGATGTACACTGAAGATGGCATTTAATTTCGTTGTACGAGGTGCAATGACACCAAAGTAAACTTAAATTTAAAGGTAATGCAATGAAATTGCAGATAACATCTGTCACAATGTCCCTGTAATCACAATTCAGGTGCTTGGCAACTGGCATGTATTTATGACAGTTGCATTACTTGGAATAGCTTACATCCTACAATACCTTTAAAACCATCAAACATCTGTCTCTTCTTAGAAAGGACTCAATAGGTGGAAAAAAATGCCAAATTAAATCTAAACGTCTGGTTGAGTGTGTGACGGACTATAACAATTCACCATATCAAATACTGCTAATTATGTCCTGTTGAGGTTGTCTAAGGAAATTGATGAGTATTTGTTAGCAACCAGTTACAACGGCTCTCAAAAAACTGACTCACAACCATTTTCACACTTAACATCTGTCACAGTGTCCCTGTAATTACTATTCTGGTGCTTGGCAACTGGCATGTATTTATGATAGTTGCATTACTTGGAACAGCTTACATCCTACAATGATACATTCAAAACCATCAAACATCTGTCTCTTCTTGGGAAGGACTCAATAGGCAGATAAAATGGCCAAATTCAGTCTAAACGTCTGGCTGACTATGCAACCAACAATAATTGATCATATCAAATATTGCTAATTATATTGTGTTGAGGTTGTCTGAGGAAATGTCTAAAAAGCCCTGAAATACAGTACATTGTCTTTACATTAAAATACTGTGAAATACAGAAAGACCTTTCCAAAATAGGAAAACTGTTGGAGGAGCTGCTGATCTCTGAGACTGTAAAGAAAAGGGTGGATTTACTTACTTCTTCAAGATGCTTCCAATGTCCTAAAAAAGAGAGAGACAACGCATTGAAAGGAGCCATTTCCTAGGCAGAAAATTAAATTCTTACATTTACAAAACAAATGAGTGAAACCTCTGGACAACTAGACACTAACAGACATATAAAGTACTTCCATTTTTTTAAAGAAAAAAAATCCCATTGCTCTTTTTTCCTCAGCTGTTCAACCTCTTTTGGAGAGGTATTGTTTTTACTTTTTTGCCTGAGAAAAATTATACCCCAGTTGAATTCAACACAATTACAGAATATATATATAAAACATAACAGCAAAAAGAAAAGACCATTTGAAAAACAAAACAGTGCATCAATAGAATAAAAAAATGCCCTGCATTTATGCTTCCAGAATGAAGGCACTTTGGAAAATCCAGGTGGTTATAATACTTTGTAGAAAGTCATCAGTGTTGGGTTTTTCCTTGCCTGGAGATTAAGGGGAGGGGGAGACCCTACAAAGAACACCCACCACCACATCCTCTAATAGGGGACAGGAACCTCAAATTGTGAAGAATATAGAGACAGTGTCCAGTACTTTGAATTCCTGCTTTTTGCATGGCCTGCTTTTTCTGTATCAAATTATGTATCCCTAATTTAAGCCAATACAGTTACTCCTTGACTAAATAGCTCATTTGGTGACTGTTCCTTTCCATAGAGTCAAATGCAGCCAGAATCCTACATGTAGACATGGGAAGGTATATCAACCTCCACAAGAGAAGAATGGATGGAAAAAATGATGGAGCTAGAAAAAATGACAAAATTGACTGCTTTAATTAGATATGATCCATTCCTTCTACTTGGAAGCTGCTTCTAAACTTTCTGCTTCAGATAGAAAAAAAAAAGAACTCTTGATACTTGATTTTTCTTATTAGACTAATCTGTTTTTATACACATGGCTAATAATAAGTAAATATAAAAAAATAACTTGAGGCTGTAATTTTATTTTGTATTTTACTGTGCTGAAAATGTTTTGTTTTCCCTTTATCTGACACTTCCTTCCCATTCTTATCCTTCTCCGTTTCCCTATTTTCTTTATTTCCATTTGTACTTTTCACTATTATAATTTCAATTAAATTTCTGGGGAGGGGGAAGGAAAGAGTCAAAAAGAGTATTCTGGGGAGGGGCTAAAGCAGGCTATTCCATTTCATCATTGGTACACCATGATACCAAAAAAATGCTGAGACAGAGAGGAGCAATAAAGGTGATAAGGGCTCTGGAGGCCAAACTGTACAATGAATGGCAAAGGGAACACGGTAGGCTCAGCCTAACAAAGAGAAGGCTTAGGGGAGACCCTACCACCATCTTCCAATACTTGGAAGGCTGTCATAGAGAAAAGGGCATCGATTTAGTCTCCGTAGCACCTGAAGGCAGGACAAGAGGCACGGGGTGAAAACTCATCACAAAGAGATCCAACCTAAAATACAGAAGAGTTTCCTGACAGTGAGAAGTATTTATCAGTGGAACAGCTTCCCTCCCAGAGTTCTGGGTGATCCATCACTGGAGGCTTCCAATAATAGATTTCTTCTGGATGGAATAAGGACTCTGCCTTCTGCAGAGAAGACCTCCAAGGTCCCTTCCAGCCCTAGGATTCTATGATCTCTATGATACAACCTGACCTGTAAGAGTTTGCTGGCTGGCTGCTGAAGCTTCTCTTCTATCTCCTGGATGAGATGGTCAAGAGAGCCCAGTTCCTCCATGTGCTTGGCCAAACCCTTCTCCTTTCTTGCCATAATATCCTTCTCCGTCTCTTCCATTCTAGTCAATAGAAGCTTCTCCTGTCCTTCTAACCAGAGTTGTAGCTCTCTGAATTCAGCCACTACATTTTTCTTCACTTTGTCGATGCGATCCTAGAACAAGAAAGAGAAAAAGCAAATGGCATAATTTTATTTTATTTTAATTATTTTATTTAATAATTTTAATTTTGTCATGATAATTAAATGGATTCCTTGAAGAATCCAAAAGTGAAGTGGGAGAATTTCCTAGGAAGAAAAAAATCCTTTTGACATTAAAAAACACAAAGAGGAAGTTTCTAAAAAGAAAAAAAAAGGCTCCAGTTTAAATGATCTCTCATGAAAATTTTCTTAGCAATCAGGGATTTCAAAAATGTAGACAGAAAAATGTTTGTGTTCACAATTTTTTCAGTGATGAAATACGATTTGCCTTAATTTATTAAGCAAGCCAAACCTATTGCATAAAACACAGCTCATGGGATAGGGGCACTTAACCCAACTGAGACTCATTCAGCCAATGGTGACATCTCAGTCCCCAGGTTAAGAACAAGTTCTGTGCCTCATACAGTCTTTAACTTTGAATTAATTTAAGTCAGAACTTGTACTTACAAACAGGCTGCCTATTATCAAAGATGGCGACTGAGGTTCTCCTTCCTATTAGCTCAGAAGCTCCTAACCGTTGGATCAATACTTACAAGCATCTCCTGCACTGTTTGCTCTATGTCTCCTTTGTTTGTAGCTATATTTTCTTTCTGCTCCTTCTGAGCCTTCAGGCAATCCTCCACCTTGATCTGAAAAATATAAGTTTTGAGTTTCTTTTCTGTAAAGAATTACATCGGAGGGAAGACCCAGTTAGACGACCCAGTATATTCAATCATCATAAATACATGACAGTTGGCAAACGTCCAAATTTTGATCCTGTGACCATGGAATGCCTGCAATGATCACAAGGGTAAAAAACATTATGTCACTTTTTTCATTGCCAAGGACTCCCTGCAAGGGCATTAAAGTGAGCTGCCTGAGTCTCCTGGTTGCAGTCATCCCAGAAGCATCACTGAGAAATGAAAGTTTGGGCTGATCCAGCAGGAGTGGTTTTTGGCCTCTGCACTCAAGATTTGGACTCCATGACAATTTCGCTCTAGAGCTAATAATAATAATAATAATAATAATAATAATAATAATAATAATAATAATAATAATAATAATAATAATAATAATAATAATAATAATAATAATTTTATTTCTATACTGCCCTTCTCCCGAAGGACTCAGGGCGCTGTACAGCCTATTAAAAACACAAAACAACATCAGTTAAAATAGTTTAAAATTATTAAATAAATTCGGCTGAATTTTAAAACCCCAGAATTTTAAAACCCAATTTAAAATTGTTATGTTGATAGCCCGGCCCGGCGGAACAACAGGGTCTTGAGTGTGCAACGAAACACACGGAGGTCGGAGATCTTACGTATTTCCGGGGGCAGTTCATTCCACAGGGCTGGGGCACCCACAGAGAAGGCCCTCCCCCTGGGTGTCGCCAGCCGACATAACTTGGCCCTCTCTGTGGGAACGAACTGGCCGGTGTGAGGCTATTGGTGGCAGAAGACGGTCTCGGAGGTACCCGGGTCCTATGCCATGGAGCGTTTTAAAGGTGGTGACCAGAACCTTGAATCGCACCCGGAAGACCACTGGGAGCCAGTGCAGCTCGCGGCAGGCAATTTCTGTTGCTAAGCAAGACAGTTAAGTGAAGTTTTGTCTCATTTTACAACCTTTCTTCCAAATGTTGTTAAGTGAATCACTGCCGTTGTCAGGTTAGTCACACAGCAGTTAAGCGAATCTGGCTTCTCCATTGACTTTGTTTATCAGAAGGTGGCAAAGGGTGAACACAAGAGCCCAGGACAACACAATACAATTGACAAGCATCTGAATTTTGATCAGTGACAACAGGGATGTCAACCTGTTTTTTCAACATTGCAGGCAGGGAGACAAGGGGTGGGATGAAGCAGGAGGAAGCAAGTAAAGGGGTAAAAAGACTGCGAGGGCTGGCACTGGATGCCCCTCCAAAGCGATTCCTCCTGGCTGACTCCTACCTGGGATTCCTGGAAAGCCTCCTCCGCAGGGATCACCCAGTGGCCCTTGTGCTCTTTGGATCGGTCGCAGACCAAGCAGATGAGGGTCTCATGGTCCTTACAAAAGAGCTTGAGGGGCTCCCGGTGCTTCGGGCAGAAGCTCCCTCCTTCCTCGCCCCAAGGACCTCCGCATCGCCCGGCCACTTCAGCCACCCGCGCCAGCTGCCTGTTGGGGAGGAGGCTGCGGGGCGCGAAGGTCTGCCTGCATTGGGGGCAGGAAGCCTCCGATTCCGACGTCCCCCAACTGCGGGTCAGGCAGCCCCGGCAGAAGTTGTGGCCGCACTGGGGGATGAGCAGGGGGTCCTGGAAAAAGTCCAGGCAAATGGAGCAGGTGGCTTCTCCCACCAAATCCTGCAAGGGCGCTTTGGCTGCCATCGCCGCTTCCTCCGCCGGGAAAGGAAAGAGAAAGTTAAGTTTTGCTTCTTTTCCTCCGAATCAGCTGACCGCCTTTGGGCTGTGCCTAGGCAGGAAACCAGACTGAATTGTTGCTGCTCTTGCGGGCATCTTCGCTGGCTTCTTAAAGAAGAAGGAGAGTATTTTAAAAGGAACAAATTGGGGAGGAGGAAAAATTCAAGGTACGGAGCCCCGATCAGTTATTCTCAGCCCAACCAGCTCGTTAAAGGGAAAATTGTTTCAAAAACTGGAGAGAAGCAAATATCCCTGGGACGAACCCCAACCATTTACAATTGATCCTGTTAAAGAGAGTAAACAAGTTTAAAATATTGGGGAGAAGCCAACATTCATGGGATCCCCTCCCCCCCCGATCAATTATTGATCCACACATTCTGCTAATGGAGAGGTGGGGAATCACGGCCCCTTTGTGACTGGAGGGTTTCAAATGGTATATATAGGGTCTCTTCTGATTGGTTGATTGATTGACTTCAACACCCGAAAGGGCCACTGGGGTCCGGGTTCCCCCTGCCCTCTTTTCCAACCATCCAGGCGCCCTTCCTTGCTTCGGTCCATTCCTTGTGGCTGCCACTCCACTCTGGTCCCTTTGCTCAGGCCCCCCACTTGCCCTGCTCGGCTGGACTCTCCTGTCTTCTCCTTCCAGCCGGTCCCTTCTGGGGTCTCCTCTCAGCAGGCGGATCAGGCAGTGGTGGGGGTGATCAGATGGCCAGTCGGCCCTTCTCCCTCCCTCCCTCTCTCTCTCTCCCTCCTGTCTCTGCTCCTCCTTCGATTCCCCTGCCTGCCTCCCTTTCTCTCCATCTCTTTCCCCCCCTCCTCCTCCTCCCCCTCCCCTTTCCTCAGCTTTCCCTCAGACTTTCCCCTATATTTCCGCCCACTCCGTAATCAATTAGAAGCTTTATATAACATTGAAAGTGATCTTGATGGATTAAAGGGAACGCAATAAAATTTAATAAGGACGAAAGGAGTTACAAGTAACCTTCAATTTATGACTATTTGTTAGCAACCAGGTACAAACGGCTCTGGGGGGAAAAAAGGGCTTAAAACCATTTTCACACTTAACATCTGTGGCAGTGTCCCTGTAGTCACAATTTGGGTGCTTTCAGACTGGCAGGTATTTATGATAGTTGCATTACTTGGAAGAGCTTACATCCTACAATGATACCTTTAAAACCCACAAACACCTGTCTGTTCTTGGGAAGGACTCAACAGGTGGATCAAAAGGCCAAATTCACTCTAAACATCCGGCTGAGTGTGAGATGGACTATAACAATTCACATGTAACAGTCACAGAGTGGGAAGGGACCGTGGAGGTCATCTAGTCCAACCCCCTGCTCATTCATGGAGAAGACCTGTACTAGGGATTCAAACTGCTGACCTTTCTGATCGACAAGCTCAGCGTCTTAGCCACTGAGCCACCTAGCCAGCAGCATCAAATACTGCTAATTATGTTTTTAATTTAATTTTAATCATTAGATCAGTGGCTCTCCATGTGTAGGTTGTGAAGTCAAATAAACAAGCATTTTAACATGTCTCATTTTTAATGCACATAGACATTAAAAAGTGCCCTATGACAGATTTTTACACTTACGACCATTGCAGCATCCCCACGATTACATGATCAACATTCAGTCGCTTGGCAATTGGCTCATATCTGTGACGGTTGCAGGGTCCCCTGGTCGTGTGATCAACCTTTGTGACCTTCTGACAAGCAGAGTCAACGGGGAAGTCAGATTCACACTTAGCAACTGTGTCACTAACTTAACAACGGAAGTGATTCACTTAACAACTGTGACATGAAAGATGGTGATGTAGCGTCACCCCTGAAAGGGTCTCTGGGGACCAGGTCCCCCTTGCCCTCTTACAATCCATCATGTGGCTGCCCATCCACTTGGATCCTCCCACTTGCCCGGCTCAGCTGGACTCTGCTATCTTGTCCTCCCAGCTGGACCCTTGTGCTGTCTCCTCAGCAGGCGGATCACATGGTTGGGTGGTGGTCAGAAGTCTGGTTGGTCCTTCTTCCTCTCTCCTTCCTGCTGCTTGCTAGCCTCTCCTGCCGCTGCCTCTGCTCCTTCCTTGATTCTCTCCATCTTTCTCCTCCCTTCTCCTTTCTGTCTTTCCTCACACACTTCTCCCTACCTTTCCCAACCCTCCTTTCTCCCCCTTTTCCCATCTATCTTCATGTATTGCTTCCCCCCTCATTCTATGGGGTGGAGGCCAGATGAGCCAGGAGGCCCCACTTGCCTTCTCTGCTGCCTCTTCCCATCTCTCTCTCTTGGTCTCCTCCTTCCTGTCAAAACCTCCTCCTTTACCTTCCCTTCCCCCTCATGATGCACTTAAAATGGGGCAAAGCTCACTTAATAGACGTCTCACTTGGCAGCAAAAATTTGGGGCTCAATTGTGGTTGTAAATCGAGGACTACCTGTATTAGGTAAGTTTGGATAACTCACCTCACCTTTGCCAACAGCAACTTGTCAAGTCTTCAGTTTAGATGCCTTGAGATGTTCCAGAGAGCTGCTGTTAGCAATCAGTGTCACCATATCAGTGTTAAGTTTCACTCTCATTATTTATTTGTATCTCACCTTTATTATTTTTATAAATAACTCAACGTGGCAAACATAGGAAACACATCTTCCTCCTCCTATTTTCCCCACAACAAACCTGTGAAGTGGATTGGACTGAGACAGAATGACTGGCTCAAAGTTACCAACTGGCTTTCAGGGCTAAGGCAGGACTTGAAGTCACCGTCTTCCTCTTCCTAGCCAGGTGCCTTAACCAGTAGATCAAACTGGATCTGATGCCCATCTCAATATCGAAGCGTTTTGGGCTGATTACTGAATAAATTTATTGGCATAAAATTGCAAAAGAGGGAACTACAATCCATGAGACACCTACTGTATAAAATTACAATCAGTCTTCCAATCAGTAAAAAAATGTTTTTAATAAGTTTCTTATGTTCTTTGTTGTATTATTATTTTTTTGCTGTAAGCTGCCCAGAGTCCCTTGGGAATTGGGCGGCACAGAAATTCAATAAATTAAATTAACTTAAATTAAATCCGATTGTTCTAGATAACCTACATAAGTATAAAAAGATAGAAAAAGTACTAGGATTTGTAACAACAACAAAAAAAAAAACCTGTGAGGCTATAAAGTTTACACTGAGTGTAATATTTGCTAGGGTTTTTTGGATTATCACAATTATGTGTTAAAAGAAAAAGGGAATAAAAAGTGGGAAGGAAAGAAAAAAAAGAAGGGAAAGATTACAGAATATACCGAGTTATGGACACCTAAACAATCATTGATTGCAACTAACATGAAACAAACAAGCATGATCCATAAATGGGATGGAGAGCTGTCACAGACGTATAAAATAATGATTGACAGGTTTAGTTGTAAAGTATCTTTAATACTGATACATCTGAACACACAATGCTAACACCGATAAAGCTCCTAGCACACCTCTTTTTTTTTATCCAGACAAATAGAAATGATGATCAGGTTATTCCTTTATAATGACTGATTGACTGATCAGGGAGGCATAGAACAATAAAGGAAGCTGAAGTAGTAAAAAGCTAAGGAATCTCTGCTTTAAAGGCTTAGAGAGATCCTTGCTTGGTAAATAGAGACTTTTCCAAATTTTTGTCTATTGTTATCCCTTCTTTTAGGGGAGTGTCATGCAGGCGCCTTCGAACAAACAGAAAGAGGCCAGAAGGGTCTCTCCAATCAAGGAAGCGTCTGAGAATGTATGGAGCAGAGCTGCAGTCCTGGCATCAAAAAAACTCACTTGTCCCCCTTCGCAGTTGAGACAGATGCGGATCCTCGTGGGCTCCTCAGCCAGGACCAGGTTAAAGCTTTTGGACTGAGACATGGCCACATATTTCCCTTCCCATTTCCAAAACTCCCAGCGCCTGGTCTGCACATCAGCTTTTGTTAACTTCAGTGGCTTATTGGCAACCCCTACAGCCCATCCTGCTGTACCTCCTACAATAACTTCCCAGAAATGTCTCCCTGTTGAGAACTTCTGACAGCCAAGGAGATAAGGATGTCTTTCAAATCTCTTGCCGTCTGAGACACAATATTTTCGTTTAACTGGCTTAATTCCTCTGGCACTTTTTCGATCTTGGGAGACATTAAGGCGGTCAGGATTGGCTGAGTTTGGATTGAGAATTACATTCACTGTATGGGGGAAGGGAAGGAAGGAAAAAAACAAGAGCTTCAGCTGCAGGCCTGGTTTGTGTCTTCAACTCCCAAGAGTTTAACCCTCTTGTGAGAATGGAGTTCAGCTTCCAAACATGTCCCCTGCCCCCCATCCACCCCACTCCAGAACTGGAGGATTCATTGTTCTTTTAAACCACACCTAACATTGCCTGGTCCAGGGTTCTCCAACTTTCGCAATGGTAAAGATTTGTGGACCCTTGACCAAGTCCTTCAAACCCTTCATAGTGCTCCACCTTTTCTAGCCTCCCTGCACAATTCTCTTTAGCTTCCATCTTGCAGGTGAGAGTAATGGGATTGTGAGGGAAGAGTGGTTGGCTTTGCCTTCAGTGAGTTGCTGGGAGGGCCCAGGTTGAACAGGGACTCTGCCTGGAGCATTAATCCAGAAGATCAGGCAGAGCAAGAGGCAGCCATGTTTCAATTCTGAACTGAATTGAGTCTGAAGGATCCCCCAGAGGTAATTTAGGACACAGGATGGGATGTGAGGAAGCTCCGCCCTTTTCTCTACAAGCATCAGGGTATCACAGGCATGTACAAAAGGGGAGAATCTTCCTCAGGAAACCTCTGCTTTCATCAGTCTGATGGCCCACAAGATGGAGACAACCCTAGTGCTCCAACGTGGCTATTTGCTTTGACCCAAAGGACCCAATTTCTCTGCTCCCAAAGACCTGGTCTCTCACCAGTTTACACTCAGGCAGTAAAATCAAGACGATGTTATTAGCTTGGTAGGAATTCTATGTTCCTTTCACTCCCAGGCCACATTTTTCCATTTGCCCAGATCTTTCATTCTACACCAAGATTGACTTCAATTTCCTAGATTATGTATACAAAATTATACATAATGGGCAAGATAGAGTAGCATAGAATAGCATACTTTATTTGGCCAAATGTGATCAGACACAAAGGGAATTTGTCTCCTGTACATCAACTCACAGCGTACATATAAATAGCAAGTAATACTTCATAAATCATAAACTCTTTAACGTTTACTGGAACGTCATAGTCTTTAAGGTATCTAATCCTGTATTTTTCTTTTTTGTTACCTCTATTATGTTTCTCTTAAAGTTACTGGCCTCAGAGCTCAAAATAGCAAGCAAATGCAATTCTTATAACTCATATTTACCTTCCTGTAGTTGAAGTCCACTTTCCAGAGTATCTGGGGAAGAAAAGGGAGGAATTCAGCATCTCATCCCTGGAATTGGAGCAACAGAAGGGCCTCCCTCAGATTCCCTGGTTTGCTTTCCTTGGCCTCAGATCAGGAAATAAGGAATAGGGAAAGCTACAAGCCACAATGTCATTGGTGGCTATATATAACCCATCAGGTATAAATATATACTACTATAAATTCCATATACAGGTAGTTCTCAATTTACAACCATTTGTTTAGTGATGTTACAGTGGCACTGACAAAAGTGATTTATGACCGGTTCTCGCACTTAGAACTGTTGCAGCCTCCCAGGATCCTGGAATTGTCCTCTGCAAGCTTCCTGGGGAGCTTTGACAAGCAAAGTCTATGGAGGAAGCCATATTTGCTTAACAACCACATTCTTCACTTAACTGCCGTGATTTTCTTAATAACTGTGGGGGGGAAATTCATAAAATGGGGCACAGCTCACTTAACAAGCGCCTTGCTTAGCAAAAGAAAGTTTGGGCTCGACTGTGGTCATAAGTCAAAAACTACCTGCATATATTCCATTATACTCAGTGGAAGCTTATTCTACTTCCCCGGTGATCAGTGCACAAAGATTCAGGATACAAAGAATACAGGTAGTCTCGTCTTATGCCCCCAATTGAGCCTAGAATTTATGTTGCTAAGTGAGAAATTTGGTAAGTGAATGACTGCAGTTGTTAAATTGGTAACCCAGTTGTTAAGTGAATCTGGCTTCCCCATTGACTTTGCTTGTCAGGAGGTCACAAAAGATGATCACTGCAACTGTCATAAATATGAACCTGTTGTCAACCATCCAAATGTAAATCACGTGATTGTGGGGATGATACAGTGGTCATAAATGCGAAAAACGATTACAAGTCACTTCTTTCAGTGCCATTATAACTGTGAACGGTCACTAAGTGAAGTGTTGTAAGTCGAGGGCCACCTGTAAATGGTCAGCTATGAGTAGCTAATGTTTCCCGTTTTTAGGTAGTACATCTTTAATGGGAGAAACCAGAAAGCTCCTCTTCCCCTCCTGGTGCCAAGACACGAGGCCTTTCCCCAGAGAAATGAGGGTGTCTCTTCCACTGATCCTGAAATCGATTCCTCTTTGATCCCCCTGACAGCAACCCAGAATCTCCCTTGGATGTTCCGGGATCAGAATGTCATCCAGGGTAAAACATTTGCAGCTGTTTTTTACCTCTCAGTTTTTTCATGATACTGTTCAGAAACACAGTGATATCAATGTAATCCCAGATTGTCCACTTCGGCTCTAGAAGTAAATCCACTGGATTCTCATATGTTTCCTTTGCCTGATATCTGGCAAGACAAAATGACAGAATAACAGAGTTGGAAGGGACCTTGTAGGTCATCTAGTCCAGCACTCACCCACCCACCCCCAAACAGGAGACCCTACACCGTTTCTGACAGATGGCAGTCCGGCCTCTTCTTGAAAGCTTCCAGTGATGAAGCTTTCACAAGGTCTGAAGGCAAAGCTCTTCCAGTGGTTCATTCTCCTCAGTCAGAAAATTTCTCCTTATTTCTAGGTTGAATCCCTCCCTGATCAGTTTCAATACATTATTCTTCATCTGGCCTTCAGGTGCTTTGGAAATCAGGTTGACTCCCTTCTCTCTGTGACAGACCCTCAAATATTGGAACACTGTTGCTATCATGTCTCCCCTGGTCCTTCTCTTCACTAGACTAACCATGCTCAGTTCCTGCAACCGTTATCAACCTGCCAATAGAAGAAGCTTTCTAAACCATCAGATGGTGCTTGAGGATTGGCTAGCAACAGGATCCAGTCTGGGTTGGTCACCAGAGGATTTGTCTTCTGAGCTTTTGGACTCGTGCTGGAACCCATCCTCAGGGAACGTCTCTCTCCTTGTCCACAAATGTGTGCACTGGGCTGTTCTATGCATCGTATTTATGTGGTGCTTGGTTGTGTGTGGCTTTTAGTTGTTAAGTGGGGTGTTGATGGCCGGCTATTAAGTCATTGATTGTCGTTTTCTTGTGTTGCCCTGTCCTTGGATCCTAAGTACCTGGTAAGCTGGTGGTAAATCAGCACTCCTGTTGACTGACAAGGCCTCAGGCTTCAGTCATTTCTCTGGCTAGCTAGTCAAATATGGGCACCATGGCGACCCAGTTTCAGTTGAAATGTCTTGTGAATCTCTTGCCAAAATAAATTAATTGTATCCTACCCAATGGCTGATGACTAATATGTGTGAGGTAGGTAATCAATTAGAAGATGGATATAACATTCAAACTGATCTTGATGGATTAAAGGTAATGCAATGAAATTGAATAGAGATGAATGCAGTTACAAGTAACCTTCAATTGATGACTATTTGTTAGCAAACAGTTACAATAGTCTCAAAAAACCGACAGGATAACCTTCTTCACAAGATCTTCACACCTGTGAATTGGCTCATTCAACATCTGACTGAGGGGAGGGGTTTCTAACTCCTTTATCCTAACAGAATTGCCTAAGGGGATCTGCTTTGCTTTTGTCTTGCAATCACTCCCTTTCAATAAAAGGTCCCTTTTGAAATGCTGCTGTCTCAAGAGTCTGAACTTTCTTGATTGGGGAGTGGAGGCAGGACCTTACAGCTACTTTAAAAACCTCTGTCTCTTCTTGGGAAGGACTCAATAGGTGGCTAAAAATGCCAAAGTCAATCTAAATATCTGGCTGACTGTGCAAACAGCCACAATTATTGATCATATGAAATATTGCTAATTATACTCCCGCTGTCTGAGGAAATGCCTAAAAAGCCCTGAAATACAGTACGTTGTCTTTACATTAAAATACTGCTAAATACAAACAGAACTTTCCATAATAGGAAAACTACTGGAGGAGCTGCTGATCTCTGAGTCTGTAAAGAAACGGGTGGATTTACTTACCTTTTCATGATGCTTCCAATGTCCTAAAAAATAAAGAGACAAAGCACTGAAAGGAGCCATTTCCTAAGCAGAAAATTAAATTCTTACGTTTACAAAATAAATCAGTGAAATGCCTGGACAACCAGACTCTAAGATATATATAAAGTACTTTTTTTAAAATCCCACTGCTTTCCCCCCCAGCTGTTCACATCTTTTAGAGAGGTATTTACATATACAATTTGGGAGTTTGACACCCCTGTACTACATGGTTGGAAAAGACCTTGATAGGAAGCCAGAACTGATAAAAAGAAGGGAAAGAAAGTGAAAGGTAAACAACACCTGGAAGGCCGTCTTATCGTTTTGTGTTCTACATCTATTTGCTTTCTGCCTGTTTGGGAGTAACTGGTGAGCCTTTTGAAGATCTTCAAAGTAGTGTGGATTATAAACAATAGGAATTGCCCTGGAAACTGAACATTTGACTCTGTAGATTAATGAGACATGGGGAAATTTGGTGGGCCACTTCCCTCCCCGAGTTCTGTGTGCTCCATCACTGGAGGCTTCCAATAATAGTTTGGACAACCATTTTTTCAGGATGGTATAAGGACTCCTAACATAGAGAGAGGATTGGACTAGAAGACCTCCAAGGTCCCTTAGAATCCCTAAGATTCTATGATCCCAACTTCCTGCCTGACCTGTAAGAGTTTGCTGGCTGGCTGCTGAAGCTTCTCTTCTATCTCCTGGATGAGATGGTCAAGAGAGCCCAGTTCCTCCATGTGCTTGGCCAAACCCTCCTCCTTTCTTGCCATAATATCCTTCTCCGTTTCTTCCATTCTAATCAACAGAAGCTTCTCCTGTCCTTCTAACCAGAGTTGTAGCTCTCTGAATTCAGCCACTACATTTTTTTTCACTTTTCCGACGAGATCCTAGAACAAGAAAGAGATAAGACAAAAGGCATACTTTTATTTTATTTTAATTATTTTACTTATTTTAATTTTGTTATAATAATTAAACAGATTCCTTGCAGAATCCAAAAGTGAGGTGAGAGAATTTCCTAGGGAGAAAAAAACCATTTGATATTAAAAAACGCAGGGGAGGAAAAGGTTTCCTTTAAAAAAAAAAAAGGCTCCAGTTTAAATGATCTCTCATGAAAATTTTCTTGCTAATCAAGGGATTTCAAAAAAGGAGTCAGAAAAATGTTTGATTTTGCAATTTTTTCAATAAGATGAAATATGGTTTGCATTAATTTAGTATGGCAACCAAACCCATTGTATAAAACACGGCTCATGGGATAGATGCACTTAATCCAACTGTGACTCATTCAGCCAATGGTGACATCTAAGTCCCCAGGTTAAGACCAAGTTCTGTGCCCTAACACCGTCTTTAGCTTGAATTTCATTTAAGTCAGAACTTGTACTTACAAACAGGCTGCCTATTATCAAAGATGGCGGATGGGGTTCTCCTTCCTATTAGCTCAGAAACTCCTCACCCTTGGATCAATACTTACAAGCCTCTCCTGCACTGTTTTTTCTGTGTCCCTTTTGTATGTAGATATTCTTACTTTCTGCTCCTTTTGAGCCTTCAGGCAATCCTCAACCTGGATCTGAAGAAAAAATACAAGTTTTGAGTTTCTTTTCGGTAAACAATCACATCGGAGGGACGACCTAGTTAGAAGATATATTCAACCAGTTGCCAAGCGTCCAAATTTTTTATCATGGGACCACGGAATGCTGCAATTATCAGAAGGGTGAAAAACATATCACTTTTTCCATTGTCATTGTAACTTCAAACAGTCACTAGACGAATGGTTCTAAGTCGAGGACTACCTGCAAGGGCATTAAAGTGAGCTGCCTGAGTCTCCTGGCTGCAGTCATCCCAGAAGCATCACTGAGAAATGAACATTTGGGCTGATCCAGCAGGAGTGTTTTTCTGGGTCTGCACTCAAGATTTTGAAGGAATCCATGACAATTTTGCTCTAGAGGAAATGTGGAAAGGGAGCTGGCAAAGGGAGCCTATTTCTCCCTACAGGCCATTTCCGTTGCTAAGCAAGACAGGGACACTGTAACCGTCATAAATACATGCTGGTTGCCAAACGTCCCAATTTTGATCAGTGACCACAGGGATGCTGCAATGGTCATAAGTGTGAAAACGGTCATAAATCACTTTTTTCATTAGCGTTGTAACTTTGAACATTCATGAAATGAATGGTTTTAAGCCGAGAATTATGGTAAATCAGTCTTCAGAAAATTGCAGTCTCAGAGGATAAAGCAGAAGGTGAAGGTCTCAGGTTGGAATTGGGGAAGTTTGTTAAAGGAATGGCCAAGGCAGAAAGCTGCAGATGAGTGTATAATAAGACCAGGAAGGAATGGTGGGTGGGACACTACTATTCCAAAAAAATAAAAAATATAAAAAAAGTGAAGTGTGAAGGAACCAATGAGTGATTAGCTTCCTTAATGTATAAAATTTGTATATGGTTTGGGGTCTTGGCTCCTTTAGCTGCTGAGAAGTACTTCAATAAAAGCCCCTTGAACCGCCTCTCCAGTCTGGTTCTCACTGGCATCTGCGCCAGGCTAAACCCAGTTTGCCGACAACAGAGGAAGCAAGTAAAGTGATCTAAAGATTGCCAGGAAGACCAAGGATCTGGATGCCCCTCCGCAGCGATTCCTCCTGGCTGACTCCTACCTGGTATTCCTGGAAAGCCTCCTCCGCTGGGATCACCCAGTGGCCCTTGTGCTCTTTGGATCGGTCGCAGACCACGCAGATGAGGGTCTGGTGGTGCTTACAGAAGAGCTTGAGGGGCTCCCGGTGCTTCGGGCAGAGGCTCCCTCCTTCCTCGCCCCAAGGACCTCCGCATCGCCCGGCCACTTCCACCAGCCGCGCCAGCTGCCTGTTGGGGAGGAGGCTGCGGGGCGCGAAGGTCTGTCTGCATTGGGGGCAGGAAGCCTTTGATTTCGACGTCCCCCAACTGTGGGTCAGGCAGCCCCGGCAGAAGTTGTGGCCGCATTTCGGGATGAGCAGGGGGTCCTGGAAATAGTCCAGGCAGATGGAGCAGGTGGCTTCTCCCACCAAATCCTGCAAGGGCGCTTCTGCCGCCATCTCCGCCTCCAAAAGGAAAGAGAAAGTGGCTTTCGCGCCTTTCCCTGGGAATCAGGTGACCGCTTTTCGGCTCTGCCTAGGCGGGAAACCGAAATGAATTGTTCTTTCTCTTGTGCTCAGCTTCGCTGGCTTCTTAAAAAAGAACTGCGGTATTTTAAAAAGAACAATTTGGGGAGAAG
Source organism: Pantherophis guttatus (assembly GCF_059756535.1). NCBI lineage: Eukaryota > Metazoa > Chordata > Lepidosauria > Squamata > Colubridae > Pantherophis > Pantherophis guttatus. Next base: position 260,299,780 of record NC_142064.1, on the reverse strand, counting down.
CAAAAATTCCCAGGACGGAGCCCCGATCAGTTATTCTTGGCCCAACCAGCTCTTTAAAGGGAAAATTGTTTTAAAAACTGGAGAGAAGCAACCATCCCTGGGACGAACCACGGATCAATTGCAATTAATCCTAGCATCCTGTTAAAGAGAAAAAAAAAGTTTAAAAAACTGGGGAGAAGCCAACATTCTTGGGATCCCCTCCCCCCCGATCAATTATTGATCCAAAGTTCTGCTAAAGGAGAGGTGGGGAACCATGGCCTCTTTGTGACTGTCACTTGTAGGCTTGAAATGACATCAGGTCTCCTGCTTGAGCAACGGGCTGCGCTAGATGACCTCAAGGTCCCGTCCAGCTCTATTTTGAATGATTGAGTGATTGATTGACCATTCACGTTTTCTGAATAGTTTTTATCCCAGAGCTATAATTGCATAAATGAACTAAAGGGCCACCATCAGTGAGCTGTTGGACAGCATTACTTGGCCTGTTGTGTGGATGTTTGGGTGGTTTAGGGGTGGGGAATTTGGGGTGGGTGGGTGTTTGGGGATTGTTATGTGTGTTGGACCTGGTCTTTGGGTGTCAAGTGAATTTCGTTGCATGGGTATACTGTGTATACACGTACAATGACAATAAAGTTGTTGTTGTATTATTATTATTATTATTATTATTATTATTATTATTATTATTATTATTATTATTATTATTATTATTATTATTATTATTCCCAGAATTACGGAGCCAACTGGCTCCGGAATTTTGGGAGTTGAAATCGGCAAATCACAAAAGGGACACCGTTCCCCACCCCTGTGCTAAAGGGAAAGATATTGAAAAATCCCGGGGAGAAAGAAACATCCACGGAACGGATTCCCGATCAATTATTATCGATCCAACCAGTTTGTTAAAGGGGAAAATGCTTTTTCTGGGAAGAAGAAAAACATTTCTGGGGCAGGATGGAGTGAAGTTGGCATGAAAGACTGGGAGAGACCCTTAATACAACCCCAAATCTAATGCTGCAATTGATAGATAAAGGGGAACGTAGAAATTACAATCCTTTCTCTGACTTCTAAGCCTAACCCTTAAGGCAAAAGAAAGAGTAATTAGCAGTCTCGGGCCAACTTGGGGGGTGGAAATCTGTTTAGGAGTAGGGGGATCTGGTGGGGAACATCTTAGGCTCTTTCTTCAAGGGCTTTTTGGGTAGGATTTTGTTTAATGGATTACCAAATCTCCATTTCTAAAACTATCCTTGCTCAGTATCTGCTTGGGGGGGGGGGGGGAGCTGAGGCTCTGAGTTTCTGTCTCACTTAAGATTTTTCTCTTTTAGGGAAAATATTTTATCCTGCCTTTCTTTTAAGATTTCTCAAAATATTTCATTCCTTCTAGGAGGGAGGTAGCTTCCCACAGCTTTCTTAGTCACAATGGGGTCCCCGAAGGGACATGGACACTACCAAGATTTATCTTTATCCTTTATCTTTTTTCTTCAGTGGTAGCACCTCATTTCTGGAATGCCCTCTGATTTACAGAACATTCACATCTAAGTCTCTTTGAAATATTCCCCAGAAGAGCAGAGATGCTGCATTTCTCATTTTTAATGTATATAGACATTAAAGTGTCTTATGACAGAGTTTCACACTTATGACCATTGCAGCATCCTCATGGTTACTTGATCAAAATTCAGTTGCTTAGCAATTGGCTCCTATTTATGATGGTTGCAGGGTCCCCCGAAACATGTGATCACCCTTTGTGACCTTCTGACACGCAAAGTCAACGGGGAAGTCAGATTGACTTAGCAACCATTTGACTAACTTAACAACTGCAGTGATTCACTTAACAACTGTGACAAGAAGGATCTTCATGTAGCACTACCCCCAAAACGGTTGGCTGGAATCCAGGTTCCCCTTGCCCTCTTTTCCAAGCATCCAGGCACCTTCCCCTGCTTCAGTCCATTCCTTGTGGCTGCCACTCCACTCTGGTCCCTTTGCTCAGGCCCCCCCACTTGCCCTGCTCGGCTGGACTCTGCTGTCTTCTCCTTCCAGCCAGTCCCTTCTGGAGTCTCCTCTCAACTGGCAGATCAGGTGGTGGGGTTGTGATCAGACCCTTCTCCCTCTTTCCTCTCTCTCCCTCCTGCTCTTGCTTGCCTCTCCTGCCACTGTCTCTGCTCCTCCGTTGATTCCCCTGCCTTCCTCCCTCTCTCTCCCTCTCTTTCCATTTCCTCCTCCTCCTCCTTTCCTTAGCTTTTCCTCATACCTTTCCCTACCTTTCCCCACCCTCCTTTCTCCCCCTTCTCTCAACTATCCTCATGCGTTGCTTCCGCCCTCACTCAGTGGGGTGGAGGCCAGAAGAGCCAGGAGGCCCCACTTCCCTTCTCTGCTCCATCTCGCCATCTCTCTCTCTCTCTCTCTCTCTCTCTTGCTCCCCTCCTTCTTGCTAAAACCTCCTCCTTCGCATTCCCTCTTCCTCCATGATGCACTTAAAATGGGGCAAAGCTCACTTAATAGCTGTCACATTTGGCAGCAGAACTTTGGGGCTCAATTGTAAATCGAGGACTACCTGTATTAGATATATTTGGATTCCTCATTTGCTCCTTTGCCAAGAGCAGCTTGTCAATCTTCAGTTCTTTAGATGCTTTGAGGGGTTCCAGAGATCTGCTGTCAGCATTCAAAGTCACCATATCAGTTAAGTTTCACTCCCCTTATTTATTTTTATCTTGCCTTTATTATTTTTACAAATAACTCAAGGTGGCAAACATATCCAAGGCATCTTCCTCCTCCTATACCTGTGAGGCTATAAAGCTTATATCGAGTGTAATACTTGCTGAAGCCCTGCTAGGGTTCCTTGGATTATGACAATTATGTCTTAAAAGGAAACGGGAGGAAAAAAGGGGGAAGGAAAGAAAAAAAGAAGGGGATGATTATAGAATATACAGAGTTATGGACACCTACACAATCATTGATTGCAACTAACATGAAACAAACAAGCATGATCCATAAATGGGATGAAGAGCTGTGACAGACATATTAAATCATGATTGACAGGCTTAGCTGTAAGGTATCTTTAATACTGATACACCTGAACACATGATGCTAAAGCCGATAAAGATCCTAGGACACTTCATTTTTTTTTATCCAGACAAATAGAAATGCTGATCAGGTTATTCCTTTATAAAGACTGATTGACTGACCAGGGTGGCATAGAACAATAAAGGAAGCTGAAGTAGCAAAAAGCTAAGGAATCTCTGCTTTAAAGGCTTTCGGAGATCCCTGCTTGGCAAATAGGGACTTTTCCAAATTTTTGTTTATGGTTATCTCTTCTTTTAGGGGAGTGTCAGGCAGGTGCTCTCCCACAAATAGAAAGAGGGCAGAAGGGTCTCTCCAACCAAGGAAGCGTCTGAGAATGTATGGAGCAGAGTTGCTGTGCTGGCATTAAAAAACCTCACTTGTCCCCCTTCGCAGTTGAGAGAGATGCGGATCCTCGTGGGCTCCTCAGTCAGGACCAGGCCACAGCATTTTGATGGAGATATGGCCTTGCATATCCCTGCCCATTTCCGAAACGCCCAGCTCCTGGCCTCCTCATCAAAATTTGTTAAGTTCACTGGCTTTTTGGCAACCCCAACACCCCATTCTCCTTTACCTCCTACAATAACTTCCCAGAAATGTCTCCCTGTTGAGAACTTCTGACAGCCAAAGACAGAAGGATAACGTATCAATCTCCTGGGGTCTGAGACAATATATTTTCCTTTAACGGGCTTAGCCATTTTGACGCTTTTTCGATCTTGGGAGACTTCAAAGAGTTCAGGAAGGGCTGTGTCTGGATCCAGAGTTACATTCTCTGTAAGGGGGAAGAGAAGAAGGAAGGAAAAAAAGAAGAATTTCAGCTGCAGGCCTGCTTTGTGTCTTCACCCCCAAGAGTTTAACCCTCTTCTGTGAATGGAGTTCAGCTTCCAAACACCGCCCCCCGGACTGGAAGACTCATTGTTTTTTTAAACAACACCTAAGCATTGCCTGGTCAAGAGTCCTCCAACTTTGGCAACTGTAAGACTTGTAGACTTCAACTAACAGAATTCCAATGGCTGATGGGGCTGCTATTGTCCACGTCCCCTCTGCTCCCTTTTCTCCAAGCACTGGGGCTCTCCCACACTCTTAGTCCCATCCTCTGTTAACTGCCGGCCTCTTCAGCGCTCCTCTGGCCTTCTCCTTCCATTCACTTAGGTTGCCTTCGCCATCTTCCAGTCCATCTGCCTCCCCTCCAGCTGCTACTAAGCTGCACACCTTCAGGATACCTTGACTACCTGTACAGCTTTTGGCTCCTCCCCTCAGCTCTTCGTCTCTTGGCTCCACTGGTCAATTCCTCTAGTCTCTAGTCTCCCATGTGGCCGCCACTCTGCTGATTACCATCCAGCTTCGCCATCCTGGATGGGGAATTCTGGGAACTGAAGTCCACAAGTCTCACAATGGCCAAGTCCTTCAAACACTTCATAGTGCTCCACCTCTTCCAGAAGATCAGGCAGAGCAAGAGGCTGCCATGTTTCAATTCTGAACTGGTAAAAGTCGGAAGGATCCCCCAGAGGTAACTTAGGACACATGATGGGATGGGAGGAAGCTCCATCTTTTTCTCTACGAGCATCAGGGTATCACAGGGATGTACAAAAGGGGAGGATCTTATACAGGAAACCTCTGCTTTCATCAGTCTGATGGCCCACAGAGTGGAGGCAACCCTGATGCTCCAACTTTGCTATTTGCTTTGACCCAAAGGACCTAATTTCTGCTCCCAAAGACCTGGTCTCTCACCAATTTATAGTCAGGCAGTGAAATCAAAAGGATGTTATTAGCTTGGTAGGAATTCAAGATTCCTTTCACTCCCAGGTCATATTTTCCCATTTGTCCAGGTATTTCATTCTACACCAAGATTGGCTTCAGTTTTTTAGATTACCGTATTTTTCAGAGTATAAGACGCACTGGAGTATAAGACACAGCTTAGTTTTTGGGGAATAAAATAGGAAAAAAAATTCTGCCTACCAGGTATTCATCTGGCTATCGTCCTTAGTCTGGTCAGCTTCAGCACATTAGTTTGCTGGTTTTTTATCCCCTGCTTGGGGATAAAAAACAGCTTCTAAGGCACAGCTGAGAGGAAGCAGCAATGAGAAAAGCAGGCAAAGCTTCACTCGGCTGGTACCTGGTTAGGGCAGAAAAAAGCTTCTAAAGAACAGCTGAGAGTCGGAGCAAAGCAGGGAGACCGCTTCACTCAGGGAGTTGAGGGAGCAGGCAAAGCTGGGAAGATTGCTTGCTAGTGCTTCATTGGTGCTTCGGTGGGGCTGAAAAAAGCTTCCAAAAAGCTACATACAGAGTATAATTTCACCCAAATTTTCAGCCTTTTTTAGGGGGGGGAAAGGTTCGTCTTACATTCCAAAAAATATGGTATGTATAGAATGGAACAGAGCGGAGTAGGAGTATAGGACTAGAACAGAACAGAACAGAGCAGAGCAGAACAGAACAGAACAGAACGGAACGGAACAGAACAGCTTTATTTGGCCAAATGTGATCAGACACACAAGGAATTTTTCTCCACTGCATTAGCTAATATTGTACATATAAATGGCAAGTAATAGTTCATAAATCATATAATCATTAAAGTTTACTGGATCATCATAGTCTTATATAGTAATTAATCCTATATTTTTCTTTTTGATCTATTATGTTTCTCTTCACATTACTGGCATCAGAGCTTAAAATAGCAAGGAAATCCAATTCCTGTAACTCATATTTACCTTCCTGTAGTTGAAGTCCACTTTCCAGAGTATCTGGGGAAGAAAAGGGAGGAATTCAGCATCTCATCCCTGGAATTGGAGCAACAGAAGGGCCTCCCTCAGATTCCCTGGTTTGCTTTCCTTGGCCTCAGATCAGGAAATAAGGAATAGGGAAAGCTACAAGCCAGAATGTCATTGGTGGCTATATATATTCCATCAGGTATAAATATATTCTACTATATATGCACCTCAGTGGTGAAGCGGACTAAAGTGCTATTAAGTGTTAGCACTTAGCTGCCAGTTGCCTACAATTACCAAGAGCCTTGGTACTACAGTGGTTTAAAGCACCCTGTTATTAACACAGCTGCCTGCAATTTACTGCTGGTTCGAATCTCTCCAAGGCTCAAGGTTGACTCAGCCTTCCATCCTTTCTAAGGTAGGTTAAATGAGGACCCAGTTTGTGGGGGCAATAAGCTGACTTTGTATAAATATACAAAAGGATGAAGGCTATTGCTTAACGCACTGTAAGCCGCCCTGAGTCTCCGGAGAAGGGCGGCATATAAATCAAATTTAAAAAAAAAAAAAAAAAAATTAGTGCAAGTTCAAATCTCAGCAGGCTCAAGGTTGACTCAGCCTTCCATTCTTTCCAGGTAGGTAAAGGACCCAGATTGTGGGGCCAATAAGCCAACTTTGTATAGAACAACACCGCTGGGGGGGGGAGCCCTAATAAGCAGGTATAGACAAAAAAGTATGCAGGCTGTTGCTATAATGCATTGTAAGCCGCCCTGAGTCTACGGAGAAGGGCAGCATATAAATTGGACTAATAAATAATAAAAATAAATGAATAAATTCCATATACAGGTAGTCCTCAATTTACAACTATTTTTTTAGTGACGTTATAGCAGCACTGACAAAGGAGCTTTATAATCGGTTCTCACACTTATGACGGTTGCAGCCTCCCCAGTCCCATGATCAAAATTTGGGCACTTGGGAACCAGCTTGTATTTACGATGGTTGCAGCATCCCATGATTCTGGGATTGTCCTCTTCAACCTTCCTGGGGAGCTTCTGACATGCAAAATCAATGCATGAATCCAGATTCATTTATCAACCACGATTCACTTAACTGCCGTGATTTTCTGAATAACTGTGGCAAAAAAGTTCGTAAAATGGGGCACTTCTCACTTAACAACTGCCTTGCTTAGCCACAGAAATTTTCAACTCAACGTTGTCATAAGTCAAGAACTACCTGTATGTATTCCATTATACTTAGTGGAAACTTATTCTGCTTCCCCAGTGATCAGGGCATATGGATTTGGGCCAGGGGTGGGTTCCACTTACCTTCACTACCGGTTCACAATGTGGGTGCGTGCACAGAGTGTCTGTGATGATGTCCAGGTGGATGGGCGGAGCCTCCCGCCACCGCTACTACCAGTTTGCAAGATCCAGAGCGAACCGGTAGGAACCCACCACTGATTTGGGCTACGAAGACTACAGGTAGTCTCCATTTACAATCCTAACTGAGACACTGATCCTGAAATCGATCCCTTTTTGAGCCATGTGACACTGACCCAGAATCTCTCTTGGATGCTCAAAATGTCATCCAGTGTAAAACCTTGGTGGCTGTTTTTTACCTCTCAATTTTTTCATGGCCCTTTTCAGGTGCTCAGTCATATCACTGTAATCCCAGATTGTCCACTTTGGCTCTAGAAGTAAATCCACCGGATTTTCATATGTTTCCTTAGCCTGGTACCTGGAAGGACAAAATAACAGAATAACAGAGTTGGAAGGAACCTTGTAAGTGATCTAGTCCAGCATCCCCACCAACCCCCAAGCAGGAGACCCCCCTTTGTTTCTGACAGGTGGCAGTCCGGCCTCTTCTTGAAAACTTCCAGTGATGAAGCTCCCACTACTTCTGGAGGGAAGCTGTTTCATTGGTTGATTGTCCTCAGTCAGAAAATTTCTCCTTATTTCTAATTTGAATCTCTCCTTGATCAGTTTCCATCCATTATTCCTTGCCTGGCCTTCAGGTGCTTTGGAAAACAGATTGACCCCCTTCTCTCTGTGACAGACCCTCAAATATTGGAACACTCTCTCCAGAATGTGTGCATTGGGCTGTTCCATGCCTTGTATTTATGTGGTGCCTGGTTGTGTATGGCCTTTAGTTGTTAAGTGGGGTGTTGATGGACAGCTATGAAGTCATTGATTGTTGTTTTCTTGTGTTGCCCTGTCCTCAGATCCTAAGTACCTGGTAAGATGGTGGGAAATCAGCACTCCTGTTGACTGACAAGGTCCCTGTTTCCCAGGCTTCAGTCAATTCTCTGGCTAGCTATTCAAATATAGGCACCATGTGCGACTCAGTGGATCCTGACCCAGAACTGCACTCATCCACCTTCATCAATTTAAACAAGAGATCTAGTAGAGGCAACTGAGTTCCAGTTTTGGGCTCCCTACTCTTCAAAATTCTTGTGAATCTCTTGGCCAAAACAATGGATTTGTCAGAATTTGCAGCAATCCAACCAGCACACAAGTAAATAATTCAGCAGGATTCATTTATAGAAGAAACTTCTTTATATACAATAATATAGAGCATGATGCATGTATACAATACCCATGCAGTAGAAGCCAGGACCAGAATAACCAGAACTCAGAAACACAGAAGCTATATTGCAAGGACAAAGTAACTCTTATATATATACAGATCAGTCAAGCTAAGCCCCGCCCAGGCTCCGAGCCATCTCCCATGGCTCACAATAGATCCTGTTTGTTAGTCACCAAACAGTTCCCATTGGTTGTCTTGTTGTTATGGCTATTCCAGATCATAATTTCTTATACACTGACAGGATTGTATCTGACCAAATGACTGATGACTAATATGGGTGAGGTAGGTAAACAATTAGAAGATGGATATAACATTCAAACTGATCTTGATGGATTAAACCAGTGGTTCCCAAAGTGGGTGGGATGAATTAGGGGGCGCTAAGAGGCAAGGGGGCCATCGGGGGGGGCTAAGAGGCAAAGGGGGTGGCAGAGAAGTGCTGGAGTTGGGCTCCCCCCTGCAACTGTAACTCTTTTTAAATCAGAAGTGATATGTAAGTCTAAGGTGACCAGACGTCCCGCTTTTGGCGAGACAGTCCCGATTTTTAGCAATTTGTCCCGAGTCCCGCGGCGTTTTAAAAAAGTCCCGATTTTTCATTCTGCCTCCTGAGTCCCCGCTGCCTCCTGAGTCCCAGCTGATGGCTAGAGGAAAAAAAAATGTTTAAACTCTTGCCGGGGCTTCAAAGGGCTGCCCTACAGCTGTTCTGTGTTAAAAGAAAACAAATGAGTAGACCCATGCCTGCAAAAATAGAAAAAACAGCCCCTTACAGCTTCCGTGTAGGTTAATTAGCAGGTTGATTAGCTGGACTTCCCCACTCTCAGCTGATTTGCTCTCAGCTGTTTTGCGCAGGGCTCTTGCTGCTTGCTAAATTGCTGGAGCAGATTTTTTTTTCTCCTTGTGCAAACCAAGCTCAAAACGAAACTAAAAGTGAAACAGGCTGTTGGCTTGTTTGGTGCAACGTTGGAAAATTAGGCAGCAGATTTCTCTTCTTTTTCCTCATCAAAAAAGGTAGGTACAAACAATGGGAAATTTAGGGCAAAAGAGGAGAGTTCAAGATTTTAAAACACAAAAGAAAAAAAGCTCTATTTAACTAGGGAATTGTAATAATTGAGATACTATTAATTGTATATTGTGTTAAAAGCAGAAATGGTTAAGTTGTGGTTTGGAGGAATATATGGGGGAAATTATTTGGTTTATTATTATTGGTAAATATAATTAATTGATTTGTAAGAAATTGGATTGCATGGAAATAATTGGAATATTCATGTTCATATTGATTAATATACAAAAAAGATAGTTTTATAACTAATTGATTTATATTAAAATGTTGAATTTGTATTAAACAACTGTATTACATAGTTACATAATTAACCAATGTGAGGATGATAAAAATAGATGACAATGGGAAGGGGTATAATATAGAATAGAAGGGAAAAACTGAATTTGATTAAGATTAGAGATGAGGATGAAGGCTAATATTGTTTTTTTAAAAAAATAGATGAGGAATAAATATGGCAAAAAGGAAATATAGAAATTGTAAATTTAATTGAAATGACTAAACACTGTTTAAGTTTGTGAACCAGCCAAATATTCTGTTCAAAGAAAATACATTGTATGTTTGTATGTGTGTTTCTAATTATTGCTATTTATTCATATTTGTTCTCTTTTATTCTTTAAAGTTTAACAATTCATTCTTTATCTTAATATTTTTATATTTGTTTGGGGTTGGCTTTCTTCCCTTTCATCTTTTTTATTGTACAGCAATCTTTCTCCTCAAACCTACCACCGCTCTCTTTTCTTTCCTTCTTACTTTCTCTTCCCCCCTTCTTCTCCTCCCTACTTCCTCTTCCTTTCTCCTTCTCCTCCTCTCTTCCTCCCTCTCCTACCCTCACTCCTACTCTAATTTCCATTCCCTTCCTTCATCCCTCTCTATTGCTGTATCCTTTTATGCATATGGATTACTTAGAGGGCTGAAAAAGTTATTTTTGACTGGTCCTTGCACTTTTGACCAGTCCTCGAACTTACAACTGTCCTCACATTTTACATTTTTTGCCCTATCTTATCACCATGGTGAAGAGAAGCAGTTGTGAAATGAGTGACATGGTTGTTAAGAATGCTGCACAGGCATAAATGTGAGGGTGGTCATAGGTGTGAGGACCAGTCAAAAGTGCGAGGACCTGTCAGAAATGACTTTTTTCAGCCCTCTGGTTAGTCCTTTTGTGCATATGGATTACTCTGAGGGCTGAAAAAGTTATTTTTGACTGGTCCTCGCACTTTTGACCAGTCCTCAAACTTACGACTGTCCTCACATTTTACATTTTTGCCCTATCTTGTCACCATGGTGAAGAGAAGCAGTTGTGAAATGAGTGACATGGTTGTTAAGAATGCTGCATGGGCATAAATGTGAGGATGGTCATAAGTGTGAAGACCAGTCAAAAGTGCGAGGACCTGTCAGAAATGACTTTTTTCAGCCCTCTGAGTAGTCCCTATACACATAGCCATCGCCACCCGGTCACATGACCAGCTAGCCACGCCCACCCAGTCACATGACCTCCAAGCCACACCCACAAAATAAGCCACACCCACAATTGTGTCCCTCTTTACCAATGTTAAAATCTGGTCACCTTATGTAAGTCCGTGATGGCAAACCTATGGCACGGGTGCCACAGGTGGCATGTGAAGCCATGTCGCCTGGCATGTGCGACATCGGCTATTCCTCTTCCGGGTTCATAACCCAAAGCTCAGATCATCAGACTAGCTGGCCAGTGCACATGTGTGCATCAGAAACTGAAAGTTTGTTTCCCGGGGCGCGCATGCCACTGGGCAGCTCCTCTTACCACGTGTGTGAGGCTGAACTCTTGGATGCTCTCTTATTGCTCTCTTTGATTGCTATCGGTCGCTGCTTGCCCGAACCACTCGGCCCAGGCCCAGCTGCTCTGCTCCTCGCCCGCTTGACTGCCGTTGCCTTCCTAGCTTTTGGTAAGTTGCAGGTGGGCTGCCGCGGATGGGGGGGAGGGGCTGGGGGGGCGGCATGCCTGGCTGGCTGCTGCCACCAGTGACGTGCTGCCCAGGAAGGAGGAGGGCTGTGGGGGAGGGGGGAGGCCTGGGGAGGACAGCAGGCCTGGTTGGCCGCCGCCAGTGACATGCTGCCCAGGTCAAGGTAAGCTGCTGCGCCGGGTGGGGGGGGGGCAGGCCTGGCTGGCTGGCTGGCTGCATACTAGCCATTCTGGGAAGGCCTCTGGTGACAGCAAAGGGTTGGCAGCAAAGCTCCCGATTTCACCGAATGCCTCTTTCTTACCGTGGTAAAGGAATGGGCTGCGGTGCAAAACGTCAGCAACTTTGGCACTGCCACCTGCAGAACTTGCTTGGAGCTGGTTTGGAAAGAGATAAAACGCAGCTGAATTAGGTGGGACACCCCCCCACCCAGATCCCTCCAAACTGGTCACCCTTCGGTAGCCTCCCCACTGAACTACGTGACCCAACAGTGATCACCCACCCAAATGGAGCCCGCTCTTCCGAGCGCCCGCTCTTTCTTGCAGCGAATGAGCTGGGGGCGAGAAAAGCATTTCCCGCTTCTCTACCTGCATACTGTTACTGGCTCTCCCCCCCTCCCCCCCCAAGACCAACAAGACGCTGCTACCCAGGGCCACCGGCCGCTACCTGGATGCAGAGCCGGTAACAGAATGCAGGTAGAAGAGAAGCAGGAAAGCTTTTCAGCAGGGAGGCTACCGAAGGGAGACTCGTTTGGAGGGATCTTGGGGGGGGTGTCTTGCCTAATTCGGCTGCGTTTTTCCTCTTTCCAAACCAGCTCCAAGCAAGCGCTGCAGGTGGCGGCGCAAGAACTTTTGAAGTTTGCCCACCGCAGCCTGTCCCTGTAGAACGGTAAGAAAGAGGCATTTGGAGAAATCGGGAGCTTTGCTGCAGACCCCGATATCACCAGAGGCCTTCCCGGGGTGGCTAGTAAGCGGCCAGCCAGGCCTGCCACCCCCCTGCCGAGGATCCAGGTGGGCTGCTGTGGGGGGGGGGTTGTTGCTGCTGTCATTGCCACTGCCGCTGTTCCTCCGGGAAAGCCAGGGCCAGTATCAGTTAAGAGTTGGAAGGGACCTTGGAGGTCATCTAGCAACCCACTTCTCACGCAGAAGGACTATACTAGGGATTTGAACCACGTTTTAATTCTAGACACCCCTGTCTCCTCAGGTGTTGGAGCGTGGGGGGGAGGTGCTTTTCAAGGAGCCACAAGTGGGGCTGAGAGCAGAGTCATTCTGACAGTGTCTTTTAAAATAGCTTGGAAGAGCAATTTTTTCCCTAACAATAATGGTTTGTATCCGGTAGAATAAAACATATGCCTGGAAAAAGTACTTGCAAAACGTGGACAGAAGGAAAAGAAAGGCAGGACTGGACTCATTATCAGTAGCTAGGAGTTCATCGTTAGCAGTGACTCCCACTGATTTTAAACTCATTTTAAGACTGGGATTGGTGACTACTGAAATTAAGTATTCAACACGGGTCTCAGAAATCTTTGAGAATCTGCAGAGGTGAAGACATTAGGTGGCCATCAGTCATTACTTTAGTGATGAACTCAAAGAGATCAAGCATGACATTGCCTATTTATCAGAACTGTTTGCAAAGTTCAATGAAGGGAATTTGCAGTTGCAAGGATATGAGGTCAATCTTATTAAGGCCAAATCTGATCTCATCTCTACGTTTATTTCAAAGTTAACTCTATTCAAGCGCAATATAGGCCATCGCGAGCTATACCAATTTCCGAGCTTCTCCGAGCTAGAAGAGAAAGGTGGGATACAAGATGATGATCTGCAAGTTTTTTGTGACCATTTGGACATGCTGCATAAAGATACGTCTGAGCAATATCAGGATCTTCTTTTGATGGAAATTCCAGATTGGGTGATAAATCCATTTTCAGATACTGAGGAAGATGGGGTAGTGGAGGATCAACTAATAGAGTTGCAAAATGACATTGAGCTGAAGCCAAAGTTTAAGAAATCGTACCAAGAGTTTTGATTACAGAAGGAAATTTCTGATCGCTATCCTGCACTATGGACAGTGGTTAAGAAGCTCCTTGTTTCATTTCCAACATCATATTTGGTGGAACGTGGTTTCAGTGTGGTCATCCAACTTCTCTCCAAGCAGAGAAATCGAGTCCAGATTACTGAACGTCGTGATTTAAGACTCCTGCTAAATGGCTTAAAACCAGACATTGGGAAACTGGTATCACTTCATCAAGCCCATCCATCACATTAAGAATTTACTGAACAGTGAAGTAATTACTAAATTTTACTGAGTTTACTAAGTTAGTAGTTGCTGAGGTTCTTGATAAATGATTATCAGACTACCAGATACCAGATACCAAACCTGGTATCACTGGATCATGTTCAACAATTTTGTTGAATTAACAAAAGATTTTTAAATTGGGTTTTGAATAAACGTGCAATTAATTGTTACAGTTTTGTATTTTACTGTTACTATCTTCCTTAGTGGGTCATGCAAACCGCTATTCCAAACAATGCTATTTATACAGGGTGGGGGTGGGGGGCACTAAGGATGAGTTTATAGCACCAAGGGGGCGGTGGACTCAAAAAGTTTGGTAACCACTGGATTAAACTAATGCAATGTAATTTGATAGAGACAAATTCAGTTACAAGTAACCTTCAGTTTATGACTATTTGTTAGCAACCAGTTACAACAGCTCTCAAAAAACTGACTTACAACCATTTTCACACTTAACATCTGTCACAGTGTCCCTGTAATCACAATTCGGTGAATTGGCAAACCAGCATGTATTTATGATAGTTGCATTACTTGGAAGAGCTTACATCCTACAATGATACTTTTAAAACCATCAAACATCTGTCTCTTCTTGGGAAGGACTCAATAAATGGATAAAAAGGCAAATTCAGTCTAAACCTCTTGCTGAGTGTGCAACCAACATAATAATTGATCATAACAAACATTGCTAATTATATTGTGTTGAGGTTGTCTGAGGAAATGTCTAAAAAGCCCTAAAATACAGTATGAAATACTGCTAAATACAAACAGAACTTTCCAAAATAGGAAAACTGCTGTCGGAGCTGCTGATCTCTGAGACTGTAAAGAAAAGGGTGGATTTACTTACTTCTTCAAGATGCTTCCAATGTCCTAAAAAATAAAGAGAGGAAGCACTGAAAGGAGCCATTTCCTAGGCAGAAAATTAAATTCTTAGTCACAAAATACATAAGTGAAATGTCTGTACAACCAGACACTAACAGACATACAAAATACTTCCATTTTTTTAAAAAATCCATTGCTCTTTCCCCCCCTCTTTTAGAGTGGTATTGTTTTTACTTTCTTGTCTAAGAAAAATTAGACCCAGATTGAATCCAACACAATTACAGAAGATATATATTTATATATAAAACATGATAGCAAAAAGAAAAGACTATTTGAAAAACAAAATAGTGCATCAATAGGATTAAAAAAATCCCCTGCAATTATGCTTCCAGAATGAAGGCACTTTGGAAAATCCAGGTGGTTATAATACTTTGGAGAAGGTGATCAGTGTTGAGTTTCTCCTTGGCCTGGAGATTTAAGGGGAGGGGGAGACCCTACAAAGAACACCCACCACCACATCCCCCAATATGGGATAGGAACCCTAAGCAGGCATTCCTAAAATTGTGAAGAATATATAGACAATTGACTAGAACTTTGAATTCCTGCTTTTTCTGAATTACATTATGGATCTGTAATATTAGCCATTACAGCCATTACATACTATAAAATTTGGTATAGATGGTATGAGTGGTTGGAGGAAAAGAAAAATGAAGAAGAAAAATAAGGGGGAGATAAAGAAATGTCCAAAAATAATGGGAAAAAATTGGTAAAATACAATTTAGGGATTGAAATGAAAAAGAGAAATATATTGTAAATGAAATGATGGGGACAGATAGTAATTTGGAATGAGATGAAGTAAAATTTGTGGAAATAGTAAATAATAAGGAAGGACCACTATGAAAAAGCTGTAAAAAGAGTCTTGTATATAAGTGTTGTATGTCTTGTATTGTTTTACTGTGTTATAAATAAACTTTTTTTTTAAAAAAAAGACTCTTGCAGCATCCCCATGGTCACATGATCAAAATTCAGCCACTGGGCAACCGATTCATATTTATGACGGTTGCAGCTTCCTGGGGTCATGTGATCACCATTAGTGTCCTTCTGACAAGCAAAGTCAATGCGGAAGCCGGATTCATTTAACAAACGTGTTATTAACTTAACCACTGGAGAGATTCACTTAACAACAGCGGCAAGAAAGGTCGTAAAATGGGGCAAAATTCACTTAACAATTGTTTCCCTCAGCAACAGAAATTTCGAGCCCAAGTGTGCTCATATGTCAAGGACTACCTGTAGTCTTCATACCTTCCAGTTTCCTTTCAATAGAAAGAGTCAAAAAGTTTACTAAATGAGGAGTTGAAAAAAAGATTTTGAACTTGACCAAATGCAGCCAGAATCCTACATGCAGACATGGAAAAATATATCAATCCCCACAAGAGAAAAATGGATGGAAAAAGTGAAAAAAATTGACTGATTTATTTAGACATGACCCCTTGTTTCTACTTGGAAGCTGCTTCTAAACTTTGTGTTCGAGATAGAAAAAAATGAATTCTTGATGCTTGGTTTTGCTTATTAGACTAATCTGTTTTTATAGACATGGCTAATAATTACTAAATATGCAAAATTAAAACGTTGAGGCTGTAATTTTATTTTGTATTTTACTGTGCAGAAAAAAAGTTGAGAGACATTTTTTTTCTTTTTACTTTATTCTACACATCTTTCCCTCTCTTTTCCTTCTCCACTTCCCTATTTTCTTTATTTCCATTGGTACTTTTCACTATTATAATTTTGATTAAATTTATGAAAGAAAAAAAAAGGAAAAAGAGTATTTTGTGGAGAGGCTAAAGAATGCAATGAAGATGGTAAGAGGCCAGGAAGTCAAACCATATAATGAATGGCTAAGGGAACTCGGTAAGCTTAGCCTAAGGAAGAAAAAGCTTAGGGGAGACACAACAGCCATCTTCCAACACTTGAAGGGCTCTCATAGGGAAATGGGGTGGAAGCTCATCTGGAGATGCAAGCTAAAATAAGGAAGAATTTTCTGACAGTGAGGAGTATTTATCAGTGGAACAGCCTGCCTCCCTGAGTTTTGGGTGCTCCATCACTGAAGGATTCCAATAATAGTTTGGAAAACCATTTTTGAGGGGATGGTTATAAGGTCTCCTGCCTTGGGTAGAAGATTGGACTAGAAGACCTCCAAGGTCCCTTCCAGCCCTAGGATTCTATGATCTCAACTTCCTGACTGACCTGTAAGAGTTTGCTGGCTGGCTGCTGAAGCTTCTCTTCTATCTCCTGGATGAGATGGTCAAGAGAGCCCAGTTCCTCCATGTGCTTGGCCAAACCCTTCTCCTTTCTTGCCATAATATCCTTCTCCGTTTCTTCCATTTGAGTCAATAGAAGCTTCTCCTGTCCTTCTAACCAGAGATGTAGCTCTCTGAATTCAGCCACTACATTTTTTTTCACCTTTTTGATGAGGTCCTAGAAGAAGAAAGAGAAAAAACAAAAGGCATAATTTTATTTTAATTTTAATTCTTTTAATTATTTTTACTTTTATTTTAATTGTTATAATAATTAAACAGATTCCTTGAAGAATCCAGAAGTGAGGTGGGAGAATATCCGAAGGAGACAAAAAACCCATTTGATATTAAAAAGCGTAGGGGGAAAAGTTTTTTTTTTTTAAAGGCTCTAGTTTAATGACCTCTCATGAAAATTTTCTTGGCAATCAGGGATTCCAAAAAAAGAGATGAGTTTGAGTTCACAATTTTTTCAATAGGATGAAATACGGTTTGCATTTATTTATTAAACAAAACAAACCCATTGCATAAAACACCGCTCATAGGATAGGGGCACTTAATCCAACTGTGACTCATTCAGCCAATGGTGACATCTTAGTCCCCAGGTTAAGACCAAGTTCTATGCCCTAACACCATCTTTAACTTGAATTTCATTTAAGTCAGAATTTGAACTAAAACACAGGGTGCCTATTATCAAAGATGGCAGACGGTGTTTTCCTTCCTATTAGCTCAGAAGCTCTTCACTGTTGGATCAATACTTACAAGCATCTCCTGCACTGTTTGCTCTGTCTCTCCTTTGTATGTAGCTATTTTTTCTTTCTCCTCCTTCTGAGCCTTCAGGCAATCCTCCACCTTGATCTGAAAAATACAAGTTTTGAGTTTCTTTTCCGTAAAGAATTACATCGGAGGGAAGACCCAGTTAGAAGATATATGCAATCGTCATAAATACATGGCAGTTGGCAAGCGTCCAAATTTTGATCATGTGACCACAGAATGCTGCAATGATCATAAGGGTGAAAAACATTATGTCACTTTTTTCATTGTCGTCATAACTTTGAACAGTCACTAAACGAATGGTTTTAAGTCAAGGACTACATGTAATGGCATTAAAGTGAGCTGCCTGAGTCTCCTGGTTGCAGTCATCCAGAAGCATCACTGAGAAATGAACGTTTGGCCTGATCCAGCAGGAGTGTTTTTCGGGGTCTGCACTCAAGACTTTGGAGGAATGACAATTTCATTCTAGAGCAAATGTGGAAAGGGAGCTGGCAAAGGGAGCCTATTTCGCCCTACAGGCAATTTCCCTTGCTAAGCAAGACAGTTAAGTGATGTTCTTGCTGCAGTTGTTTTTTTTTTAAAAAATAATATTTATTAAATTTTCAAACATTAAAATATACAGTATAAAAAATAGAAAAGAACAAAAAATAAAAAACTATAACAAACAACAAAAACAAGATTCAAAAACAAACACATCAAAACCTAAGCACTAGTAACAGCTTTTCTATATCGGCATCTCTATCCTAATTAACTTCCATATACAAATTCTACTTCTATCTGTCTTAACTTACATCCTTATCTAAGTTACAGTATCTTCTATTCACAATTCGGTTTCGTAACAAAATATCACTTACATTTTAGATTTACTCTCCAGCCAGGAATACCATCTATTCCAAATTAAATAGTATTTGGTGTCTTCCCTTTTCTTAATTTCCATAGATAATCTGTCCATTTCTGCGCAGTCATTTTTTAAAATTATAAATTGGTCTGGAGGGGATATCCGGTTGTTTCCAATTTTGTGCTATGGCAAGTCTACACGCAGTTAGTATGGGTAATGTGCTATATACATGGCTTAGGACCTGGTTATTTATGGGACCGCCTGCTACCACCAATAGCCTCCCACCGACCAGTACGCTCCCATAGAGAGGGGCTCCTCCGGGTGCCGTCGGCCAAACAATGTTGACTGGCGGCCCCCAGGGGGAGAGCCTTCTCTGTGGGGGCACCTACGATCTGGAACGAGCTCCCCCCGGAGATACGGAGGATCCCGGATCTGCGTACCTTCCGTCACGTGCTTAAGACCTTTCTATTTCACCAAGCCGGCCTGACCTAAGTCTTCCCCCTTTTTAAATGGAAATTTTAAATTTGGTTTTAAATTATTGGGGTTTTAAATTTGTTCAGCCAAATTATTTAATTTCGTTTTAATCTATTTTAAATTTTGTATTTATATGTTTTATTCCATGGCTGTTCACCGCCCTGAGTCCTTCGGGAGTAGGGCAGTATACAAATTCAATAAAATAAAAATAAATAAATAAATATTGTAATTTTTTTCCATTTTCCTTTCTTAAATACCGAGGAGGAATAGTTCTGATTTTTTTTCTATCCTCCACCCAGTTATCTCTTCCAGCCATTTTTTTATCTTCCACCAAAATTTCCTAATCTTAGGGCAGGTCCACCACATGTGGTAGAAGGTCCCTTGGCTATGGCCGCACCTCCAACAATCCGGGGACCTGTTTTGAGAACATCCTTGCCAATCTCGCTTGTGGCACGTGCCATCGGTAAAACATCTTATAAAGATTCTCCTTGTAAGCAGCTGACATTGTTAGTTTATAGTTTCTCTCCCATAATTTATCCCATTGAGCCAAATGAATGTTATATCCAAAATTTCTTGCCCAGCTAATCATTGTTTCCTTCACAGTTTCTTCTTCCATTTTAAATTTTAACAGAAAATTATACATTTTTGTGATCATTTTTTCTCCTGGTCCTAATAATATCTTATCCAATTCCAATTGTTTTCTGTGAATACCATATTGTTCCCTGTCTTTTTTATATTTTGTCCTAATTTGCAAATATTAGTCAATTTTTATTCCTTGTTTTTTTAAATCCTGTTCTGTTTTTTAAAAATTTCCAAGGTCTTGCTGCGGTTGTTAAGTGAATCACTGCAGTTGTTCACTTCGTAACACAGTTGTGAAGCGATTCTGGCTTCCCAATTGACTTTGCTTGTAAGAAGGTCACTAAATGAATGGTTGTAATTCAAAGACTATGGTAAATCTGTCTTCAAAAAAATTGCAGGCACAGAGGATAAAGCAGGAGGTGAAGGTCTCAGGTTGGAATTAGGGAAGTTTGTTAAAGGAATGGCCGAGGCAGAAAGTTGCAGAGGAGTGTAATAAGACCAGTAACCAATGGGGGGACACATAGACATCAACTTTGGAAACTTCTTACTATAGTAATAAAACACACAGCTCTTTTGATAAGAAAGCTAATTAGCACAAATATGCAATGTATGAGGAATGTGAATAAAGTAGGCCAGGACAAGAAATCAAGAGAAACTCCTGTCAAGGAACCTTAATCTTAACCCTATATTTTGAATGTTTACATCGTTCAGGGGTCTTGGCTCCTTTAGCTGCTGAGACCCTTTTGCTGAAGTACGTCATTAAAAGTCCCCTGAGCCTCCTCTCCAGTCTGGTTCTAATTCGCATCTGCGCCAGGCTAAACCCAGTTTGTGGACAACAGAAAAAGTAAATTGGTCCAAAGATTGCCAGGAAGACCAAGGATCTGGATGCCCCTCTGCAGCGATTCCTCCTGGCTGATTCCTACCTGGTATTCCAGGAAAGCCTCCTCCGCAGGGATCACAGAGTGGCCCCTGTGCTCTTTGGATCGGTCGCAGACCACGCAGATGAGGGTCTCATGCTCCTTACAGAAGAGCTTGAGGGGCTCCTGGTGCTTCAGGCAGAAGCTCCCTCCTTCCTCGTCCCTAGGACCGCCACATCGCCTGGCCTCTTCCACCAGCCGTGCCAGCTGCCTGATGGGGAGGAGGCTGCGGGGCGCGAAGGTCTGTCTGCATTGGGGACAGGAAGCCTCCGATTCTGACGTCCCCCAACTGCGGGTCAAGCAGCCCCGGCAGAAGTTGTGGCCGCACTTGGGGATGAGCACGGGGTCCTGGAAAAAGTCCAGGCAAATGGAGCAGGTGAGTTCTTCCAGGAAACCGTGCAAGGGCGCTTCAGCCGCCATCGCCACTGCCTCCACCGGGACAAAGAAAGAGAAAGTTAAGTTTCGTTTATTTTCCTCCAAATCAGGTGACCGCCTTTCAGCTCTGCCCAGATGGGAAACCGAAATGAATTGTTGTTATTCTTGCGGTCAGCCTCGCTGGCTTCTTAAAGGGAAAAAAAGTGTTTTATAAACAACAAACTGGAGAGAAGCAAACATTCACAGGATGGACCCCCGATCAATTATTATTGGCCCAATCAGCTCGTCAAAGGGGGGGGGGAGTTTTCAAAATAATCTTCTTCTTCTTCTTCTTCTTCTTCTTCTTCTTCTTCTTCTTCTTCTTCTTCTTCTTCTTCTTCTTCTTCTTCTTCTTCTTCTTCTTCTTCTTCTTCTTCTTCTCCTTCCTTCCTTCCTTCCTTCCTTCCTTCCTTCCTTCCTTCCTTCCTTCCTTCCTTCTCCTTCATATCCCTCGTCGGACATTGGCGATCATGTTGGCGATCCTATTTTTATCAACAGCCGCACGAAAAAGTGCTGCTTTTTAAAATCTGGGGAGAAGCAAATATTTTTGGGACGGACCCCCCAGTCAATTACTGATCCAAGTATCCTGCTAAAGGGAAAGATATTGAAAAATCCTGGGGAGAAAGAAACATCCATGGGGCTGATTCACCATCAATTATTATTCAGCCACCCACTTGTTAAAGGGGAAAACGCTTTTTTAAAAAATGGGAAGAATGAAATATTTATGGGACAGAAACAGAATGGAGTAAAGTTGGCATGGAAGAAACCGGGAGAAACCCTTGATAAAACCCCAAAGCCAATGCTGCAATCGATAGGATGTCTCACAGATAAAGGAGAATGTAGAAATTATAATCTGTTCCCTAACTTCTAATATGAATATCTGGCAAAGGAAGACCTGCCTGGACTGTCCCTTTCCCAGCCAGCCAATCAGGAAATGGATCAGGAGAAGTTCCAAAATTGGTCAAAGACTACCTTGTGGATTATGCAATATATAGAATATGGAATGGGATCATTTGCTGGATGAAAATCTTCAAGTTTGACCAATGAGCTCCCTTAAGGCAAAAGATGGATAGAAAGAGCCATTAGGAGTCTCAGGCCAACCTAAGAGGAGGAGGGAATCTGGTGGGTGGAGAACATCTTATAGGCCCTTTGTTCAAGGGCTTTTGGGGGAGGCTTTCTTAGTCACAATGGGCTCCCCAAGGGGACATGGACACTCCCAAGCCCCTTCCTTTATCTTGCCATTTCAGAGGTGGCACCTCATTTATGGAATGTCCTCCCCAGAGACCCTCAGTTGGCACCCACAGTGGCCGCATTTTGGCACCAGGTGAAAACCCTTCTGTGTTGGGAGGGAGGGAGGGAGGGGAAGGGAGGGAGGAAGGAAGGAAGGAAGGAAGGAAGGAAGGAAGGAAGGAAGGAAGGAAGGAAGGAAGGAAGGAAGGAAGGAAGGAAGGAATCACTAATGTGACTGAGGCTACTATGATGCTACTAAACAGATTTAGGGCCTGGAAACTATAGATACCAAATTTCCATAACATTCACATCTAAATCCCTTTTTAATATCTCATATTTATGTTGCAGGAAAACCTTCAACCTAGGAAGTTTAAAATTTTATCATCTAGTGTGTTAAAGAGAAGTACTGTATAGCAAAATCCTATCTAATTTTTAAAGTCTGTATTCTAACTAGTAAAATCACTGAAAACATTTCTCTATATCTTGGTGTAGCATCCTTTTTTTTACACTAATGGACACTCTTAGGTAACAATTCTGTTCCTAACTAACTTGTTGTCCCCAATTGGGGTCTGAGCCTGGTGCCGAGGCCAATGAAGGACATCAGACACGAGATGCAGGTTTTGATTGCTTTTTATTGGGGTACCCCAAGGAAAAGGGCTCCTGGCCAAAATGCCAAGAGAGCCCAGAACAAAGGATGAAGAAAGCTTTATACATTTTCACTAAAGAAGAAGGCAGGACAAGGCGGGATAGTAAGAAATATCATCTAATAAACATTTTACTAATAATTTTACAGTTTGTTCTATTGGTCTCTAGCTGTCCCTATTCCTAAGCCTTGGCTAATGAATGCCCCAGGAGTTATCTAAGGCCCCTTTTATTTGCTGCAGGCCATCTCTATTCCTAACTTTTAGCTGAGGTCTGCAAGTTGCCTAACTCTAGTTACTTTTATCAGCTTTCTAACTACCCAGACTTGTTACAAGCTTTACACATGCACATTTCCTGTGAATCAGCAGCCTTTGTTCTTGCCAGACAGACTCCACAATTACAGGCTTCCTGACTTACTTTCAAGTGGGTGCCATGACCTGGCTTTATTTTAACAGACAGCCCATCATTCCCCTCCCCCTTTGAATCTGAAAACTATTTAATTTTCCATATTTACCCAACATCAATATCCCTGTACTGGGAGACTCCATAGCTTGCTTACAGGTGGAAAGGCAAAGCAGAAGGCATTGTAATGCACAACAGGTGATTAAGAGAACAATGACTATGCCTGCCAGGGTCATTATTCGGTTCTTAACCAGTTGGAATCAGGCAACCATCCTGTCAGTCAATGCCACCAGCCTTTCCATTCGTCCATGGGGGGTGGGGGGAGGAGTTGCAGCTATCTTTGTGATGTGTGTAGTTCGGCTGTGGAATTCCTCCGATTTGTCCAGAATCTGCACACAGCATTGTTGTCCAAGTAAGGGAGACAAACGTCCTTAGGATGCCATATATCTAGAGCCATCCTATTCTGAACTGAACTGTCATTCTCTGAATGGCTTCTTGATCTTTTGCTGCAGCAATAAAGAAACTCCTCAGTCTCATTAGCTAGGATTTCCTCCACTGCCTGTATACATTGCATGGCATTATTGAGGGTCCAGAGCCCACTGAACAAAGTAAGGGGTTGATAGTTCTTCAGGTACTTTCTGGATCGTTCAAGGTCCCTCTGGTTTCTAATCTTCCTTTCAGGTAAAGTGGGCATAATATAGGTGGGTGGGAGGAGCACAGTTACATAACAAATCATATGGTCTCATCCTGACAGTAGTTAAGCTTTTCTTTCCAGAACAATAACTGAAGTCCCAGTTCTTCTACTGAGGAAGTCACAGGCTGCGCAGTCCAAGAATCAGATGGTGGGTATTTCGTCACTCTGGAAGTGATCTATCCAAGATGCCAGGCCTTCCACTTTTAGTGCCACATGGGTGGTCAGAAGCACTTGAAATGGTCCCTTCCACTTCTGATCCAAGGAGGTTGTTAATCCCCATGTCTTTACAAGCACCCAGTCTGCAGGCTGAAACGGATGTACTGGATGATCTAGTCCAGGGTATTGATTTTCCTGCAGATAACAGGAAAGAAAACTCATAACCCCAGCGAGTTGTCTTACATATTGGTACAAGGTCAGTTCGCCCACCAGTGGGATGGAGGTCTCCTCTGCCTTTAGGGAGGGATGTGGTCGCCCAAAAAGGGCCTCAAAAGAAGCTCAAACCTATTCGCTGTCGAGGTGCAATGTGAAGCCCTAACAACGTGAGTGGCAAAGTTTGCGATGAGGACAGGTGAGCCTCCTGGCATAAGTTGAGCTAGCTGTTGTTTTTTTTTAAATCATTACCTTTTTCTGCCATAGGACTACTTGCCAGGTGGTAGACTGAGTAAAGCTTCCGAGTGATGTTTAACTGTTCACACAAACCTTAGCTGTGAAATATGGGTCACAATCAAAGGATATACTATTTGGCAGCCCAAACCCAGGAATGATTTCTTCCAGTAGGACGTTTACTACTTCATGCTCTCTATTAGTCCTGCAAGCAAAAGCCTCAGGCCATCCTGTGAAGGTCCATGCTAGTCCCACAACATACTCAAAAGCTTGCTTTCTAGGTAATTCAGTGAAGTCTATTTCCCAAATTGTCCCTGGGTAGTTGCCTTTAAGTTGGACTCCTAAGGGGTGGGCGCCTGGCTACTTTTGGATTATTTCTGGCATAGATCAGACAAACTGCTACAGCTTGGGAGGCTGCGGAATAGAGACCCTTGTCTACTACACAGCATGTCACTAAGTCTACCAGTCCCTTTGACCCCCCATTGTGTGCTGGCATGTATTTGTTATAAATGAATCCTCTGAGGTGTATTTGGTAGAATAGGTCTGCCCTCTCCCTTCCACCACCCATCCTTCCTCTCCCTGCCTCCAACTGATGTGGCCCATGTCCCGCCCTTGGGAGTCCAAGAGAGTGGAGAAGTGGGTAGGGAGAAATAGGAATGAGGTAGGCTGTTCATTCTAAGTGTGGTAGGGAGGCTTCCTTAGCAGCTCCATCTGCAGCCCAATTTCCTTTTGTGTAAAGGGGAATCTTAGAATGTCCCTTGACATGTAAGACTGCTACTTGTTTTGTTTGCCAAGCAGCCTCCAATAATTTTAAAATTTGTGGGCTATATTTAACGGTTGATTCTCTTGCATTTAATAATCCTCTTTCCTTCCATAAGGCTCCATGGGCACCCAAGGCTCCAAAGGTATATTTGCTATTAATGTTTGTCCCACAGCCAGCTGTAAGGCTCTAGTTAGAGTGACCAGTTCAGCCAGTTGGGCAGAAATGTTTACTGGTAATGGGTTGACTTCTCCAACTTCCCATGCTGTCACCAATGCATATCCTGCCTTTCTCTGGCCTTCTACCATAAAGCTACCAGCATTCACAATCAGCATTTGGGATCGACTGATCACAAGTCTACCCGTCTGCCAAGCCCCCGCCAGTAGGTCTTTGGACCTACCCTGTCCTGTAGGGACAGGGGGATAGAGAGGGACCCCTCGGACGGCCGAGAGGAATGGGCAGGTTCCTGGGGCCGGAGGCTTGCCCTCTGCGCCGGTGACGGTGGAATGGCGGCCATGGCGGCTGGCCTGAGACCGTGGCAACCGGGATACAAGAATGTGCAGGAGGAGAAGAGGAGAAGCGTTTGAGCAGGGGGCTAGACTAGAAGACCTCCAAGGCCCCCTTCCAGTTCTATTCTGATTGATTGATTGATTGATTGACTTCCAGAATTTGTGAGCCAGCTGGCTCAGGAGTTTTTGGAGGTGAAGTCTGCAAATTATAAAAAGACCATCGGTTCCCCCCACCCACCCACCCCACTTGCTAAAGGGAAAGATTTTGAAAAATCCCGGGGAGAAAGAAACATCCATTGTACAGATTGCCAAACAATTATTATGGATCCAACCAGCTTGTTAAAGGGGAAATTCTTTTATTTTTTAATAGGAAGAAGGAAACATTTATGGGACCAGAGGGAGTAAACTTGGACTGAAAGAGACAGTAAGAAGCCCTTGATAAAAGCCCAAAACTAATGCTGCAATTGATGGGTTGTCTCAGAGATAAAGGGGAAAATAAACTCTTTTCAGTCACTTTTAATTGGAATATCCTTCAGAGAAAGAACTGCCTGGACTGCCCCCTTCCCAGCCATCCAATCAGGAAACTGATCAGGAAAAGCTCTAAAACTGGGCAAAAGAACATCTTATACACCTTTGCCCTTTGTTCAAGGGCTTTTTGGGGAGGCTTCTTTAATCACAACAGGGTCTCTTAGGAGACATACAGAGTCCCAAGCCCCCTCCTTTATCTTGCCTTTCTGTTGGTGGCACCTCGTTTATGGAATGACCTCCCCAGAGTCCCTTAACTGGCACCCACAGCGGCCTCAGTTTGGCACCAGGTGAAGACCTTTGGAAGGAAGGAAGGAAGGAAGGAAAGAAAGGAAGGAAGGAAGGAAGGAAGGAAGGAAGGAAGGAAGGAAGGAAGGAAGGAAGGAAGGAAGGAAGGAAGGAAGGAAGGAAGGAAGGAAGGAAGGAAGGAAGCATGAATATGACTGCAACTACAGTACTACTACTAAACAGGTTTAGGGCTGGGACCTAATTTACAGAACATTCACATCTAAATCTCTTTTAAATATTCCCCAGAAGTGGGGAGATGCAAAGCAGAAACAACCCTAGAGGGAGTCAACAAAGACCTAAGGGAGGGAAGCCCCACCCCTTATTTACATACAGGGAAAAGGCGGAGCTGGCTGCCATCTTGAGTTTGTTGACATGCCTTGGGACACCCTGGCCGTAATCCCCATCCCTTTCGATAGTCTGTTGGGCTAGATCAGCGGCTCTCAATTTGACATATGTGAAGTCAAATAATAAGCATTTTAACATTTCTCATTTTTAACGTATATAGACATTAAAAAGTGCTTTATGAGAGTGTTTCAGACTTATGACCATTGCAGCATCCTCATGATTACTTGATCAAAATTCAGTCGCTTGGCTATTGACTCATATTTATGACAGTTGCAGGGTCCCCAAGTCATATGATAAATTCCCCTTGCCTTCTTTTCCAACCATCCAGGCGCCTTCCCCTGGTACAGTCCATTCCTTGTGGCTGCCACTCCACTCAGCTCCCTCACATGGTTGGGTGGGGGTCAGATGGCTATTCCGCCAGTTCTTGCTCTCTCTCCTCTCTCCCCCGCCCCCTCCTGCTTGCTGGTCTCTCCTGCCACTGCCTCTGCTCCTCCCGTGATTCCCCTGCCTGCCTCCCTTTCTCTCCATCTCCTTCCTCCTCCTCCTTTCTCTCCCTTTCCTCAACCCGTCCTCATGTGTCGCTTCCCCCCCCTCACTTGGTGGGGTGGATGCCAGGTAAGCCAGGAGGCCCCACTTCCTTTCTCTCCCTTCTCCCTCAGGTTTGCCCCCAAAGAGACCCACCTATCCCTCTCGCCCTCTCTCTCTATCCACTGCTCCCCTCCTTTCTCCTGCCAAAACCTCCTCCTTTTCATTCCCTTCTTCCCCCGTGATAGTTAAAATGGGGCAAAGCTCACTTAACTGCTGTCTCACTTGGGAGCAGAAATTTGGGGCTCAATTGTAAGTCCAGGACTACCTGTATTAGGTATGTTCATTAGGATTCCTCATTTGCTCCTTTGCCAAGAGCAGCTTGTCAGTCTTCAGTTCTTTAGATGCTTTGAGGGGTTCCAGAGATCTGCTGTCAGCATTCAAAGTCACCATATCAGTTAAGTTTCACTCCCCTTATTTATTTTTATCTGTCCTTTATTATTTTTACAAATAACTCAAGGTGGCAAACATATCCAACGCATCTTCCTCCTCCTATACCTGTGAGGTTATAAAGCTTATATCAAGTGTAATACTTGCTGAAGCCCTGCTAGGGTTCCTTGGATTATGACAATTATGTGTTAAAAGGAAACGGGAGGAAAAAAGGGGGAAGGAAAGAAAAAAAAGAAGGGGATGATTATAGAATATACGGAATTATGGACACCTACACAATCATTGATTGCAACTAACATGAAACAAACAAGCATGATCCATAAATGGGATGAAGAGCTGTGACAGACATATAAAATCATGATTGACAGGCTTAGCTGTAAGGTATTTTTAATACTGATACACCTGAACACATGATGCTAAAGCTGATAAAGATCCTAGGACACTTCATTTTTATTTTTATTTTTATCCAGACAAATAAAAATCCTGATCAGGTTATTCCTTTATAAGGACTGATTGACTGACCAGGGTGGCATAGAACAATAAAGGAAGCTGAAGTAGCAAAAAGCTAAGGAATTTCTGCTTTAAAGGCTTTTGGAGATCCCTGCTTGGCAAATAGGGAGATTTGTTTATGGTTATCTCTTCTTTTAGGGGAGTGTCATGCAGACACCTTGGAACAAATAGAAAAAGGGCAGAAGGGTCTCTCCAACCAAGGAAGCGTCTGAGAGTGTATGGATCAGAGTTGCTGTGCTGGCATCAAAAAACCTCACTTGTCCCCCTTCACAGTTGAGAGAGATGCGGATCCTCGTGGGCTCCTCAGTCAGGACCAGTTTAGACCATTTTGATGGAGATGCGGCCCAGTAGTTCCCTAGGCTTTTCTGAAACTCCCAGCGCCTGGTCTCATCATCAACATTTGTTAAGTTCGTTGGATTACTGGCAACCCCTACACCCCATCCTTTTCCATCTCCAACCATAACTTCCCAGAAATGTCTCCCTGTGGAGAACTTCTGACAGCCAAGGACACAAGGATAAAATAGAATTCTTAAGCTGTCTGAGAGAAGATATTTTCCTTTAACTTTAACACTTTTTCGATCTTGGGAGACTTCAAGGAGGCGGCCAGGAGTGGCTGTGTCTGGATCCAGAGTTACATTCTCTGTAAGGGGGAAGAGAAGAAGGAAGGAAAAAAACAAGAGCTTCAGCTGCAGGCCTGGTTTGTGTCTTCACCCCCAAGAGTTTAACCCTCTTGTGTGAATGGTGTTCAGCTTCCAAACACCGCGCCCCCCCCCAGGACTGGAAGACTCATTGCTTTTTTAAACAACACCTAAGCATTGCCTGGTCAACAGTCCTCCAACTTTGGCAACTGTAAGACTTGTAGACTTCAACTAACAGAATTCCAATGGCTGATGGGGCTGCTATTGTCCAGGTCCCTCTGCTCCCTTTTCTCCAAGCACTCGGGCTCTCCCACTGTCTTAGTCCCATCCTCTGTTGACTGCCAGCCTGTTCAGCGCTCCTCTGGCCTTCTCCTTCCATTCACTTAGGTTGCCTTCGCCATCTTCCAGTCCATCTGCCTCCCCTCCATCTGCCACACCTTCAGGATACGTTGACTACCTGTGCAGCTTTTGGCTCCTCCCCTCAGCTCTTCATCTCTTGGCTCCACTGATCAATTCCCCTAGTCCAGTGGTTCTCAACCTTCCTAATGCCCTGATGCTCCAACTTTGCTATTTGCTTTGACCCAAAGGACCTAATTTCTGCTCCCAAAGACCTGGTCTCTCACCAACTTATAGTCAGGCAGTAAAATCAAGAGGATGTTATCAGCTTGGTAGGAATTCAAGATTCCTTTCACTCCCAGGTCATATTTTCCCATTTGTCCAGGTATTTCATTCTACAGCAAGATTGACTTCAGTTTTTTAGATTACCGTATTTTTCAGAGTATAAGACGCACCGGAGTATAAGACACAGCTTAGTTTTTGGGGAGGAAAATAGGAAAAAAAAATCTGCCTACCAGGTATTCATCTGGCTATCGTCCTTAGTCTGGTCAGCTTCAGCACATTAGTTTGCTGGCTCTTTATCCCCTGCTTGGGGATAAAAAACAGCTTCTAAGGCACAGCTGAGAGGAAGCAGCAATGAGAAAAGCAGGCAAAGCTTCACTCGGCTGGTACCTGGTTAGGGCTGAAAAAAGCTTCTAAAGAACAGCTGAGAGTCGGAGCAAAGCAGGGAGACTGCTTCACTCAGGGAGTTGAGGGAGCAGGCAAAGCTGGGAAGATTGCTTGCTAGTGCTTCGTTAGTGCCTCCATAGGGCTGAAAAAAAGGTTCAAAAAAGCTACATACGGAGTATAAGATGTACCCCAATTTTCAGCCTCTTTTAGGGGGGGAAAGGTTCATCTTAGACTCCAAAAAATATGGTATGTATAGAATGGAACGGAGCGGAGTAGGAGTAGAGGAGTAGAACAGAACAGAACAGAACAACCGCTTGATTTGGCCAAATGTGATCAGACAAGGAATTTTTCTCCACTGCATTAGCTAATATTGTACATATAAATGGCAAGTAATAGTTCATAAATCATATAATCATTAAAGTTTACTGGATCATCATAGTCTTATATAGTAATTACTCCTATATTTTTCTTTTTGATCTATTATGTTTCTCTTAAAGTTACTGGCATCAGAGCTTAGAATAGCAAGGAATTCCAATTCCTATAACTCATATTTACCTTTCTGTAGTTGAAGTCCACTTTCCAGAGTATCTGGGGAAGAAAAGGGAAGAATTCAGCATCTCATCCCTGGAACTGGAGCAACAGAAGGGCCTCCCTCAGATTCCCTGGTTTGCTTTCCTTGGCCTCAGATCAGGAAATAAGGAATAGGGAAAGCTACAAGCCACAATGTCATTGGTGGCTATATATATATTCCATCAGGTATAAATATATTCCACTATACATTCCGTATACAGATAGTCCTCAATTTACAACTATTTCTTTAGTGAAATTATAACAGCACTCACAAAAGTGCTTTAGGACTGGTTCTCACACTGATCACTGTTGCAGCCTCCCCAGTCACGTGTTCATACTTGGGGACCAGCTTGTATTTACGATGGTTGCAGCATCCCATGATTCTGGGATTGTCCTCTTCAACCTTCCTGGGAAGCTTCTCACATGCAAAGTCAATGGGGGAATCCAAATTCATTTATCAACCATGATTCACTTAAGTGCTGTCATTTTCTGAATAACTCTGGCAAAAAAGTTCGTAAAATGGGGCATTTCTCACTTAACAACTGCCTTGCTTAGCAACAGAAATTTTCAGCTCAACGGAGGTCGTAAGTCAAGAACTACCTGCATAGATTCCATTATACTTAGTGGAAACTTATTCTGCTTCCCCAGTGATCAGAGCATTTGGGTTTGGGCTACGAAGAATACAGGTTGTATCGTCTTACAATCCTAACTGAGACACTGATCCTGAAATTGATCCCTCTTTGATCCATGTGACACTGACCCAGAATCTCTCTTGGATGCTCAAAATCTCATCCAGTGTAAAACCCCAGCGGCTGTTTTTTACCTCTCAGTTTTTTCATGGCGCTTTTCAGAAGCTCAGTCATATCACTGTAATCCCAGATTGTCCACTTTGGCCCTAGAAGTAAATCCACCGGATTTCCATATGTTTCCTTTGCCTGATATCTGGCAAGACAAAATAGCAAAACAACAGAGTTGGAAGGGACCTTGTAGGTCATCTAGTCCAACACACATACACCAGCACCAAAGCAGGAGACCCCACACCGTTTCTGACAGATGGCAGTCCGGCCTCTTCTTGAAAGCTTCCAGTGATGAAGCTCCCACAACGTCTGAAGGCACAGCTCTTCCAGTGGTTCATTCTCCTCAGTCAGAATTTTTCTCTTATTTCCAGGTTGAATCCCTCCTTGATCAGTTTCCATCCATTATTCCTTGTCTGGCCTTCAGGTGCTTTGGAAATCTGGTTGACCTCCTCCTCTCTGTGACAGACCCTCAAATATTGGAACACTGTTGCTATCATGTCTCCCCTGGTCCTTCTCTTCACTAGACTAGCCATGCCCAGTTCCTGCAACCATTATCAACCTGCCAATAGAAGCTTTCTAAACCATCAGATGGTGCTTGAGGATTGGCTAGCTACAGGATCCAATCTGAGTTGGTCACTGGAGGTTTTGACTTCTGAGCTTTCAGACTCGTGCTGGAGCCCATCTTTAGGAAACTTCTCTCTCTCTCTCTCTCTCTCTCTCTCCAGAATGTGTGCACTGGGCTGTTCTACGCATTGTATTTATGTGGTGCCTGGTTGTGTGTGGCTTTTAGTTGTTAAGTGGGGTGTTGATGGACAGCTATTAACTCATTGATTGTCATTTTCTTGTGTTGCCCTGTCCTCGGATCCTAAGTACCTGGTAAGCTGGTGGGAAATCAGCACTCCTGTTGACTGAGAAGGGCCCTGTTTCCATGGCTTCAGTCATTTCTCTGGCTAGCTATTCAAATATGGGCACCATGTGCGACTCAGTGGATCCTGATCCAGAACTGCACTCATCCACCTTAAAGGAGATGATCTAATAAAGGCCACTAAGTTTCAGTTTTGGGGCTCCCTACTCTTGAAAATTCTTGTGAATCTCTTGGCCAAAACAATGGATTGTATCTTACCAAATGACTGAAGACACATGACTACTATGGGTGACGTAGGTAATTAGACGATGGATATAACATTCAAACTGATCTTGATGGATTTTAGTTCTGCATTTAACACAATTCTTCCACATAGACTAGTGTCTATCTAAACTTCAGGACCTTGGACTTTCAGATGATAGAACAATGGTAGGATTCATCTCCAGGGGGTGGGATGAGTCTGCCTATCGAGAGGAGGTGGAGCAGTTGCTTTCAATGTGTGGAGACAATAATTTGGTCCTTACCACCAATAAGACCAAGGAGTTTATAGTGGACTACAGAAGGAATGTATCAGATATCCAGCCCTCGCTTATCAATGGAGACGAGGTGGAACAAGTGGCCAGTTTTAGGTTATCATAAAAGAGGATCTGACCTGGGGTGCTCACACTGCAGCACTGGTCAAAAGGGCCCAGCAGAGAATATAATACTTGAGACTACTCAGGAAAAAACAACCGAATGAAAAACTGCAGGTGACCTTCTACCGCTGCACTATAGAGAGTATCTTAACTTACTGCACCTGTGTATGGTTTGCCAATTGCACTGTGGCAGATAGGACAGTGCTCCAGAGGGTTAAGATCATTGCCCAGAGGATCATTGGTTGCCCCCTCCCCTCCTTGGAAGAGCTTTATAGCTCCTGCTGCCTTAAGAAAGTTCAAAACGTTCCTAAAGATCCATCTCATCCTGGGCACCCCTTTTGTTGAACTATTGCCATCTGGCAGACGGTAAATTAAAACAAGGACAAATAGGCTGAAAACAGCTTCTATCCCAGAGCGGTAACTATGTTGAATTCTACTGTATAGTGCAATACTAATGCAGTATCACAGGTTTTCAATTTAATTGTGTAAAATGTGAAAGATATGTGGTTTTTATTATTATTAGTAGTAGTAGTAGTATGATGTACACTGAAGATGGCATTTAATTTCGTTGTACGAGGTGCAATGACACCAAAATAAACTTAGATTTAAAGGTAATACAATGAAATTGCAGATAACATCTGTCACAATGTCCCTGTAATCACAATTCAGGTGTTTGGCAACTGGCATGTATTTATGACAGTTGCATTACTTGGAATAGCTTACATCCTACAATACCTTTAAAACCATCAAACATCTGTCTCTTCTTAGAAAGGACTCAATAGGTGGAAAAAAATGCCAAATTAAATCTAAATGTCTGGTTGAGTGTGTGATGGACTATAACAATTCACCATATCAAATACTGCTAATTATGTCCTGTTGAGGTTTCTAAGGAAATTGATGAGTATTTGTTAGCAACCAGTTACAACGGCTCTCAAAAAACTGACCCACAACCATTTTCACCCTTAACATCTGTCACAGTGTCCCTGTAATCACTATTCTGGTGCTTGGCAACTGGCATGTATTTATGATAGTTGCATTATTTGGAAGAGCTTACATCCTACAATGATACCTTCAAAACCATCAAACATCTGTCTCTTCTTGGGAAAGATTCAATAGGCAGATAAAACGGCCAAATTCAGTCTAAACGTCTGGCTGACTATGTAACCAACAATAATTGATCATCTCAAATATTGCTAATTATATTGTGTTGAAGTTATCTGAGGAAATGTCTAAAAAGCCCTGAAATAGAGTACGCAATCTTTATATTAAAATACTGTGAAATACAGAAAGACCTTTCCAAAATAGGAAAACTGCTGGAGGAGCTGCTGATCTCTGAGACTGTAAAGAAAAGGGTGGATTTACTTACTTCTTCAAGATGCTTCCAATGTCCTAAAAAAAGAGAGAGACAACGCATTGAAAGGAGCCATTTCCTAGGCAGAAAATTAAATTCTTACATTTACAAAACAAATGAGTGAAACCTCTGGACAACTAGACACTAACAGACATATAAAGTACTTCCATTTTTTTAAATAAAAAAAAATCCCATTGCTCTTTTTTCCTCAGCTGTTCAATCTCTTTTGGAGAGGTATTGTTTTTACTTTTTTGCCTGAGAAAAATTATACCTCAGTTGAATTCAACACAATTACAGAATATATATATATATATATATATATATATATATATATATATATATATATATATATATAAAACATAATAGCAAAAAGAAAAGACCATTTGAAAAACAAAACAGTGCATCAATAGAATAAAAACATGCCCTGCATTTATGCTTCCAGAATGAAGGCACTTTGGAAAATCCAGGTGGTTATAATACTTTGTAGAAAGAGAGACAAATAAACACTAGCGAAAATGGAAGAAGAAATAAAGCTCATTTCCATAAATATAAATGGTTTAAACTCACCAAGCAAAAGACATCAAATGTTTACAAGGTTGCAAAAATTAGAGGCAGACATAATTACATTACAAGAAGTACACATAAGAAAACAACAGAAAAAACTACTTGAAAATAAAAAATTAGGAGTAATATATACATCTTTAGGAAATTGCAAAAAAAGGGGAGTGGTAACATATATTAGAGATCATATAAGATCTAAACTGATTTACACTGATAAAGAAGGCCGAGTCTTAATGGTAGAACTAAAATTGGAAATAAAAACAATATTGTTAGTAGCTATTTATGCTCCAAATGGAAACCAATTAGATTTTTAGAAAAAATTACATGACAAACTAAAGGAGTTGGACTACGAAAATGTATGCATTGTCGGCGACTTTAACGCGATAGTAAACTTACGAGAAGATTAACACAGCACTAGGAAGAATAAAATTAAAAGGAAGACATTGCCACAAACATTCAAAGATTTAGTACAAGAAATGAGCCTACACGACACCTGGCGAGAACTAAATACCAAAACAAAACAATATACATATTTCTCGGGCCCACATCAATCGTGGTCCAGGCTGGATATGGCTTGGATGACACCTCAACTAAGTAAAGAAACACACGAAGTAGAAATTATGTCTAGTATATGGGCCGATCACAATCCTATCAAAATAGTCTGGAAAGGTTTCCGAAAACAGAAGAGATGGAAAATGAACACAAGTATAATAAAGGAAAAAGAATATCAGCAAATGATAAAAAAGGAAATCAAGATATTTCTACAAATAAATACAAAAGACACAACATCGTTACAAAACCTATGGGATACCACGAAAGCCTATATTAGAGGCCTAACTATTGCATATATGGCAAGAAAGAAAAAGGAGAAACAAAGAATCAGAAATGAATTATTGGAAGAAATTAAGACAGAGGAACTTAAATTACAACAACAGCCCAACAACACGAGTGTGCTACAAAAGCTAAATTTGGCCAAACATAAACTGAATCTAACCACAAAAACTGAATTGGCACAGAAAATAAGAATGGTAAAACAAAATAATTTTGAACATGCTAACAAAACTGGACGCTGGTTAGCATATAAGCTAAAAAAGCAAACAGAAAAAAGAATTATACACCAACTCCAAGACGAATCAGGAACTCTTTACCACACACATCTGGAGAAGAAAAACATAGCCAAAAATTTTTTTCAAAAACTTTATCACCAGGAAGAGGTCCCGGAAGACCAAATAAAAAAATACCTCCAAAAAACCAATCTCATGCACTTCACAGAAGATCACAGAGAGATGTTAAACCGGCCCATAACAATGCTGGAACTAATGGAAGTCCGCAAAAAACAAAAGAACAATAAGACTCCAGGACTGGATGGAATTCCTACTGAATTCTATAAACTTTGTCAACAATCGATAGACCAAATACTGTTACAAGTTTTTAACGAAGCACTACTGATAGCAGAAATTCCAAAATCTTGGACAGAAACTATTATTACATTAATACACAAAGAAGACTCAGATCCGATGCAAATTAAAAATTACAGACCAATTTCATTACTCAACGTGGACTATAAGCTATTCATGTCAATACTAGCTCAGAGACTCAAAGCAATAATACATAACTATATACATCCAGACCAAAACGGTTTCATACCTAAAAGACAAATAAAGAATAATTTGAGAATGATTATAGATATTCTGGAATATTATGATAAGATAGACAGAGAAATGGCCATAATCTCCCTTGATGCCCAGAAGGCCTTCGACAATTTGAATTGGTCTTTTTTCACAAAACAACTTGAACTAATGAACTGTGGAGAGAAATTTCATAACCTGATTTAAAAAATTTATTCCCAACAAACAGCAAAAATCTCAATAAACGGTGACATGACACAAATTTTCGATATTCAGAAAGGAGTACAACAAGGATGTCCCATGTCACCGCTAATATTTATAATAGCATTGGAGGTATTATTAAATGAAATAAGGAACGAGGAAGAAATCAAAGGACTCAAGATCCAGGGAGAGGAGTACAAATTGCTCGCCTTTGCAGACGACGTAATTTTCAACTTGGAAAACCCAAGACGATCTGGACCCAGACTGATGTCGATGATAGAACAATACGGGGAAGTCGCGGGCCTCAAAATAAACAAACAAAAAACAAAAATAATGACGAAAAATATGACCCAGACTCAAAGATCGGAATTAGAAGAAGAATTAGGAATCCAATTAGTAAAGAAGATAAAATATTTAGGTATTTGGCTGATGGCGAAAGCAACCACGATCAAAGAAGACAATTACACGAAATTACTAAAAGAAATTAAAAAAGACTTGGAAATCTGGAACAGGCTATAATTGTCATTGATGGGCAGAATCAGTTCAATTAAAATGAATATATTACCGAGGGTACTATATCTATACCAGGTAGTACCATTACATCCAGGAAGGGACTTCTTCAAAAATCTCAACAAAATTACAATGACCTATATATGGCAGGGAAAGAAGGCCAGAATTAAGATTAAAGCGCTACAAGACACACGAGACAGAGGAGGCCTCGCAGTACCAGACTGGGAGCTATATTATAAAGCAGCCGGATTGACCTGGATCAAAGAATGGATGAGATTAGATGACAAAAGAATGTTATATCTAGAAGGCTTTGATCTCATATGAGGATGGCACGCGTTCCTATGGGATGGACCAGACAAACAACACATGTACTTCCAAAGACACATAATTCGGGCCTCACTCTTCAAGATTTGGCAGGGAATTAAGAAAACTTATTATACTAAAATACCAAAATGGTGGTCCCCGATGGAGGCATTGATATTTCCAAATACCCTTGAAATCGGAAAGATTATGAGATACCAAGATTTACTGAATCATGAAGGAGAACTTACTCCAAGACATCAACTCCAAAATGGCGATATAAATATTGATTGGTGGCACTATACTCAAATATACTCAAGATACAAGGCGGATAAAATTAAATATGGAATTGCAAAAGATCTGAACGAACTGGACAGAATTTTATTAGGAGCAGACCAGAAAATGATTACTAAAACATATAACTACCTTTTGAGAGACAAATTAATAGAAGAAACAGTTAAACATAATATGACAATGTGGGCCAGGGACATAGGACATAATATTCAATTGGCAGACTGGGAGAAATTATGGAAGCAGAACATAAAAGTGACAAGAGCCACATCTTACAAGGAGAACCTCATTAAGATGTTTTATAGATGGCACTTACCACCAGCCCGACTTGCTAAAATACACCCAAACACTTCGGCGTTGTGTTGGAAATGTAAATCAAAAAAGGGGACATATTATCACACTTGGTGGAAATGTAGGAAAGCCCAACACTATTGGCAAGATATAAAAAATATTATCGAAGAAATAACGAACATTCAAATAGAAAACAGTCCAGAATTTTTTCTATTTGGCATGATAACGGCACAACATCTTAAGGAAACGAAATATCTCATCATACATATCTTGACAGCAGCAAGACTACTGTTCGCGCAAAACTGGAAATCAGACCAACTCCCATCCAAAGACAAAATCGTTGCAAAGATAACAGAGTGTGCTGAAATGGATAGATTGACGCTGGAACTCCAGGAAAAGGAAGAAAGCGAATACTATCTTGTATGGCACCAATGGTATCAATGGCTGGAAAGGAAAATCAGCAAAAATGTAGAGGACAGAAATTAGGGTAAAGAATTTCACAAGGAGATGAACCCATAAGAAATGTAAATTTGTAGTGAAAAGTTATAACATTGGAATTAGACATTTAATAATTACTCTTTATTAAACTATATAAGCTCAATGACATATATTCTGTTGATGACAAAAGCGTAAATGTAAAATGTTAGGTGGGTTTGTAGGTGGTGGGTTTTTTGTTTGTCTTTGTATTGTATTGTATTGTATTGTCTTTATATCTGTGTTTATATTTTAATAATAAAAAAAATTAAAAAAAAAAACTTTGTAGAAAGAGATCAGTGTTGGGTTTTTCCTTGCCTGGAGATTAAGGGGAAGGGGAGACCCTACAAAGAACACCCACCACTACATCCTCTAATAGGGGACAGGAACCTCAAATTGTGAAGAATATAGAGACAGTGACCAGTACTTTGAATTCCTGCTTTTTGCATGGCCTGCTTTTTCTGTATCAAATTATGAATCTCTAATTTAAGCCAATACAGTTAGTCCTTGACTAAATAGCTCATTTGGTGACCGTTCCTTTCCATAGAAAGAGTCAAATGCAGCCAGAATCCTACATGCAGACATGGGAAGGTATATCAACCTCCACAAGAGAAGAATGGATGGAAAAAATGATGGAGCTAGAAAAAATGACAAAATTGACTGCTTTAATTAGATCTGACCCATTGCTTCTACTTGGAAGCTGCTTCTAAACTTTCTGCTTGAGATAGAAAAAAAAAAAAGAACTCTTGATACTTGATTTTTCTTATTAGACTAATCTGTTTTTATACACATGGCTAATAATGAGTAAATACAAAAAAATAACTTGAGGCTGTAATTTTATTTTCTATTTTACTGTGCTGAAAATGTTTTGTTTTCCCTTTATCTGACACTTCTTTCCCATTCTTATCCTTCTCCATTTCCCTATTTTCTTCATTTCCATTTGTACTTTTCACTATTATAATTTCAATTAAATTTCTGGGGAGGGGGAAGGGAAGAGTCAAAAAGAGTTTTCTGTGGAGGGGCTAAAGCAGGCTATTCCATTTCATCATTGGTACACCATGATACCAAAAAAATGCTGAGTCAGAGAGGAGCAATAAAGGTGATAAGGGCTCTGGAGGCCAAACTGTACAATGAATGGCAAAGGGGACACGGTAGGCTCAGCCTAACAAAGAGAAGGCTTAGGGGAGACCCTACCACCATCTTCCAATACTTGGAAGGCTGTCATAGAGAAAAGGGCATCGATTTAGTCTCCGTAGCACCTGAAGGCAGGACAAGAGGCACGGGGTGAAAACTCATCACAAAGAGATCCAACCTAAAATACAGAAGAATTTCCTGACAGTGAGAAGTATTTATCAGTGGAACAGCTTCCCTCCCAGAGTTCTGGGTGATCCATCACTGGAGGCTTCCAATAATAGATTTCTTCTGGATGGAATAAGGACTCTGCCTTCTGCAGAGAAGACCTCCAAGGTCCCTTCCAGCCCTAGGATTCTATGATCTCAACTTCCTGACTGACCTGTAAGAGTTTGCTGGCTGGCTGCTGAAGCTTCTCTTCTATCTCCTGGATGAGAGGGTCAAGAGAGCCCAGTTCCTCCATGTGCTTGGCCAAACCCTTCTCCTTTCTTGCCATAATATCCTTCTCCGTTTCTTCCATTTGAGTCAATAGAAGCTTCTCCTGTGCTTCTAACCAGAGGTGTAGCTCTCTGAATTCAGCCATTACACTTTTTTTCACTTTGTCGATGCGATCCTAGAACAAGAAAGAAAAAGGAAATGGCATAATTTTATTTTATTTTAATTATTTTATTTAATAATTTTAATTTTGTCATGATAATTAAATGGATTCCTTGAAGAATCCAAAAGTGAAGTGGGAGAATTTCCTAGGAAGAAAAAAATCCTTTTGACATTAAAAAACACAAGGGGGAAGTTTCTAAAAAGAAAAAAAAAGGCTCCAGTTTAAATGATCTCTCATGAAAATTTTCTTAGCAATCAGGGATTTCAAAAATGTAGACAGAAAAATGTTTGTGTTCACAATTTTTTCAGTGATGAAATACGATTTGCCTTAATTTATTAAGCAAGCCAAACCTATTGCATAAAACACAGCTCATGGGATAGGGGCACTTAACCCAACTGAGACTCATTCAGCCAATGGTGACATCTCAGTCCCCAGGTTAAGAACAACTTCTGTGCCCCACACAGTCTTTAACTTTGAATTAATTTAAGTCAGAACTTGTACTTACAAACAGGCTGCCTATTATCAAAGATGGCGAATGAGGTTCTCCTTCCTATTAGCTCAGAAGCTCCTCACCGTTGGATCAATACTTACAAGCATCTCCTGCACTGTTTGCTCTGTGTCTCCTTTGTATGTCGCTATTTTTTCTTTCTGCTCCTTCTGAGCCTTCAGGCAATCCTCCACCTTGATCTGAAAAATATAAGTTTTGAGTTTCTTTTCTGTAAAGAATTACATCGGAGGGAAGACCCAGTTAGAAGGCCCAGTATATTCAATCATCATAAATACATGACAGTTGGCAAACGTCCAAATTTTGATCCTGTGACCATGGAATGCCTGCAATGATCACAAGGGTAAAAAACATTCTGTCACTTTTTTCATTGCCAAGGACTCCCTGCAAGGGCATTAAAGTGAGCTGCCTGAGTCTCCTGGTTGCAGTCATCCCAGAAGCATCACTGAGAAATGAAAGTTTGGGCTGATCCAGCAGGAGTGGTTTTTGGCCTCTGCACTCAAGATTTGGACTCCATGACAATTTCGCTCTAGAGCAAATGAGGAAAGGGAGCTGGTGAAGGGAGCCTATTTCTTCCTACAGGCAATTTCTGTTGCTAAGCAAGACAGTTAAGTGAAGTTTTGTCTCATTTTACAACCTTTCTTCCAAATGTTGTTAAGTGAATCACTGCCGTTGTCAGGTTAGTCACACAGCAGTTAAGCGAATCTGGCTTCTCCATTGACTTTGTTTATCAGAAGGTGGAAAAGGGTGAACACAAGAGCCCAGGACAACACAATACAATTGACAAGCACCTGAATTTTGATCAGTGACAACAGGGATGTCAACCTGTTTTTTCAACATTGCAGGCAGGGAGATAAGGGGTGGGATGAAGCAGGAGGAAGCAAGTAAACTAGTAAAAAGACTGCGAAGGCTGGCACTGGATGCCCCTCCAAAGCGATTCCTCCTGGCTGATTCCTACCTGGGATTCCTGGAAAGCCTCCTCCGCAGGGATCACCCAGTGGCCCCTGTGCTCTCTGGATCGGTCGCAGACCAAGCAGATGAGAGTCTGGTGGTCCTTACAGAAGAGCTTGAGGGGCTCCCGGTGTTTCGGGCAGAAGCTCCCTCCTTCCTCGCCCCAAGGACCTCCGCATCGCCCGGCCACTTCAGCCACCCGCGCCAGCTGCCTGTTGGGGAGGAGGCTGCGGGGCGCGAAGGTCTGCCTGCATTGGGGGCAGGAAGCCTCCGATTCCGACGTCCCCCAACTGCGGGTCAGGCAGCCCCGGCAGAAGTTGTGGCCGCACTGGGGGATGAGCAGGGGGTCCTGGAAAAAGTCCCGGCAAAGGGAGCAGGTGGCTTCTCCCACCAAATCCTGCAAGGGCGCTTTGGCTGCCATCGCCGCT
Organism: Pantherophis guttatus; assembly: GCF_059756535.1. NCBI lineage: Eukaryota > Metazoa > Chordata > Lepidosauria > Squamata > Colubridae > Pantherophis > Pantherophis guttatus. The sequence goes on along the minus strand of NC_142064.1, from coordinate 260,257,842 downwards.
TCCTCCGCCGGGAAAGGAAAGAGAAAGTTAAGTTTTGCTTCTTTTCCTCCGAATCAGCTGACCGCCTTTGGGCTGTGGCTAGGCAGGAAACCAGAATGAATTGTTGCTGCTCTTGCGGGCATCTTCGCTGGCTTCTTAAAGAAGAAGGACAGTATTTTAAAAGGAACAAATTGGGGAGGAGGAAAAATTCAAGGTACGGAGCCCCGATCAGTTATTCTCAGCCCAACCAGCTCGTTAAAGGGAAAATTGTTTCAAAAACTGGAGAGAAGCAAATATCCCTGGGACGAACCCCAACCATTTACAATTGATCCTGTTAAAGAGAGTAAACAAGTTTAAAATATTGGGGAGAAGCCAACATTCATGGGATCCCCTCCCCCCCCCGATCAATTATTGATCCACACATTCTGCTAATGGAGAGGTGGGGAATCACGGCCCCTTTATGACTGGTGGGTTTCAAATGGTATATATAGGGTCTCTTCTGATTGGTTGATTGATTGACTTCAACACCCGAAAGGGCCACTGTCCGTTCCTTGTGGCTGCCACTCCACTCTGGTCCCTTTGCTCAGGCCCTCCACTTGCCCTGCTCGGCTGGACTCTGCTGTCTTCTCCTTCCCGCCGGTCCCTTCTGGGGTCTCCTCTCAGCAGGCGGATCAGGCAGTGGTGGGGGTGATCAGATGGCCAGTCGGCCCTTCTCCCTCCCTCCCTCTCTCTCTCTCCCTCCTGTCTCTGCTCCTCCTTCGATTCCCCTGCCTGCCTCCCTTTCTCTCCATCTCTTTCCCCTTCCTCCTCCTCCTCCTCCCCCTCCCCTTTCCTCAGCTTTCCCTCAGACTTTCCCCTATATTTCCGCCCACTCCGTAATCAATTAGAAGCTTTATATAACATTGAAAGTGATCTTGATGGATTAAATGGAACGCAATAAAATTTAATAAGGACGAAAGGAGTTACAAGTAACCTTCAATTTATGACTATTTGTTAGCAACCAGGTACAAACGGCTCTGGGGGGAAAAAAGGGCTTAAAACCATTTTCACACTTAACATCTGTTGCAGTGTCCCTGTAGTCACAATTTGGGTGCTTTCAGACTGGCAGGTATTTATGATAGTTGCATTACTTGGAAGAGCTTACATCCTACAATGATACCTTTGAAACCAACAAACACCTGTCTGTTCTTGGGAAGGACTCAACAGGTGGATCAAAAGGCCAAATTCACTCTAAACATCCGGCTGAGTGTGAGATGGACTATAACAATTCACATGTAACAGTCACAGAGTGGGAAGGGACCGTGGAGGTCATCTAGTCCAACCCCCTGCTCATTCATGGAGAAGACCTGTACTAGGGATTCAAACTGCTGACCTTTCTGATCGACAAGCTCAGCGTCTTAGCCACTGAGCCACCTAGCCAGCAGCATCAAATACTGCTAATTATGTTTTTAATTTAATTTTAATCATTAGATCAGTGGCTCTCCATGTGTAGGTTGTGAAGTCAAATAAACAAGCATTTTAACATGTCTCATTTTTAATGCACATAGACATTAAAAAGTGCCCTATGACAGATTTTTACACTTACGACCATTGCAGCATCCCCACGATTACATGATCAACATTCAGTCGCTTGGCAATTGGCTCATATCTGTGACGGTTGCAGGGTCCCCTGGTCGTGTGATCAACCTTTGTGACCTTCTGACAAGCAGAGTCAACGGGGAAGTCAGATTCACACTTAGCAACTGTGTCACTAACTTAACAACGGAAGTGATTCACTTAACAACTGTGACATGAAAGATGGTGATGTAGCGTCACCCCTGAAAGGGTCTCTGGGGACCAGGTCCCCCTTGCCCTCTTACAATCCATCATGTGGCTGCCCATCCACTTGGATCCTCCCACTTGCCCGGCTCAGCTGGACTCTGCTATCTTGTCCTTCCAGCTGGATCCTTGTGCTGTCTCCTCAGCAGGCGGATCACATGGTTGGGTGGTGGTCAGAAGTCTGGTTGGTCCTTCTTCCTCTCTCCTTCCTGCTGCTTGCTAGCCTCTCCTGCCGCTGCCTCTGCTCCTTCCTTGATTCTCTCCATCTTTCTCCTCCCTTCTCCTTTCTGTCTTTCCTCACACACTTCTCCCTACCTTTCCCAACCCTCCTTTCTCCCCCTTTTCCCATCTATCTTCATGTATTGCTTCCCCCCTCATTCTATGGGGTGGAGGCCAGATGAGCCAGGAGGCCCCACTTGCCTTCTCTGCTGCCTCTTCCCATCTCTCTCTCTTGGTCTCCTCCTTCCTGTCAAAACCTCCTCCTTTACCTTCCCTTCCCCCTCATGATGCACTTAAAATGGGGCAAAGCTCACTTAATAGACGTCTCACTTGGCAGCAAAAATTTGGGGCTCAATTGTGGTTGTAAATCGAGGACTACCTGTATTAGGTAAGTTTGGATAACTCACCTGCACCTTTGCCAACAGCAACTTGTCAAGTCTTCAGTTTAGATGCCTTGAGATGTTCCAGAGAGCTGCTGTTAGCAATCAGTGTCACCATATCAGTGTTAAGTTTCACTCTCATTATTTATTTGTATCTCACCTTTATTATTTTTATAAATAACTCAACGTGGCAAACATAGGAAACACATCTTCCTCCTCCTATTTTCCCCACAACAAACCTGTGAAGTGGATTGGACTGAGACAGAATGACTGGCTCAAAGTTACCAACTGGCTTTCAGGGCTAAGGCAGGACTTGAAGTCACCGTCTTCCTCTTCCTAGCCAGGTGCCTTAACCAGTAGATCAAACTGGATTTGACGCCCATCTCAATATCGAAGCGTTTTGGGCTGATTACTGAATAAATTTATTGGCATAAAATTGCAAAAGAGGGAACTACAATCCATGAGACACCTACTGTATAAAATTACAATCAGTCTTCCAATCAGTAAAAAAATGTTTTTAATAAGTTTCTTATGTTCTTTGTTGTATTATTATTTTTTTGCTGTAAGCTGCCCAGAGTCCCTTGGGAATTGGGCGGCACAGAAATTCAATAAATTAAATTAACTTAAATTAAATCCGATTGTTCTAGATAACCTACATAAGTATAAAAAGATAGAAAAAGTACTAGGATTTGTAACAACAACAAAAAAAAAAACCTGTGAGGCTATAAAGTTTACACTGAGTGTAATATTTGCTAGGGTTTTTTGGATTATCACAATTATGTGTTAAAAGAAAAAGGGAATAAAAAGTGGGAAGGAAAGAAAAAAAAGAAGGGAAAGATTACAGAATATACCGAGTTATGGACACCTAAACAATCATTGATTGCAACTAACATGAAACAAACAAGCATGATCCATAAATGGGATGGAGAGCTGTCACAGACGTATAAAATAATGATTGACAGGTTTAGTTGTAAAGTATCTTTAATACTGATACATCTGAACACACAATGCTAACACCGATAAAGCTCCTAGCACACCTCTTTTTTTTTATCCAGACAAATAGAAATGATGATCAGGTTATTCCTTTATAATGACTGATTGACTGATCAGGGAGGCATAGAACAATAAAGGAAGCTGAAGTAGTAAAAAGCTAAGGAATCTCTGCTTTAAAGGCTTAGAGAGATCCTTGCTTGGTAAATAGAGACTTTTCCAAATTTTTGTCTATTGTTATCCCTTCTTTTAGGGGAGTGTCATGCAGGCGCCTTCGAACAAACAGAAAGAGGCCAGAAGGGTCTCTCCAATCAAGGAAGCGTCTGAGAATGTATGGAGCAGAGCTGCAGTCCTGGCATCAAAAAAACTCACTCGTCCCCCTTCGCAGTTGAGACAGATGCGGATCCTCGTGGGCTCCTCAGCCAGGACCAGGTTAAAGCTTTTGGACTGAGACATGGCCACATATTTCCCTTCCCATTTCCAAAACTCCCAGCGCCTGGTCTGCACATCAGCTTTTGTTAACTTCAGTGGCTTATTGGCAACCCCTACAGCCCATCCTGCTGTACCTCCTACAATAACTTCCCAGAAATGTCTCCCTGTTGAGAACTTCTGACAGCCAAGGAGATAAGGATGTCTTTCAAATCTCTTGCCGTCTGAGACACAATATTTTCGTTTAACTGGCTTAATTCCTCTGGCACTTTTTCGATCTTGGGAGACATTAAGGCGGTCAGGATTGGCTGAGTTTGGATTCAGAATTACATTCACTGTATGGGGGAAGGGAAGGAAGGAAAAAAACAAGAGCTTCAGCTGCAGGCCTGGTTTGTGTCTTCAACTCCCAAGAGTTTAACCCTCTTGTGAGAATGGAGTTCAGCTTCCAAACATGTCCCCTGCCCCCCATCCACCCCACTCCAGAACTGGAGGATTCATTGTTCTTTTAAACCACACCTAACATTGCCTGGTCCAGGGTTCTCCAACTTTCGCAATGGTAAAGATTTGTGGACCCTTGACCAAGTCCTTCAAACCCTTCATAGTGCTCCACCTTTTCTAGCCTCCCTGCACAATTCTCTTTAGCTTCCATCTTGCAGGTGAGAGTAATGGGATTGTGAGGGAAGAGTGGTTGGCTTTGCCTTCAGTGAGTTGCTGGGAGGGCCCAGGTTGAACAGGGACTCTGCCTGGAGCATTAATCCAGAAGATCAGGCAGAGCAAGAGGCAGCCATGTTTCAATTCTGAACTGAATTGAGTCTGAAGGATCCCCCAGAGGTAATTTAGGACACAGGATGGGATGTGAGGAAGCTCCGCCCTTTTCTCTACAAGCATCAGGGTATCACAGGCATGTACAAAAGGGGAGAATCTTCCTCAGGAAACCTCTGCTTTCATCAGTCTGATGGCCCACAAGATGGAGACAACCCTAGTGCTCCAACGTGGCTATTTGCTTTGACCCAAAGGACCCAATTTCTCTGCTCCCAAAGACCTGGTCTCTCACCAGTTTACACTCAGGCAGTAAAATCAAGACGATGTTATTAGCTTGGTAGGAATTCTATGTTCCTTTCACTCCCAGGCCACATTTTTCCATTTGCCCAGATCTTTCATTCTACACCAAGATTGACTTCAATTTCCTAGATTATGTATACAAAATTATACATAATGGGCAAGATAGAGTAGCATAGAATAGCATACTTTATTTGGCCAAATGTGATCAGACACAAAGGGAATTTGTCTCCTGTACATCAACTCACAGCGTACATATAAATGGCAAGTAATACTTCATAAATCATAAACTCTTTAACGTTTACTGGAACGTCATAGTCTTTAAGGTATCTAATCCTGTATTTTTCTTTTTTGTTACCTCTATTATGTTTCTCTTAAAGTTACTGGCCTCAGAGCTCAAAATAGCAAGCAAATGCAATTCTTATAACTCATATTTACCTTCCTGTAGTTGAAGTCCACTTTCCAGAGTATCTGGGGAAGAAAAGGGAGGAATTCAGCATCTCATCACTGGAATTGGAGCAACAGAAGGGCCTCCCTCAGATTCCCTGGTTTGCTTTCCTTGGCCTCAGATCAGGAAATAAGGAATAGGGAAAGCTACAAGCCAGAATGTCATTGGTGGCTATATATAACCCATCAGGTATAAATATATACTACTATAAATTCCATATACAGGTAGTTCTCAATTTACAACCATTTGTTTAGTGATGTTACAGTGGCACTGACAAAAGTGATTTATGACCGGTTCTCGCACTTAGAACTGTTGCAGCCTCCCAGGATCCTGGAATTGTCCTCTGCAAGCTTCCTGGGGAGCTTTGACAAGCAAAGTCTATGGAGGAAGCCATATTTGCTTAACAACCACATTCTTCACTTAACTGCCGTGATTTTCTTAATAACTGTGGGGGGGAAATTCATAAAATGGGGCACAGCTCACTTAACAAGCGCCTTGCTTAGCAAAAGAAAGTTTGGGCTCGACTGTGGTCATAAGTCAAAAACTACCTGCATATATTCCATTATACTCAGTGGAAGCTTATTCTACTTCCCCGGTGATCAGTGCACAAAGATTCAGGATACAAAGAATACAGGTAGTCTCGTCTTATGCCCCCAATTGAGCCTAGAATTTATGTTGCTAAGTGAGAAATTTGGTAAGTGAATGACTGCAGTTGTTAAATTGGTAACCCAGTTGTTAAGTGAATCTGGCTTCCCCATTGACTTTGCTTGTCAGGAGGTCACAAAAGATGATCACTGCAACTGTCATAAATATGAACCTGTTGTCAACCATCCAAATGTAAATCACGTGATTGTGGGGATGATACAGTGGTCATAAATGCGAAAAACGATTACAAGTCACTTCTTTCAGTGCCATTATAACTGTGAACGGTCACTAAGTGAAGTGTTGTAAGTCGAGGGCCACCTGTAAATGGTCAGCTATGAGTAGCTAATGTTTCCCGTTTTTAGGTAGTACATCTTTAATGGGAGAAACCAGAAAGCTCCTCTTCCCCTCCTGGTGCCAAGACACGAGGCCTTTCCCCAGAGAAATGAGGGTGTCTCTTCCACTGATCCTGAAATCGATTCCTCTTTGATCCCCCTGACAGCAACCCAGAATCTCCCTTGGATGTTCCGGGATCAGAATGTCATCCAGGGTAAAACATTTGCAGCTGTTTTTTACCTCTCAGTTTTTTCATGATACTGTTCAGAAACACAGTGATATCAATGTAATCCCAGATTGTCCACTTCGGCTCTAGAAGTAAATCCACTGGATTCTCATATGTTTCCTTTGCCTGATATCTGGCAAGACAAAATGACAGAATAACAGAGTTGGAAGGGACCTTGTAGGTCATCTAGTCCAGCACTCACCCACCCACCCCCAAACAGGAGACCCTACACCGTTTCTGACAGATGGCAGTCCGGCCTCTTCTTGAAAGCTTCCAGTGATGAAGCTTTCACAAGGTCTGAAGGCAAAGCTCTTCCAGTGGTTCATTCTCCTCAGTCAGAAAATTTCTCCTTATTTCTAGGTTGAATCCCTCCCTGATCAGTTTCAATACATTATTCTTCATCTGGCCTTCAGGTGCTTTGGAAATCAGGTTGACTCCCTTCTCTCTGTGACAGACCCTCAAATATTGGAACACTGTTGCTATCATGTCTCCCCTGGTCCTTCTCTTCACTAGACTAACCATGCTCAGTTCCTGCAACCGTTATCAACCTGCCAATAGAAGAAGCTTTCTAAACCATCAGATGGTGCTTGAGGATTGGCTAGCAACAGGATCCAGTCTGGGTTGGTCACCAGAGGATTTGTCTTCTGAGCTTTTGGACTCGTGCTGGAACCCATCCTCAGGGAACGTCTCTCTCCTTGTCCACAAATGTGTGCACTGGGCTGTTCTATGCATCGTATTTATGTGGTGCTTGGTTGTGTGTGGCTTTTAGTTGTTAAGTGGGGTGTTGATGGCCGGCTATTAAGTCATTGATTGTCGTTTTCTTGTGTTGCCCTGTCCTTGGATCCTAAGTACCTGGTAAGCTGGTGGTAAATCAGCACTCCTGTTGACTGACAAGGCCTCAGGCTTCAGTCATTTCTCTGGCTAGCTAGTCAAATATGGGCACCATGGCGACCCAGTTTCAGTTGAAATGTCTTGTGAATCTCTTGCCAAAATAAATTAATTGTATCCTACCCAATGGCTGATGACTAATATGTGTGAGGTAGGTAATCAATTAGAAGATGGATATAACATTCAAACTGATCTTGATGGATTAAAGGTAATGCAATGAAATTGAATAGAGATGAATGCAGTTACAAGTAACCTTCAATTGATGACTATTTGTTAGCAAACAGTTACAATAGTCTCAAAAAACCGACAGGATAACCTTCTTCACAAGATCTTCACACCTGTGAATTGGCTCATTCAACATCTGACTGAGGGGAGGGGTTTCTAACTCCTTTATCCTAACAGAATTGCCTAAGGGGATCTGCTTTGCTTTTGTCTTGCAATCACTCCCTTTCAATAAAAGGTCCCTTTTGAAATGCTGCTGTCTCAAGAGTCTGAACTTTCTTGATTGGGGAGTGGAGGCAGGACCTTACAGCTACTTTAAAAACCTCTGTCTCTTCTTGGGAAGGACTCAATAGGTGGCTAAAAATGCCAAAGTCAATCTAAATATCTGGCTGACTGTGCAAACAGCCACAATTATTGATCATATGAAATATTGCTAATTATACTCCCGCTGTCTGAGGAAATGCCTAAAAAGCCCTGAAATACAGTACGTTGTCTTTACATTAAAATACTGCTAAATACAAACAGAACTTTCCATAATAGGAAAACTACTGGAGGAGCTGCTGATCTCTGAGTCTGTAAAGAAACGGGTGGATTTACTTACCTTTTCATGATGCTTCCAATGTCCTAAAAAATAAAGAGACAAAGCACTGAAAGGAGTCATTTCCTAAGCAGAAAATTAAATTCTTACGTTTACAAAATAAATCAGTGAAATGCCTGGACAACCAGACTCTAAGATATATATAAAGTACTTTTTTTAAAATCCCACTGCTTTCCCCCCCAGCTGTTCACATCTTTTAGAGAGGTATTTACATATACAATTTGGGAGTTTGACACCCCTGTACTACATGGTTGGAAAAGACCTTGATAGGAAGCCAGAATTGATAAAAAGAAGGGAAAGAAAGTGAAAGGTAAACAACACCTGGAAGGCCGTCTTATCGTTTTGTGTTCTACATCTATTTGCTTTCTGCCTGTTTGGGAGTAACTGGTGAGCCTTTTGAAGATCTTCAAAGTAGTGTGGATTATAAACAATAGGAATTGCCCTGGAAACTGAACATTTGACTCTGTAGATTAATGAGACATGGGGAAATTTGGTGGGCCACTTCCCTCCCCGAGTTCTGTGTGCTCCATCACTGGAGGCTTCCAATAATAGTTTGGACAACCATTTTTTCAGGATGGTATAAGGACTCCTAACATAGAGAGAGGATTGGATTAGAAGACCTCCAAGGTCCCTTAGAATCCCTAAGATTCTATGATCCCAACTTCCTGCCTGACCTGTAAGAGTTTGCTGGCTGGCTGCTGAAGCTTCTCTTCTATCTCCTGGATGAGATGGTCAAGAGAGCCCAGTTCCTCCATGTGCTTGGCCAAACCCTCCTCCTTTCTTGCCATAATATCCTTCTCCGTTTCTTCCATTCTAGTCAATAGAAGCTTCTCCTGTCCTTCTAACCAGAGTTGTAGCTCTCTGAATTCAGCCACTACATTTTTTTTCACTTTTTCGACGAGATCCTAGAACAAGAAAGAGATAAGACAAAAGGCATACTTTTATTTTATTTTAATTATTTTACTTATTTTAATTTTGTTATAATAATTAAACAGATTCCTTGCAGAATCCAAAAGTGAGGTGAGAGAATTTCCTAGGGAGAAAAAAACCATTTGATATTAAAAAACGCAGTGGGCGGTGGGGGGGAAGGTTTCCTTAAAAAAAAAAAGGTTCCAGTTTAAATGATCTCTCATGAAAATTTTCTTGCTAATCAAGGGATTTCAAAAAAGGAGTCAGAAAAATGTTTGATTTTGCAATTTTTTCAATAAGATGAAATATGGTTTGCATTAATTTAGTATGGCAACCAAACCCATTGTATAAAACACGGCTCATGGGATAGATGCACTTAATCCAACTGTGACTCATTCAGCCAATGGTGACATCTAAGTCCCCAGGTTAAGACCAAGTTCTGTGCCCTAACACCGTCTTTAGCTTGAATTTCATTTAAGTCAGAACTTGTACTTACAAACAGGCTGCCTATTATCAAAGATGGCGGATGGGGTTCTCCTTCCTATTAGCTCAGAAACTCCTCACCCTTGGATCAATACTTACAAGCCTCTCCTGCACTGTTTTTTCTGTGTCCCTTTTGTATGTAGATATTCTTACTTTCTGCTCCTTTTGAGCCTTCAGGCAATCCTCAACCTGGATCTGAAGAAAAAATACAAGTTTTGAGTTTCTTTTCGGTAAACAATCACATCGGAGGGACGACCTAGTTAGAAGATATATTCAACCAGTTGCCAAGCGTCCAAATTTTTTATCATGGGACCACGGAATGCTGCAATTATCAGAAGGGTGAAAAACATATCACTTTTTCCATTGTCATTGTAACTTCAAACAATCACTAGACGAATGGTTCTAAGTCGAGGACTACCTGCAAGGGCATTAAAGTGAGCTGCCTGAGTCTCCTGGTTGCAGTCATCCAGAAGCATCACTGAGAAATGAAAGTTTGGGCTGATCCAGCAGGAGTGTTTTTTGGGATCTGCACTCAAGATTTTGGAGGACTCCATGACAATTTTGCTCTAGAGCAAATGTGGATAGGGAGCTGGCAAAGGGAGCCTATTTCTCCCTACAGGCCATTTCCGTTGCTAAGCAAGACAGGGACACTGCAACCGTCATAAATACATGCTGGTTGCCAAGCGTCCCAATTTTGATCAGTGGCCACAGGGATGCTACAATGGTCATATGTGTGAAAACAGTCATAAGTCACTTTTTTCATTAGCGTTGTAACTTTGAACATTCATGAAATTAATGGTTTTAAGCCGAGAATTATGGTAATTGTGTCTTCAGAAAATTTCAGCCACAGAGCATAAAGCAGGAGGTGAAGGTCTCAGGTTGGAATTGGGGAAGTTTGTTAAAGGAATGGCCAAGGCAGAAAGCTGCAGATGAGTGTATAATAAGACCAGGAAGGAATGGTGGGTGGGACACTACTATTCAAAAAAAATAAAAAATATAAAAAAAGTTAAATGTGAAGGAACCGATGAGTAATTAACTTCCTTAATGTAAAAAATTTGCATTTGTATATGGTTTGGGGTCTTGGCTCCTTTAGCTGCTGAGAAGTACTTCAATAAAAGTTCCTTGAACCACCTCTCCAGTCTGGTTCTCACTGGCATCTGCGCCAGGCTAAACCCAGTTTGCCGACAACAGAGGAAGCAAGTAAAGTGATCTAAAGATTGCCAGGAAGACCAAGGATCTGGCTGCCCCTCCGCAGGGATTCCTCCTGGCTGAGTCCTACCTGGTATTCCTGGAAAGCCTCCTCCGCTGGGATCACCCAGTGGCCCTTGTGCTCTTTGGATCGGTCGCAGACCAAACAGATGAGGGTCTGGTGGTGCTTACAGAAGAGCTTGAGGGGCTCCCGGTGCTTCGGGCAGAAGCTCCCTCCTTCCTCGCCCGGACGGCCGCCGCATTGCCTGGCCACTTCCACCAGCCGCGCCAGCTGCCGGTTGGGGAGGAGGCTGCGGGGCGTGAAGGTCTGCCTGCATTGGGGGCAGGAAGCCTTTGATTTCGACGTCCCCCAACTGTGGGTCAGGCAGCCCCGGCAGAAGTTGTGGCCGCATTTCGGGATGAGCAGGGGGTCCTGGAAAAAGTCCCGGCAGATGGAGCAGGTGGCTTCTCCCACCAAATCCTGCAAGGGCGCTTCGGCCGCCATCTCCGCCTCCAAAAGGAAAGAGAAAGTGGCTTTCGCGCCTTTCCCTGGGAATCAGGTGACCGCTTTTCGGCTCTGCCTAGGCGGGAAATGGAGATGAATTGTTCTTTCTCTTGTGCTCAGCTTCGCTGGCTTCTTAAAAAAGAACTGCGGTATTTTAAAAAGAACAATTTGGGGAGAAGCAAAAATTCCCAGGACGGAGCCCCGATCAGTTATTCTTGGCCCAACCAGCTCTTTAAAGGGAAAATTGTTTTAAAAACTGGAGAGAAGCAACCATCCCTGGGACGAACCACGGATCAATTGCAATTAATCCTAGCATCCTGTTAAAGAGAAAAAAAAAGTTTAAAAAACTGGGGAGAAGCCAACATTCTTGGGATCCCCTCCCCCCCACCGATCAATTATTGATCCAAAGTTCTGCTAAAGGAGAGGTGGGGAACCATGGCCTCTTTGTGACTGTCACTTGTAGGCTTGAAATGACATCAGGTCTCCTGCTTGAGCAACGGGCTGCGCTAGATGACCTCAAGGTCCCGTCCAGCTCTATTTTGAATGATTGAGTGTTTGATTGACCATTCACGTTTTCTGAATAGTTTTTATCCCAGAGCTATAATTGCATAAATGAACTAAAGGGCCACCATCAGTGAGCTGTTGGACAGCATTACTTGGTCTGTTGTGTGGATGTTTGGGTGGTTTAGGGGTGGGGAATTTGTGGTGGGTGGGGGGGTGTTTGGGGATTGTTATGTGTGTTGGACCTGGTCTTTGGGTGTTAAGTGAATTTCGTTGCATGGGTATACTGTGTATACACGTACAATGACAATAAAGTTGTTGTTGTTGTTGTTGTTGTTGTTGTTGTTGTTATTATTATTATTATTATTATTATTATTATTATTATTATTATTATTATTCCCAGAATTACGGAGCCAACTGGCTCCGGAATTTTGGGAGTTGAAATCGGCAAATCATAAAAGGGACACCGTTCCCCACCCCTGTGCTAAAGGGAAAGATATTGAAAAATCCCGGGGAGAAAGAAACATCCACGGGACGGATTCCCGATCAATTATTATCGATCCAACCAGTTTGTTAAAGGGGAAAATGCTTTTTAAAAACTGGGAAGAAGAAAAAAATTTCTGGGGCAGGATGGAGTGAAGTTGGCATGAAAGACTGGGAGAGACCCTTAATACAACCCCAAATCCAATGCTGCAATTGATAGAATGTCTCACAGATAAAGGGGAATGTAGAAATTATAATCCTTTCTCTGACTTCTAACCCTAATCCTTAAGGCAAAAGAAAGAGTAATTAGCAGTCTCGGGCCAACTTGGGGTGGGGATCTGTTTAGGAGTAGGGGGATCTGGTGGGGAACATCTTAGGCTCTTTCTTCAAGGGCTTTTTGGGTAGGATTTTGTTTAATGGATTACCAAATCTCAATTTCTAAAACTGCCCCTGCTCAGTATCTGCTTGGGGGGGGGGGGAGCTGAGGCTCTGAGTTTCTGTCTCACTTAAGATTTTTCTCTTTTAGGGAAAATATTTTATCCTGCCTTTCTTCAAGATTTCTCAAAATATTTCATTCCTCTAGGAGGGAGGTAGCTTCCCACAGCTTTCTTAGTCACAATGGGGTCCCCGAAGGGACATGGACACTACCAAGATTTATCTTTATCCTTTATCTTTCTTCTTCCGTGGTGGCACCTCATTTCTGGAATGCCCTCTGATTTACAGAACATGCACATCTATGTCTCTTTTAGATATTCCCCAGAAGAGGGGAGATGCTGCATTTCTCATTTTTAATGTATATAGACATTAAAGTGTCTTATGACAGATTTACACATGACCATTGCAGAATCCCCATGATTACCTGATCAACATTCAGTCGCTTGGCAATTGGCTCATATTTATGACGGTTGCAGGGTCCCCCGGTCATGTGATCACCCTTTGTGACCTTCTGACACGCAAAGTCAACGGGGAAGTCAGATTGACTTAGCAACTGTGTCACTAACTTAACAACTGAAATGATTCACTTAACAACTGTGACAGGAAAGATTGTCATATAGTTCTACCCCCGAAAGGGCCGCTGGGGTCAGGTTCCCCCTGCCCTCTTTTCCAACCATCCAGGCGCCCTTCCCTGCTTCAGTCCATTCCTTGTGGCTGCCACTCCACTCTGGTCCCTTTGCTCAGGCCCCTCCACTTGCCCTGCTCGGCTGGACTCTGCTGTCTTCTCCTTCCAGCCGGTCCCTTCTGGGGTCTCCTCTCAGCAGGCGGGTCACATGGTTGAGTTGTGGGCCTTCCTCCTCTCTCTCCTTTCTCCCCTGGTGCTTGCTGGCCTCTCCTCTCCTGCCACTGCCTCTGCTCCTCCGTTGATTCCCCTGCCTTCCTCCCTTTCTCTCCATCTCTTTTTCTCCTTCCTCCTCTTAATTCAGCCTTTCCTCACACTTTTCCCTACCTTTCCCTCCTTTTTCCTTTCCTTCACACTCTTTTCTCCCCCTTTCTTCAACCCATCCTCAAGTGTCGCTTCCCCCCCCCCTCACTTGGTGTGGGGGAGGCCAGGTGAGCTGGAGATCCCATTTCCCTTCTCTGCCCCCAGATTCACCTATCCCTCTCTCTCTATCCCCTGCTCTCCTCCTCTTTCGTGCCAAAACTTCCTCCTTTTTATTCCCTTCTTTCCTCATGAGAGTTAAAATGGCACAAAGCTCACTTAAGAGCTGCTTCACTTGGTAGCATAATTTGGGGCTCAATTGTAAGTCCACAACTACCTGTATTAGGTATGTTCATTAGGATTACTCATTTGCTCCTTTGCCAACAGCAGTTTATCATCAAGTTGTTTAGATGCTTTGAGGTGTTCCAGAGAGCTGCTGTAAGCATTCAAAGTCACCATATCAGAGTTAGGTTTCACTCCCCTTATTTATTTTTATCTGATCTTTATTATTTTTACAAATAACTGAAGGTGACAAACAAATCCAACACATCTTCCTCCTCCTATTTTCCCCACAACAATCCTGTCAGGTGGATTGGACTGAGAGAGAATAAATGACTCAGTCACCCAGCTGGCTTTCATAGCTAAGGCGGGACTTGAACTCACAGTCTCCCTCTTCCAACCTTGGCACCTTAACCACTAGACCAAACTGGATCTGACTCCCATCTCAATATCAAAGCCACTTTTGAGGTTCCTCAGATTGTTGACCCCTGGTGGCTCTCTGGACTTTTCTTGCTAAAGATCCAGGAGTGGCTTCCATTGCCCACTTCCTAGGGCTGAGTGGCCTTCTACCTGGCCAACTGGCCTTCTACCTAAGGGAGGATTGGAACTCATGGCTTCACCTTGATTTCTTAACGACCACGCTAGATTGGCTTCTTTTACTCAAATTACTTCTAATTACTCAATAAAAGGCAGAGTGGCTTAAAGCAAGAAGGAAAAACAGTGTTATTGTCAAATAATGTATTTATTTAATAATGTATTTTATTGTTACAATTCTGTTAACCATTCTCTTTGACTTTTGGCTTGAGCCAGGTGACACATTTAGGGCACAGAGGACTCACGTTTTCTATCTTGATAACAGATGGCATGTTTTATTTTTGTCTACTGTCTTCTGGGCATTTTCTGTTTCTATGTATTGCACTGAATAAATTTATTGGCATAAAATTGCAAAACTACAATCCATGAGACACCTACTATATAAAATTGCAGTCAGTCTTACAATCAGTAATTCGATTGTTGCAGATAACTTACGTAAGAATAAAAAGACAGAAAAAGTACTAGGATTTGTAAAAAAAACAAAAACAAAAAAACAACACTGTGAGGCTATAAAGCTTATATTGAGTATAACATTTGCTGAAGCCCTAAAATAGTTTGTTGGATTATGACAATTATGTGTTAAAAGAAAAAGTGGATGAAAACAGTGGGAAGGAAAGAAAAAAAAGGGGGGAAACATTACAGAATATCCCGAGTTATGGACAGCTACACAATCATGGATTGCAACTAACATTAAACAAACAAGCATGATCCATGAATGGGATGAAGAGCCGTGACAGACATATAAAATCATGATTGACAGGCTTAGCTGTAAGGTATCTTTAATACTGATACATCTCAACACATGATGTTAAAGCCGATAAAGCTCCTAGGATACCTCTTTTTTTTTTTTATCCAGACAAATAAAAATGCTGATCAGGTTATTCCTTTATAAGGACTGATTGACTGACCAGAGTGGCATAGAACAATAAAGGAAGCTAAAAAGTAGCAAAAAGCTAAGGAATCTCTGCTTAAAGGGCTTTCAGAGATCCCTGCTTGGCAAATAGGGAGTTTTCCTGTCTATGAATGTCCCCTCTTTTAGGGGAGTGTCAGGCAGCTGCTCTCACCCAAACTGAAATAGGGAAGAAGGGTCTCTCCAACCAAGGAAGGGTCTGAGACTGTATGGAGCAGAATTGCTGTCCTGGCATCAAAAAAGCTCATTCGTCCCCCTTCGCAGCTGAGAGAGATGCGGATCCTCGTGGGCTCCTCAGTCAGGACCAGGTCACAGCATTTTGATGGAGATATGGCCTGGTATTTCCCTCCCCATTTCACAAACTCCCAGAGCCTGATCTCCCCATCAAGATTTGTTAAGTTCACTGGATTTTTGGCAACCCCTACACCCCATCCTTCTCTATCTCCAACAATAACTTCCCAGAAATGTATCCCTGTGGAGAACATCTGACAGCCAAGGACAGAAGGTCTAGATACAAATCTCATGGGATTTGAGGCGCGATATTTTTCTTTAACTGGCTTAACTCCTCTGATACTTTTTTGATCTTCGGAGACATCAAGGCGGTCAGGATTGGCTGTACATAGATTCAGACTCACATTCTCTGTAAGGGGAAAGGGAAGGAAGGAAGGAGAAGAACAAGAGCTTCAGCTGCAGGCCTAGTTTGTCTTCACCCGCAAGACCTTAACCCTAAGGCCTCTTGTGTGAATGGAGTTCAGCTTCCAAACACCCCCTCCAGGACTGGAAGACTCATTGTTTTCTTAAACAACACCCAAGCCATTGTCTGGTCAACAGTCCTCCAACTTTGGCCACTGTAAGACTTATGACTTCAACTCCCAGAATTCCTTTGATGGGGCTGCTAGTGTCCAGTTCCCCTCTGCTGCCTTTTCTCCAAGCACTCAGACTCTCCCACTGTCTATGTCCCATCCTCTGTTTACTGCCAGCCTCTTTGGCACCCCTCTCGCCTTTGGCCTTCTTGTTCCATTCACTTAGGTTGCCTTTGCCATCTTCCTTGTCAGATGTAAATGCCTTATTCCCTAATGTGTAAATAATGTATATATGGGATATCGGGGGTTAACTTATTCTTTGTTTCCTAATGTATTCATAATTCACCACTCCCATTCTTGACTCCGCCCTTTGTATATATAAGGAGCCACCCTCACCATTTTCCTTGCTTCTATCTGTGAATATTCAGTGAATATAGAATGCCTGTTATGATTAAAGAGAAATATATTTAAACCTCTAATCTTTATTATCATTATTGAGTCTGATCCTAAAAATATTGCAACAAGCTGGTAGCAGAGGATGGTTAATTGACTCAATAAATACTTAAAAATGTCTAAGAAAGATAGGCCCAACACCAGGGCCTACAGCAAAGAAATAGAAACTGAACAAGAAATAATCAACGAATCCACAAACGCGATTTCGAGAGAATCCGAAGAGTACACCACAGAAGAAGAAGAACTAATAAATGAAAATAATGACCAGGAGGAAATCGAAATAGAAAATAACGAACTCAGGTCAGAAATATTGAAGCTATTAAAAAGCCAGAAGAATGATGAAAGTCTCATCGCGAATCTCCAAGAAATGCTGAAAAACAGCGGAACAGCGAGAGAGAAAAACATCGTCAAAGAGAAACCCAAAGACCAAAAAACTGTGAGTGATATGACTACAGAGAAAGTCATTATGAAAAAGAAAAGATGTGATACCGCGCGAAATTTTGAATGGCAGCCATCTTGGTTTCAACAAGCCTCCAAAGGGAGCGAAGCAGAGCCAATCAAAATGCTCAGTTCAAAATTTCTGGCGCGAAAAACGTTATCAGACAACGAAAGTGAAAAGGAAGATTCGAATTCTCCAGAAGAACCCGAATCAGAAAGCGAAGACAATTTAACCAAATCCCAAATAAAATCAGCAATGAAGACGCTTTTTGCTGCATTTGGGCCAAAATTAAAAATTTCCAAAGCGCCAACGAAGAAGCAAGAGAACAAGCCGATACCTCAAGACCTACACGCTCCCATCCTGACTTCGAGAGCGACGACGCCCGAGCCCAGAGAGCCATGCCGATTCCGCCCCACGCCGCAGACCGGATCAAATACCAACGCACACAAGAGAAAGAGAAGAACAGTCGCCGCCATCAGAACTCCTAAAACCGAGCCAGAGACCGACTCGTCTGAAGAGGAGCAGAGCGAACGAGCTGAAATGGAGAGAACCTTCCACGACGATGCCAAAGAAGAAATGAGCAACGCGCATGTGCGAAACCACGTAGACGGTCCGGAAAGACTTGAACTGGCCAGAGAACCACGCAGACTCGTTGCGAGCATCCCCATGCCGTTTTGCAATTTCCTGCACTTGCGAGATCACGGACTACCTCAGGTTGTAAGTAATGGACAAAATAATGTGGGAAACTTACCCAGTGACTTCCCAAAACTTAGAGTTGATGGCATTAATTTGCAAGAGTGGTATCAACAGCTCCAGGTTGTCTTTATGAAAGAAAATTTACTATTCTTTATCACTAGTCCTCCAAGAAGACCTTGGACTTTAAAAATAGATTGTTTACATCATAGAGCATTCTTCTTAATAATATCTAGCGTATCTCCTGCAATGTATCATAGTATCAAACCAAACCTAACTGTTTCAGAAATAATTCAATGCATGTTTAATCTGTTTCACAGCGACAGTGTAGCTACCACTACAAGAATGTCTAAGGATTTCTTTTCTTCCAGAGTAAAACCAGGGGTTTCCATAAGTGAGCATTTGATATCTCTAAACAAAATAAGAGCTGAGCTGCATCTGAGGGGGGAAGTGATTTCAGATCAAACAATGAAAAGTGTTATTATCAATTCACTTGATTCATCATGGGATAGTTTTATGTCACACTTAGACACCATCAATCTAGGATATTTATCCATAGAGAGTCTATCTAACAAATTGATAGCAGAAGACAATTCAAGAAAAAATCGTTCTAGCAATCACACAGAACACAAATCTTTTAGGAAGGTAGCTTTCCAAGAAAAATACAATGAAGCTTTTAAATGCCACAATTGTGGGTCCAGGGAACACAATAGAAGAGACTGTCCCAAAATATCAAAGGAGAGACATAGGCCAGAATATAGAAGCAGATACAATTATAGACAGTCTTCCACAGATAGATATAAATATAGAAGCCCACCAAATTACAGAGAAAGTAGAGGGGGTAGAGAAAATTCAAAAGAGAGAAAATCTGGTTCACTGAATGGACTAAATAAACAAGACAGCACTAAAACACAACAAAATGAGAACAATAATTGGCTTATCGATTCTGGGGCAACCAATCACACCACTAATAACAAAAATATTCTGTCTTCATTTACAGAAGATAAGTTTGTAATAAAGGTAGCTAATCAAGAAAAGGTTCAAGTATTAGGCAGAGGAAACATAACATTGCCTGGTCTAGGAAAAATAGAGGGGGTATTGTTAATTCCTGAAATACCTCATAACATACTAAGTGTCATAAAACTAAGTAGAGATTCTGACATCAATATAGTTTTCTCAAAGGGGAAAGCAACTTTAGAGAAGGACAAAACAAATGTAGGCACTGTGATGATTAAAGGAGGCCTACCCTATCTGGTAACAAAAGAAAGATGGTTACATAACATTGATTCAAATATGGAAGATTGTATTGAGGCAGATGATGAAAATGTTAGTAACAGTGACAATGATGAATGTAAAATATCTCATGATCACACAAATACACACAAAGAGAAGAAACCAAGAATAGGTAAACCAATTCATGATGAGTGTGCTCACATCTTACATAGGAAGTTAGGACATGCAAGTTTTCCTGTAGTACAAAAAATGACTGAACACGCAGAAGGTGTCAAAATAAAAAATTGTGAAAATTATTTGGAATGCTCAGTATGTAAATCCACTAAACTAAAAACTAGTCCCAGGCCAAAAAAATCCAACAGATCAACTAACAAAATTTTTGACTTAGTACATATGGACTTAGTTGGTCCATTAACTCCATCAATCACTTATAGAAAACGTTACTTCCTAACAATAGTAGATGACTACAGTCGCTATGGTTTTGTTTACACATTAAAACACAAGGATGAAACCTTTCAGAAATTTAAGGAATTCTACAAACGCATAGAAACACAACATAATATCAGAATAAAACAAATTATGACAGATAGGGGATGTGAATTCATGTCTAAAGAATTCTCCCAATGGTTAAAGGATAGAGGAATGCTACATTTCACGTCTAGCCCATTTTCTGCATTCCAAAACGGGATTGCAGAGAGAAAGAATTCCACACTACAAACCATGATTAGGTGCACATTAGAGGATGCTGGTTTAGGCAAACAATTTTGGTCAGAAGCCTTACATTATTCAAATTACACTCAAAATAGAACCTGGTCCAGTATTGTGAATAAAACACCATATGAGGTGATGTATAATAGGAAACCCAAATTAGCACACATGCACATATTTGGAGTCACTGCAGACGTACACATACCTAAACAGTTGAGAAGAAAGGGAGAAAACGTATCCAGAAGATTAAGATTTATGGGATATGAAACTGGCACCAAAGGGTACAGATTCATTGATAATAGTAACAAATTTATAGTCTCCAGAACAGCTGTGTTCCATGAACAAGCCAATTGGTCTAAATTACATCTTAATGAAATATTTCCAGATAAATGCAAAGATACAAAATCTTGTGAGGAAGGAACAATAGAAAATCAAAATATCAACAAAAATACAAACAAAACCAAAACTTGGACAAATAGTCAGCACAAAATAAAGACAGACACATTAACAAAAAAGGAAGCAAGATATTTGCATGACAACCATAGCAAACCTGAAAGAGCTATTAGAAACAATAGAAATCAAATACCAGGTAAATACAGAGATTACATAATGCATATGGATGGTGAACAAATAACACCTAATACATATGAGGAAGTATTAAAACTCCCTTATGAAGAAAAGGAAAAATGGGAACTAGCTATGAAAAAAGAGATGGAAAGTTTGCAAGGATTAAATGTATTCACACCTGCGACTGCACCTAAAGATAAAACAATCATAGGTACTAGGTGGATTTATAAAATTAAGAATCTAGAAGGAGGCAATACTCTATACAAAGCCAGATTAGTTGCACAAGGTTATGCACAAAAGTATCCGGAGGACTATACTGACACATACTCCCCCACAGTGAGAACAGAGAGTGTTAAAACAGCTCTGGTAGTGGCATCTGCACTCAATCTTGATGTATTTCAATATGACATACAGACTGCGTACTTACACGCAAAACTAGATAAGGAAATATATGTAAGGGCACCACACAGTCAATACACTAATAAGAATGAAATCTGGCTATTGAACAAGAGTCTATACGGGTTAAAACAATCTGGCAAAAGATGGTATGATTGTTTGGTAAAAGTACTTAAGACCATGGATTTTAACGCTACCACCGCTGATAACTGTTTCTTTGTAAAAAAAAGTGATGATCACATTGAATTCGTGTTAATTTATGTAGATGATATTTTATATATAGGAAAACACAAGGAGAGAAGAGAAACCTTCGTAAATAAGCTAAACGAACATTTTTCGTTGAAATCTCTAGGTAAAGTAAACAAATACCTTGGTGTACAAATTAACAAAACTAGAAGGGGATTCAAACTTACTCAGAAAGATAAGATTATTGAACTTCTAAACAAATGCAATTTAAACAATGCTAAACCATGTGACACTCCTATGCAAACTGATTTCCTTAGAAACACTGATGAGTCTTCCCCTGAATTCAAAGATAATACATTTTATAGATCAGTCATAGGTTCACTTCTTTATATATCTAATTGGACCAGGCCAGATATTGCATTACCTCTCAATCTATTGTCAAGACATGTTAGTAAACCAACTATGTATCATTGGGAAGCTGTCAAAAGAATTCTAAGATATCTAAAAAGTACATTAGACTTTTGTTTAGTATTAGAACCTAGTAATGACAAAGAACCAAAACTTACTTGTTACGCAGATGCGGATTGGGCTGGAGATATATCATGCAGAAAGAGCACTTCTGGTTATATTTTTCTATTAAATAACTGTCCAGTTTACTGGTACACTGGTAAACAAGAACTGGTAGCCACTTCAACCACAGAAGCGGAATATGTTTGTTTATCCAAAGCTGCAAATAACCTTGTATGGTTTAATGATTTGATTTCAGATGTCTGGAAAAAACCTGCTTTACCTTTTGTTATGCATGAAGATAATAAAGCAGCCATTGAAATATCCAGATCCGATGCCATTGGACAAAGATCCAGGCACATAGATATAAAGTTTAAACATGTGAGACAATTGTCTCAAGATGGATTTATCAAAGCAGTGCATTGTGATACCTCTGAACAATTAGCTGACATATTAATGAAGCCTTTACCTTCTAAACAGCACAAATATTTAACTTCAAAATTATATGTCTTATATTGTCCTGAATCTGAATGTAATTGGTGTTGTATAGCGAACCGGCATTTAGAGGGGGATTTGTCAGATGTAAATGCCTTATTCCCTAATGTGTAAATAATGTATATATGGGATATCGGGGGTTAACTTATTCTTTGTTTCCTAATGTATTCATAATTCACCACTCCCATTCTTGACTCCGCCCTTTGTATATATAAGGAGCCACCCTCACCATTTTCCTTGCTTCTATCTGTGAATATTCAGTGAATATAGAATGCCTGTTATGATTAAAGAGAAATATATTTAAACCTCTAATCTTTATTATCATTATTGAGTCTGATCCTAAAAATATTGCAACATTCCTGTCCATCTGCCTCCCCTTCAGCTGCCACTAAACTGTACGCCTTCAGGATCCGTTGATTACCTGTATCGCTCTTGGCTCTTCCGCTCAGCTCTTTGTCTCCTGGCTCCACTGGTCAAATCCCCTAGTCTCTAGTCTCTCATGTGGCCACCACTATGCTGATTGCCCTCCAGCTCCGCCATGCTAGCTGGAGAATTCTGGGAACTGAAGTCCACAAGTCTTACACTGGCCAAGTCCTTCAAACCCTTCACAGTGCTCCACCTCTTCCAGCTTCCATGCACAATTCTCTTTAGCTTCCATCTTGCAGATGAGATTAATGGAATTGGCAGGAAAGTTTTTGGCTTTGCCTTCAGTGAGTTGCTGGGAGGGCCCAGGTTGAACAGGGACTCTGTCTGGAGCATTAATCCAGAAGGTCAGGCAGAGCAAGAGGCTGACGTGTTTCAATTCTGAACTGGTAAGAATCAGAAGGACACCCCAGAGGTAACTTGGGACACAGGATGGAATGTGAGGAAGATCCCTCCTTTTCTCTGGGAACATCAGGATATCACAGGCATGTACAAAAGGGGAGGATCTTGCACAGGAAACCTCTGCTTTCATCAGTCTGATGGCCCACTTGGTGGAGACCAGCCTGATGCTCCAAATTAGCTATGTGCTTTGACCCAAAGGATCTAATTTCTCTGCTAACGAAGACCTGGTCACCAATTTATAATCAGGCAGTAAAATCAACAGGAAGTTATTAGTTTGGTAGGAATTCAATATTTTCAGATTATGTACAGAACATAACACAGCGGGGCGGAGTAGGAGTAGAGCAGAACAGAACAAAAGCTTTATTTGGCCAAGTGTGATCAGACACACAGGGAATTTGTCTCTGCTGCATTAGCAAATATTGAACATATAAATGGCAAGTAATAGTTCATAAATCATATAATCATTAAAGTTTACTGGATAATCATAGTCTTTAAAGTATTTAATACTATAGTTTTCTTTTTTGTTACTCTATTATGTTTATCTTAAAGTTACTGGCATCAGAGCTTAAAACAGCAAGCAATTCCAATTCCTATAACTCATATTTACCTTCCTGTACTTGAAGTCCACTTTCCAGAGTATCTGGGGAAGAAAAGGGAGGAATTCAGCATCTCATCACTGGAATTGGAGCAACAAAAGGGCCTCCCTCAGATTCCCTGGTTTGCTTTCCTTGGCCTCAGATCAGGAAATAAGGAATAGGGAAAGCTACAAGCCAGAATGTCATTGGTGGCTATATATATTCCATCAAGTATAAATATATTCTACCTGTATATGGAATATACAGGTAGTCCTCAATTTACAACTATTTCTTTAGTGAAATTATAGCAGCACTGACAAAAGTGCTTTATGACCGGTTCTCACACTTATGACTGATGCAGCCTCCCCAGTCACGTGATCAAAATTCAGGTACTGGGAACCACCTTGTATTTACGATGGTTGAAGCATTCCATGGTTCTGGGGTTGTCCTCTTCAACCTTCCTGGGGAGCTTCTGACAAGCAAAGTCAATGGGGGAAGCCAGATTCATTTATCAACCGTGATTCACTTAACTGTCCTGATTTTCTGAATAACTGTGGCAAAAACGTTCGTAAAATGGGGCACAGATCACTTAACAATTGCCTTGCTTAGCAACAGAAATTTTCAGCTCAACGGAGGTTGTAAGTCAAGAACTACCTGCATATATTCCATTATACTTAGTGGAAACATATTCTGCTTCCCCAGTGATCAGTGCACATAGATTTGGGATACAATGAATACAGGTAGCCTCGTCTTACAATCCTAACTGAGATACTGATCCTGAAGTCGATCCCTCTTTGATCTATGTGACATTGACCCAGAATCGCTCTTGGATGCTCAAAATGTCATCCAGTGTAAAACCCCAGCGGCTGTTTTTTACCTCTCAGTTTTTTCATGGCCCCTTTCAGAAGCTCAGTCATATCACTGTAATCCCAGATTGTCCACCTCCGTTCTAGAATTAAATCCACCGGATTCTCATATATTTCCTTTGCCTGGTATCTGGCAAGACAAAATAACAGAATAACAGAGTTAGAAGGGACCTTGTAGGTCATCTAGTCCAGCATCCCCCCCAACCACCCTAACAGGAGACCCCACACCATTTCTGACAGATGGCAGTCCGGCCTCTTCTTGAAAGCTTCCAGTGATGAAGCTTTCAGAACGTCTGAAGGCAAAGCTGTTCCAGTGGTTCATTCTCCTCAGTCAGAATTTTTCTCTTATTTCCAGGTTGAATCCCTCCTTGATCAGTTTCCATCCATTATTCCTTGTCTGGCCTTCAGGTGCTTTGGAAATCAGGTTGACCCCCTCCTCTCTGTGACAGACCCTCAAATATTGGAACACTGTTGCTATCATGTCTCCCCTGGTCCTTCTCTTCACTAGACTAGCCATGCCCAGTTCCTGCAACCTTTATCAATATGCCAATAGAAGAAGCTTTCTAAACCATCAGATGGTGCTTGAGGATTGGCTAGCTACAGGATCTAATCTGAGTTTGTCACTGGAGGTTTTGACTTCTGAGCTTTCAGACTCGTGCTGGAGCCCATCCTTAGGGAACTTCTCTCTCTCTCTCTCTCTCTCTCCAGAATGTCTGCACTGGGCTGTTCTACGCATTGTATTTATGTGGTGCCTGATTGTGTGTGGCTTTTAGTTGCTAAGTGGGGTGTTGATGGCCAGCTATTAAGTCATTGATTGTCATTTTCTTGTGTTGCCCTGTCCTCGGATCCTAAGTACCTGGTAAGCTGGTGGGAAATCAGCACTCCTGTTGACTGAGAAGAGCCCTGTTTCCATGGCTTCAGTCATTTCTCTGGCTAGCTATTCAAATATGGGCACTATGTGCAACTCAGTGGATCCTGATCCAGAACTGCACTCATCCACCTTCATCAAGTTAAAGGAGAGATCTAATAAAGGCCAATAAGTTTCAGTTTTGGGGCTCCCTACTCTTGAAAATTCTTGTGAATCTCTTGGCCAAAACAATGGATTGTATCTTACCAAATGACTGATGACACATGACTACTATGGGTGACGTAGGTAATTAGACGATGGATATAACATTCAAACTGATCTTGATTGATTTTAGTTCTGCATTTAACACAATTCTTCCACATAGACTAGTGTCTATCTAAACTTCAGGACCTTGGACTTTCAGATGATAGAACAATGGTAGGATTCATCTCCAGGGGGTGGGATGAGTCTGCCTATAGAGAGGAGGTGGAGCAGTTGCTTTCAATGTGTGGAGACAATAATTTGGTCCTTACCACCAATAAGACCAAGGAGTTTATAGTGGACTACAGAAGGAATGTATCAGATATCCAGCCCTCGCTTATCAATGGAGACCAGGTGGAACAAGTGGCCAGTTTTAGGTTATCATAAAAGAGGATCTGACCTGGGGTGCTCACACTGCAGCACTGGTCAAAAGGGCTCAGCAGAGATTATACTACTTGAGACTACTCAGGAAAAAACAACCGAATGAAAAACTGCAGGTGACCTTCTACCGCTGCACTATAGAGAGTATCTTAACTTACTGCACCTGTGTATGGTTTGCCAATTGCACTGTGGCAGATAGGACAGCGCTCCAGAGAGTTAAGATCATTGCCCAGAGGATCATTGGTTGCCCCCTCCCCTCCTTGGAAGACCTTTATAGCTCCCGCTGCCTTAAGAAAGTTCAAAACGTTCCTAAAGATCCATCTCATCCTGGGCACCCCTTTTTTTGAACTACTGCCATCTGGCAGACGGTAAATAAAAACAAGGACAAATAGGCTGAAAAACAGCTTCTATCCCAGAGCGGTAACTCTGCTGAATTCTACTGTATAGTGCAATACTAATGCACTATCACGGGTTTTCAATTTAATTGTGTAGAATGTGAAGGATATGTGTTTTTGTTTTTGTTTTATTATTATTATTGATAGTTTCCTACAATGATACCTTCAAAACGATCAAACATCTGTCTCTTCTTAGAGAGGACTCAATAGGGAAGAAATCCCAAATTAAATCTAAATGTCTGGCTGACTATGCAACCAACAATAATTGATCATATCAAATATTGCTAATTATATTGTGTTGAAGTTATCTGAGGAAATTTCTAAAAAGCCCTGAAATACAGTACGCAATCTTTACATTAAAATACTGCTAAGTACAAACAGAACTTTCCAAAATAGGAAAACTTTTGGAGGAGCTGCTGATCTGTGAGACAGTAAAGAAAAGGGTGGATTTACTTACTTCTTCAAGATGCTTCCAATGTCCTAAAAAAAAGAGAGACGAAACATTGAAAGGAGCCATTTCCTAAGCAGAAAATTAAATTCTTACATTTACAAAATAAATGAGTGAATCCTCTGGACAACTAGACACTAACAGACATATAAAGTACTTCCATTTTTTTAAAGAAAAAAAAATCCCATTGCTCTTTTTTCCTCAGCTATTCAACCTCTTTTGAAGAGGTATTGTTTTTACTTTTTTACCGAAGAAAAATTATACCCTGGTTGAATTCAACAAAAAAATGCTCTTCCCCCCCCCCCTTTTAGAGAGGTATTGTTTTTACTTTTTTGTCTAAGAAAAATTAGACCCAGATTGAATCCAACACAATTACAGAAGATATATATTTATATATAAAACATGATAGCAAAAAGAAAAGACCATTTGAAAAACAAAATAATGCATCAATAGGATTAAAAAAAATCCGCTGCATTTCTGCTTCCAGAATGAAGGCACTTTGGAAAATCCAGGTGGTTATAATACTTTGTAGAAAGTCATCAGTGTTGGGTTTTTCCTTGCCTGGAGATTAAGGGGAGGGGGAGACCCCACAAAGAACACCCACCACCACATCCCCTAATAGGGGACAGAAACCTCAAATTGTGAAGAATATAAAGACAGTGACCAATACTTTGAATTCCTGCTTTTTGCATGGCCTGCTTTTTCTGTATCACATTATGTATCCCTAATTTAAGCCATTACAGTTAGTCCTTGACTAAATAGTTCATTTAGTGACCGTTCCTTTCCTTAGAAAGAGTCGAACGCAGCCAGAATCCTACATGCAGACATGGAAAGGAATATCAACCTCCACAAGAGAATAAGGGATGGAAAAAGTGATATAGCTAGAAAAAATGACAAAATTGACTGCTTTAATTAGATATGACCCATTGCTTCTACTTGGAAGCTGCTTCTAAACTTTCTGCTTGAGATAGAAAAAAAAAGAACTCTTGATACTTGATTTTGCTTATTAGACTAAACAGTTTTTATACACATGGCTAATAATGAGTAAATATAAGAAATAAAAACTTGAGGCTGTAATTCTATTCTATTCTATTCTATTCTATTCTATTCTATTCTATTCTATTCTATTCTATTCTATTCTATTCTCTGCCTTGGGCAGAGAAGACCTCCAAGGTCTCTTCCAGCCCTCGGATTCTATGATCTCTATGATCCAACCTGACCTGTAAGAGTTTGCTGGCTGGCTGCTGAAGCTTCTCTTCTATCTCCTGGATGAGATGGTCAAGAGAGCCCAGTTCCTCCATGTGCTTGGCCAAACCCTTCTCCTTTCTTGCCATAATATCCTTCTCCGTTTCTTCCATTTTAGTCAATAGAAGCTTCTCCTGTACTTCTAACCAGAGTTGTAGCTCTCTGAATTCAGCCACCACATTTTTTTTCTCTTTTTCAATGAGGTCCTAGAACAAGAAAGAGAAAAAGCAAAAGGCATACTTTTATTTTAATTATTTTACTTAATTATTTTAATTTTGTTATAATAATTAAACATATTCCTTGAAGAATCAAAAAGTGAGGTGGGATAATTTCCTAAGGAGAAAAAAAACCCTTTTGATATTAAAAACCGGAAGGGGGAAGTTTCTAAAAAGAAAAAAAAAGGATCCAGTTTAAATGATCTCTCATGAAAATTTTCTTAGCAATCAGGGATTTCAAAAAAGTAGACAGAAAAAAGTCAGAACTTGTACTTACAGACAGGCTGCCTATTATCAAAGATGGCGGATGAGGTTCTCCTTCCTATTAACTCAGAAGCTCCTAACCGTTGGATCAATACTTACAAGCATCTCCTGCACTTTTTGCTCTGTGTCTCTTTTGTATGTAGCTATTTTTTCTTTCTGCTCCTTCTGAGCCTTCAGGCAATCCTCCACCTTGATCTGAAAAATACAAGTTTTGAGTTTCTTGTCCGTAAAGAATTACATCTGAGGGAAGACCCAGTTAGAAGACACAGTATATTCAATCATCATAAATACATGACAGTTGGCAAACGTCCAAATTTTGATCATGTGACCATGGAATGCCTGCAATGATCACAAGGGTAAAAAACATTATGTCACTTTTTTCATTGCCAAGGACTACCTGCACGGGCATTAAAGTGAGCTGCCTGAATCTCCTGGTTGCAGTCATCCGAGAAGCATCACTGCGAAATGAAAGTTTGGGCTGATCCAGCAGGAATGATTTTGGGGGTCTGGACTCAAGATTTTGGAGGACTCCATGACAATTTTGCTCTAGAGCAAATGTGGAAAGGGAGCTGGTGAAGGGAGCCTATTTCTCCATACAGGCAATTTCCGTTGCTAAGCAAGACAGTGAAGTTTTGTCTCATTTTACAAACTTTCTTCCCCCTGTTGTTAAGTGAATCACTGCATTGTCAGGTTAGTCACACAGCAGTTAAGCGAATCTGGCTTCCCCATTGACTTTGCTTATCAGAAGATGGCAAAGAGTGAACACAAGAGCCCAGGACAACACAACATGACAGTTGACAAGCACCTGAATTTTGATCAGTGACAACAGGGATGTCAACCTATTTTTAAAAAATTGCAGGCAGGGAGATAAGGGGTGGGATAAAGCAGGAGGAAGCAAGTAAAGAGGTAAAAAGACTGCAAGGGCAGGCACTGGATTCCCCTCCCCAGCGATTTCTCCTGGCTGAGTCCTACCTGGTAGTCCTGGAAAACCTCCTCCGCAGGGATCACCCAGTGGCCCCTGTGCTCTTTGGATAGGTAGCAGACCAAGCAGATGAGGGACTGGTGGCCCTTACAGAAGAGCTTGAGGGGCTCCCGGTGTTTCGAGCAGAAGCTCCCTCCTTCCTCGCCCGGATAGCCGCCGCATCGCCTGGCCACTTCAGCCATCCGCGCCAGCTGCCTGATGGGGAGGAGGCTGCGGGGAACGAAGGTCTGTCTGCATTGGGGGCAGGAAGCCTTTGATTCCGACGTCCCCCAACTGCGGGTCAGGCAGCCCCGGCAGAAGTTGTGGCCGCACTCCGGGATGAGCAGGGGGTCCTGGAAAAAGTCCAGGCAGATGGAGCAGGTGGCTTCTGCCAAGAAATCCCGCAAGGGCGCTTCGGCCGCCATCGCCGCCTCCTCCGCCGGGACAAAGAAAGAGAAAGTTAAGTTTCGCGCCTTTCCCTGCGAATCAGCTGGCCGACTTTGGGCTCTGCCCAGACGGGAAACCGAAATGAATTGTTGGTCTTGCGGGCATCTTCGCTGGCTTCTTAAAGAAGAAGGAGAGTATTTTAAAAGGAACAAACTGGGGAGGAGGAAAAATTCAAGGGACGGAGCCCCGATCAGTTATTCTCAGCCCAACCAGCTCATTAAAGGGAAAATTGTTTTAAAAACTGTGGAGAGAAGCAAACATCCCTGGGACGAACCCCGATCAATTACAATTGATCCTGTTAAAGAGAGTAAACAAGTTTAAAATATTGGGGAGAAGCCAACATTCATGGGATCCCCTCCCCCCCCCCGATCAATTATTGATCCACACATTCTGCTAATGGAGAGGTGGGGATTCATGGCCCCTTTATGACTGGAGGGTTTCAAATGGTATATATAGGGTCTATATTCTGATTGGTTGATTGATTGACTTCAACACCCGAAAGGGCCACTGTCCATTCCTTGTGGCTGCCACTCCACTCTGGTCCCTTTGCTCAGGCCCCTCCACTTGCCCTGCTCGGCTGGACTCTGCTGTCTTCTCCTTCCAGCCGGTCCCTTCTGGAGTCTCCTCTCAGCAGGCGGATCAGGCAGTGGTGGAGGTGATCAGATGGCCAGTCGGCCCTTCTCCCTCTCTCTCTCCCTCCTGTCTCTGCTCCTCCTTCGATTCCCCTGCCTGCCTCCCTTTCTCTCCATCTCTTTCCCCCTCCCCCTCCTCCTCCCCCTCCCCTTTCCTCAGCTTTCCCTCAGACTTTCCCCTATATTTCCGCCCACTCCGTAATCAATTAGAAGCTTTATATAACATTGAAAGTGATCTTGATGGATTAAAGGGAACGCAATAAAATTTAATAAGGACGAAAGGAGTTACAAGTAACCTTCAATTTATGACTATTTGTTAGCAACCAGGTACAAACGGCTCTGGGGGAAAAAAAGGCTTAAAACCATTTTCACACTTAACATCTGTGGCAGTGTCCCTGTAGTCACAATTTGGGTGCTTTCAGACTGGCAGGTATTTATGATAGTTGCATTACTTGGAAGAGCTTACATCCTACAATGATACCTTTGAAACCAACAAACATCTGTCTGTTCTTGGGAAGGACTCAACAGGTGGATCAAAAGGCCAAATTCACTCTAAACATCCGGCTGAGTGTGAGATGGACTATAACAATTCACATGTAACAGTCACAGAGTGGGAAGGGACCGTGGAGGTCATCTAGTCCAACCCCCTGCTCATGCAGGAGACCTATACTAGGGATTCAAACTGCCGACCTTTCTGATCGACAAGCTCAGCGTCTTAGCCACTGAGCCACCTAGCCAGGCTGGCCAGCAGCATCAAATACTGCTAATTATGTTTTTAATTTAATTTTAATCATTAGATCAGTGGCTCTCCATGTGTAGGTTGTGAAGTCAAATAAACAAGCATCTTAACATTTCTCGTTTTTAAGGTATATAGACATTAAAAAGTGCCCTATGACAGATTTTCACACTTACGACCATTGCAGCATCCCCACGATTACATGATCAACATTCAGTCGCTTGGCAATTGGCTCATATCTGTGACGGTTGCAGGGTCCCCTGGTCGTGTGATGAACCTTTGTGACCTTCTGACAAGCAGAGTCAACGGGGAAGTCAGATTCACACTTAGCAACTGTGTCACTAACTTAACAACGGAAGTGATTCACTTAACAACTGTGACATGAAAGATGGTGATGTAGCGTCACCCCTGAAAGGGTCGCTGGGGACCAGGTCCCCCTTTCCCTCTTACAATCCATCATGTGGCTGCCCATCCACTTGGATCCCCCCACTTGCCCGGCTCAGCTGGACTCTGCTATCTTGTCCTTCCAGCTGGACCCTTGTGCTGTCTCCTCAGCAGGCGGATCACACGGTTGGGTGGTGGTCAGAAGTCTGGTTGGTCCTTCTTCCTCTCTCCTTCCTGCTGCTTGCTAGCCTCTCCTGCCGCTGCCTCTGCTCCTTCCTTGATTCTCTCCATCTTTCTCCTCCTTTCTTTCCTCCCACACTTCTCCCTACCTTTCCCAACCCTCCTTTCTCCCCCTTTTCCCATCTATCCTCATGCATTGCTTCCCCCCTCATTCTATGGGGTGGAGGCCAGATGAGCCAGGAGGCCCCACTTCCCTTCTCTGCTCCCTCTCGCCTTCTCTCTTGGTCTCCTCCTTCCTGTCAAAACCTCCTCCTTTACCTTCCCTTCCCCCTCATGATGCACTTAAAATGGGGCAAAGCTCACTTAATAGCCGTCTCACTTGACAGCAAAAATTTGGGGCTCAATTGTGGTTGTAAATCGAGGACTACCTGTATTAGGTAAGTTTGGATAACTCACATGCACCTTTGTCAACAGCAACTTCAGTTTAGATGCTTTGAGATGTTCCAGAGAGCTGCTGTTAGCAATCAAAGTCACCATATCAGTGTTAAGTTTCACTCCCCTTATTATTTATTTGTATCTCGCCTTTATTTTTATAAATACCTCAAGGTGGCAAACATATCCAACACATCTTCCTCCTCCTATTTTCCCCACAACAAACCTGTGAAGTGGATTGGACTGAGACAGAATGACTGGCTCAAAGTTACCAACTGGCTTTCAGGGCTAAGGTAGGACTTGAACTCACCGTCTTCCTCTTCCTAGCCTGGTGCCTTAACCACTAGATCAAACTGGATCTGACGCCCATCTCAATATCAAAGCCACTTTTGGGCTGCCTCAGTGTTGGCCACTGGTGGCTACCTAGACGAATCTCCCTCCACTTTTCTCGATAAAAATTCAGGAGTGGCTTGCCATTGCCCTCTTCCTAAGGCTGAATGAATGTAATGGGTCCAACTGGCCTTGTACCTAAGGGAGGATTAGAACTCAGGGCTTCTAGCTTGAATTCTTTTTTTTTTTTAAATACAAATTTCCCCCTTTTTTTTCCCCCTCTCCCTCCCCCTCCCTAACCCCCCCTCCCCACCCATCCCCCCTGTGACTTCTTCATAACAAAAAAAAACCCCTAATTCATAACAGATTACTTACTCCCTCCTCTAGATATTGACCTTTACTTACTAAAAATATTATTAATATTATAACATCCCCCTTTATCCATACATTTCAGAAAAGAGAAAAGAAAGGAAAAAAAAAAGACATTATACTATGACATTATAGAATAACTTCTCCACTTTAAAACTATACGATAAGTCCTACTTTAACATTTAATCTTCTATATATATTACTATAACATTTCAAAGCGGCCTTCCCCATAAAATCTAGTTTAACATTTATTCCACTCTATCCATTTCCTCCACTCCCCTAAATATATCACTTAAAAATCCCTTTTCTTAGACTAATCAATCTACTAACTAGCTTATTCACCCACTATCATGCAAAATTACCATACACAACATTTCTTAATATCTTTGATTCACTGCCCACACTACTTAAAAATATATGTCTATATTTTCCATTATATCTAAATAAAAAAAAAGAAAAGACAATGACTTTAAATTTATAATCCATATAGTATCTTCTTTGAGGTCTTTCCACTGGATTGGTAGAACCAACATCCATAATCGGGTAACATAGCTTGCTGGTGCAACAGTTTATTCAGGATCTTCAATCATATCTGCCCCCATCAGTAGTAAATATCTTCTTATATATATAAAAGTAAAAACAACCACCCGAGTGACATTATAATTATATTCCATATAGTAATAATTATGGGTTTCATCAGGATTATTAATTCCCATCATCGTAGTGGGTAACAACCCGATCTTCTGCATGCCCCAGCATAATTCTCTTGCCTTGTGATTCAAGATAATATAATATGTTTATCAACACAAAAAGAAATTCCAAAATAGATAATTCAAATCCATCAGTTTAAGGCTCGTTTCACGTCCCCAGATTACGGCCATGCAGAGATCTGCCACAATCCTCAGGATGATATTAACCAATACGTCGCCTCTTCTATGTTTACACATAATCATTCATATTTTAAAGTCACTGGCTTCACTGTTGCCTGATTTAGAAATTTCTATTTTTATGCCACCTATTTCTTTTTTTCTTTTCTTTTTGTGGGTTTGGTTTCCATCCTGGTTTCCTTTCTACAAATTGTGTATCATCTGGTCGGTTTTTATTCTGCTTTGTAGATTGGTCTTGTTGGTTTTGTTTTTGTATCTCATGTTTCTTTTTTATCCCTTGTATATCCCCTAATTGGTTTCCATGCTTATCCTTGCCTTGATAAGTCATCACATTAAGATTAGATGCCACTTCTCTCAAATTTGTAGATAGTCCAGCTGGGGTATCCAATAAATCCAAAGGCAATTCATCTGGTACAGTCTCTGTAATTCGATATTTTACCTTTATTTCCGGCTCCTTCTGCTTATCCTGTATTATACCTGAAGATGTTAAATTCATTTTCAACCTATTTTGATAAAATTCTTCTGCTCTTTCAACAGTATTTAGCTGATATCTTTCTCCTTGGTATCTAAATATAATACCAACTGGGGCGTCCCACCTGAATGGGATATTTCTCTTTTTTAATTCATTCACCAGAAAACCAAATTTCTTCCTTTCCATCAATATCTTAGGTGGGAGTTCCTTGTAAATCCAAATCTTTCTTCCATACAATTGCAAATTAGAATTAAAGGAATTTTGCACGATATTATTCCTAATTTCTTTATCTGTAAAATAAATCACCACATCTCTAGGCAATTGCCTTTGCTTGGCAATCCAGGAGTTGATTCGATAAACTCTGTCAATCCTACAAAACACTTCGTCAGGTTGAACCTTTAGAATCCCAGCTAGAAATTCAGAAGATATTTTCCTTAAATCATCTCTATTATTTTCCTGCAAACCTCTTAATCTTATCGCATATTCTGTGAAGTTATATTGTACCATTAAAATCTCTTTTTCAATCTTCTGTTGCAGATTTTCTGCATTACCATACTTTTGATCAGCGTCCATTTTAGGTTTTTCTTCTAAGCTATTATCCTGAGTGTTTGTCAAATCATTTTCAATTTTTTGAATTCCGGTTCAAAAAAGGACTTTCGGTTTGCTGTTTGTCGCTGCCAGACGTTCCTTTGGGATCGTCAGCTTCCATCGCCTGTCAGAGCCGCCTTCACAACGGAATGGCGGCTCGAAAAAACTCCGTTTCCATGAGGAAACGGAGATAGAGCCGGCAGGGGTGGGTAGAACTCTCTGCGGAGTCCCAAAAGTTTTTCCTTTACTTTTGGGACGGAGCGGATGAGATGCCCCGTATCCCCAGCCGCTGCTCCGGGCTTTGGGAGACCTCTGCTGATGCAGAGCCAGGCGTCAAAAGCAAGCCTGCAAATTTAACAGACTACTCAAAGAAAATGTGAGCTGGACCTGTAATACTGAACCGCAAGTATTTTACTGATTTTTTTTAAAAAAATTACTTAAGAGAGAGGAGGAAAAGAAAGAGGAAAAAAAGTCTTTTAAAATGGCGTCGGCTGGAGGAGAGACTGAAAGGGAAAGTCCTTCCGTTTTCTATTACTACAATGTAGCGGAATAAATACCACTGGCTACATTTGTAGACAAAACTTCGCTCCTGTGTCTTTTTCTCTTTTTCTTCCCTTGGAGACTTGATATTGTTGTTGATTGGAAAGAAGTCCCTTTTTTTTTTCTTGCTTTTTTTTTAACAAAGCCTGCCTGGGCGGAAACATGGCACTGAGACTCATAAAGTCAGATAAACAAGAAGGGGGGGGATTCCCCCAACAACAACTTAAAGGAACAAGTCTTAACTCTTCAGTCTCAGAAACCTGATTTTAATATAATAGAATTTTTTATAGAGGAGATTGAAAGAAGGGAGGAGATTATGAATCAGCAACTTGAAAAATTTAAGCAGGAAATTAAAGAATTGGTGAAATCTAAGTTTGATTCTTTGGAGAAAAAATTCTCAAAAGTGGCTAATGGCTTTACAGAATTTATGATACAGTTGGACACAAATACTAATGTACTAGAGTCTAAAATGGAAGAAATTCAAGATAAATTGGACAATAGAATTCTTAACCACCAAACTAGATTGGCTTCTTTTACTCCCGATACTTGTAGTTACTCAATAAAAGGCAGAGTGGCTTAAGCCAAGAAGGAAAAACAGTGTTACTGTCAGATAATGCATTTATTTAATAATGTATTTCATTTGTACAATTCTATTAACAATTCTTTTTGACTTTTGGCTTGAGCCAGCTGACACATTTAGGGCACAGAGGACTCACGTTTTCTATCTTGATAACAGACGGTATGTTTTATTTTTTTTCTGTTTTGTGTGCATCTTTTGTTTCTATGTATTGTACTGAATAAATTTATTGGCACAAAATTGCAAAAGAAGGAACTGCAATCCATTACACACCTCCCATATAAAATTACAATCAGTCTTACAATCAGTAATCCGATTGTTGTAGATAACCTACGTAAGTATAAAAACACAATTATGTGTTAAAAGAAAGTGGGAAGGAAAGAAAAAAAGAAGGGGATGATTATAGAATATACTTAGTTATGGACACCTACACAATCATTGATTGCAATTAACATTAAACAAACAAGCATGATCCATAAATGGGATGAAGACTGTGACAGACATATAAAATCATGATTGACAGGCTTAGCTGTAAGGTCTCTTCAATACTGATACATCTGAACACATGATGCTAACGCCAATAAAGCTCCTCTTTTTTTTTATCCAGACAAATAGAAATGCTGATCAGGTTATTCCTTTATAATGACTTATTGACTGACCAGGGTGGCATAGAACAATAAAGGAAGCTGAAGTAGTAAAAAGCTAAGGAATCTCTGCTTTAAAGGCTTTCGGAGATCCCTGCTTGGCAAATAGGGAGTTTTGTTTATGGAGGTCACTTCTTTGAGGGGAATGTCATGCAGGTGCCCTCACCCAAATAGAAATAGGGCAGAAGGGTCTCTCCAACCAAGGAAGTGTCTGAGAGTGTATGGAGCAGAGTTGCTGTGCTGGAATCAAAAAAGCTCACTTGTCCCCCTTCGCAGTTGAGACAGATGCAGATCGTCGTGGGCTCCTCAGTCAGGACCAGGTCAGAGCGTTTTGATGGAGATACGGCCTCGTATTTCCCTAGGCCTTTCCAAAACATCCAACACCTGGTCTGCTTATCAACATCTGTTAAGTTCACTGGCTGACTGGCAACCCCTACACCCCATCCTTCTCTATCTCCAACAATAACTTCCCAGAAATGTATCCCTGTGGAGAACGTCTGACAGCCAAGGACACAAGGATGACAAACAAATCTCATGGGATTTGGGGCACAATATTTTTCTTTAACTGGCTTAACTCCTCTGACACTTTTTTGATCTTTGGACAACTTAAGGCAGTCAATATTGGCTGTGTCTGGATCCAGACTCACATTCCCTGTAAGTGGAAAGGGAGAGAAGGAAGGAAGGAGAAGAACAAGAGCTTCAGCTGCAGGCCTAGTTTGTGTCTTCACCCCCAAAACCTTAACCCTATGGCCTCTTGTGTGAATGGAGTTCAGCTTCCAAACACCCCCTCCAGGACTAGAAGACTCATTGTTTTTTTAAACAATATCTAAGCCATTGTCTGGTCAACAGTCCTCCAACTTTGGCAACTGTAAGACTTGTGGACTTCAAGAATTCCCCTGATGGGACTGCGAGTGTACAGGTCCCTCTGCTCCCTTTTCTCCAAGCACTCAGGCTCTCCCACTGTCTATGTCCCATCCTCTGTTAACTGCCAGCCTCTTTGGCACCCGTCTCGCCTTTGGCCTTCTTGTTCCATTCACTTAGGTTGCCTTCACCATCTTCCAGTCCATCTGCCTCCCCTTCAGCTGCCACTAAGCTGTACGCCTTCAGGATCCGTTGATTACCTGTATCGCTCTTGGCTCTTCCGCTCAGCTCTTTGTCTCCTGGCTCCACTGGTCAAATCCCCTAGTCTCTAGTCTCTCATGTGGCCACCACTATGCTGATTGCCCTCCAGCTCCGCCATGCTGGCTGGAGAATTCTGGGAACTGAAGTCCACAAGTCTTGCAGTGGCCAAGTCCTTCAAACCCTTCACAGTGCTCCACCTCTTTCAGCCTCTGTGCACAATTCTCTTTAGCATCCATCTTGCAGATGAGATTAATGGAATTGGCAGGAAAGTTTTTGGCTTTGCCTTCAGAGAGTTGCTGGGAGGGCCCAGGTTGAACAGGGACTCTGTCTGGAGCATTAATCCAGAAGGTCAGGCAGAGCAAGAGGCTGACGTGTTTCAATTCTGAACTGGTAAGAATCAGAAGGACACCCCAGAGGTAACTTGGGACACAGGATGGAATGTGAGGAAGATCCCTCCTTTTCTCTGGGAACATCAGGATATCACAGGCATGTACAAAAGGGGAGGATCTTGCACAGGAAACCTCTGCTTTCATCAGTCTGATGGCCCACTTGGTGGAGACCAGCCTGATGCTCCAACTTTGCTATGTGCTTTGACCCAAAGGATCTAATTTCTCTGCTAACGAAGACCTGGTCACCAATTTATAATCAGGCAGTAAAATCAACAGGAAGTTATTAGTTTGGTAGGAATTCAATATTTTCAGATTATGTACAGAACATAACACAGCAGGGTGGAGTAGGAGTAGAGCAGAACAGAACAAAAGCTTTATTTGGCCAAGTGTGATCAGACACACAGGGAATTTGTCTCTGCTGCATTAGCAAATATTGAACATATAAATGGCAAGTAAAAGTTCATAAATCATATAATCATTAAAGTTTACTGGATAATCATAGTCTTATATAGTAATTAATCCTATATTTTTCTTTTTGATCTATTATGTTTCTCTTCACGTTACTGGCATCAGAGCTTAAAATAGCAAGGAAATCCAATTCCTATAACTCATATTTACCTTCCTGTACTTGAAGTCCACTTTCCAGAGTATCTGGGGAAGAAAAGGGAGGAATTCAGCATCTCATCACTGGAATTGGAGCAACAAAAGGGCCTCCCTCAGATTCCCTGGTTTGCTTTCCTTGGCCTCAGATCAGGAAATAAGGAATAGGGAAAGCTACAAGCCAGAATGTCATTGGTGGCTATATATATTCCATCAGGTATGAATATATTCTACTATATATTCCATATACAGGTAGTCCTCAATTTACAACTATTTCTTTAGTGAAATTATAGCAGCACTGACAAAAGTGCTTTATGACCGGTTCTCACACTTATGACTGATGCAGCCTCCCCAGTCACGTGATCAAAATTCAGGCACTGGGAACCACCTTGTATTTACGATGGTTGAAGCATTCCATGGTTCTGGGATTGTCCTCTTCTGCCTTCCTGGGGAGCTTCTGACAAGCAAAGTCGATGGGGGAAGCCAGATTCATTTATCAACCGTGATTCACTTAACTGTCCTGATTTTCTTAATAACTCTGGCAAAAACGTTCTTAAAAAAGAGCCTTGGTACTACAGTGGTTTAAAGCACCCTGTTATTAACACAGCTGCCTGCAATTTACTGCTGGTTCGAATCTCTCCAAGGCTCAAGGTTGACTCAGCCTTCCATCCTTTCTAAGGTAGGTTAAATGAGGACCCAGTTTGTGGGGGCAATAAGCTGACTTTGTATAAATATACAAAAGTATGAAGGCTATTGCTTAACGCACTGTAAGCCGCCCTGAGTCTTCGGAGAAGGGCGGCATATAAATCAAATTAAAAAAAAAAAAAAAAAAAAAAAAATGGGGCACAGATCACTTAACAACTGCCTTGCTTAGCAACAGAAATTTTCAGCTCAATGGAGGTCGTAAGTCAAGAACTACCTGCATATATTCCATTATACTTAGTGGAAACTTATTCTGGTTCCCCAGTGATCAGTGCATTTGGGTTTGGGCTACGAAGAATACAGGTAGTCTCGTCTTACAATCGTAACTGAGACACTGATCCTGAAATTGATCCCTCTATGATCCATGTGACATTGACCCAGAATCTCTCTTGGATGCTCAAAATGTCATTGAGTGTAAAACCCCAGCGGCTGTTTTTTACCTCTCAGTTTTTTCATGGCCCCTTTCAGAAGCTCAGTCATATCACTGTAATCCCAGATTGTCCACTTCGGTTCTAGAAGTAAATCCACCGGATTTTCATATGTTTCCTTTGCCTGGTATCTGGCAAGACAAAATAGCAGAATAACAGAGTTAGAAGGGATCTTGTAGGTCATCTAGTCCAACACACACACCACTAACCCCTAAGCAGGAGACCCCACACCGTTTCTGACAGATGGCAGTCCGGCCTCTTCTTGAAAGCTTCCAGTGATGAAGCTTTCAGAACGTCTGAAGGCAAAGCTCTTCCAGTGGTTCATTCTCCTCAGTCAGAATTTTTCTCTTATTTCCAGGTTGAATCCCTCCTTGATCAGTTTCCATCCATTATTCCTTGTCTGGCCTTCAGGTGCTTTGGAAATCAGGTTGACCCCCTTCTCTCTGTGACAGACCCTCAAATATTGGAACACTGTTGCTATCATGTCTCCCCTGGTCCTTCTCTTCACTAGACTAGCCATGCCCAGTTCCTGCAACCTTTATCAACCTGCCAATAGAAGCTTTCTAAACCATCAGATGGTGCTTGAGGATTGGCTAGCTACAGGATCTAATCTCCTCCCTCTCTCCCCCTCCCTCCCTCCCTCTCTCTCTCTCCCCCCTCCCTCTCTCTTGTGTGTGGCTTTTAATTGTTAAATGGGGTGTTGATTGCCAGCTATTAAGTCATTGATTGTCATTTTCTTGTGTTGCCCTGTCCTCGGATCCTAAGGACCTGGTAAGATGGTGGGAAATAAGCAGTCCTGTTGACTGAGAAGGGCCCTGTTTCCCAGGCTTCAGTCATTTCTCTGGCTAGCTATTCAAATATAGGCACCATGTGCGACTCAGTGGATCCTGATCCAGAACTGCACTCATCCACCTTCGTCAAGTTAAAGGAGAGATCTAGTAAAGGCCACTAAGTTTCAGTTTTTGGGCTCCCTACTCTTGAAAATTCTTGTGAATCTCTTGGCCAAATCAATGGATTGTATTTTACCAAATGACTGATGACACATGACTACTATGGGTGACGTAGGTAATTAGATGATGGATATAACATTCAAACTGATCTTGATGGATTTTAGTTCTGCATTTAACACAATTCTTCCACATAGACTAGTGTCTATCTAATCTTAAGGACCTTGGACTTTCTCATTTAATCTACCTTTGGATTATGGATTTCCTGTTTGGCTGCTCTCAAGAGGGTCAGATTAGGTAATCACACCTCCTCGGCCCTTTTTCTTAACACTGGTAAACCACAGGGTTGTGTGTTGAGTCCCTTACTCTATACTCTTTACGTACATGACTGCATTCTCACTCACGCCACTAATACTATTATTAAATTTGCAGATGATAGAACAATGGTAGGACTCATCTCCAGGGGGTGGGATGAGTCTGCCTATTGAGAGGAGGTGGACCAGTTGCTTTCACTGTGTGGAGACAATAATTTAGTCCTTACCACCAATAAGACCAAGGAGTTTATAGTGGACTACAGAAGGAATAGATCAGATATCCAGCCCTCGCTGATCAATGGAGACCAGGTGGAGCAAGTGGCCAGTTTTAGGTTTTGGGGTGTTATCATAAAAGAGGATCTGACCTGGGGTGCTCACACTGCAGCACTGGTCAAAAGGGCCCAGCAGAGATTATACTACTTGAGACTACTCAGGAAAAAACAACCGAATGAAAAACTGCAGGTGACTTTCTACCGCTGCACTATAGAGAGTATCTTAACTTACTGCATCTGTGTATAGTTTGCCAATTGCACCGTGGCAGATAGGACAGCGCTCCAGAGGGTTAAGATCATTGCCCAGAGGATCATTGGTTGCCCCCTCCCCTCCTTGGAAGAGCTTTATAGCTCCCGCTGCCTTAAGAAAGTTCAAAACGTTCCTAAAGATCCATCTCATCCTGGGCACCCCTTTTGTTGAAGTATTGCCATCTGGCAGACGGTAAATAAAAACAAGGACAAATAGGCTGAAAAACAGCTTCTATCCCAGAGCGGTAACTATGTTGAATTCTACTGTATAGTGCAATACTAATGCAGTATCACAGGTTTTCAATTTAATTGTGTAGAATGTGAAGGATTTGTTTTTGTTTTATTATTATTATTTATAGTTTTCTTATGTATGATGTACACTGAAGATGGCATTTAATTTCAATGTACGAGGTGCAATAACACTAAAGTAAACTTAACATTAAACTTAAAGGTAATGCAATGAAATCGCAGATAACGTCTGTCACAATGTCCCTGTAATCACTATTCTAGTGCTTGGCAACTGGCATGTATTTATGATAGTTGCATTACTTGGAACAGTTTACATCCTACAATACCTTTAAAACCATCAAACATCTGTCTCTTCTTAGAGAGGACTCAATAGGGAAGAAATGCCAAATTAAATCTAAATGTCTGGCTGACTATGCAACCAACAATAATTGATCATATCAAATATTGCTAATTATATTGTGTTGAAGTTATCGGAGGAAATTTCTAAAAAGCCCTGAAATACAGTACGCAATCTTTACATTAAAATACTGCTAAGTACAAACAGAACTTTCCAAAATAGGAAAACTTTTGGAGGAGCTGCTGATCTGTGAGACTGTAAAGAAAAGGGTGGATTTACTTACTTCTTCAAGATGCTTCCAATGTCCTAAAAAAAAGAGAGAGACAAAGCATTGAAAGGATTGCAATTATGCTTCCAGAATGAAGGCACTTTGGAAAATGCAGGTGGTTATAATACTTTGTAGAAAGTCATCGGTGTTGGGTTTCTCCTTGCCTGGAGATTAAGGGGAGGGGGAGACCCTACAAAGAACACCCACCACCATAACCTCCAATAGGGGATAGGAATCTCAAATTGTGAAGAATATAGAGACAGTGACCAGTACTTTGAATTCCTGCTTTTTGCATGGCCTGCTTTTTCTGTACTACATTTTTCTTATTAGACTAATCTGTTTTTATACACATGGCTAATAATGAGAAAATATAAAAAATAAAAACTTGAGGCTGTAATTTTATTTTGTATTTTACTGTGCTGAAAATGTTTTGTTTTCCCTTTATCTGACACTTCTTTCCCATTCTTATCCTTCTCCGTTTCCCTATTTTCTTTATTTCCATTTGTACTTTTCACTATTATAATTTCAATTAAATTTCTGGGGAGGGGGAAGGAAAGGGTCAAAAAGAGTATTCTGTGGAGGGGCTAAAGCAGGCTATTCCATTTCATCATTGGTACACCATGATACCAAAAAAATGCTGAGACAGAGAGGAGCAATAAAGGTGATAAGGGCTCTGGAGGCCAAACTGTACAATGAATGGCAAAGGGAACACGGTAGGCTCAGCCTAACAAAGAGAAGGCTTAGGGGAGACCCTACCGCCGTCTTCCAATACTTGGAAGGCTGTCATAGAGAAAATGGCATCGATTTAGTCTCCGTAGCACCTGAAGGCAGGACAAGAGGCACGGGGTGAAAACTCATCACAAAGAGATCCAACCTAAAATACAGAATAATTTCCTGACAGTGAGAAGTATTTATCAGTGGAACAGCTTCCCTCCCAGAGTTCTGGGTGATCCATCACTGGAGGCTTCCAATAATAGATTTGTTCCGGATGGAATAAGGACTCTGCCTTGGGCAGAGAAGACCTCCAAGGACCCTTCCAGCCCTAGGATTCTATGATCTCTATGATACAACCTGACCTGTAAGAGTTTGCTGGCTGGCTGCTGAAGCTTCTCTTCTATCTCCTGGATGAGATGGTCAAGAGAGCCCAGTTCCTCCATGTGCTTGGCCAAACCCTTCTCTTTTCTTGCCATAATATCCTTCTCCGTTTCTTCCATTTTAGTCAATAGGAGCTTCTCCTGTCCTTCTAACCAGAGTTGTAGCTCTCTGAATTCAGCCACCACATTTTTTTTCTCTTTTTCAATGAGATCCTAGAACAAGAAAGAGAAAAAAGCAAATGGCATAATTTTATTTTATTTTAATTATTTTATTTAATAATTTTAATTTTGTCATGAGAATTAAATGGATTCCTTGAAGAATCCAAAAGTGAGGTGGGAGAATTTCCTAGGGAGAAAAAAACCCTTTTGACGTTAAAAAACGCAAGGGGGAAAAGTTTCTAAAAAGAAAAATAAAAGGCTCCAGTTTAAATGATCACTCATGAAAATTTTCTTAGCAATCAGGGATTTCAAAAAAGTAGACAATTAGGGATCAAAGCCCAATGCATATTAAAAGGTTGTATAATGTATTGATAGAAATAGACCCAGAAACTGAGTTAGTGAAGGATTGTATGATAAAATGGGCACAAAACTTTGGGGAACCAATAATGATGGAAGTATGGGAAAAAATATGGATCAGAAATGTAAAATTTACCCAAGCCCAAAACTTGAGAGAAAATTTTTATAAAATGTTTTACAGATGGCATTTAGATCCCAAAAAGTTAGCTTGTATGTATCCAAGTTTACAATCTACGTGTTGGAGATGTAAATGTGATGATGCAACGTATTTTCATATATGATGGACATATAAAAAAGTTAAGGCATTTTGGATTAAGATATGGTGGATTATACAAAATATTCTTAAAAAGAAGATAAAATTTACTCCACAGTTGTTTCTATTGGGTATAACTGTACAGTTATAGAGACTAATTTGATTTTGAACTTAATAACTGCAACCAGACTTTCGGTGGCGCAGTATTGGAAGAAGGAAGAACTACCTACTATTGAAGAATGGACATTAAAAGTAGCTAATTTGGCGGAGCTGGCTAAAATCTCTGCATATTTGAAGGATCAGTAGAATGAAAGATACGTATTGAAATGGAGAAGATGGATTGATTATATACAAAACAAATGTGGGATTAAAAAGTTGCAAATAGCTTATGAATGAAATATTTAGGTGAACTTTTCTACTCTGATATTTTGGTATGTATGGGGGAGTTAAAGTGTAAGAGGGAGTTAAGAGCTTATAGTTGGTTTGTTTATGTTTGATTATGTTTGTTAAATGCAATACCCTGTATTTTGCTCTGGGAAGTCGGGGAGGGGGGG
Organism: Pantherophis guttatus; assembly: GCF_059756535.1. Lineage (NCBI taxonomy): Eukaryota > Metazoa > Chordata > Lepidosauria > Squamata > Colubridae > Pantherophis > Pantherophis guttatus. The sequence goes on along the minus strand of NC_142064.1, from coordinate 260,213,064 downwards.
AGGAGGGAGAAGGGAATGGGTGGGGGAGGAGGGGGGGAAATTTGTTTTAAAATATTTTAAAACTTTTTTTAAAAAAAAGTAGACAGAAAAATGTTTGTGTTCATAATTTTTTCAATGATGAAATACGATTTGCATTAATTTATTAAGCAAGCCAAACCCATTGCATAAAACACAGCTCATGGGATAGGGGCACTTAACCCAACTGAGACTCATTCAGCCAATGGTGACACCTCAGTCCCCAGGTTAAGAACAACTTATGTGGCCTACACAGTCTTTAACTTTGAATTAATTTCAGTCAGAACTTGTACTTACAAACAGGCTGCCTATTATCAAAGATGGTGGATGGGCTTCTCCTTATTAGCTCTGAAGCTCCTAACCGTTGGATCAATACTTACAAGCATCTCCTGCACTCTTTGCTCTGTCTCTCCTTTGTATGTAGCTATTTTTTCTTTCTGCTCCTTCTGAGCCTTCAGGCAATCCTCCACCTTGATCTGAAAAATATAAGTTTTGAGTTTCTTTTCTGTAAAGAATTACATCGGAGGGAAGACCCAATGAGAAAACCCAATATATTCAATCATCATAAATACATGACAGTTGGCAAACATCCAAATTTTGATCCTGTGACCATGGAATGCCTGCAATGATCACAAGGGTAAAAAACATTCTGTCACTTTTTTCATTGCCAAGGACTCCCTGCAAGGGCATTAAAGTGAGCTGCCTGAGTCTCCTGGTTGCAGTCATCCCAGAAGCATCACTGAGAAATGAAAGTTTGGGCTGAACCAGCAGGAGTGTTTTCGGGGTCTGCACTCAAGATTTTGGAGGTCTCCATGACAATTTTGCTCTAGAGCAAATGTGGAAAGGGAGCTGGTGAAGGGAGCCTATTTCTCCCTACAGGCAATTTCTGTTGCTAAGTGTTACATATTGGTTCTGTTAATAGCGGCCTCTAGTGGTCGGGCTGGTTGCCGTGTTAATTGCTGATTGGTTGAAGCGATGACAGCTCAGGGTATAAAAGGAGCTGTCAAGCGCGGGAGTTGTTGCGATGCATGTTTCAAGTAATAAATACAGGGTTCTTGTTACTGACGCCTCGCCTCAGTTCTGTCGGTGATCTCAGAACATATTAGTGGCGACGAGGATGGGATGTCCAATGGTGGTCATCTGTCAGGAACAGTAAGAGTACGAGTTGCTGGATCGTTGTCGAGTGAAGCACTGATTGACAGTGAGGGGGAGAGAGGGAAATGGCTTCCTCACAGAACTTCGCCCCGTTCAACCCAGCAACGGAGTCCTGGGAGGCACTTGTGGCCAGATTCGATTGTTTTTTATAGCTAACGACTATCGAGAGTTGTCTAGCGAACGGAAGACGGCGTATTTTTTAAGTTTCTGTGGCCCCGAAATGTTCGAGACTGCGATGACCCTTATGGCCCCACAGTCCATTCATGCAGGGACATAGGAAGACTTCATGCTCAAATTAAAAAGGCACTATGCTCCTGCGCCATCTCGCATAGCGCGCAGGCAGCACTTCTATCACCGCGATCAGGCTGAAGGGGAGTCCATCAGCCAATATATTGCTACATTGAGAAAAGCAGCCAGACATTGCCAATTCGTGGACTTAAATGACTATTTGTTGGACAGGCTGGTCAGCGGCGTGAGGGATGAAAACCTGAAGAGACGCCTCATTGCCAAGCCAGAGCTCTCCTTCCAGGAGGCTCTGGACGAAGCGTGTGCTGCGGAATTGGCCGCGCTGTCCCTCGCAGATTTGCCCAAGGGCCAAACAGGCTGTAACCATAAGGGAGAATCTATACACCAAACTAATGTTGAATTGAGCGACGATGACGACTCGTGTGGAGAGAACACTGTCGATCGTATCAAAGAGATGCAGCGCCCCGGGAGATCAGCCAGGCAAACACAGGGAGACTGTAAGAGTTGTGGGGGGAATCACCTGAGAGCGGATTGCCGTTTAAAGGAGGCAATTTGCCACCGCTGTGGGCACCGGGGCCACATCGCAAGGGTTTGCCAGTCACCTAACCCGGCGGAGCTGGCTGTCACCCCCCCCCCCCAGAGGTGATAGACACGGTCCTGTCAGGCGGCCGAATTACCAGAGTGGCCGAATGCAACGGAGCCACGAGCCGGGGTGTGTGTATATGGTATCTCCCGTCCACGATGTGACGGCCTGGGACAAAATTACCCTGTCAGTTAATATAGAGGGCTGGCCATGCAGTATGGAGGTGGATACCGGATCGGCAAGTTCGATTGTATCCTGGAGCACCGTGAAACGGTTAATGCCCTGTCTTGCCAAACGCCATCTAGCACCATGCCAAGTGCAGCTGCGGGATTTTCAAGGGAACCCAATAACCATTGTGGGGAGTGGTCATTTCCGGGTTCAATTTAAGAACTATTCTGGCCACCTGCCACTGATTGTAGTAGAAGCCCTGCTCCCGAGTCTTTTAGGATTAAACTGGTTCCAGGCTTTGGGTCTCACCCTTCACAGGGTGAATACCATCCGCTCGACCGAGTTGGACAGACTGGTGCACGAATTTCTGTCTGTGTTTGATGGCAAATTAGGATGTTATAAGGGGCCCCCAGTTTTCTTTAGCCTGGATCCTCAAATTCCCCCTCGACGCCTAAAACCCCACAGAGTCCCTTTTGCATTGCAATCGCGAGTTGACGCTGAATTGGATAAACTTATATCGCGGGGGGTGTTAGAGCCGGTGGAGTTCGCCCAGTGGGAAACACCGATCGTAACTCCAATCAAGGCAGACTGCTCGGTCCGAATATGCGCCGATTATCGGGTGACATTAAACAAGGCACTTCTGGGTCATGCGTATCCTGTCCCTGTAGTGCAGCATCTCCTGCACTCCCTGGGCCAGGGTTCAGTCTTTGCCAAGCTGGACCTGGCCCAGGCATATCAACAACTGAGGGTCGATGACAAGACACCAGAGGCGCAGACTATTGTGACCCACAGGGGGCGTTCCAACGTCGCCGCCTTCAATTTGGTGTAAGTGTTGCCCCGGGAATTTTCCAGAGCATGATGGAGCGATTGCTGCTGGGAATTCCCGGGGTCATACCATATTTCGACGACGTCCTGGTCACAGCGACTTGCACGTCGGAATTGATGGACCGGTTGTGCCAAGTTTTACTAAAATTCAAGGGGGCGGGCCTTAAGGTTAACAAAACCAAATGTAAGATTGCAGTACCACAGGTGGAGTTTCTTGGGTTTTTAGTCGATGGCACTGGCATTCACCCAACGGCGGCTAAAACCTCTGCAATTCTGGACGCCCCTACCCCAACCTGCAAAGCCGATTTTCAATCCTTCCTCAGTCTTTTAAATTTCTACGCTGTCTTCCTTCCCCATAAGGTGTCGGTGGCAGAACCACTGCACCGTCTGTTGGACTGCAGAGCCCTGTGGAAATGGGGTGTGAGGGAGGATGCTGCGTTCCTCTCTGTGAAACGCCTTCTCACATCTAATGCCTTACTCACGCAGTATTCCAACAACCTCCCCTTGGTTTTATCCTGCGATGCCTCCCCTTATGGGGTTGGTGCAGTATTAAGTCATAGGTTGTCATCTGGCCGTGAACTGCCTATCGCTTATTTTTCCAGAACCTTGGCTCCTGCAGAGCGTAATTACTCACAATTGGATAAAGAGGCTCTCGCTCTCGTGGCCGGCGTGAAAAGTTTCCACCATTACCTCTATGGCCGCTCGTTTGACTTGTATACCGACCACAAGCCCCTTTTGGGCATATTAGCGGGCGACCGAATCGCACCGTAAATCTTATCCCCACGCATGACTCGTTATTCTGGTTTTTTTGGCCGCCTATTCCTACAAGTTGATCTACTGCGCCGGTCGTAACCTCACACATGCTGATGCTTTAAGTCGATGCCCCGTCACTACCCTGCTTGAGGACCCTGTTCCTGCCTCCCCGGTGTTGCTGATTGAGGATTCGCCGTTACCACTCACCGCTCTGGACGTTGCCCGTTCCTCCACTAGGGACAAGACCCTCGCTGTGGTCCTCAATTGGATGGCCAGGGGTTGGCCTCCAGGTCCGTTTTCACCTAATCTACAGCCCTACGCTTCCCGTCGTCTTGAACTATCCACCCAGGACGGTTGCTTATTGTGGGGCCACCGTGTCATCATACTGCCTCCCTTGCGGGAACCTCTTTTACAGCAACTGCATAAGGGTCACCCGGGGGTGGTCCGCATGAAAGCCCTGGGTCGCGCTTATTTGTGGTGGCCCCTTCTTGATCGGGATATTACTGACTGGGTTTCGTCATGTTCTAAGTGTCAGGAATCCATGCCTATGCCTGCAAGGGACCACCCTCGGGGGTGGGAGGATCCTGGAGGGCCCTGGGTGCGTTTACATATAGATCTGGCTGGACCGATGAAAGGACAGTCTTTTCTGGTTGTGGCTGACGCCTTCTCGAAGTGGGTGGAAGTTGTTCACATGCTTTCCACCACTTCTGAGGCGGTTGTTAAGGCGTTGCGCCAGCTCTTTGTTACCCACGGATTGCCGGATATGGTTGTCTCCGATAATGGGGCCCAGTTTACTTTTGCAGAGTTCGAGGCGTTCCTAAACTCATCAGGGTATCTGCCACTATTTAATTTCTCCTTTTCTTCCGTCCAGCAATGGTTTTGCTGAACATGCCGTTAGATCCGCAAAGGATGCGTTAAAGAAATTGGATCACGGGAGTTGGCGTGACCGGGTGGAGGAATATTTAATGGCCCAGCACACAACGCCCTGTCAGCTGACCAATAAGAGCCCAGCCAAGCTCTTGATGGGCCGGAAATTGCGCACGCCACTTGACCGCATTCACCCATCATACTGCCCTAGTAAACCTTTGGACTCCCATAGCAGATACCATCCCTACAACATCGGGGACCCAGTTTACGCCCGCAATTATGCAGGTCTTCCATTGTGGCTGGCAGGAAGGGTCGTGGGTATTGGGGGCCCATGCTCATACCGAGTTGAGGTGGACAAAGGCCAGATCTGGAAGCGCCACAAGGACCAGCTTCGATCCCGGCGGGGATTAAGTCCCGGGCAGGTCAGAAAGGAAGACAGTCGTGAGGGCCCTAGCTACCAGAGGGCCAATGAAGCAGGACAACAGTTAGTGGCCAGAGAAACCTCTCCGGCCCATGCCGGGTCTGAGGACTTACCTGTTCCTGGGGGACGAGACGGGGAGGTATACACCGGAGACGCACGAAACAGGAAGGCTGTGGCGACTCGCTCTGACAGCTCAAACCTGCCGCCAGAACCGCCCGAAGGGGCGGAACCTAGGCGGTCAGGGCAGGTCCGCCGGAGGCCTACCTATCTAAGCGACTACGCATGCGCCTGACGGGTAATAGGCGCAAGCTGGGTGGGGAGGAGTGTTACATATTGGTTCTGTTAATAGCGGCCTCTAGTGGCCGGTCTGGTTGCTGTGTTAATTGCTGATTGGTTGAAGCGATGACAGCTAGGGTATAAAAGGAGCTGTCAAGCGCGGGAGTTGTTGCGATGCATGTTTCAAGTAATAAATACAGGGTTCTTGTTACTGACGCCTCGCCTCAGTTCTGTCGGTGATCTCAGAACATATTACTAAGCAAGACGTGAAGTTTTGTCTCATTTTACAACCTTTCTTCTGAATGTTGTTAAGTGAATCACTACAGTTGTCAGGTTAGTCACACAGCTGTTAAGCGAATCTGGCTTCTCCATTGACTTTGTTTATCAGAAGATGGCAAAGAGTGATCACAAGAGCCCAGGACAACAGAATATGATAGTTGACAAGCATCTGAATTTTGATCAGTGACAACAGGAATGTCAACCTGTTTTTTAAAAATTGCAGGCAGGGAGATAAGCGGTGGGATAAAAATAAAGCTCTCGGGGAGACATCTGGGAGACATCTTGGAACAGAGCAAAAGCCTGGACCTCTGATTTACAACAATAGAATCCTGTAATTCTGAGGTAGTGATATGTCAAATTGAGAGTCACTGATCTAGCCCACCAGAACCTCAAAAGGGATGGGGATTATGGCCAGGGGCTCTGGCCGTCTGCTGAGCTCTGGTGGCTCAGCAGACTAATTTACATCCACTTACATCTGCTGCCTGCAATTACTGCAAGTTCAAATCTCACCAGGCTGAAGGTTGACTTAGCCTTCCATCCTTTCTAAGGTAGGTAAAATGAGGACCCAGATTATGGGGGCAATAAGCTGACTTTGTATAAATATACAAAAGTATGAAGGCTATTGCTTAGCGCATTGTAAGCCGCCCTGAGTCTCCGGAGAAGGGCGGCATATAAATCAAATTAAAAAAAAAAAAAAAGGTGTCCCAAGGAATGTCAACAAAGTCAAGGTGTCAGCCAGCTATGCCTTTTTACACAAATAAGGGGTGGGGCTGCTTCCCTCCCTTAGGCGGAGGAGAATAAATGGAAAAACAATATGGGTAATATATTGTGAAGTAATTTGAAGCTAACAGATTGAATAAGAGAAATTGGAAGGGAGGAAAATGCAAGCAAGATAATAATTAAAACAAAATGTTATCAATCAATTAAACATGTGAAACTAGGAGTAATGTGAAATATGATTTTGGAAATTAGCTAAAGTAGAGTTTTGCCCCAGGTTAATAAATATGGTAGGAGTAGAGGAAGGTATTATATTAGAAAACAGTTGAAACAAAGCTTGGAATTAGTTAAAAATTAAAATAAGAGTTAGGAGTGGAGGAAAGCATGAGCTGGAAAACAGTTAAAGCAACGCTGTGGACCAGCCAATAAACAGAGTTAGGAGTGGAGGAAAGCATACGCTGGGTAACAGTTTATATGAACTGTGAACTAGTTAAAAATAAAAAGGTAGGAGACTATACCTGGGGATCAATTGAAATATAATTGTGAACCAGTTAAAAATAAAGGTGGGAGCGGAGGAAAGCACTACTGGAAAGCAACTATTTAAGTTGCAAACCAGTTATAAAATAAATATAGGAGGAGTAAAGGAAATAAGGTTGGTGTGTAGTTAAAATCATACTGTGAACCAGCCAAAATAATTTAAGGTTAGGAGTGGAGGTAAGCATTGCTGGAAAGCAGCAGATCAAGATGTTAACCAGCTAAAAAATAAAATTAGGAGAAAGTGGAAGAAACTTTACAGGAGAATAATAATATAACTGTGAACCAGTTAAATAATCAGATTGGAGTTATATAAACTACTAAGAGAAAAGGGAAATAAATTTTTGATAAGATTTGGATATTAGTTGTGATCAAGAAGAGGTGAAATATAGATTTGGTGTAATGGGTCTTAAATTGAGAAATGTATTTGAAATATTGTTAAAATGAGACGTTTAGAATGGTGTTTATAGTCTAGAATGTTGGGCGAAATAATTGAATGAGAAATGTTTAGAATAAGATTTTTTTTCTTTCTTTTTTCTTTTTCTTTAAAAGAAGATGTAATTGGATAACAATGGGAATGTCACAAGTAAATGCCTTATTCTCTAATGTGTAAATAGTATATGATCGGGATGTCAGGGGTTAATTTATTCTTCACTTCTTAATGTATTCATACTTCGCCACTCCCATATCTAGCTCCACCCATTGTATATATAAGGAGCTACACACACTCTCTTCTTTGCTTCTATCTGTGAATATTCAGTGAATATAGAATGCCTTATGTAAATAAAAGAAAATATATTTGAACTCTTAACTCTCTCATAACTTATTGAGTCTGATCCTGAAAATATTGCAACAAGTTGGTAGCAGAGGATGGTTAAATTGACTCAATAAAAACTTAAATATGTCTAAGAGAGATAGGCCCAACACCAGGGCATACAGCAAAGAAATGGAAACGGATCAAGAAATAATAGATGAGTCCACAAATGCAATTTCGAGAGAATCCGAAGAATACACAACTGAAGACGAAGAAATAATAGATGAAGATGGTAACCGAAAGGAAATTAAAATAGAAAACAACGAACTCAGGTTAGAAATATTAAAACTGTTAAAGAGCCAGAAAAACGATGAAAGCCTCATCGCGAACCTCCAAGACATGTTGAAAAACAGCGGAGCAGCGAGAGAGAAGCACATCGCCATCGAAAAGTCAAAAGACTCCAAAATAGTAAGTGATACGACTAAAGAAAAGAACGCTATAAAGAAGAAAAACGGTGATCCCGCGCAAAATTTTGAATGGCAGCCATCTTGGTTCCAACAGACCTCCAGAATGAGCGAAGCAGAGCCAATCAGAAAACTTGATTCAAAATTTCTGGCGCGAAAGGCACTACTGGATAACGAAAACAAAAAAGAAAAATCAAACACCTCAGAAGAATCAGAATCAGAAAGTGAAGGCGATTCAACAGATATTCAAATAAAGTCAGCAATGAAAACGCTTTTTGCTGCATTTGGACCAAAACTAAAAATTACCAAAAAGTCAACCAGAAAACGAACGAGCAAGCCAACGTCTCAAAATCTACCCGCTCCCATCCTGACGACGAGAGCATCGACACCTGAACCAAGAGAGCCCTGCAAATACCGTCCCACACCGCAGACCGATGAAAGCACCAACGCACTCAAGAGAAGAAAAAGAACAAGCGCCATCATCAGAACCCCTAAGATCGAGCCGGAGACCGATTCATCTGAGGAGGAGCTGAACGAGCGAGCCGCAACGACGAGAACCTCTCACGACGACTCCAGGATCGAAATGAGCAACGCGCATGCGCGAAACTACGCAGATGACCCGGGAAGACATGAGTTGCCGAAAGGACCCTGCAGACTCGTCGCGAGCATTCCCACGCCGTTTTGTAATTTTCACCATCTACGAGACCACGGACTACCTCCGGTTGTAAGTAATGGACCTAATAATGTCGGAAACTTGCCCAGTGACTTCCCAAAGCTGAGAATAGATGGCATTAATTTACAAGAATGGTATCAGCAGCTCCAGGTGGTCTTTATGAAAGAAAACTTACTGTTTTTCATCACTAATCCCCCAAAAAGACCTTGGACTTTAAAGTTAGACTGCTTACACCATAGAGCATTTTTCTTATTAATTTCTAGTGTGTCTCCTGCCATGTATCACAGTATTAAGCAAAATCTGACTGTCTCAGAAATTATTCAATGCATGTTCAATTTGTTTCACAGTGATAGTGTAGCTACCACCACAAGAATGTCTAAAGATTTCTTTTCTTCTAGGATAAAACCAGGGGTTTCCATAAGTGAACATTTAATATCTTTAAACAAAATAAGAGCTGAGCTACATTTAAGGGGGGAGGTGATTTCAGACCAAACAATGAAAAGTGTTATCATAAACTCACTTGACCCATCATGGGACAATTATATGTCACATTTAGACACAATCAATCTTGGATATTTATCCATAGAAAGTCTATCCAATAGGTTAATAGCTGAAGACAATTCAAGGAAGAGCCGCTCTAACAATCACATTGAACATAAACCATATAGAAAAGTGGTTTTCCAAGAAAGATATAATGAAACATTCAGATGCCACAATTGTGGATCCAGGGAACACAATAGAAGAGATTGTCCCAAAATTACAAAAGAAAGACATAGGTCAGAACACAGAAACAAATACGTCCATAGACAGTCTTCCATTGATAAACATAGATATAGAAGCCCACCAAATTACAAAGAATATAGAGGGGGTAGAGATAATTCAAGGGACAGAAAATCTGGTTCACTAAATGGACTAAACAAGCAAGACAACACTAACATACAGCAAACTGAGGATAATAATTGGCTTATTGATTCTGGAGCAACCAATCATACTACTAATAATAAAAACATACTATCTTCATTTATAGAAGATAAATTTGTAATAAAGGTAGCCAACCAAGAAAAGGTCCAAGTATTAGGAAGAGGAAATGTAACCTTGCCTGGTATAGGAAAAATAGAGGGGGTATTACTGATACCTGAGATACCTCATAACATATTAAGTGCCATAAAATTAAGCAGAGATTCTGATATTAATATTGTGTTCTCAAAAGGAAAAGCAACTTTGGAGAAAAATAAAACAGATATAGGTACAGTAATGATTAAAGGAGGCCTACCTTATTTAATAACTAAAGAGAAATGGCTACACAACATTGATTCAAATATGGAAGATTGTATTGAACTAGATAATGAAAACATTAGCAACAGTGACAATGATGAATGTAAAATAGCTCATGATAACAAGAATGCACATAATGAGAAAAAACCAAAAATAGGCAAGCCAATTCATGATGAATGTGCTCATGTCTTACATAGGAAGTTAGGACATGCCAGCTTTCCTGTAGTACAGAAAATGACTGAACACGCAGAAGGTGTCAAAATAAAAAATTGTGAAAACTATTTGGAATGCTCAGTATGTAAATCTACAAAACTAAAAACTAGTCCCAGGCCTAGAAAATCTACAAGGTCAACTAACAAGATTTTTGATTTAGTACACATGGACCTGGTTGGTCCACTGACTCCATCAATCATTTATAAAAAACGTTACTTCTTAACTATTGTGGATGACTATAGTCGCTATGGATTTGTTTACACATTAAAACACAAAGATGAAACCTTTCAAAAATTTAAGGAGTTTTACAAACGCGTAGAAACACAACACAATATCAAAATAAAACAAATAATGACAGATAGGGGATGTGAATTCATGTCTAAGGAATTCTCCCAATAGTTGAAGGACAGAGGAATGTTACATTACACATCTAGCCCATTTTCCGCGTTCCAGAACGGAATTGTAGAGAGGAAGAACTCAACATTACAAACCATGATTAGATGCACATTGGAAGATGCTGGCTTAAGCAAACAATTCTGGTCAGAAGCCCTACAATATTCCAATTACACACAAAATAGAACTTGGTCCAGCAATGTGAATAAGACACCATATGAAGTGATGTATAATAGAAAACCAAAACTAGCACACATGCACATTTTTGGAGTCACTGCAGACGTACACATACCTAAACAATTAAGAAGAAAGGGAGAAAATGTGTCTAGAAGACTTAGATTTATGGGATATGAGACAGGTACAAAAGGATACAGATTCATTGATAATAATAACAAATTTATAGTTTCCAGAACAGCTGTGTTTCATGAACAGGCCAACTGGTCTAGAATACATCTTAATGAAATATTCCCAAACAACAACACAAATACTAAATCCCAAGAGAAAAGAACTGTAGAAAAGCAAAAGGACAACAAATATAAAAACAAAACCAAAACATGGACAAACAGTCAACACAAAATAAAGACAGATACATTAACAAAAAAGGAAGCAAGATATTTGCATGACAATAATAGTAAACCCGAGAAGCCAATTAGAAACACTAGAAACCAAATGCCAAATAAATATAAAGATTATATAATGCATATGGATGGAGAAACTATGACACCTAGCACATATGAGGAAGTGTTAAAACTTCCTCCTAAAGAAAAAGAAAAGTGGGAATTAGCAATGACAAAAGAGATGGAAAGCTTACAAGGATTAAATGTATTTACACCTGCGATTGCACCAAAGGACAAAACAATTATTGGTACTAGGTGGATATATAAAATTAAAAATTTAGAGGGAGGCAATACTCTATATAAGGCTAGATTAGTTGCACAAGGTTATGCACAGAAATATCCAGAGGACTATACTGACACTTACTCCCCCACAGTAAGAACTGAAAGTGTAAAAACGGCTCTAGTTGTAGCATCAGCACTCAATCTCGATGTATTCCAGTATGACATACAGACTGCGTATTTACACGCAAAATTAGATAAGGAAATATATGTAAGGGCACCTCACAGTCAATATACAAATAAGAATGAGATTTGGTTATTAAACAAAAGTCTATATGGGCTAAAACAATCTGGTAAACGATGGTATGATTGTTTAGTAAAAGTACTAAGAACTATGGAATTCAATGCTACCACTGCTGATAATTGTTTCTTTGTTAAAAAGGGTAATGATTACATAGAATTTGTATTGATCTATGTGGATGACATTTTATATATAGGTAATCACAAAGAAAGAAGAGAAACATTTGTAACAAAGTTAAATGAACATTTCTCATTGAAATCCTTAGGTAAAGTAAATAAGTATCTTGGTGTTCAAATTAGTAAGACTAAAAGGGGATTCAAGCTTTCTCAGAAAGATAAAATCACAGAACTTTTGAACAAATGTAACCTAAATGATGCTAAACCCTGCGACACTCCAATGCAAACTGATTTCCTAAAAAATGCTGATGAATCATCCCCTGAATTCAAAGATAACACGTTCTATAGATCAATCATAGGTTCACTTCTTTATATTTCTAATTGGACAAGACCTGACATCGCTTTACCCCTTAATTTATTGTCCAGACATGTCACCAAACCTACTATGTATCACTGGGAAGCTGTTAAAAGAATATTAAGATATTTAAAAAACACATTAGACTTTTGCTTAATGTTAGAACCTAATAATGTCAAGGAACCAAAACTCACATGTTACGCAGATGCAGATTGGGCTGGAGACACTTCATGCAGAAAAAGTACATCTGGTTACTTATTTCTCCTAAACAATTGTCCAGTTTACTGGTACACTGGCAAACAAGATTTAGTGGCCACTTCAACAACAGAAGCGGAATATGTTTGTTTATCTAAAGCAGCAAATAACCTTGTATGGTTTAATGATCTGATTTCTGATGTTTGGAAAAAACCTGCACTACCTTTTGTCATGCACGAAGACAATAAAGCAGCCATTGAAATATCTAGATCCAACGCCATTGGACAGAGATCTAGACATATAGACATAAAATTTAAACATGTGAGGCAATTATCTCAAGATGGATTTATTAAGGCAGTGCATTGTGAGACATCGGAACAGTTAGCTGACATATTGACAAAGCCTTTGCCATCTAAGCAACATAAATATCTGACTTCCAAATTATATGTATTATATTGTTCTGAATCTGAATGTAATAAATGTAGCATATCGAATCGGCATTTAGAGGGGGATTTGTCACAAGTAAATGCCTTATTCTCTAATGTATAAATAGTATATGATCGGGATGTCAGGGGTTAATTTATTCTTCACTTCTTAATGTATTCATACTTCACCACTCCCATATCTAGCTCCACCCATTGTATATATAAGGAGCTACACACACTCTCTTCTTTGCTTCTATCTGTGAATATTCAGTGAATATAGAATGCCTTATGTAAATAAAAGAAAATATATTTGAACTCTTAACTCTCTCATAACTTATTGAGTCTGATCCTGAAAATATTGCAACAGGGAACAAAATTGATTGTGGGAATCTTAATAATTGTACTTATTATATGACGGAACAAGTACCTGCTCTAAAGAGATGTATTTTACGTTTTGTGTTTTGAAAAATAAAAAAAAATTGGGGAAAAAAAATTGCAGGCAGGGAGATAAGGGGTGGGATGAAGCAGGAGGAAGCAAGTAAACTAGTAAAAAGACTGCAAGGGCTGGCACCGGATTCCCCTCTGCAGCGATTCCTCCTGGCTGACTCCTACCTGGTATTCCGGGAAAGCCTCCTCCGCAGGGATCACCGAGTGGCCCTTGTGCTCTTTGGATAGGTAGCAGACCACGCAGATGAGGGTCTCGTGCTCCTTACAGAAGAGCTTGAGGGGCTCCCGGTGCTTCAGGCAGAAGCTCCCTCCTTCCTCCCCCCAAGGACCTCCGCATCTCCTGGCCATTTCAGCCACCCGCGCCAGCTGCCTGTTGGGGAGGAGGCTGCGGGGCGCGAAGGTCTGCCTGCATTGGGGGCAGGAAGCCTCCGATTCCGACGTTCCCCAACTGCGGGTCAGGCAGCCCCGGCAGAAGTTGTGGCCACACTCCGGGATGAGCACGGGGTCCTGGAAAAAGTCCAGGCAGATGGAGCAGGTGGTTTCTTCCAGCAAACCCTGCAAGGGTGCTTCGGCCGCCATCGCTGCCTCCTCCGCCGGGACAAAGAAAGAAAAAGTTAAGTTTCGCGCCTTTCCCTGCGAATCAGCTGGCCGACTTTGGGCTCCGCTCAGGTGGGAAACCGAAATGAATTGTTGTTGCTCTTCCGGTCAGCTTTGCTGGCTTCTTAAAGAACTGCAGTATGTTAAAAGGAACAAATTGGGGAGGAGTAATCAGTCGCGGGACGGACCCCCGATCAATTATTATTAGCCCAGCATCCTGTTAAAGAGAAATTTTTAAAAAAAAAAAACTAGGGAGAAACCAACATTCATGGAATGCCCCCCCTCCCTAGATCAATTATTGATCCAAACATTCTGCTAAAGGAGAGGTGGGGAACCATGGCCCCTTTATGACTTGTGGATTTCAAATGGTATATACAGGGTCTCCTCTTTGAGCAGGGGGCTAGACTAGAAGACCCCCAAGGACCCTTCCAGCTCTATTCTGATTGATTGATTGACTGATTGACTTATTCGTGAGCCAGCTGGCTCAGGAATTTTGGGAGTTGAAGTCTGCAAGTTATAAAAGGGCCATCGTCCCGCCCCCCCCCCCCGCCGCCCCCACTTGCTAAAGGGAAAGATTTTGAAAAATCCTGGGGAGAAAGAAACATCCATAGGACGGATTCCCAATCAATTATTATAGGGGCATAGGAAAAATGAGAAAGAGGCATAGGAAAAATGAGAAAGAAGCATAGGATAAATGAGAAAGAGGAATAAAGGAAAGAGGGGCAAAAGAAATGTTGTAGATCAAGACACAGGGTAGATGGAATAAAGAAAGATGGAAAATAAATGTTGAATAAGATATTAAAATATCTGTAAATAGCTGAATATAGAAGGAAAGGACCACTTCGAAGTAGCTGAAGGAAAAAGTGATATCTGTATAAATGTTGTGTGTCTATGTTTTCTTTTAATGTACTTAAAATAAAAAAAACTTTTTAAAAATATTATTGATCCAACCAGCTTGTTAAAGGGGAAATCTTTTTAAAATCTAGGAAGAAGGAAACATGTGACCAGAGGGAGTAAACCTGGAATGAAAGAGACAGTAAGAAGCCCTTGATAAAAGCCCAAATCTAATGCTGCAAATGATGGGATGTCTCAGAGATAAAGGAGAAGGACAGGTAGAAATTAATCTCTTTTCTTTGGTCACTTTTAATACAAATATCCAGCAGAGGAAGAACTGCCTGGAATGCCCCCTTCCCAGCCAGCCAATCAGGAAATGGACCAGGAAAAGCTCTAAAACTGGCCAAAAGTCAAGGTGAAGAGGCAGCCTGGGGCAGTCCGTACAAGGGAGATAAGGCAGAAGACTTATCTTGTAGATGTAGAATATGGAATATATAAAATGTGGAATAAGATCATTTGCTGAATAGAAATCTTCAAGTTTGAGGTGCCTTAAGGCAAAATATAGATAGAAAGAGTTAGTAGTAGTCTCAGGCCAATTTAGGAGGGAGGAGGGGAGGAAATCTGGTGGGTGGATCCTTTATCTTGCCTTTTTGGTGGTGGCACATAATTTCCGGATGACCTCCCCAGAGTCCTTTTAATTGGCACCCACAGTGGCATCATTTTGGCAACAGGTGAAGGCATTTCTATGGAAGGAAGGAAGGAAGGAAGGAAGGAAGGAAGGAAGGAAGGAAGGAAGGAAGAACACGAATATGATTGCAACTACAGTACTACTACTAAACAGGTTTAGGGCCTGGAAACTTTAGAGACCTAATTTATAGAATTCACATCTAAATCTCTTTTAAATATTTATTTATTTATTTATTTATTTATTATTGAATTTCTATACTGCCCTTCTCCCTGAGGACTCAGGGCGGTGTACAGCCAGAATTAAAAAACATGCAGTACAA
Organism: Pantherophis guttatus; assembly: GCF_059756535.1. Classification (NCBI taxonomy): domain Eukaryota; kingdom Metazoa; phylum Chordata; class Lepidosauria; order Squamata; family Colubridae; genus Pantherophis; species Pantherophis guttatus. The sequence continues at coordinate 260,197,340 of NC_142064.1, read as the reverse complement.
ATATTAAAAACAATTAAAAGATATATAAATTTGGCCCAATTAAAACTCACTACCAATTAAAACATTTAAAAACATTTAAAAATTTCTTCTTAAGCCAGCCCGGCTTGCTTGAAAAAATGGGTTTTAAGGGCACGACGGAAGGCACTGAGGTCTTGGATTCTCCTTATCTCTGGGGGCAGCTGATTCCAGAGGGTAGGCGCCCCCACAGAGAAGGCCCTCCCCCTGGGGGTCACCAGCCTGCACTGTTTGGCTGATGGCACCCCGAGGAGGCCCTCTCTGTGGGAGCGCACGGGTCGATGGGAGGTCGTCGGTAGCAGCAGGCGGTCTGGTCCCCCAGAAGTGGGGAGATGCTGCAAAGCAGGAACAACCCTAGAGGGAGTCAACAAAGGCCTAAGGGAGGGAAGCCCCACCCCTTATTTGTGAGGAAGGCAGAGCTGGCTGACACCTTGAGTTTGTTGACATGCCTTGGGACACCCTGGCCGTAATCCCCATCCCTTTTGAGGTTCTTTTTGGGCTAGATCAGTGACTCTCAATTTGACATACCACTACCTCAGAATTACAGGGTTCTTTTTTTTTTTTTACATTTTTTTTAATTGAAAAAGTTTTTCAAATACAATTTTTCCCCCTTTCCCCCCCTCCTCCCTAACCCCCCTCCCCCTCCCCTCCCCCTGTGGCTTCTTCATAATAAAACCCAAATTCATAACAGATTATATAATACTTTACCATTCCCTTACTCCATCCCCATATGCTGACCCTTTCTTTCTAATAATATGATCATATCCCCCTTATACTATACATTTCAAAATGACATTCTACTATAACATTATATAATAACTCCTAATTTAGCATAATAATATTATTATATCTCCCAGTTTAGCGATTTCTACTCATAATCTACCCTTTTTCTACCCTCCCATACATATATCTCTTAAATCAAATCTTTTATGTATATTAATATAACATTTCAAAGCAACCTTCCGCTATAAAACTATATAATGTAAGGTCCCAAAATACACTTGAGTCACCAGAATGCCAAAGAGAGAGACTCAAGACGAGGCTTGCAAAAAAAACAGATTTTGTTTATGGCCAAAAACAAAATACTGGGTGGAACTATATCCAGAACATACAGATACAATGCATGTGAGGAGATAGCCACACCTTGGGGAAGGTATGGCGTCCTTTTATACCCTCAGAGACGTCAGCTAGTACCCAACTCGGGCCTCCCAATCCAGGCCCGTGCATTCCTTGTTGCCCTGCAAGGGGGAATAGAAACTTCCCAATTAGTCATCTTGAGCATTTCTTTGTTTACTCAATTGGCCACTTAGGCCCCCTGGCCCTGGAAAATAGGAGTCTATCCAGATCAACATAAATTAAGACTGAGAAAGTACCATGCTCTTAGATGGCACAAGAAAAAAACAGGGAGAAGATTAATATGGGTTCAGGTCAAATGGCAGGGACATATGTTTGACAAATACCAGATACATTACAGGCCTAATAGCAGAATATGTTTGTTACAGGAGATACAAATATAAAGGCATAATATATGTGATACAAATACAAAGGCATATGTGTATTACAAGAACCTAATGGTTACAGAATCTAGTATACCAGTATATCTCATCCTAGTATTATTTATTATATCCTTATTGTTTCCCTTCATTCCACACTTTTATTTAAATGATGGAATGCTTTCTATCGCGGGAATCATGTGACCATTCTTTGGATTAAAGGAATGAGACATGGGAGAAGAAGGAAACCTCCAAGGGTTAACAATCATCAATTTTGCAAACAAAATTTGTGGAAATAATTTTTCCATACACACCTACTTTTGCTAAGAAATAGTGCACAGCAAGTCTATTCTGGGATATTGCTGTTTTCAACAGAGAGTGCTGTTTAACTAAGAAATTTAGAGCACTAGCAGTTGTATTAGGTATCATTGCAATCATTGGCTGTAACCTTACAATTCTATTCAGCATATAAAGGGAGTTCTGTGCCATCTTCTGCCAGGTGGCTGATCCGTATACCTGAACTATTATTTCTGGAGGCCACTCATCTTTCTGTGGCCTACATCCACATAAATAGGTATACCCAGTTTTTCACCTGGTTGTATTGTCAGTAGAAAAAGGAAGAAAAATAGATTTCACAGTTCGTAATACACATGCTTCATACCATCGGCTAGGCAATTGCACATAGGCAAATTTTCCATTTATCCAATATAAGCCATCTGGAGCATGCCAATTAAGAGTTACCACATCCGTCCATAACCCACTCAGTCTAGGTATATTTGCAAATGGGTTACTAGGTTGTGTCAGGTTAATTCCAGACTGAAAAGTAACAATAAGCAAAGAAAACACCCTTACGTGTAAAATGATTTTTCACACTGATCATTGCATTATATTCTCCTCATATTAGTCCTATGCATAAGAAAATTAGACCCAAATATTGAACCATTGCATTAAATCAAATATAGAATTGAGCCATTCTATATCTTCAGGGATCATGATATCACTATCTCCTAGGACTACTGTGTTCAAGTCAGATTGACCTGATTCAATGTCTCAATTCTCCAGTGTAGGATAGATATATACATAGGAATAGAGTTTCTATGGGGAGCAATCCTTTGCACATTTACACAAGCACAGTGTCCCATTATTCCCCACAGGTGTGTATAAGTTCACAATTACAACAAGAATAACAATAACATTCAGTGATACAGTTACAATCACGGGACCAACACAATCTGGAGAGTGTAAAGTTGCGCAGCTGCTGCTGGGATCTTCAGATGGAATAAGAGAGGCCACCACTCAGGCTGGAAAGTCCAAAAAGTTGCTACTCCTGCAACAAGAAAAATCACAAACAAAACCCATTCATACCACAATGACCACACCAGTTTTTGGAAAAGTTTATTCTCAGCAGGTCTTCTTCAGGAATCACTTGCCACTCTTTAAGTTCTTCCACTGGTCCTTTTACACGGGTCTAGTGGTCCACCCTTTGTCTTTAGGTTGGACTGCTGTTTCAGTAGTCAGCAGGACCTCGTAGGACCTGTCCCAGGGTTGGCTAAGTTTGTCCTCACATCAGGTTTTATCAGGACCCAATCACCAGGCTGGAACTTATGAACAGCAAAATCGAGAGGTAGGGTTTGAGCTAGGAGTCCTTTGATTCTGAGGTAAAATAAAGAAGAATAGAGGCCACGTATACAGTTCTTTACAAACATGTCTTTAGTTTCATATTGTGGAATTTCCCCCATTCTGTCCAAATGTGGTAATCCAAACATCATTTGGCAAGACAAGGGTAAAGATTTGGTTCACAGCAGAGATGATTTTTCATTCCACAGAACATGACATTCCCACTGTCTCCATTATTAATTGAAGCACTTTTGCAATAAAATGAGTCTCTTGGTTGCTGTCTATAGCTTCTACTACCCCATATTAAGGTATTATGTGTTAATTTTGGTGACTATTGCTGAGTGGCTCTCATGGCTGGATAAGCCTCAACCCATCAGTCAAGTGACTCACTATCACCAATATCTGATCGTCCTTCTAAATCCCCTTGTAAACTGAGCTGGATTCAAACAAAAACAAGCATACTCTCATCAAGATTACCCTCACTTGAGGAGGGGCACTAGGGCTCCTCCAAAAGTCAACTATCTGCTTTCCTTCATTAACACTGCCATAGCTGCCACTGCTTGAACACAAACTGGAAATCCTTAACAGGCAGGATCTAACATTTTAGACAAAAATGCCACTGACTCTCTCTTACTACATATTGTAATTTCTAACTCATCTCTGTAACAATTCCTAAAAAGGCAGCAACTTGTGCTGCTAACAAACAAGCAAGCAAGCAAGCAAACAAACAAATAAATAAACAAACGGATAGGATAGAGCACCTTGTCAAAATTGCATTCCGAGCCAAAAACAGTGAAACTGCAAAGGTAGGTATCAGATATCACCCTTTACCCCGCCTTTCTCAGGCTGTTTCAGCAGAGAACCAGCCCGCAGCCCCCCTTTTTCCTGCTTCTCTCCTCCAAGGGATGGGGGGGGGAAGGAAATACAGGGAGAAAAAATGTTTAAACTACATAGAATTCTCACCTCCTTTCACCTCTCAGCATCCTTTCAACAAAACAACCCTCTGCATTTCTCTCTAACCTCAACACACAGGCATTCACAGGTCTCAGGATCACTTCACTTTATCACTCCTTATGAGCTTCAGGACATCGCACACACACACATTCACATTTGTACTGCAATCAGACTTTTTGTATACACCAATTTCACATACATTGCAATATTTCTTTGCCACCCATAGATCTCTCTTTAGACACTAGATTGTTACTACGTGCCTCTGCCCTGGGGGTGTTCTGTGTGTTCTCATTCTAACTTGGAGCTCTCAGCAATCGCTGGCCCATTTAAAAGATCAAGATGTATAAGAGGTATACACCATTTTTCTTTTTACAGACAACTTTTACTGCCACATTTTTTCATTCATTTTTTTTATACTTTTTTTTTTGTTTTTTCACAACTTGTTTGTAACGTGTTCCAGTGGGCTAACATAGCCAAATGGAGAACACGGCCCAATTCTTGTTACTAGGTTATTTGTTCCAAACAGGCTACCAACATGGTTGCCCATTTTTCCCAGGGGATTCCTTTCTGTCAGTTCGAAGCCTGACTAGACTCTCTTTCTTCCTGAGGAGATTTCCCACACCTTTCCGTCGGTGCGAAGCCTAACCAAATCCTCTCTTTTTCCCTAAGAGATTTCCCAGACCTCCCCTGCGGGTCCGAAGTTTGGTCAGAGCCCTCTCCTGCACTACAGATTCTTATTCCAACAGTCACACTCCTTTCAAAGCGATCGTCTCTGGCTGATCTCCTCTCGGATAATCAGAAACACAGATTGGATCTCCGCACATCGCTTCGAGGGCAAACCTCTGAGGAATTTCCCTCGTCTCATTCACACACTCACAAAGCAACACTCCCCTTCCCAAGAGAAAAAAAAATTCTACTCACCCAGAAGAGCTCAGTTCCATAACCCCCACAATGCAAGCCTCTTTGTTAGGCGTTCAGGGCAGGCAGAATCGGAGCCTGCCAGCAAATGACCAGATCAAAGTCACTGGATAAATTTTTCCAGGAGTGCTCTTGACTTCGGTACTGGTCCAAGCTGGTTTCTTCCATTGGCCTTTAATGAAGGCCACCAAGCCTCAAAGCGGCTCAGTTTGTGGGAAGCTGAATGCAGCCACCTTGAAGAAACTTTGCCTTCAAGTCCCACTTCAGGCGCCAGAAATGTAAGGTCCCAAAATACACTTGAGTCACCAGAATGCCAAAGAGAGAGACTCAAGACGAGGCTTGCAAAAAAAACAAACACAGATTTTTTTTATGGCCCAAAACAAAATACTGGGTGGAACTATATCCAGAACATACAGATACAATGCATGCGAGGAGATAGCCACACCTTGGGGAAGGTATGGCGTCCTTTTATACCCTCAGAGACGTCAGCTAGTACCCAACTCTGGCCTCCCAATCCAGGCCCGTGCATTCCTTGTTGCCCTGCAAGGGGGAATAGAAACTTCCCAATTAGTCATCTTGAGCATTTCTTTGTTTACTCAATTGGCCACTTAGGTCCCCTGGCCCTGGAAAGTAGGAGTCTATCCAGATCAACATAAATTAAGACTGAGATAGTACCATGTCCTTAGATGGCACAAGAAAAAACAGGGAGAAGATTGATATGGGTTCAGGTCAAATGGCAGGGACATATGTTTGACAAATACCAGATACATTACAGGCCTAATAACAGAATATGTTTGTTACAGGAGATACAAATATAAAGGCATATAAACCTAATGGTTACAGAATCTAGTATACCAGGATATCATATTCTAGTATTATTTATTATATCCTTATTATTGTTTCCCTTCAATGTAATACAGTTGTTTAATACAAATTCAACATTTTAATATAAATCAATTAGTTATATAACTATCTTTTTTGTATATTAATCAATATGAACATGAATATTCCAATTATTTCCATGTAATCCAATTTCTTACAAATCAATTAATTATATTTACCAATAATAATAAACCAAATAATTTCCCCCATATATTCCCCCAAACTGAGCCAGGCTAAGATTCGATATTGGGATAAAACTCAAATATTAGAAATCCAAATCTTTGGTCAAGACAGAAGTGCCTCTTCCGTGCCAAGTGCTGAGATGACAAACGGTATTTGACGTAGGTACAGAATTGTAAAGGGGCAAACTGACCCTAAACAGATACATCCTGTTGTTTAATGTTTATTGCACCCCAAATGTCATGTAGATTCTAGAGAAAAAGTACTGCTTTCCTTACTGTCCTCTTTACTGTTTGTGAGGTGCCTTTGAGCTCCTTATCTCCTTTTATTATGTCTTGAGCTTCGGAGCTGGAAACCTGAGCCTGTGGGAACAGGGCTGTTATGTCTTTCCTAGAGATAGATTAAAGGGTAACTTCTACGTGTGAAATGCATCTCTCTCTGTAATAATTTTGCCTTTAAACTGTATAAATACATGGCCAGAAGAAGCCATTGGCGTTCAGACTTTTTGTTTGCCTTTGGGCTGTTTGAACCGTGCACAATAAACTTTTTCCTGCATTGGAGAGCTGGGTCTAGTCTCGTTTCATTTCCTGCAACAAAACCACAACTTAACCATTTCTGCTTTCAACACAATATACAATTAATAGTATCTCAATTATTACAATTCCCTAGTTAAATAGAGCTTTTTTTCTTTTGTGTTTTAAAATCTTGAACCTCCTCTTTTGCCCTAAATTTCGCATTGTTTGCAGTTTTGCACCTACCTTTTTTGGTGAGGAAAAAGAAAAAGAAATCTCTCTGCCTCATTTTGTCACGTTGCAACAAAGACCCTTCTTTACTTTCAATTTTGCTTTTTCAGCATAGCTAGGGGGAAAAAACTTTGCTCTAGGAATTTACCTCTTTGCAGCTAGCTCTTTGAAGCCCCGTGGCAAGAATTTAAAGTTTTTTTCCCTCTAGCCATCAGCTGGGACTCCGGAGACAGCAATAGATTGGGAGTGGGCGGGGTAAGCGAATGGCGACCGGGCGATCCAGCAGAGGCAGAGAGTGAGAGTGAGTGAAGGCGTGGGGGGGGCGAGAGAGGGCTTTGGCGACCCCTGTGAAATGGCCGTTCGACACCCAAAGGGGTTGCGACCCCCAGGTTGAGAACCGCTGTCTTAAAAGGAAACCGGAGGAAAATAAAAGGGGGAAGGAAAGAAAAAAAGAAGGGGAAGATTATAGAATATACTGAGTTAAGTATACTGAGCTACACAATCATTGATCGCAACTAACATGAAACAAACAAGCATGATCCATAAATGGGATGAAGAGCTGTGACTTACATATAAAATCAAAATTGACAGGCTTAGCTGTAAGGTATCTTTAATACTGATACACCTGAACACATGATGCTAAAGCCAATAAAGATCCTAGGACACTTCATTTTTTTTTATCCAGACAAATAGAAATGCTGATCAGGTTATTCCTTTATAAGGACTGATTGACTGACCAGGGTGGCATAGAACAATAAAAAAAGCTGAAGTAGCAAAAAGCTAAGGAATCTCTGCTTTAAAGGCTTTTGGAGATCCCTGCTTAGTAAATAGGGATTTTTCCAAACAGTTGTCTATGGATGTCCTCTCTTTTAGGGGAGTGTCATGCAGGCACCTTCGAACAAACAGAAAGAGGGCAGAAGGGTCTCTCCAACCAAGGAAGGGTCTGAGAATGTATGGAGCAGAGCTGCTGTGCTGGCATCAAAAAAGCTCACTTGTCCACCTTCGCAGTTGAGAGAGATGCGGATCCTCGTGGGCTCCTCAGTCAGGACCAGGTCAGAGCGTTTTGACGGAGACATGGCTGAGTATTTCCCTCCCCATTTCCGAAACTCCCAGAACATGGTCTGCGCATCAACATCTGTTAAGTTCATTGGCTTACTGGCAACCCCTACACCCCAATCTTCTCTATCTCCTACCATAACTTCCCAGAAATGTCTTCCTGTGGAGAACTTCTGACAGCCAAGCACACAAGGCACAAATACAAATCTCACAGGGTCTGGGAGAAAACATTGTCCTTTAACTGGCTCAACTCCTTTGACACTTTTCCGATCTTCAGAGACTTCAAGGCGGTCAAGATGGGCTGTGTCTGGATCCAGAGTTACATTCTCTGTAAGGGGGAAGGGAAGGAAGGAAAAGAACAAGAGCTTCAGCTGCAGGCCTGGTTTGTGTCTTCACCCCCAAGAGTTTAACCCTCTTGTGTGAATGGAGTTCAGCTTCCAAACACTCCCTCCAGGACTGGAAGACTCATTGTTTTTTTAAACAACACCTAAGCATTGCCTGGTCAAGAGTCCTCCAACTTTGGCAACTGGAAGACTTGTAGACTTCAACTAACAGAATTCCAATGGCTGATGGGGCTGATATTGTCCAGGTCCCTCTGCTCCCTTTTCTCCAAGCACTCGGGCTCTCCCACTGTCTTAGTCCCATCCTCTGTTAACTGCCGGCCTGTTCAGCGCACCTCTGGCATTCTCCTTCCATTCACTTAGGTTGCCTTCGCCATCTTCCAGTCCATCTGCCTCCCCTTCAGCTGCCACTAAGCTGCACGCCTTCAGGATATGTTGACTACCTGTACAGCTTTTGGCTCCTCCCCTCAGCTCTTCGTCTCTTGGCTCCACTGGTCAATTCCCCTAGTCTCGAGTCTCCCATGTGGCCACCACTCTGCTGATTACTGTCCAGCTTTGCCATCCTGGATGGGAAATTCTGGGAAATGAAGTCCACAAGTCTCACAATGGCTAAGTCCTTCAAACACTTCATAGTGCTCCACCTCTTCCAGAGGATCAGGCAGAGCAAGAGGCTGCCATGTTTCAATTCTGAACTGGGAAAAGTCAGAAGGATCCCCCAGAGGTAACTTAGGACACATGATGGGATGTGAGGAGGCTCCGTCTTTTTCTCTACGAGCATCAGGGTATCACAGGGATGTACAAAAGGGGAGGATCTTATACAGGAAACCTCTGCTTTCACCAGTCTGATGGCCCACAGAGTGGAGGCAACCCTGATGCTCCAACTTTGCTATTTGCTTTGACCCAAAGGACCTAATTTCTGCTCCCAAAGACCTGGTCTCTCACCAGCTTATAGTCAGGCAGTAAAATCAAGAGGATGTTATTAGCTTGGTAGGAATTCAATATTCTTTTCAATCCCAGGTCATATTTTCCCATTTGTCCAGGTATTTCATTCTACACCAAGATTGACTTCAGTTCTTTAGATTACCGTATTTTTCAGAGTATAAGACACACCGGAGTAGAAGACACAGCTTAGTTTTTGGGGAGGAAAATAGGGGAAAAAAATCTGCCTACCAGGTATTCATCTGGCTATCGTCCTTAGTCTGGTCAGCTTCAGCACATTAGTTTGCTGTTTTTTTATCCTCTGCTTTGGGATAAAAAACAGCTTCTAAGGCACAGCTGAGAGGAAGCAGCAATGAGAAAAGCAGGCAAAGCTTCACTCGGCTGGTACCTGGTTAGGGCAGAAAAAAGCTTCTAAAGAACAGCTGAGAGTCGGAGCAAAGCAGGGAGACTGCTTCACTCAGGGAGTTGAGGGAGCAGGCAAAGCTGGGAAGATTGCTTGCTAGTGCTTCATTAGTGCCTCGGTGGGGCTGAAAAAAGCTTCCTAAAAGCTACATATGGAGTATAAGTTGCACCCAAATTTTCAGCATCTTTTAGGGAGGGAAAGGTTCGTCTTACACTCCAAAAAATATGCTATCTATAGAACGGAACAGAGCAGAGTAGGAGTAGAGAACAGAACAGAACAGAACAACCGCTTGATTTGGCCAAATGTGATCAGACACACAAGGAATTTTTCTCCACTGCATTAGCTAATATTGTACATATAAATGGCAAGTAATAGTTCATAAATCATATAATCATTAAAGTTTACTGGATCATCATAGTCTTATATAGTAATTAATCCTTTATTTTTCTTTTTGATCTATTATGTTTCTCTTCACGTTACTGGCATCAGAGCTTAAAATAGCAAGGAAATCCAATTCCTATAACTCATATTTACCTTCCTGTAGTTGAAGTCCACTTTCCAGAGTATCTGGGGAAGAAAAGGGAGGAATTCAGCATCTCATCCCTGGAATTGGGGCAACAGAAGGGGCTCCCTCAGAT